>NC_053161.1:41468067-42198067 GCF_016835505.1 Polypterus senegalus
ACAAGCAACTTTAATAGTAGTTACAAGGATTTACTTTGGGCCCACTGCTTTTTCTAATCTACATGCTCACATTAGACCAGATTATATCAAAACACAAGGTGAACTACCAGTTATGCACATGACATGCATCTTTAGTTATCTATAGCAACTGATGACCCCGATTCTCTGGACTCTTTGATCCAATATATATATATATATATATCTATCTATACTAATAAAAGGCAAAGCCCTCACTCACTCACTCACTGACTCACTCACTGACTCATCACTAATTCTCCAACTTCCGTGTAGGTAGAAGGCTGAAATTTGGCAGGCTCATTCCTTACAGCTTACTTACAAAAGTTGGGCAGGTTTCATTTCGAAATTCTACGCCTAATGGTCATAACTGGAAGGTATTTTCTCCATTAACTGTAATGGAGTTGAGCTGGAATGACGTGGGGGAGTTTCGTGTGACATCATCCGCCTCCCGTAATCCGTGAACTGATTGTCAGCGCAGTCGCGTAGAAAACCAGGAAGACCTCCAAAAGCGCTTAAGAAAACATGCATTATATAATTGAGAAGCAGCGAAACAATAAGAAGCGGCGAGTGACATATACTACCATATTCATGACTGCTGCTACCTCGGAAGAAAGCAAGGTGTAAACCTAAACTTTAAATTAAGTTCATAGACAGGCTACGCTGGCGTTTCACATGCCCACAGGTAATGCGGGATACAAGTTTAATGAGAGGGCGGGATATAAGCGAGTTTTGATCACTTTGTAACTAAGTTAAAATTGTAGGTGAAGGGTGTGCTTATGCAAATTCCGAGACTGTGTTTGTGGGGATTGACAGTTAAAGGCGGGTGGGGAGTCCGTCATCATCTCCCCTCCCATTCATCTATTTCGGTCTGAGCTGAGCTCAGCGCGCCTCTTCGAAGCAACTTTGTCACACTGCCACCAAATACTCACAGAAAAATCCACAAGTTAATACACACGCTGTCTCTAGAGTTTCTACACACTGAATCCTCCAGGCACTACTTACAAAAGGTTACATTGACAATCGTGTTACGTTATTTTTAAAATCTTTCCTTTTCTTAGCACAAGCACAGCTGAGAAGCTTGATGCATGTGCTCCATAGCGTTAAAAATAATGCATTTAATCACACTTTGCATTACAAGCAAAGGGAGCTTTTGTCAATGCATGATTTCCTGGTACACGATTACATTGATCAAGCGCATCCCGATTCATTTTACCCTCGCACCACCTTAGTTTGAGAAGAAGTATGAAAAATATGAGGTTAACACAGAAAAACAGATCACCAATTCAAGCTTTATGAATAATCGATTAAGCCATCAATAATTGTTTTGGTAAAGCCATCCTCCTTCCATTTTATAATTTTTCCGCCATTAGCCATGATTAAATGAGCGGTAAATAAAGTAAGAGCGAAGCGAAGGTGACTTATTCAGGCAGGCATATATATGACAGCAACACTCATGACAATGTCAATCATGTTACGTTATTATTAAAATGTTTCCTTTTCTTTTCATTACTTCTTTAACACACTACTTCTCCGCTGTGGTAGGTATTTTGCTATATATATAATATATGAATGACCTCCAAAGAGCGCTGAGACTTTTGATATCATGAGCGTGTCTGCAAAACTGTAGTCTCCTGCCCAGCAAAGTCGAGCAGCCAGCGCGCATAGTGCGCCTTTGAGGCGCTGACTGCGCTTCTGCCTTAAGTCAAAGTGAGCACTTTTAATTTTTTTCTTCCTCCCCCTGCGCTATAGCCCAGACAAGTGCAAACACGGGACCCCTTTTCTACACCGCGGCAAAATAATATTAAGGCGATTCACACTTTCTTTTGCACGTTCGATTATGAGGTTGTCAGCTCGGATTATGAAGACACGCACAGGAGTGGAGGACTGACAGTGCCATCACAGCCGATTAATGGCAGGGGCGTCTCACCAGTCTACACAAGACCCACGACTGTCCCCAAAAGCGATCATAGCGTCAGCGAACACATCTCTCTATACTATATAAAAGAAAAGGCAACTTTCCTTTCTTTACACCTTTTTCCTTTTATCCCAAACCAAAGCCTTTCTCTCTTAACACTGCAGAGGACACAAAACTAATTTTCTTTAAATGCGGTAAGGCACATTACCAGAGGCACAAATTTGAGCGTTCACATAGAAAATGTAATTTCTATACCACAGCCGTCGTGTAGCGCCTTTCAAAAGGGATCTACTACCGAGAGATGATCCATATACATTTTAGCTGCTGTTAGTTACTTACCTGTTGTGTTACACAGTCTTTAAAATGTAGTTTACCATAACCACTCCAGTAGTGCTCAATGTACCTGTACTTCTTAAAGCGTTAATGTTTTACTGTTTAATAACTTATAGACTATATTTTATTATTTTTCCCTTGCACTCAGTGACCAAAGCTATACACACACATATAGACACATACAAACATACACACAAGTATATGTATATATATATATATATATATATATATATATATATATATTAGGGCTGGGCGATATATCAAAATTTATCGTTACGAAATTTATGACTCTCATCGGCGTCATTTTGCCCATGTCGGTAAATTCGGTATTTAAAAAAGAAAAGGCATGTGCAGGTTGGCGATGTTCATGTCCCTTTAAGGCGCTGTGCTACGTTACAGACTTGACGGGTGGAGTCACATGACTCTACTACCTGTAACAAGACGAGACACGGGTGAACAAATGGAGGACGATTTAAATGTTGAAGCAGCAGCGAAGGTAGAGCTGGTGGAGGAGGAAGAGGAGACGCTTGTTAACAAAAAAAATGCATCATCAATCGTTTGGCAACATTTTGGATTCAACAAGGATGATATTGATCAAAAAATTGTTAAATGTAAACTCTGCAAAAGACTGTTGCGTCAAGTCAAGGTAACACAACCAACCTCTTCCACCACCTGCAGCACAACCATGTGATTCAATTCAAGACATAAAAAAAGCTCAAAGCGAGAAGAGATTAGGAGGACCAGCAAAAGCGTCTTCCTCCACCAGGCAGCGGTCAATAACGAAGCATTTGCTAGTACTCAACTATATGAGCGAACTTCAAAAGATGGCAAGAAATCACAAATGCTATAGGCTACCACATAGCAAAAGACATGGCTCCTATTGCTACAGTGGAACATACGGGTTCAGACACTTCATGAAAATAATTGACAAGAGATACGAACTCCCATCACGAAAATATTTTTCAAAACTATCATTCCCAGCATGTACAGCACAGAGAGGAAAAAGGTTGCTGCTGAATTGAGATACGTTAAGCCGCGTTGCAGCCACATCCGATCTCTGGTCCAGCCGCACAATGGAGCCGTATATTAGTCTCACAGTTCATTACATCGACAACAAATGGGAGCTGCGTACCAGAGTGCTCGAGGCGGCCTATTTTCCATCTGATCACACGGGAGATGGTTGGACAGGGTTGAGAGCGATGCTGTCTGCATGGGACATCAGTGAAGAGGACCTTGTTGCTATAACAACTGATAACGGCCCAAATATTGTGAAAGCTGTCAAGCTCAATAAATGGACAGGTGCAATGTTTTGGGCACAGGCTGCACCTGGCAGTCGGTAAGTGTGTACATCTTAATATATTTGGGTGGTGACATCTGGTGTGTTTTAAAGTGACTTTAATTCTGTGTGTCATATTCAAAATTGAAAGTATTAATGTTTGAATAATGTTTATATAGGCATAAAAATACTTAAGACTGCTGAGCAGCAGTGTATCCAGAAAGTTTTTACAGAAGACTTATTGTGAGCCAGTGTTGATCATGTTGTGCTGTGAAATGTAGCAAAATACATGATTTTTAAAATGTTTTATTACTGTGCCAACCCTTTTTAATTTTGTAAATATGGTCTGAGAGGTCTTATTTAATTCTTACTTTATTTTGCTTGCTTTATTTGAGAATTAGACCATGAATTGGGGTGATGTTGGGTGTGAAGATTTGGATAGATATGCTACCTCAAGGCCTTAGCAGAGATAGGCCTTTGTCCATGATGGCATTACATTTGCACAATCATTGTTTACTTTGTGAATAGCCAATGTGAAACATATTTATTATTAAACTATTTTGTTTACAAGGGATACACATTTTTAGAGCATGGTTACATATTGTATCCTACATTTTTATTTTGTTCAGTTAATAAATCTTAACCACTAAAAGTACTTACTACTATTGTCTTCATTTATTTTCAGTGACATTTTACAGTCCTTTAAAGTGGTAATAATATAATTGCAATGAATAGGTCTAGGGGGAATAATATTATCAAAATAACTGGAGGAACTATGCTGCCTGCCACAGCCCCATCAAATGGAAAAAAAAAAAAAAAAGTTTGTTTTTTTGGCACTTGGGGTGGTTATCGGCCATTTATCGTTATCGAGGTTAACTGCTCAATTTATCGTGATATTGATTTTAGGCCATATCGCCCATGTTTAATATATATATATATATACACACACACAAACACACACCCATCTACATTTTATTTATATATATATATATATATATATATATATATATATATATATATATATATATATATATATATATATATACATACATATACACACACACACACACACACACACACACACACACACACACATACATACACACATATATATAATTTGTGTGTGTGTATGTGTGTGTATATGATGTAGATAGGTATGTATAAATATAAGTGTATATGTAGATATGTATATAGATATGAAGATATGTATGTGTATATATATGTATATATATATATATGTGTGTGTGTGTGTGTGTGTGTGTGTGTGTGTGTGTGTGTGTGTGTGTGTGTGTGTGTGTGTGTGTGTGTATATATGACAGCAGCAATCAAGCTGTGAGAAAGCGGTAAAAGGAGGCGTGTCAGGCGTGGTGGTACATTTTCTGATGCAGCTAGGCGAAAACAACTTTGTGGCGCTGCCGCCAAATACACAAAACAATTTCTTTGACAATCATGTTACGTTATTTTCAAAATGTTTCCATTTCTTTTCTCTTTCCTTCTTTAACACACTTCTTCTCCGCTGCCAATATATATATATATATATATATATATATATATATATATATATATATATATATATATATATATATATATATATAGATATATAGCTATAGATATAGCTATAGATAGATAGATATATAGATAGATAGATATGAGAACAACACTCATATCAATGACAAAACAATTACATTAACAATCATGTTACGTTATTTTTAAAATTTTTCCTTTTCTTTTTGTACCTTCTTTAACACACTACTTCTCGCTCTGGCCTTGGTATTCTACTAGTATATATATATATATATATTTTTTTTTTTATTCTCTCAGTGACGTTCATGTGGTACAATGAACTTGCCCCCTCTCTCTCCCCGAGTTGATGCCGTTTATCCGCATTCTTTTCATAAGAGCAGTAATGACCACAGTTGGTGCTGTAGTTGATGCATGCTCAGAACTATTTGATGTATCAACAATCAAACATATGACGCCCCATGACCGCTATCAGACTATCATGTGGCATTTGCGCTTTGACAACAAAGACAACCATGCAGAGTGTGTGAAAAACTACAAAATTGCTGCGATCTCTGACATCTGTCAATGTTTTGTTGGGGTATTATTGATGATTATTGATGATGGGTAAATGTTTATAACCAAGGTCCGTTGTCTTTTTTTGCAATACATCTCAACCAAGCCTGACAAATTTGGTATAAAGTTTTGGATTGCGGCAGATTTGGGGACAAAGCACATGTACACTCCTTATTTAGGAAAATATCCCAGTCGTCCCACGTGAGAAAGACGTTCCAAGACTGTGGTAATAAAGTTTTCGGAGCCATTTCTGGACAAAGGCAGAACTGTAACAACAGACGACTTCTTCGTGTCACTTTTGCTGGTTAATAGACTGCTGCACCGCAACACAACTCTGCTTGGCACCATAAATAAAATGGGACTTCCACCTGCAGCAAAAGTCACTTCAGTACTCGAGCAATTTCTCCACACTAGTGTTAAGATTTGGCAGTGCCATGCTGACTGTGTATGCGCCCAAAACAAAGAAGTTTGTCTGCATTCTCAGTACAATGCACCATAACGTGGAGATTGGGCAAGATCGGGGGTAAAAAAAACCCCAAACATGTTGAAATGACATAGTGTTTTCAAATAATGACATTTTCATGCACGGATGTGTGTATGCATGGGTGAGAGGGGCAGAGACAGATTTGATGTTACTCTAGTGGTTACTGGAATATAAACACTTTCGCAAAGGTATAATGAAACAAGTGTAATTTTATTCAAGAATAAAACTGAATAACAAAAAGTTCAAGCAACAACAAGATACCAAGAAGACATGATTCATCAGCATTTGTGTGTCTGCTTATATCCCTTCAGAGATATCTTTTACATGTAGCAAAAATTTACACTGGCTGTTACAGACTCAAATCAAATGTATGTTTTTATTATGTAACTAGCTATGCAAGCCCATGCTATAAAAAGCCTGGGCTCCTAGAAACTATTGAAATCGTCAAAAAATAAAATTGAAATGCAGAGTCGGCGGTTTTGTGTTGCGGACGTCCTCGCCCCCCCATGTCTATGAGCAGCTTGAGCTGATTGACACATTTGTAAAACAAAGACACTGATGAGGAGGTGCAAAGGAATTTAAGGTGGCCTGGCATTATGATTTTTTTGTAGGCTTCATGGATTCTAGTGTTAAGCTAATAAGCCTATTGTTCACTAAGTAGCAATTTCAATTATCTCTTATTTTTAAAAATTGAAAAAGTAAGCTTCTATATTTAACACAAGCTTATTTACCATCCAAACTTGGACAAGCAGTAATTTGTTTCAATTAAAGAACAAAATAAAAAGGCTTGAATTCATTAAAGTAGCTTTCTTACTGTTTGACTAATGCACAAGAAGACTACTCCAATTCCTTTTTGTCCATTTATTACTCTCCTTTCTTTAATGTAAAGGTTAATATTCCAGTCTTCTCTCGCCCTGGTAAAGTCTCCACTTACTGCTCTCTGTTTACGGGGATGTTTGCAGCAAAATGACGTGAGCTTGCTCAACTATCATAATACCTTGCATAAAGAAGAACTACAACTAAATAGCTATAAAAGTTAAAAAAAATGTTTTAAGACCAACAGAGAAAGGGCTTATCAAGTCTTATAATAAGTCTTTAAAAAAGGTCATATTAAAACAACTAAATGGAATGAATCATCAGTTTAATCACTGCACTCATGCACACAAAGAGATACATGAAAATGTTCAGAGCTGTTAGTTCTAGCTAAAAATGGGAGAATCAAACTCTTCATAATTTTGTCTTAGCGCGACCTACACCATGAGTTTCACTGATGATCCTGATGTTTCAATGAAGAGACCTAAGATTTATATTGTCCAAAAGCATGATGTTGGTACACTTCAAATTAAAATTTCAGTGTCTGAAATCACTGCTTTTTTGAGACCAGTGATGGCATGATAACACCCTTCAATACTGTGCTACCATTCTTCTTTAAAAGTTGACAGTTTCTTGTTAAACATGTCTTTTGTATGACTATACATAAGGCCCAAGGTCAAACTTGGCAAAATGTTGGCCTTTATTTGTGAGGGGCTGTTTTTAGCCTTAAAACAGTTTTATGTTGGTACCTCAAGTTATTCCAAACAAAACAATATAAAAATATACACAATGGCTGGGAAAAACAAAACTTCTATTGTTGTCTACAAAGACATTAACAATATTTAAATGGGTAAGATAACTAAAATACATACACAAACTACCAGTTGTGAACTTTTCGTAATGGGTACAGCTAGTCTTGAATTATAATCAAGTCCAAGTGTCACTTAGCTAGGAGTGTCTTATAAGATAGAGATCTAGATTCTGCATACTAAAGAAATAAAAGACAAACAATAGGTACAACTGAAACAACACTTCTTTGTTGTGTGTTATTGAAAGTGATGAAAACAGCATTAAGCAGCACTACATAACATTATGATGCTTATAAGTGGTGACATGTTATATGTGAAACAGTATATGCAAGTAAGAATTTTACAGTACTCTGTAGATTACCATAGCAGTTACACAGTGAACCAAAAGTATTCAGTAATGGTAGAGCTGCAATTCAGAATTGAAGCTGCAACTGAAATTTCATGCTTCATGCCAAAGAAAATAGGACAATGCCATTTTTTCATACAGACAAGGGCAACAGAAATTACTTCCACACAAATATGTATGCAGTAGGCTTTAGAAGAACTTGAGTGACGATGGAGAAATCTCAAGGTGTATGAAAGTGCTTTTAGGAGCAGTAACAGAAACAAGTGTGGTTAAAAGCAATAAACAACTACTGAACTGTCATTGTGATCTGATGTTTGGATTGATAAAAATTTGCTTCCTGGGTGCTTCCATATAAATACAGAATTAGGAGAACTCAGTTCATGGAGTGTATATAAAGCATATATAAATATTGATATATAAAACTTTGATAAATTGATAAATACTTTGTATGTCTTTATTTGTAAGTTAGACAAACCAAGATAGTTAGATAGTTAGTGTATTATAAAGCATATTTTACTTTATTGATAAAAAGAGCAGTGCCTTGAAATCTACCTAATCAGTCTCTCCCTGACCCCTCCAGTCTTTAGGACTGACTCAGGATGTAATATCTATGGCAGGGGACCAGAGCACTTTCATTGGTAATGTGGTCTATTGCATGGGTCGCCAACTCCAGTACTCGAGGACCACTGTGGGTGCCGGTTTTTATTTTAAACCTTTTCTTAATGAGTGACCCGTTTAAGCTGCTAATTAACTTCTTTTGAATTCAATTCAATTGACTTGCTCTTGACTCAGACCCCTTAATTGTTTCTTTTTCCTTAATTAGCAGCGAAACAATAATGAGATACAAAATGAGCCAAAACAACTGGTGTCCAAAGTACAATATCTGAAAATAAAGAGTGACGAGGGTCTCAGGAATGTCGATCTGCTCAGGTCCTCAAAACATTTTAACAGAGCTTTTAGAAAAGGGAAACTCAACAATTTTGGAAATGTCTGCTAATGCACCACAAGAGCAGCAACAAGCCACGGAATTAACAAGCTGGTTTAATTAATGACAAGAACTGGCACCTCATTAAGCCAAAGGGTTGAGAATGAAAACCTGCAGCCACGGTGGTCCTCCAGGACTGGAGTTGGCAACCCCTGGTCTAGCAGATCCGTGACTCAGAAAAAAACTAGCTAATTTGAAATAAATAAATAATGGACGTGCTCTCAATGGGGAGTGGATCTGGTGCGAGCGATCTGCACAGAAGATAGCTCATCTGTGGATTGGTCCGAGGCGGTCAGTTGACCATGTCTTGCCTTGTAGGCAGGCAGTCTCATTATCAGCCCAGAGCAGCAATTAGATGATCACACCTGCAACCGCTCCCCAGCACATAAAAAGGAGTGCAAGGGATAAGAAGGGAAAACAAAAAGAGAGAAGCAGGCAGGAAGATGGGAGACAGCTGCTGCAGATGTGACAAAGAGAGCATACTAGGAGGCAGGCACCTGTGAGGAGAGTCCCTCCAGGAAGTGGGTGGTCACCGCAGACGTCTGGGAAGGTTGTGGAAGTCAGTGAGGCTTGGACTGTGAGCTCTATTGTGGGTGCCATGGTCTTTGGGGACCCAAGCCTTAGGTCTTGGATGAGGCACCCTGTTATAATCATGGAGTGGCAGGGACTCAGATAGCGGTCTCCTCGGCTGCCATGTTTTAAACTTGTTTTAAAGGCTTTATTTATTCAGTTTTTAACCTCCACAGCACTTTGTGCTATGAATTATTTATTTATAGAACTGAGCACTGTTTGACCTTCCCATTGCTTTATGTGGTGTCCTCATTCACTCGGCTCATCCCTCGGAATCATTATCGGTGATGGCGGGTTCCAGAGGGCCATGGTGATATTTGGTAGCACGGGGCTGATCTGCACCATCACAGGTAAATGGCCCAGGGAGGGGCAGGTAAGCTAATGCTATTGGTATGAAATTTTGGCTTTGAATAGGAGGCCATTCCGTACCACAACACTCCATTGGTTCATGATTTGTGATAAGAATAGCATAATTTTAGTCACCTTGCCTTTACCTCTCTCACACACACACACACACACACACACACACACACAATTTGCTGTCAAGAGAAGACCACATACCTCTCTCTCTGGCAATTCCCCTGAGAAGAGAAGATAAGTCAGCCACCATACCGAGCCAAGAAGGCGGCCTGTATCTATACTCCATTCAAAGGTCACATGCCAGCAAAAAATCAAGCTAGACTGCATATAAGCCGAGAGTCACCTATGGACACTGCTACTACTATTTTTTGGTCACTCTCATTTACTTTGTTAATTTAGGCATATTATCTATAATATGTAATTAATCAAATGTGCATTTTTCTTCTGCTTGTTTCTTTTACTCTGTTTAATTGCCTGCGGTTTAGATAAAAAAAGAGAAGGTGGAGGTAGTGCTGAACTGAAGTAGTGTACTAGACCACAAACTTGTAAGTGTATGCAATCTGATACACTTTGGTAAGTCTACATAATAAAGAATATAAAAGGGAAAATAGGGTCACCACAGGAACATACAAAAACAAAAACAACAACTACTGTGGGACTGTTCTGTTACAGCCAGTGCTTGTTGCCTGGCTATTTGTACAGTATTTTCTTTTGTATTGTTATTTTTGTTGTCTTTGATTTTTTTTTATGTTTTTTGGTTTTTATGTAGGTTTATAATTATTGTTTATTGTCAAAATTGTTTCATTCTTACATATTGTGTATAGTTTCATCTAAACTACATTTCTTGTGTTTTGTTGGTAAAACCCCAGGAAGAATGGTCAACATGATTTCATTACTGTGAGACCACACAGGAAGTTACAGAGTCCAGATCTATTATTATATCTATTATTATAGTTTCCTGGATTTTGTCTTTGGATCAGATTTTGGACTTGTTTACCTTCTTAGGCCAACCCTTTATGCTTTTGTTTACATTTTTAATTAAGCGAATAAATTATTTTATAAAGGTTCGTTGTTTGGCTCTGTCCTATTAAGCCAGATATTTTATTATTGTAAGAGAAAATCATTTTGTTGTGATTAGCAGCACACAAGTTAGCGAAAGAGAGAGCAGGTAGGTCTGGGCAACATACCAAAACTTAGCAATACCAAGAAAAAGAAGGTCTTACTGAGCTTACTTTGCTTATGTTTGGAAAAAATTCTCTCTTGCCCAGTGAGCACTCAGTCCCTGTCATAAATTCAGTCACATATTTCAGCCTCATCCAGCCCATGTTCTTCATTCAAAACAAAAGTAGTGTGCTGGCACAAGACATGAGCGCTGACGGTAAGCCACAGTCAGGCAGAGACAAGCTGGCATCCAAATAACATACTGTGTTGATTGTTTCAATATATTTTGGCTTCAGCAAACAGGATACTGAATAAACACAAGTTTAATGCAAACCTCTAATGCAAAAACATTCCTGTGACTGTGACTAAGGAGGAGATGTTTTGTTAATACAGGGACTTTTATGATGAAGCAATATAATCCTTTGATTATGGTGGAGTGTATTATATATCTTGACATAAAAAAGGTATTTATAAAAGGTACCACAAAAAAGACTAACCAACAAAAATAAGAAACAGGGGTTTAGGGAACAGTGTGAAAAAGGAGGCAAACAGTCTAAAGCACAGGTAACGAAGTGTTACACAAGAAAGAACATTTGATTACAGGACAAGATGAAAAGTGGAGTTTTTATGAGCCAGTGCCATTTGTTCCTAATCAATACTTTTCTTGATTTCCTATGCTAGAAAATGATTAAAACTTTTGCACAAGTGCCTCTCTTACGGAGGATTTCTGTTTCCCTCCTAAAATCAATATTAAACCAATAGAATACAAATGTTCTAATATTTTATAAAGTATACTTTAAGAGTACAACGAACTGGTATCATTAACAATGGTATTGGGTACACTTTTTTCTGAAAGCATCACTCACATTGTCTTTAGGTACCCTTTTCTTTGCATAAACGTAACACAAATATAGCCTCAATCTGGCAATTCCAGAAAGTGCTTAGGGGGAGAAGGAAGATTTCATACCATACCAAAAAACTTAATTAGCTTTAAGAAGCTGACAACACAACTACAGAGAAGTGTTTAACAGAATTAAAGTAAAAGACTTACATTTATCAGAAGAAAATAAACAAATACATTTTACTTGCCCAATTGCATAATATTCAGTATACATACAGCAAATAATGATCACAACCAATAATAGAAAAGTGAAAAAAATTGGAAACTTACACTATTTTTTGAGGTACTGACATCTATATTTCCATAAATGGTTCCCAAACAAATAACATTTCCACCTTTAGAATGTACATGTACAGTGTGTCCCTGTAGAAAAGAAAAAAAAAAAAGAAAATTAACAAGTTATACTTTAAATTCTAATGTCAGGTTTTCAAATAATCAATAATCAAATATTAATCTTTACATGTACAATAAATGTTCCTTTGTTCGTGAAAAAAAAAGTCAGCTTAAAACATTCCAGGCATTGATCACTTGAGAAGATGCTCAAGAGAAGTACACTGGCAAATTTCTGGCATAGAGACATTTCTACACTCAGATTTTATTATAATGTTTTCAATCCACAAGATCAAGTATAAAGTTATGAGAAGAATTCAGTAAGTGCTTGCTATTACATACAGTATATTACCTCAAACCTCCTTTGGTTTAGTTGTCCTTCCACTTACTATGTGATCTGTTGTAAGCTGTAAAGTCTTTCCATTTCCAAAAACAAAAGTACAAAACGGCCTTTCTAGCCGACCTGGTTTTTTGTTTTATACAACAAAAACCAGGCAAAATCAGGTAAAAATTGCTGTGTGAATTATCCCATTGGTAGCTACCACTTAAAGATCTGTTCACAATTTCCTACTGGGAAACTCATATCTTGCATGTTTATCCTAGCATAGGAATGCAACACGATTATAATACAATACATGCATAAGAAGTAATTTAGATGCATACAAGTAAGCAACACAACAAACACCATGCAAACCAACGCCTCGATGTCTGCTATTGTGGAATTTGGTTTTCTTCCTTTAAGGGTGACCAATATGGGAACAAGCTGTTGTAATGAGCAGAATCCAATCAGGGAAGGGCTATGTAATAAGCAAAAACAGAGCAGGATGCAATTATAATCTGCTTTTTCAAAGCTCTCTGTTTTTATCCATCCACATTACAATGGTGAGCCAGTGTTTTTTGGAGGTACAGTAATCCATCCTCGATCGCGGGGATTGCGGTCCAGAACCCCCCGCGATAGATGAAAATCCGCGAAGTAGAAACCATATGTTTGTATGGTTATTTTTATATATTTTATGCCCTTATAAACTCTCCCACACTGTTAACATTATTAGAGCCCTCTAGACATGAAATAACACCTTGTAGTCAAAAGTTTAAACTGTGCTCCATGACAAGACAGAGATGACCGTTCTTTCTCACAATTAAAAGAATGCAAACATATCTTCTCTTCAAAGGAGCGCCGTCAGGAGCAGAGAATGTCAGAGAGAGAGAGAGCGAGATAAAAGCAAACAATCAAAAAATCAATACGTGCTTTTAAGTATGCCTAAGCACTGCGATAAAGCGGCATTTTGTAGAAAAGCGCCCGTATCCTCTAGGCAAACGGACTCTGTGCAAACAGCCCCTCTGCTCACACACCCTCTGTCAGGCGCAGAGAATGTCAGAGAGGGTGAGAGAGAGAGAGAGAGAGAAAAGCAAACAATCAAGCACCGCGCGGGAAGCATATCATTGAGGAGTTTTAATTAATATGTAATACATGCTCTGATTGGGTAGCTTCTAAGCCATCCGCCAATAGCGTCCCTTGTATGAAATCAACTGGGCAAACAAACTGGGGAAGCATGTAACATAAATTAAAAGACCCATTGTCCGCAGAAATCCGTGAACCAGCGAAAAATCCATGATATATATTTAGATATGCTTACATTTAAAATCTGCGATAGAGTGAAGCCGCGAAAGTCGAAGCGCGATATAGCGAGGGATTACTGTATACGCCTCTAGTGAGTTTTTTCAAAAGTCTCTGTTTTCAGAGCTTAAAAATGAGGGGGTAGAATGGACAAAATATGCAAATGGAGACTAACATCTAAATTTTTAAACAAAATTGTAGTAGTGTGAATGTAGCCTAAGAAAATGAATGCTAGTTGACAGTGTAATGGAAGTGCTGGTGCCCTAGCCAGGATGGACTCCCCCAAGTGCCGGCCCATCCATTACAACAGCTGATAGGAATAGATAGCAGTGGGTAGACATCATTGTTTGAAAAGAGGTATTCTGTAAGAAAAATGAAGAGACAGTGTCCACACTTCATAGGGGACACTTACATCACACAATACCCTAGTGCCAGTTTTGAATTGTGGCACTTGAATTTCAAATGGAGAACCCACAGAAATTTTGATGTGAAAAACCAAATACACCTAACTAAAAAGTCAACAAAAAATACTGTATTTGGGGAAAAAAAAAAACATAAAACAAAGGAAAATTATACACATCTAATAATGATAACATATAATACAATAGCAGAAAATACATATAATATAATAATCAGTAGGAATTTCTTGCTATTCCTACTGATTGTACATTTCATTTTAAAAGATTATAATTTCTAGCATCAAGAACATCAAGAAAGGCCAAATTATTGATCTAGGAAAAGCAGTTAATTGATCTAATGCAAGAATGGGCAGCTGTGTAAAGCATGTTTAACAGTAAGCAGCTCCAGTGACCTAATAATAGTATTACCATTTAACTAATATCTTTATCCTAGTTGACTTACAAAATCTGAAATACAACTGGTTACATTTTTTTTTTTTGCTTTTGCAGGTGGAGCACAGGAAAGTGAAATGACTTGGCTCATGGTCACACAGTGTCAGAAGCAGGACTTGAAGATATAACCTGAGGGTCTGAAGTCCTAGGTCCAAAGCCTTAACCCTCTACA
The DNA here is from genome assembly GCF_016835505.1 of Polypterus senegalus. Lineage (NCBI taxonomy): Eukaryota > Metazoa > Chordata > Cladistia > Polypteriformes > Polypteridae > Polypterus > Polypterus senegalus. The sequence goes on from NC_053161.1 coordinate 41,483,086, forward strand.
ACACATTGCCTGCCAATAATAATATCCATTGCTAAAAACAAAAAAAAGTATAATACAAATATCGTACACAGAAAAATACACTGTTATTTCTGATATACCTGATTATGCGACAACACTATACTGTAACTGATGCTAATTTTATTAAAATTTCATGAGCGAAGGCAGGTAATACTGCTAGTTAGCTATTAAATGTAAATCTTGCAACAAAAAGCATTTTCAAATTTCTTTTTGTTTCTGAAAAATAAAAGTAAAATTGAATTCAAGGTAATTAGTGTTAGTCCTGCATTGGGCTGATTCATACAGTTCAGCTGAGAATTTCAAAGCCTCTTTCCACAGTTTTCTGGACTGGGTTCAAAATAAACCACTGCAAATACAGTATACAATCAAAAATGTTTTGGATTCAACCCAAGAGTAAGATGAACAGAAAGAAATGCCTTCTGCTCTTTAAGTTTGGATTATAAATATATATCTCACTCAGAAGCAATACAGATTTACTAAATCATGTTTGAACTGAAACTGATGTTAAACAAAATGTTGTATAATTCTTCACAACTGTTAGTCATTATATGAAATGCCAAATGGTCAACATTTAATAAATGTATCCATTAAAACACACACATTTTTAAATTTAGATTATTAAACAACAATTTGCATTTTATTAAAAGTAATAGAGAGCATTCATTAAAAATTTTTGAACTTCATCCTTCAGCATTAATATCATAAACTTTACTAAGCATTGTATAATACTGAAAATGCACTTTAGTGGTTTCAGCATAAAAATAACATTTGAACAGCTAAATAAGAATTGCTTTATAAGTCGCATTGTTGAATTAAATCATGTTTTACAGTTTTTGAGATGGGTATAGTGTTGGTTAAACAGAAATTAGTCAAAGTCATTACATTTTTCCTGAGACAAGTTTTAGATATGCTGCACAGAGAAGGGGTGTCCAAATTTTATGAGCAAAAATATCATTAAGAAGAGGGTCTGAGGATAAGTGGAGGTGGGTGGGAGGAGTGTTGGCTATTAAAACCGTTGCATCTTTGTCAATTCATGAGTTCTAAGTATAAAATATTTTATTTTGACTTTAATTTGGTAGGGTGGCTGATTGAGTTTTTAACAGAAGGGACTCAAACAGTAAAAGTCAATGGTTTTATGTCTAATATGCTGTCCTCATCCAAGGGTGTCCCCTCAGGGCTATGTTCTTTCACATATTTTGCACATCCTCTACACTAATTGCTGTCAAAGTAAATTTGAATACAGGCTTTTCTTAAAATTTACTGATGACTCAGTGATTGTAAGCCTATTGAATAAGAATGAAAGTACTCTTAGTCCAGTGGTAGATGATTTTGTTAACTAGTATAATGGGTCTTTTGCACACATAAACATTACAAAAAATAATGAACTTACAATTGACCTTAGAAAAGAACTTTTCACCCACAAGAAACAATAATCTAAGACCAGGCAGTGGAGATTGTTGACACTTATAAGTATTTGGGGACAATCACTGACTCTTAACTGACTTTTAATGAAAATACAAAATGGGACAGCAGCACCATTACTGTTTAAGGAAGCCAAGTCTGTTTAATGGGAGTTCTATTATTATGTCACTCTTTTATAAATCTTGTACGAAGTCTGTTTTTACTGATGTTCTTCTGGCCTGGTTTGGAAATCCTAATGTCAGCAACAAAAAACAAATAAATCAAATTGTAAAATGAAGAAATAACAAGGTTTCAACAGTCCAATCTCACAGACCTGTTTAACAAAGTATTATGGAAAGAAAGGTGCATTTTGTCAGACAGGACTCACCCAGTACATTTCCAGTTTAAGTTGTTTCTATTAAGGCACAGGTTCAAGGTTAGAGTGGGTCTTGAAATCCTGTTCCAAATTTCCAAGAAACGGGAAAACTAAAAGGCATCTGAATTACAGTTCTACTTATCAATTCCTACACGTTCATTTTCAATTAACTATACGAGTCTAATAAATGTCCTTGATGCATTGCAAACAGACATGCCTTACCCTGAAACCGTGTTCTGACAGCCGTGTAACCTACATCATGCATCAATTGGTTTTACTCAGCACTCTGGCCATTAACTATGAACCGCAGCAAGTGCTCAAAAGTGTGGCATCATTTTGTTAGAGAAAATACTGACAACGCAAAATTATGGCAAGATAATTGGGAAGAAACTGTACAACAAAGATATTTAACTATTTACTCCAGCAAGACATTAATTTAAAAGAATGTACTGTACTGTCTACAATGTCTCGCAGTCTCTCAGCATAAGTGCCTTATCTAGCGTTCACTAGCACAGTGTTTCCCAACCTCGGTCCTGGGGGCACACTGTGGCTGCAGGTTTTTTTTTCCAACCAGCTTCTGTTTTAAATTGGACTCTTGGACTAATTAAGTGATGTGTTATATCCTAAGTTCTATGTTTTGGGAACAATATAGAAATTAGAAAACTAAGTTTGGTAAAAAAAAAAATATATATATATATATTAAAATGTACCAAGCAGTTATATGGGAATAATTTATTTTTTTTCTTTTTAACAATATTTTCATCTTGATTTTCATTCTACTTTTCTATGTGTTTGATTGTTTAATTAATCCTTTATTTACTAATTAGTGGGTCTGATGTAGCTGAAGTAGTTGCAGTCTTTGATTATTCAGTGTTGTTTGCCAGCGTGTCTGCTCTGCTCATTTTTGATTGTCATTAGTAAGATACAACTAAGGGGAAAAACTGCACAGAGAAAGGACAAAATATAATGAAGTCAACAAAAGAGACTTAAGCATTTAAACCTATAGAAAAAGCAGAAATATTTCTAAATGTCTTATAAATGTAAAAATCATCCTGCTGTGCTTTTCTGAATGTAGAAAAGAAAAATAATACCAGCTAATTATTTGCGATCAGTGTTACCTGGTGTTGTCACCGATTAGGAATCTGGTTGGAACAAAAACCTGCAGCCACAGTGTGCCCCCAGGATCGAGGTTGGGAAACACTGCACTAGCACATCACACCCAGGTAACATTATTTTATTTTTATAAAGCTTCATATTTTAATTAACATAACCAAGTTTTTCTAAAATATTCGCTTAAATGTACAGAATCATGTACAGCATGCATATAATTAACTACTGTATGGCGGAAGGCTGTGACACTGCTTGGCGGAAGGCTGTGACACTGACACTGCTAAGTTAAGCTTAATGATCCTTTTCTGCATATATGTTGTCCTATGTATATGTTACCTGTGTATCTGCACTGTTTATTGCAGAGGGCAAATACTCCATCATATTTTGCTCATTCAGATTGCTAGTGCACATACACTGGAATAGAGTTTAACAATTCAACAAGGTGGTGTACATTTTAAATAATGTTACAATGAGGGCTTGGAATACAGTACAGAATTCAGGGTATTCAGCGCAAATGTATTAATTCCCACAAACTGTGCTTCTGAATGCAATAATTCCTCCCACATATTTATACTGTATACCACTATTGTTACTGAGGAATGACTGTTTTTTACATTGTTTTGATTTAGTTTAGCTTGAATGAATATATGGGATGCCAGTGTGTGCTTCAGTTGCTGTGGGGCAATCAGCAATCTAAGATATACCGAGATGAGGTACTGAGATTGGAGACCACGATGTAATGACATGCTGACATCATCATTATAAGTGAAAGTGGAAGAAGTGCTGAGTGTTTTGTGCGAGAGTTTATTAAAGGCAACTTTTGCTCCTAAAAACGTTGTTTTTTTTTAAATGAGGCTAAGGGACCCATACAGGAATTTTTGAAGATTATTCACAGAAGCAAAAGTAGTTGAGTGCCTGGGATGCATTTTGAAAAAATTACTTGTTAAAAGGTATTCAAAACTAGCTTCGGTGCAAGATGGGGATGATATGAAGGGCCAAAATAATAAGCAATTTTCTGATTTTTTGGGAAAAAAAATAAAAATTGCTTTTCATTGTATATGGTTTCTTTTTAGGTCATCTTTTCAAGCATGCAAATAATTCTAGAGCCCAATGCATATGCTGGCACCTGGAATGGATATACTTAAATTGTTGCATTATTAGAAAGATAAACAGTTGTAACAACCTAGTTTTTAATGTTAATAATATTTAAATAAGAAATATCTATAATTACCAGTAGAACTGTTGTCTTTCAAATCTATATAATTGTCTTTCAAATCCATATAATTGCTTTATATTAACATACAGTCATGGCCGAAATTATTGGCACCCCCGGAATTTTCCCAGAAAATGCACCATTTCTCCCAGAAAATTGTTGCAATTACAAATGTGTTGGTATACACAGGTTTATTTCCTTTATGTGCATTGGAACAGCACAAAAAAACAGAGAAAAAAAGCCAAATGTGACATCATTTCACACAAAACTCAAAACCCGGGCTGGACAAAATTATTGGCACCCTCAACTTAATATTTGGTTGCACGCCCTTTGGAAAAAAATAACTGAAATCAAGCGCTTCCTATAACCACCCACAAGCTTGTTACACCTCTCAACTGGAATTTCCGACCACTCTTCTTTTGCAAACTGCTCAAGGTCTCTCAGATTTGAAGGGCGCCTTCTCCCAACAGCAGTTTTGAGATCTATCCATAAGTGTTCAATCGGATTTAGATCCGGACTCATTGCTGGCCACTTCAGAGCTCTCCAGCGCTTTGTCTTCAACCATTTCTGGGTGCTTTTAGAGTCATGTTTGGGGTCACTGTTCTGCTGGAACACCCATGACCTCTGATGCAGACCCTGCTTTCTGACACTGGGCCCTACATTGCGCCCCAATCTCTTTTGGTAGTCTTCAGATTTCATGATGCCTTGCACACAATCAAGGTATCCATTGCCAGAGGCAGCAAAACATCCCCAAAACATCTTAAAACCTCCACCATGTTTGACTGTAGGCACTGTGTTCTTTTCTTCATAGGCCTCATTCCGTTTTCTGTAAACAGTAGAATGATGAGCTTTACCAAAAGGCTCCACCTTGGTCTCAGCTGTCCACAAGACATTTACCCAGAAGGATTTTGGCTTCCTAAAGTACATTTTGGCGAACTCCAGTCTGGCTTTTTTATGTTTCTGTGTCAGCAGTGGGGTCCTCCTGGTTCTCCTGCCATAGCGTTTCATTTCGTTTCATTTGTCGACAGATAGTTTGAGCTGACACTGTTGCACCCTGAGTCTGCAGAACAGCTTGAATATGTTCTGAAGTTGATTGGGGCTGTTTATCCACCATTCGGACTATTCTTCGTTGCAGTCTTTTATCAATTTTTCTCTTCCGTCCACGTCCAGGGAGATTAGCTACAGTGCCATGTGTTGTGAACTTCTCGATTATGTTGCGCACATTGGACAAAGGAACATGAAGATCTCTGGAGATGGACTTGTAGCCTTGAGATTGTTGACATTTTTCCACAATTTTTGTTCTCAAGTCTTCAGACAATTCTCTGCTCTTATTTCTGTTCTCCGTGCTTAGTGTGTCACACTCAGACACACAACAGAAAGGTTGAGTCAATTTTTCACCATTTTAACTGGCTTCAGGTGTGATTGCTATATTGCCAGTACCTGTTTCTTGCCACAAGTGAGTTCAAACGAGCATCATATGCTTGAAATAAAACGATTTACCCACAATTTTGAAAAGGTGCCAATAATTTTGTCAGGCCCACTTTTGGAGTTCTGTGTGACATGATGTCAGATTTGGCTTTTTTTCTCTGTTTTTTGTGTTGTTCCAATGCACATAAAGCAAATAAACACGTGTATACCAAAACATTTTCTGGGAGAAATGGTGCATTTTCTGGGGAAATTCCAGGGGTGCAGATAATTTCGGCCATGACTTTACCTGAATTGAATTAAGCCAGTTTGAGAATGTTATAACAGCAAACATACCTTTATTGAATGCAAAATGCTGTGTCCTCTTTCTGTTAAAATGGTACAATTTTCACATTCCATTTTTTGTATCTTCACATTGCCTTCCCCAAGTGTTTTAATATCCAAATCTGTATAGAAGCAATAACAAAAAATGTGAAAAGCTGCTCTGATCATATATTGAATTTAAGTTTTTGTATAGTGGACAAAATGAGCAAGGGAGAAATGGTGTAGCTATAGTATTATCCAAAGTACTAAAAGATTGAATAAGGCAAGAGGAAGTAAAGGATGCACTGAAAAGAATGAAAAATGGAAAGGCAACAGGATGAAATGCCAGCAGAAATGTGAAAGAGTTTGGGAGAAGATGTGTCATGGGATCTAATGCAGAAGATTTGGGAGCAAGAGAGAATACCAGATAAGTTGAGGAACAGTGCGACTGTACCCGTTTATAAGGTGAAGGTCAATATTCAGGATTGTGGAAAAACAGAGAGATAAAGACTTAGGAAAGAGACCACCATAGGTGAGGAGCAGTTTGGTTTTATGTCAGGGAGCAGAACACCTGATGCAGTATTTCAATTGAGACAGCTCAGTGAGAAGCATAGACAAAAATAGAAAGGACTGAAATTGGTGTTTATTGGTTTGGAGAAGGCTTATGATAGAGTACCACATTAAGAGGTGTGGAGGCGGATGAGAAAGAAATGAATGTCAGAGGAGTATGTGAGGATTTTCCAGGATATGTATGAGGTAGAGGGGACTTAAAAGCAGTGCTGGGGTAACAGACAAGATCTAAGTTACAGTAGGTCTGCACCAAGGTTCTTCTTTAAGTTGTTACCTCTTTGACATGGTTTTGGATTTCTTGACTCACTGAATAAAAGGTCAGTCCTCCTGGTTCTGGCTTTTTGCTGATGACACTGTGCTGTGTAGCATCAGAAAAGAGGAAGTGGATAGGAAGTTGGAAGAATGGAAAAAGCCTTTGAAAGACAAAGGATTTAAGATAAATACAAAGAAGACAGACTATACAAGGTATAATGGATGATCAGGATTCAGAAGTTAGCCTGACGATTAGTGGTTGCCCAAGATAGAAAATTAGACGCAGAGATAACCCATAAACTGCAATGTGGATGGAACAATTGGAAGAAGGTATCAGGAGTATTGTGTGACTGAAGGTGAAGGATAAAAGTAAGGTTTTTAAGACAGTGGTAACACCAGCAAAGATGTATACTGTACAACTGAGACATAGGCAGTAAAGGGAGCATAGAAGAAGAAGAAGACAGATGTGGCAGAAATGAGAATGTTGTGTTAGATGTGTGGAGTTTGAAGAAAAAAAAAGACAGAATAAGAATGAGAGGTGATTGTGAAAAGTGGGAGAGATATCTAAGAAAGTACAGGAAAGTAGATGGAAGTGGTATGGACATGTGAAGAGAGACATTGAATATGTGGGCAAAAGAGTGATAGGAATGGAAGTACAGGGCAAGAGAAAGCTAGGGAGGCCAAACTGGAAGTGGATGAATAAAGTAAAAGAAGATTAAAGGAAAAGGGTCTTACTTGGAAGAAGTGCAGGACTGAGCCATATGGAGAAGACTGATCAAAAACATTGACCCCCACATAGAAGTGGGAAAAGATAAAGAAGATAAATTGAATAAAATTATTATGTTACTGGGGTTCATCCTGTGCCAAAACTATCAATCAGTCTTTATCCAAGGGAAGCAGTGTAGCTGACCGATTCCTTTATGAAATGTTTAACTTTTTCATTTTTAATTTTTGCTTCTTAATAATCTTGTGTGATTTATATTTTTCAGAAGGTAAGAAGATAATTGTAAAGAAAAGCAAACTGTAAAAATAAATCAATATTTTTGCCAAAGCATTTTATTTCTCATTTAGTTTACTAATTTGGTTAATTTCAACATCTCTTGACCCTGTTATAGTCAATTTCTCTCTCAGATTACCAAACAAATGTGGTTCCAGGACACAGCTCCTACCCCAAAAGGTAAAGATAAGGAATTTCACTCTCTTTACCCAAGTAATTATTAGGCTTAACATTGCAGTTCTGTATCACTGATGCACTGTTTTACAACATTTTGTTTAGTTCCTTTCAACTGATTGATTATTTCAGTATCATAGTCTGGTCACATCTGAAATTGTGATTTGTTTTCTCTGTCATGCAGTGTTAAGCTTTCATTAATTCCATTAAGATGAATAAACTGTACATATTTTCAGAAAAAAGCTGCTTTTCAAATAAAAATAATATAAATTACTAGAAAAAAAATAATCCAGCATGTATCAAAAAATGATACAGTCATACTAGAAAATGTTTCTATTTAGGCTCAATGCAGCAGCTTCCATTATGCTGCATTTCAGTGCCCTCTGCTGTTAATGACAAAAAACACAGGAGGTACTTTTCATCAGTAAAGTGAACACTGTGTGTTTTGCCTTGCACAACATAATAATCAACATCACTTTTTATGACAACTCAAGGAAGCAAAGTAACACCAATTCATTACTGATTCCTTTAAGACAGGGGTGTCAAGCTCAGATCTGGAGGGTCACAGAATTTAGAGGGTTTTTGTTCTAGCTACCTTCCTAATTAGTAACCAATTACTTCTGATAATGAAAAACTGTTTGTCCTAATGTAATTTGCTTTCTTTAAAAGATTCAGTACACATTTCTTTTTTCCATTATTCAGCGGTCAAATAATTATATGTAATCCAAGCGCCATCAAATGAACAGCTAACTTGATTATTTTTACAAATATGAGTTCATCATACAATATCAATCTCGATAATATCATTGAAAAGAAAAGTTAAGGTCTTAGAAATATTGATCATGCTCTCAGTAAAAAAATCATTTTAACAAATGCCTGATGCAGCAGAATGAGAGAACTAACAAGCAATACATAGGGTGGAGTAATGGTACTGACGCTAAGGGTCTGCACTGGTATCTGGAAGGTTGCGGGTTGAAATCCTGTTAGTGCCAGAAGGAATCCTATTCCACTGGGCTCTTGAGCAAGGCTCTTAACCTGAAAATTGCTCCAAGGCCGCTGTACATTGGCTAACCTTGCACTCTGACCAACAACATTAATGTGAAAACACAATTTCCCCTCTAGAATTAAAAGTATACTGTATGTTGAAGATACAATTAAATAACATGTTTCATTAACAGTAAAAAACTGTCTTCTAATTAAGAAATTGGCTGGTGCAAAAATAGTGTCCCTCCAGCAACTGAATTTGACACCCCTGAGTTAGTTGGTCATCTTTTGGCTAGTTTAGCATCTGTTTATTTTCGGTTTGTTAAGTAAAAACACAAAACAATTAAAGGATAGGATTATTAAAAAGTTGGTAAGTTAAAATTAAAGGAAAAAGAAGATGCTTCAAATGGCAGCAGTAAATGACCACTCATAAAGAAAGTGGTCAGAACAAAAATATGCGGCCACTACAGGTGTATACTGCATTCCAAGTATTCAATTTTTTTTGTGTGTTTTTTTGGTGTCATGTCAATATCAGTATTTTGAGGAGACACGCAAGCAAGAATTTCAATGTACACATGACAATGTATTTGAACCCCTACTTTCTTACAGAAGTCTCAGCTGTGGAATGTTTACCGATTTCTTGGCCTTTTCAAGGTAGCCTACAATACAGATTTACATCATGAGTTTTCAATAGACAGTTCTTTTGTGTACAAACTGGATTCCAAAAAAGTTGGGACACTATACAAATCGTGAATAAAAACTGAATGCAATGATGTGGAGGTGCCAACTTCTAATATTTTATTCAGAATAGAACATAAATCACGGAACAAAAAGTTTAAACTGAGAAAATGTATCATTTTAAGGGAAAAATATGTTGATTCAGAATTTCATGGTGTCAACAAATCCCAAAAAAGTTGGGACAAGGCCATTTTCACCACTGTGTGGCATCTCCCCTTCTTCTTACAACACTCAACAGACGTCTGGGGACCGAGGAGACCAGTTTCTCAAGTTTAGAAATAGGAATGCTCTCCCATTCTTGTCTAATACAGGCCTCTATCTGTTCAATCGCCTTGGGCCTTCTTTGTCGCACCTTCCTCTTTATGATGCGCCAAATGTTCTCTATGGGTGAAAGATCTGGACTGCAGATTGGCCATTTCAGTACCCGGATCCTTCTCCTACGCAGCCATGATGTTGTGATTGATGCAGAATGTGGTCTGGCATTATCTTGTTGAAAAATGCAGAGTCTTCCCTGAAAGAGATGACGTCTGGATGGGAGCATATGTTGTTCTAGAACCTGAATATATTTTTCTGCATTGATGGTGCCTTTCCAGACATGCAAGCTGCCCATGCCACACGCACTCATGCAACCCCATACCATCAGAGATGCAGGCTTCTGAACTGAGCGTTGATAACAACTTGGGTTGTCCTTGTCCTCTTTGGTCCGGATGACATGGCGTCCCAGTTTTCCAAAAAGAACTTCAAATCGTGACTCGTCTGACCACAGAACAGTCTTCCATTTTGCCACACTCCATTTTAAATGATCCCTGGCCCAGTGACAACGCCTGAGCTTGTGGAATTGCTTAGAAATTGCTTCTTCTTTGCACTGTAGAGTTTCAGCTGGCAACAGCGGATGGCACGGTGGATTGTGTTCACTGACAATGGTTTCTGGAAGTATTCCTGTGCCCATTCTGTGATTTCCTTTACAGTAGCATTCCTGTTTGTGGTGCAGTGTCGTTTAAGGGCCCGGAGATCACGGGCATCCAGTATGGTTTTACGGCCTTGACCCTTACGCACAGAGATTGTTCCAGATTCTCTGAATCTTCGGATGATGTTATGCACAGTTGATGATGATAGATGCAAAGTCTTTGCAATTTTTCGCTGGGTAACACCTTTCTGATATTGCTCCACTATCTTTCTGCGCAACATTGTGGGAATTGGTGATCCTCTACCCATCTTGGCTTCTGAGAGACACTGCCACTCTGAAAAGCTCTTTTTATACCCAATCATGTTGCCAATTGACCTAGTGTTAATTGGTCTTCCAGCTCTTCGTTATGCTCAAATTTACTTTTTCCAGCCTCTTATTGCTACTTGTCCCAACTTTTTTGGGATTTGTTGACACCGTGAAATTTTGAATCAACAATTTTTCCTTTAAAATGATACATTTACTCGGATTAAACGTTTGATCTGTCATCTACGTTCTATTAAAAATAAAATATTGACATTTGCCATCTCCACATCATTGCATTCAGTTTTTATTCACAATTTGTTTAGTGTCCCAACTATTTTGGAATCCGGTTTGTATTTGCTTGAGTGGTTTGGGTCATTGTTCTCTTCTAAGGTCTACGTATGGTTTAGCTTCAGGGCTTTGACAGATGACCTCATATTCTCTTCAAATACTCCCTGGTACTATGTGCAATTAATTACTGACTGTATGATGGCAAGAAGGCCATTAACCAAAAAGCATCTTCAAAGTATAATAATTCCATGATACAGTATGTGGCTGCTATAAAGTTCTTCCTTTTAAAGTCAGTTTTAATTTTTTACCAAACATGATATGGCATTTTGACCAAACAGCTTTACCTCATCTATCCATAGTACACTATTTCAAAATATTTATGCTTTTTTGTTAGTCATATTTTTCTATAATACCATTTTTCCAATTTGCCCAGCAAACTCTGTAAAAGACAGGTTTAAGATGGTCAGGTTTTCAGACTTTCATTTACGTTAATGTTTGCTAGAAGACCAAGATCTTAAAGATATATCGATCATGTTTGCTGACCAAATGTATTTCTTTCCAGGCCATCATATATCCATTGAATATGGCTGCTTCCATAAAGTGAAAATTCAGCATAGCCCGAAAATTCAGCATAGCCCTGGTATTAATGTTTTTCCATCAGATTAAGAACTCATAGTGTTGGCATGATAATATAGTATTGATATTCTGTGTTCTTTTGATACGACAAGAGGGGTGTGAAGAACATTCACAGAAGTGAACATTTTTTATGTTTTAAAAAAGATAAACATATACTGTATACTATATAAAGATAACTTAAGAAAACAATTACTCAAAAATCTGATATTGTCACAGATTCAACAGTAAATAAATTGGCGAAAAAACAGCAGTGCAGTCTTCTGTAAGCATTAACAATAGTTTAAAAATTGGACATTCATGGAAACATAATTCTTGTTGAGGTGCTATATGTATCACCTTCTTGTGTTTAATTATAGTAGAGTATGGTGTGTTATCAAGCACAACAGCATCTCATTCAAAGTTCATTTTCTATTGACCATGGTCAAATCTTGTAAAAGAATTGTGTGGTATACCAGTAATGAGAAAAATATCCAAATAAAAATTAAAAGGGTACAGTACCAGCATTTAATTAAATTTCAGTTTTAGAAGCACAACCATAAATGTTCAAATTAACAATGACTGGTCATACTAAAGGTCTGCATTCACCCCCAAAACCAGATTCATTTTTTGTAGTGCTGGACTAAACTTTAAGAGTAGTGAAAATTATATTTTATTCCCAAGGCAGTGAGCAAGGAGTCAGAACACAGATGAATGTCTGAGGAAATTCTTGAAGAACATAAGATAAGATACACACACAAAAGTGTGCACACATCTCTGCCTTTTTTTTTTTTGAGTTTTCAAATTAATTGTGTTGCACATGCGCAGCAGCTTTTAAGGCCAATGCACATATTTTAAAAGCTTGTCCAGGGTTCCAGACTGTGACTAAAATGGTCACAAATGCAACAAAAAACTGGCCTTTCTACTTAAATCAACAGTGATGAATTAAATCTTTGAAACTTTAAACTAATTATATTGTAACAGATACAAAAGGCTTTTTTTCCTTTTCAAATTGTTGAACAGATGTGCCGTTAACATATGTGTCAGTACATGGGGAGTGATGAGTGGGTTCCTCCTACCAGATACATGAGTCACATTCCATTAAAGGCTGGTTTATACTTGATGACTCCCCACACTGAGCACGAGGGTTCTGAGGCGAAAATGATGTCAGACTTGGAGACACACACACAAAAATATTTCCAACTACAAATTGTGGCTGACATGGCAGCTGTGCATTTCAAATGGTGAATTTCAAGGAGAGGCTGGTTACGCTTGTGCCACAATAATGAACAAAGGGCTGAATATGACACAACAGGTCATCTGCCCTTCATGTTATGAAGATATCTGTGCCTAGTGGAATTCAGTTGTTCTGTCTGACTTGGCGTACTTGTACTAAGGTACGATTGTCACGGATCTCCTAATGTTCACGCATCTTTTTGTACGGTTTCTCTTTTGTTTTAAAGCATGCTCCGTGCAAAATGCCGGCCTGTCAGTCAGTAAATATGTACTGTATGCACAGCTGCCTGCAAGCTCTTTCCTCACGTGCAGCGATGTCATGAAGTGTGCAATTGAAGGTTGTAGGTCTATTACATGTTGTTGTCATTTTACTAGGGTGCTCTGTAACTGATAGCAGACAGTAAACTTTGTTAAAATGGTACCTTATCAACAAAGAAACATGGAAAATAAGATTTAGTAAAATTTTAACAGTAATAATTACAATTAATAATTCATTAGTTGACACCAAAAACTCTATACAAGGACATTTAAAAGACAAATCACACCATAAGTTGCGCCTTGCTCTTAAACATTTACTAAGTTGGTGAAAAAGATGGAAAGAAAAAAAAAACATTTCCACGGGAAAGGTTTTGGTCAACAAACTTTACCTAGGTCATGCGACTGATTAAAACCGTGTTGAACCATGCAAATTCAATTCATCTAACTTGCATGTTTTTGGACTCTGGGAGAAAAACCAGAGAATCCAGATGAATTTCATATGAACATGAGGAGAAAATGTAAACCCTATGCAGGGAGCAACTGGGATGTGAACCCTGCTCAGCTTAATTGTGAGGTGCGGTCACTGCTACTGTGCCAAAGTTCCACCCCACATTTATGTATTTCTACACTCATTCCACTGTTCACGTAGCCTTGTTTGAGTGTCTCTTTTTAGTGCAAAATTAAAGAAAAGTTCACATTTGCTCATGTAACGTCAAGTACAAACAAAATAGCATAATTTAAAATAACAATATAACTATTTGAGTCGACACTCTTAATAGCCTAATGATTCATCTTTAAAAACACCAGGTGCATTTTGTTTTTGAAGGAAACACATTTCAAGGTCATTATTGGCCATTTTATACAGTATTTGCTTCAGGATAGTTTAGAAACATTAGAAACAGCTGTTAGCCTAACAACACTCATTTATCAGCAAAATAGTTTACTGGAGTTTAATGTTTCTTTAAAATCGAAATGAGAACTGTCTCAAACTTCTTTGTAGAGGTCTATGTCTCAATCACTTAGGTGATTTGCTAAATTAGTTCCGTTAGCATCTTTTGCATATAGGCTTGCATCCTTTGCCAAAGTATTTTAATAGAGCAGTCCTACACTTATCGACCAATGCCAGTCATGGAGGCTCAGAGTCTGCTGCAGTTGCAACCTATGGCATGCTAATTTTAAAATGAAACACAGTGAGTGAAAGGAGGTGGGGCTGCTGCTCCATGAGGGGAGTAAGGATGTCACGATACCAGTTGGGCTCCATGTCTTTTGCTTTTCCAACTGGAACATAAACAGGTGAAGTGACCTAATCATGGTCACAAATTGTCAAATAGCAGGATTTGAACTCACCTCTATACTACATTGTTTGCCAAAAATAACACCACACTGCAACAATAGTAACAGCACGTTTAAAATACTGGTACACCCATCAATATGTTATCCAACTATTATTTAAGTAAACTAGTATTGGTATTTATAAATAACAAAATAAAATGCAGGGCCTGAATTTTAATGTGTAATGGACAAGGGAAACACCCAGTGTAACAACAAATGGGGGAAACTTTACACTCTTGAGGGATTTCTGCATAGGAATTAAAAAGGATGATATTAACATGAAATACCTAATTTATTTTACCAAGAGTACATTCCAATTTTATTCTCTCCAGTAAATGAAAAATATGCTTACTAAACACAAAAATTCAAACATTATTGTGTCTGTACTGTTAATTCCAAGACAATTCTGGATATTTTAATTTAAACAAATTCTTTAAATACATTTTTGTAGCAATATTCTTTCAAAATCTGGTTTCCCAGAAAAATCACTGCTAGGTTTGAAGCATTTGCTATTGTCAGATTTATATTTTTATCATTAGCTAGTTACAAATAAACTAAAAGAGTAAAGGATGAGTCAAATTGATTCAATGTTCAAATATCACAACATCCTATATTTTTAATTTTCCATATCTGTCATTCATTTTATTATTTTTTTACATTTGTTTGAACATTAATATCCTTCACGAAATTAATTTTGTAAGTGAAAAAACACCCTTTGTTGAAAACAGCTCAAAGTATCTTATATGACTGTTCAGACTTTTTGCTTAGTCTGTGTACTAGTCCAGAAGTAAAATACTAACTGGATCTGCAGTTTAAGTGGTAGACTGCATTACACTCACCAATGTACCTTTCAAATATATGATGTGTGCTTACACTACGTTTGTCATATTTTGTGGTTATGTGAATGGAATTTAGTTGGGCTTCAAAAATCTAAACAAAAATTACACAAATTAAGCATTTACAAATGCGTGTTTAGCAATGAAGTATGTTATTTTGCCTGTCCTGCTAAATGGCATAATTACAGTGCTTTTTGCTTTGAAGCACTAAATACTTTTTATTTTGGCATTAAAAATTGGAGGAGCACACTTCACTGCCAGTGTAGGTAAGCCATATAACCACTTAGTTTTAAAACTTGCCTTGAAGTTTACTTGCTACAGTTCTTTGCCTCCAATAGTGACAAGGCTTAAAGAGAAGAGATTCACCTTCTGACAATCCAATTTACATTGGTGGGGATTGTGCAGAGTTGCAGGTTGATTAAGCAGATCATCAAGTTGAAATTGCTTGGATTTACCATCAATGACAACCTAAAATGGGAACAGCGCATCTCAGCTTTAGTGAAAAAGGCTCTCTGATATTTACTTCCTCAGATGGCTGAGGAAACTCCAGATACTTCCATCTATGCTCATCAACTTCAACAACTCCATTTTTTGTTGTTAGTAAGGTCCTGTGAGTAGTCTGTAACTGACATGCATGTGTTCATTGTACTTAGTATACATAATACATTTTAACTTGAAGTTAAGGCTGAGGAATGAATTTAATGCTTATTAACAAAGGTTTGCGTAATTTTAGTCCACTTAGTACTGCAGTGTTTCTCAAAGTAAGGTCTGCGATACATTTCAAGGGCGTCAACAAAATAACTGCTAAAATGTGGTATTTCATAAATATCACGTATACTTGGTGTGCTAACAGTCTGGTTATGGTGTCTCTTTTATTCTCCATTTCACACACTTTTTAAACAATCACTATGTGATTCTGATTGGTTTGTAAAAATTAATGCTCTTTATTAAACAATTTAAAGAAGCATTAAACAACGTATATGCTGACACACTGTCAGGGGAGTATATGACAGAAACAATGTCTTCCAACAGGAAATCAAAACCCGACTAGCGGCCATGCTGCACTGCAGCTTCTTAAACGGCAATACAGTAATCTAGAAGACTGACCTTTTTAACACGTTGATATCCACTGCACCAAGCAGAAGCACTAGCTCAAAAACTGACATTTGTGCCAGTCACTCCTATAATGTTCTAAGCCAATAAAAATAATTGTGCAGCCTTGCATCTTATATTATATACAGCTATCAATCAGAGTGTTAATCACTCGTGACTCTACTTTGCTCTGTTGCACTGAAGCTAGTTAGCTAATTTGAAGGAAAAATAAACTTTTAAGAATAAGACATATTCTTGGGTCAAGTCAAGTGGAAATATGCCAATTTCTGCTAAAAAAGGAAAATATGATGATAATTTATATAGAGAGTTGGGCTTTGAAAGTCCTCATTCTCAGCGATGGCTAGTATCAAGACAAAGTACAAGGCGCACGTGCATCTGGAGGAAGATCTCATAGTCTGCCTATCATTCATCACTCACAAATTTGAGGAACTATGCAGTCAGAGACAAGCACAGCCGTCTCACTAATTTACCAAGTACGTAATCATTAAACGTATTTGCAAAAAAGTGTGGCAGTGCAATTTTAAATTTAAACAATGTGAAAAGGTGTTTTACTTTTAAATGTTCTATGCATTTTGTGATAATTTGTTTAGTATTTCCCTAAAGAGGTGGTACGAAATATTTTTTCTACATTCAAAGGGGTTCCAGCTCTCAAAACGTTTGACAACCCCTATAATGCCGCATCTGTGTCGTTGAGCATTCGTAAGCTGTTCATTGCTAGAATAGACACAAAGAAGCAGCAGCAGCAAGACATGCTCAGAAACATTTACAAATAATGTTTCAAATAACAAAGAAAACTTTAAATATAAAATTTCTTTTCCATATAATGGACAATTACTTAAGTTACGTGCACCAACTTTACTTCTAAGACATCTCTCAATATTTACAAAGAAAACTCATTGTATAGACCGATCTCAGTTTTGAGGCCCCAATTTAAAAAAATATAATTATACGTATAACGAAAGTGCAATATAATGGAAAGACAGACTGTTTCCAGCAACCATGTGTTCCTTCCAGTAAGCTGTGTTACAGCATCCCTCTGCTGGTACTCCAAATTTGGATATCCTCAAGGCTGCATGGGAGTTGGAGTTTCATTGTACAGCTTTGCTGAGTTCCTTTGGTGTTTCTGAATACGGAGTTGAAAGCGGGGGCTGTCCTTTCCTAAAGGTACTCCACCTGACATGAAAATGCTTTCTGGAGACAGAATTGTTGCACCAGAAGCAGTTTCAGGGACAGCTTAAAAAAGGCACCTCTCTGTCTCACCCAGGTGAGGCAGGAGTGGAGAAAGACAAAAGTTGCATGGAGAGAGCTACTGGAAAATAGAAAAGTAAGGAAAGAATTGCATTATATTACATTATGGTATATTAGAAGTAAAAAAGCATGCGTAAAGGTTACTGAATAAGAAGTCTTTTGAACATGGGACTTTCTGGTCTGGTCTGGTTTGGGGGTGGGGCACAAGGCATCCCCAACAGTTTTACCAAATAAAGCCATAGTCATGGATAGGCTGGTGGTCTGGTGTGGATAGACTACATACTCTTGCTCAGCCAGGAAACCAGTATAATGGACAATCCATGGGATGGAGGAGTGAACATGCTTGCCATTCACTTCTCCAGTCAGGAGGCGCAATATAATGAACAGTATGGACGGAAAGGCATCGTGTCTGGGTTGCATGGCGTTTCCTTAACTGTCTGGAAGTCCATAACAAAGGTATGGATAACAACAAGGATGTATGAGCATCCCAATCAGAACAGGTGCTACTCCCACCCTCAGTTTGGAGACAAGAATACCAAATGGACAGAAGGAAACTGCCTCACAACAAAAGTTAATCCCACAATACACTAGGTGGCAATGATAATCTGGTACAGCTATGGGTTGAACAACTGTAGGGTTGCATGAGAACTGTAGTTTTAGAGGGCAGCTCTGTTGGGTTCCTTGAGTACCTCCAGAGGAACTGCAGCAGTTCTGCTTGTCCAAGAAGTGCTTCATAGCTGCAATATTCTAGCAGCACAAGAACTGCAATATTCGACTTAAAAACAGCAATTCCACCTTACTCTGGTTAATTAGAGTCAGGAGAAAAGGAGGGTGGAAGAAAAAAAGAGATTTTTTGTGTTGGACTTGGAAAAAAGCATGTGTGAAGATATTAAAAAAATAAAAAAAAAAGTTTTTTGAACCCAGGACTGGTATGAAGTTCACTTGTACCTGAAATGGCCCAGTCTTCAGACATATGGTGGACCTTGCAACATTAAAATGACTATAAACATACAAGTAAATCCACCAAGGAATGGCTGAAAGGAAAGAAACAAAGGACTCTGAAATGGCCAGATGATATTCCGGATCTGAATCCTATAGAGATGAAGTGGGAGGATTTGAGATGGGCTGTGCACGCAAGGAATCCCTCGAACATTGCAAAACTGAAAGAAATCTATGTGGAGAAATAGGAAAAACGTTCTGCCAGTTGATGTCAGAGACAGCTAAACAGTTACAGCAGATATGCCAGCTTGAGGAGCGGAAATCCAGCTGTTACACCCTAGGATGGGCTTACTTTTTCTACAGATGAAAAAGTCACATGTGATCATTTTTCACTGAATAAATTATTAGAAATCTTGATATGTCCACATTATTAAAAAAAAGGGAAAAACAGGAGTGCACTTACTTTTTCACATGACTATATATAATGTAGAAACAAGTTAAAAATTTAGAGGAGCCCTTTGCAAACTGATCCAAGTAACAGAGAAGTGTTTGATACCAACTGCACTGCATAACACACAAAACTGTCTCTTCTAGACAGAAACAATGTAGAACAGCTGGGGTTACATCATCTACATATTAGGCAGCATACTGTATCCGTTACGTTCAACACTATCAGCATGCTTATTTTTGGTTGAGTGTTAAGAGAGCCAACAGCCTGGGCAGCCTAAGTGGAGCAAACTATAGTAAAGAATTAATTTTAAATGTAATATTCTCACCTTTTAGAAAAGCTTAAACACATTTTCCCAAACAGTAAACTATAGCACAAAAAATTTAAAAATCAGTTACTAATTGGAAAATACAGGTGAAAATGCTGTGTTCCCAATCATTTTTAATGTTTATGGTATATGCTAAATAATGAAGAAGATGTTTTATTACCATTACTTTTTGATTCCAACATAATTCTTATTAGGTGGTTTAAAACCTTAAAAATGAGAAAAAAAACAACTTAAGAGTAATGGCTTATCATACAGAGAATGTACATACATTCCTTACATAATAGTACTATATATGTATTTTTAACAGGGTCTTAAAGACCGTATAATAATATAAATTTGTGATTGGGTGATAACACCAGAAAATCAATCGTTAAGGTAATATGCTTTAAACCTTTCAAGAACAATAGTTGTGTGGTGGTGGGTCATTTTCCATAAAGTCTGTTGGTGAATTTTCAATCTTGAAGGATGCACTGAACCGATGTGTTTGATTTCAGTTCTATCCACAATTCAAAGTTTTCTACCCACTCTTGGCCACTTAATTATAGAAATCAACTTTAGCGCTGCTCTCAGTTCAACAATGTCTAACGTTGAAAATTACTTAAAAGGGTGTTGTGACCAAACTGGAAAGCATGATCCTAAGTGTCAAACAAGTCTTACATAAATTCTATTAAAACCGACAAAAATCCCAACAAAATTCACACTTTTTCACATGTTTAGATTAATTTCTACTTTTGTACTATTTATGGACATCAGCTTAGTTTGAGATTTGACAGCAGTGCATATATTTAGGTGTCTAACCTATGGCTTACTGTACAATAAACCTTTTAAGCATTCAGTTTAACAAACAATGAACACCTACTTACCTTTCTAATAAGTGATAATGGAAAATCCTTATAAGTGCCAATGTAACAATAGGCTTCATGGCAATAACTCCTGGGAAAATTGGAAATTATGGTCAAAGCTGTCTTATTTTCAGTTAAGACTATAAAATGACAAGAAAAGTTCAGAAGCTATGTCTCCAAGACCAGGCAGTTAATATTGTGAGCTGGAATGTTAAAGGCCCGAATTAAAGAGAAAGAAAGTATTCTCTCACTTAACAAGTCTAAACGATAAAATAGTATTTTTACAGGGGACCCATTTATTAAGTAAGGTTCAGTTTCGGCTGCACAAAGACTGGACTGGCCAAATATTCCATTCCAGCTATACAAAGAAAAATAGAGGTGTGGGAATTCTTACACATAGAACAGTCTCATTTTTAGTATCAGATAGAGTATCTGATGAGATAAGTGATTGTCATAGATAATTTATTTTACTGTAAAGTGATTTTGATAAATATTTATGCATCCAATGTCGATTATTGGGAATTCATGCAAAATGTATTTGCATCCATTCCCAATGTGAACACTCATAAAATTATAACGGCTGTGGACTTTAATTGTGTTTTAAATCCAGAACTAGATAGGTCTCCTACCACAGGGGCGATGACATCTAACACTGCAAAGACAATTTCACAGTTTGTAACCGACCACAACTTATCAGACCCCTGGAGATTTCTAAACCCAAACTCAAGAGCATATTCCTTCTACTCACCAGTGCATCATTGCTACTCAAGAATTGACTATTTCTTTGTAGATCACAATTTCTTGCCTACGATTAAATCTTGTAAGTATGACACTATTATTATTTACAACCATGCCCCTTTGATTTTGGAGCTAAAATCATTATGCCTTACATGCTCGTCTCGCAGATGCCATTTTAATCCACTTTATTAGCAGACGAGAACTGTACAGAATTTATATCCAAGTAAATCAAAATTTTTTGAGAGACAAATACATCCTCACAGGTTTCTGCAGGAATACTCTAGGAAGTGATAATGGAAAAAAACATAAAGCGCCTATTACACAAGTGATTCCTAAACATTTGCGGCAAATACCTTTAAAACAAAGTCATGTAGCAGGACATTTCTAGCAACTCATTCATGGTGCTCTCAAAAATCTGATTTTGTCGCAAGTTGTATGTGCACGCTGTTGTACTGTATATGTGAAGGTTGACAACCAGCAGGCACTCAGCCAGTATATAATATATACAGTGCTCAGAAAAAGAGATACGTCTGATCAAATATTCACGAAAATGAAAAGCAATGGCAAAGAAAGGAAAAAAAAATGAGTTGAGGCCAGCACAAACAGAGAAGATGCTTCTGGAATTTTGCACCCAACATAAACATCTATTTGCTCTCTTGTCTTTGCATTACCCCAACAGCATGGAGAATCGAAAAATATGCTCCACATCAATTGGCCGCCAAAACATCTTGACCTTGTTACACAATAGAAACGCTAGAAAAGTAAGGGAATCATATAATTCATCATTCTTATGATTCCTAGTTGTGCATTCTGGCTGAGAAATCTAACAAATGCAGTCATCAAGTGTGAAATACTCACCGACACAATGTTGTGTAGTGTGATGCAAGCCTTTATGCCTCGTTGTCAACTTATTATTTTAATGGATTTTAAACTGTGATTTCTGAAGATCTTTTCAACACAGTGAAAACTCTTTAGCTCATTCCACATTCAAACAGCTTCTTACTAATTAGGTAAAGACTTTTGTATGACAGGAACAGCGTCAACAACACACATTTTTGGCACACGCTGCCCAAAACAGCGAGCTTTACCTTAATAACAGCAAGGTAATTTATACCGAAATGGAAAGAAAAAAAAATAAACAGATTATTTTAATCCTACATGTTACCGCCAGGTTAAACCCACTGTGAGTTTGGTATTCAAGTGAGAATTTCACTTCACTCTGTATATGTGACAGTACTACTACTACTTTAGTCATTTATAAAACTACTGATGCAGGGAGTCCATAGGATACCATAGGTGATCTGCATAAAAAGGGTACAGGGCCCTTTAACAAACTGATGTTCTTCAACACTAATGAACATGTCAAGCAGCCTTTGAACGTAATAGAATCTTAAAGATGAATAACATGCACTAAGATAGTGAGATGCCAAAAAGTATTATAAAATACATGATTAATGCTTTCCAAAAATTCTGTTTGGATCTAATCTGTATTCTGCTCTTTATCATCAAGTTTTCGATTACATGCACATTTCCTGGGCACAATTTATGAAGTCTACCCTAACAATTTTTTCTGTACTAGTGTAAACTTTGGGTTTACGCCAGGGCCCATCTTAACAGCATCATTGGCCCTGGGGCAAAGTAGTGCGCTGGGACCCCAAAACAGAAACATACATTGGCATCAAAAACATTGTGGGCCCATATGCTCCTGGGGACCCCGACCAGTGCCCATTGAGTCCATATGTTAAGATGGCCCTATATGCAAAATGCTTGCATAGGTGCTAAAAATGCCATATCAAAGGAGACCACGAGCACACCAGCTAATGTAAAACTAGCAACTGCGATTGGTGCCCTACAGTTCTTCTGACTTATGAGCAAGAATCGCAAAGCCGCACTCACCGCAGTTTATTGGGGCAGTCACTTCCACGGACATATTACTGCTGATTTTCTCCGACGTGATGAAGAGTTCTTTGCGCTTCTCGTTGTATTTTACATGAAAATTATCCAGCTTGAGTCCCTGATCGGCGCTGGTCCCATTTACGGTTATAAATGCTCTGTCTGCCTCTGGGAAGCTATGAGGGTCTAAGGGCCGCACAGATACATTGCACGGTAGCTGCACTTTAACGGTGCTGTAAGAATTCACGATTAAAGTCCACTGCTTGAGTGGCTTATGCGGCTCCCCGGCAGCACCGCTGAAACGTGCGCTGGTTGACAGCTCCTTCACCGAACGCTGAAACCACCTGCACGAGGAGCAAATCGCCTCTACGCCTGCAAGCGCTTTCCATAGCGTTGCTTCTCGATAGACACCTCTGCACAGGCTTTGAGCTAGTCTTGCAGAAACCATCGTTTGGTTACTCTGTAGCTGAAACGTAAACAAAACCAAGAAATGAAACCCCTAAGTTTGTTTTCCTGCTATAAAAGAGTGCAAACATTTCACTCAGTCCTTCCTTATACTGAAACGCATCGACTTCTGGGAACTGTAGTTTTCTTCGGGGAACGAACGGACACATTAATAAGTTGTCAAACATTCTGTAATCGGGAAAAAGAAACTTCACCTATTGTTTAGTTGAGTTCGCGGGAAATGCGTGTATGCGCCTAAGAAAACCATATATTATTACTAATATTTCAGGAGGACAGCGGTTACAAAAGATTATTAAAAACTACAATATCCGAATTGCGCCACGTTATATTATCGGCCGTGCACGAACCAATAATGTGTCATCGGAGCTCAGCTGTCACGGGAACCAGTCAAAGTTAAATTTTAGGAAATATGGCTGTAATGCAACTTTATACGAACCATTTCTTAGAGAAGCATTTGTACGCTTTTCTGTTAGTGTTAGTTTTTTTTTTTTCTCGTTTATGAAATTTGGTTTTTAATGCAAGTTTTCTATATTTGTGGTACTAGTCTGTGTTCTCTATGCTCAGTACGGTTTATAGGACTGTTGGAGGGTATTAGGAGTTTTGGTAAACATTAAATTTTGAGCATTTATTTACTGTTACTGATAAAATAGTTTCCCAAATTCCATGACTGGAGGTGCTAATCAACTCACGACACGTTTTGATGTTACTGTCACAAATTAAACTACTGTATGTATTTATACTGTTGAAATCTCTGGTAGAACAGAATAAACCTAGGAACAAATTGAATACCGAGTGTAATTACACGGAGTATCAACTTCTCTTTTTTGTCCATGTGTACTGTTATAGATGAGCTTCAGCTGTGAAGCAGTAACTATATCTCTCACAGTTATTCAAATGTAACTTATAGTAAATTATGCCAAGAAGAAAATGCCTCTACTCTGTTTCAACAATTATTATGTGTGATGTCTAAAGAAAATAAGTAGGGAAATGTTTAATCTCTATGGTGGTGCACTGTGGTATAACAGTTGCCTCATGAATTCAGTGACCTGTGTTTGAATCCCAACTCAGGATGTAATCTGTGTGGAATTTCTGTGCTTTGCATGGGTTTTTCTCTAGTGTCTCTAATTTTCTTCCCCGCCCCTAAAGACATTCTGCTTAACCGAATGTGAATGTGGCGATATATGCATGAATGGGTCCCATGATAAAACTGAACCCTGTCTAGTGCTGTTTTTTGCTATGCACCCAGTGCCGCCTGGACAGGCTCTGACATCCCACAGCCCTTAACTGGTTTTATTGAGTTTGAGAATGTTATATTACATGTTACTTTTAAGCTAATAGGCGGATATGGTTCAACTCAGACAGAACAACATATCATGAAGAGCACAATATAGCTGCTAAAGACAAAGATTTATAAGGCATCTCACCAACAAATGCCTTTGGAAAATTAGAGAAGTAAATATTCATCACTGTTATAAATGAAAATCTTAGATTTAAGGATAATTCTGATGCTAGTGTTTAGCAAGTTAAACAACCAGTTTTCGCCTAAAGTTAATTTTATTTAGGAGAGAGTTGTCTTATCAGCATGTTTAAAGGCATAGGAAAACGGCAAGAGAGTATTGTTTCCAGTTTAGCCAAGGCATTTGCATTTCTTGAAATTAAGGTAGAAAACATTTACACAATTGATGTTTTCCCCATCGTAACATGGAAAACAGTTGGTCTGTCTTTTTATTTATGTGCCATTCAATATGATTACCAAAAAAAAAACCTTGAAAGAGATGTTAAAGTAAAGCTGATGAAAAGCAATGTTAGTGACAAAGGAGCTAATGCTAGCATGCGGCCGAGTCAGGTTATACAAAAATGTGCTGCTAATTCATGCAAATACACAAAGCATGAACTAAGTCAAAACCATATTAACTTAATGCAGGCATAATACATCAAAAATATGAGATAATTTTACAATCCCTCCCTTTCAAAGATCCAAGAGGACACTGGGAAAAAGATCTTTCAATTAATATATCAGAAAAGGAGTGGAAAGTAGCAATGCAGAGAATTCACTCGAGCTCCATATGCGCAAAGCATACAATTATACAACTCAAAATTATATATCGAGCACATCTGTCTCGACTAAAACTCTCCAAAATGTTTCCAGGGCATGATCCAACCTGCGAACGTTGCAACCAAGCCCCAGCCTCACTAGATCACATGTTCTGGGCCTGCACCAAATTAACATTATTCTGGACAAACATTTTTAATTACCTTTCAGACAGCCTTGGACTCACAATCCCTCCTAACCCATTAACAGCTGTGTTTGGGGTTCTTCCAGAGGGGCTTAAAGTGGAGAAGGACAAACAAATTGTGATTGCTTTCACTACACTCTTGACACGCAGACTCATTCTGATAAACTGGGAGAACCCAAACTCTCCTCTTAAGTCAGTGGGAAACCGATGTGTTATATTATTTGAAGTTGGAAAAAATCAAATACTCAGTTAGAGGATCTGTACAGACTTTTTTCAAAACATGGCAGAATCTAATCAGTAATATTTTATTTATATTTATTTATTTATTTTAAAATAAGTTCATAAAGCACAGAGAATTTATTAATTTAGGTATGTATACAAGCCTTAAATTTAACGCCGTTTGGCTTGCTCTCTCTCTCAGGGGTGGGGATCGATCTGTTCTTAACTTAATTTTTCTCTTTGTAAAACTTGATTGCTTTGTATGGATTGTAATAAAATTAATAAAAAATATATATATATATGAGATAATAATAGTGCTGTGAGGCAACCAGCTGAAGATAATAATCTGTACTGCCAGAAATAACATATGAAGTGTAGGGAAATTAATCATTTTTCATAGAAAACATTCTTAACTCCTAAGATAAACCAAAAACATATTTAGTTGTAGATTCAAAGTCACATTTGACACAAGTCTTAAAGCAAATGAAACTTTCCTTATCTTTAAAACAGACATAGATTTGATCTCATACAGAAGTATTAAACTTCTTTAGTACAAATGCATAGAATTCATAATAGAAAGCCAATGTGATATACTGAACAGTCTGGGGCAGGTATTTGCCAATATTTAATGCAACAAGAAATACATTTAGATTCAAAGTGTTTTTGCTCTGTTGATTGTCCATGAATAATCCAATGGATAAGAACATAACTGTTGTCATTGGGCTAGTGAAAAGAATTAAAGCAGTCCAGGACACATAATATATGAAATAG
Organism: Polypterus senegalus; assembly: GCF_016835505.1. NCBI lineage: Eukaryota > Metazoa > Chordata > Cladistia > Polypteriformes > Polypteridae > Polypterus > Polypterus senegalus. Next base: position 41,509,660 of record NC_053161.1, read on the forward strand.
ACATGTCTGACATAAAAGTCAACTGTATCTTAATGCAATATTTAGTTAAAATATTGCATTAATTGCAGTACAATTGTTTCTCCCCATGGTTCTCCCCACAGTTAAAACAAGACAAAAATTGCACAGTGAGCCACAGAACAATTAAGGAGATCTAAATTACATTCATATGGTGTTTTCCATTCCTAAAGAAAAATGGCAAAGAGAGTAAGGAGATAACTGAGGAGGCTACACACAGGAAAAGCTATAGGACAGCATGGAGTCAGTCTTTCACTTCTTAAAGCCTGTGCTGAACAGATTTATGGTATTCTCTGCTACCTGTTCAGTCTGTCATTAAGGCTCCAGAAAGTTTTAACTTTTTTCTCAATCTCTGTCCACTCAGACAAAAATCTCTCTCTTCTACTTACACCTTTTCACATAAGGTTACCTTCAAGTCCCTGCCCACTCAGTTAGCCTAGGAATGTGATCTATCACTGTCTGTTTCTCTTGATTTGGTCCTGATTTTTAAGAACATCTCTTTTGCTACTAGAAATCCTAATTATCAGAATACACAATTTAAATTTCTGCATCACCTATATATCCACTCCCTGAAAACAGTTTGTTACTGGCCTTTCTGTTATTCCACCTTGTTCTGTTTCCTCTTCTAAACCCCTGGGTTTTTTATATGCCTTTAAGTACTGAGAATGTCATTAAGTTTTAGGCTTTTGGTAGGATATGTTGAAGTTTCTTTCTTCTGTCAACTCTTATAATATCCTATTTACTCCTCAAGTTTCCTTTTTTCATTCTGCTCTTTCTCTTTCCTCTTTTCAGCAGAAATTGTTCTGTTTGGGCTCAACCACTGCAAAGTTAGCCCTAGCGTTAAGCTAGAAATTTTCTGACTTTCTTTTTATATTTTTGCTTCTGTAATAATCTTTCTACAACTGTATGCTTCCTGAGCTATCTGCTACTCAGATAGATGGTGTGACTGGTTCAGATATTTCTAAGTGGCAATCATATATCCATCCATCCATCCATCCTCTTCCGCTTATCCGAGGTTGGGTCGCGGGGGTAGCAGCTTAAGCAGAGAAGCCCAGACTTCCCTCTCCCCGGCCACCTTCCAGCTCTTCCGGGAGAATCCCAAGGCGTTCCCAGGCCAGCCGGGAGACATAGTCCTCCAGCGTGTCCTGGGTCTTCCCCGGAGCCTCCTCCCGGTTGGACGTGCCCGGAACACCTCACCAGGGAGGCGTCCAGGAGGCATCCTGATCAGATGCCCGAGCCACCTCATCTGACTCCTCTCGATGCGGAGGAGCAGCGGCTCTACTCTGAGCCCCTCCCGGATGACTGAGCTCCTCACCCTATCTTTAAGGGAAAGCCCAGACACCCTGCGGAGGAAACTCATTTCAGCTGCTTGTATTCGCGATCTCATTCTTTCGGTCACTACCCATAGCTCATGACCATAGGTGAGGGTAAGAACGTAGATCGACTGGTAATTTGAGAGCTTTGCCTTGCGGTCGCCGCACCAATCCATCTGTCAATCTCACAATCCATTCTTCCCTCACTCGTGAACAAGACCCCGAGATACTTAAAACTCCTCCACTTGGGGCAGGATCTTGCCCCCAACCCTGAGAGGGCACTCCACCCTTTTCCGGCTGAGGACCATGGTCTCGGATTTGGAGGTGCTGATTCTCATCCCAGCCGCTTCACACTCAGCTGCGAACCGCTTCAGAGAGAGCTGAAGATCACGGCCTGATGAAGCAAACAGGACAACATCATCTGCAAAAGCAGTGACCCAATCCTGAGTCCACCAAACCGACCCCTTCAACACCCTGGCTGCGCCTAGAAATTCTGTCCATAAAAGTTATGAACAGAATCGGTGACAAAGGGCAATCCTGGCGGAGTCCAACTCTCACTGGAAACGGGCTCGACTTACTGCCGGCAATGCGGACCAAGCTCTGACACCGGTTGTACAGGACCGAACAGCTCTTATCAGGGGTCCGTACCCCATACTCCCGAGCACCCCCACAGGATTCCCGAGGGACACGGTGAATGCCTTTTCCAAGTCCACAAAACACATGTAGACTGGTTGGGCAAACTCCCATGCACCCTCCAGGATCCTGCTAAGGGTGTAGAGCTGGTCCACTGTTCCGCGACCAGGAAAGCCACACTGTTTCTCCTGAATCCGAGGTTCGACTATCCGACGGACCCTCCTCTCCAGAACCTCCGAATAGACTTTTCCAGGGAGGCTGAGGAGTGTGATCCCTCTATAGTTGGAACACACCCTCCGTCCCCTTTTAAAGAGGGGACCACCACCCGGTCTGCCAATCCAGAGGCACTGTCCCGATGTCCATGCGATGTTGCAGAGACGTGTCAACCAAGACAGTCCTACAACATCCAGAGCCTTAAGGAACTCCGGGCGATCTCATCCACCCCGGGCCCTGCCACCAAGGAGTTTTTGACCACCTCGGTGACTTCAGTCCCAGAGATGGGAGAGCCCACCTCAGAGTCCCCAGGCTCTGCTTCCTCATTGGAAGGCATGTTAGTGGGATTGAGGAGGTCTTGAAGTACTCCCCCACCACCCACAACGCCCTCGAAGTCGAGGTCAGCAGCGCACCATCCCCACCATATACGGTGTTGACACTGCACTGCTTCCCTCCTGAGACGCCGGACGGTGGACCAGAATCTCCTCAAGCCGTCCAAAGTCGTTCTCCATGGCCTCCAAACTCCTCCCATGCCCGAGTTTTGCCTCAGCAACAACCGCCATTCCGCTTGGCCTGCGGTACCTATCAGCTGCCTCCAGAGACCCACAGGACAAAAAGTCCTATAGGACTCCTTCTTCAGCTTGACGGCATCCCTCACGCCGTGTCCACCAACGGGTTGGGGATTGCCGCCGACAGGCACCGACCACCTTGCGGCCACAGCTCCGTCAGCCGCCTCAACAATAGAGGCACGGAACATGGCCCATTCGACTCAATGTCCCCACCTCCCTCGGGGCGTGGTTGAAGTTCTGCCGAGGTGGGAGTTGAAGCTACTTCTGACAGGGGACTCTGCCAGCCGCTCCCAGCAGACCCTCACAACACGCTTGGGCCTACCAGGTCTGACCGCATCTTCCCCACCATCGGCCAACTCACCACCAGGTGGTGATCAGTTGACAGCTCGCCCCTCTCTTCACCCGAGTGTCCAAGACATATGGCCGCAAGTCCACGACACACCACAAAGTCGATCATCGACCTGAGGCCTAGGGTGTCCTGGTGCCAAGTGCACATATGAACACCCTTATGCTTGAACATGGTGTTCGTATGGACAATCCGTGGCGAGCACAGAAGTCCAATAACAAAACACCGCCGGGTTCAGATCGGGGCCATTCCTCCCAATCACGCCCTTCCAGGTCTCACTGTCATTGCCCACGTGGGCATTGAAGTCTCCCAGCAAAACGAGGGAATCCCCAGAAGGTATGCCCTCTAGCACTCCCTCCAGAGACTCCAAAAAGGGTGGATACTCCAAACTGCTGTTCAGCGCATACGCACAAACAACAGTCAGGACCCTTCCCCACCCGGCGGAGGGAGGCCACCCTCTCGCCCACGGGGTAAACCCCAATGCACAGGCTCCAAGTCGGGGCAATAAGTATGCCCACACCTGCTGGCCTCTCACCGGGGGCAACTCCAGAGTGGTAGAGAGTCCAGCCCCTCTCAAGGAGATTGGTTCCAGAGTCCAAGCTGTGCGTCGAGGTGAGTCCGACTATATCTAGCCGAACCTCTGACCTCGCACTAGCTCAGGCTCCTTCCCTTCAGAGAGGTGACATTCCACGCCCCAAGAGCCAGTTTCTGTAGCCAGGATCAGACCGCCAAGGTCCCGCCTCGCCACCACCCAACTCACACTGCACCCAACCTCCTTGGCCCCTCCCATAGGTGGTGAGCCCATGGGAGGAGGACCCACGTTACCTCTTCGGCTGTGCCCGCCAGCCCCATGGGTGCAGGCCCGCCACCAGGCTGCCATCGAGCCCCACCCCCAGGCCTGGCTCCAGAGGGGGGCCCCGGTGACCCGCGTCCGGGCAAGGGAAAACGTCGTCCACAGTTTTTATTCTTCATTGGAGGTGTTGAACCGTTCTTTGTCTCATCCCTCACCTAGGACCAGTTTGCTTTGGGTGGCCCTACCAGGACAACATAGCTCCTAGGATCATTGGATCCCTCCTTGAGCCGTCACCTTATCGTGGTGGAGGGGTTTGCGTGTCCCAATGATCCTAGGAGCTATGTTGTCCGGGGCTTTATGCCCCTGGTAGGGCCACCCAAGGCAAACTGGTCCTAGGTGAGGGATGAGAAAAAGAACGGTTCAACACCTCCAATCATATATATATATATATATATAATGTGCTGTATTCAGACTTATCTGGATGCGAGCTTTACTTAATAACCACATATTTTATCCTGTATACGGCTGGGCCTTCTCTCTGTTTTGATTAACTTGTGCTATTTGGAGCTGTGGGGTTTAAAGCTGTGGGACTGGTATTTTGTTTTGCATTGATGTTTTCATGGTTATGTTATGTTTGATTTACTGTAACTTGTATTTGCATATTTACCTAATAAAATTTTGATCATAAAAAAGACCCCAGAAGGTGTAGTGCTGTGGGGAACATCTTACATTGTTCCAATTCGAAAAAAAGACAGGCACCTCCTCACTTAATGATTAAAGACCAGTGGCACTTACATTCCACATAACAAATTTTGCCTATCTTGCAAAGACTGGAGTGAAAGATACAATAAATTATTTGCTGCACAAGTCCCCAAGCATTGTGAGGATTCTATTTTTGATTTATTCAGTGCCTCCGATAACTTTTAGCCATCCTTGTTAAGGGTCAAGCTCAGAGATAAGCAGGTGGTTGAGCCTATGGTGTCCTGAATAATGGACTATCAGTCTGGGAGACGACAGTTTGTGAGATTCAAGAGCTTTGTCTCTGATATGGATATGAGCAACACTGGAGCACCACAAGGAACAGTCCTGTCTCCTTTACTTTTCACTCCATGCATCTTGGACTGTAAATATAACACAGGTCATGTCACTTGCAGAAATTCTATGATAATTTTTCTCTAATGGGGTGTGTTGATAAAGGAGATGAGACAAAGTATAGTAGTCAGGTGGAGAACCTTTTTTTTTTTGTTGATGCAAAGAGTATTGACTGCAACTTAACATCCACAAAATCAAAGAATTGTTTGTTGACGTACACTGCACCAAAGGATTTCTATGCCCAGTCACGACTCAGGGAGAGAATGTATTGGCGGTACACTGCTACAAGTACTCGGGGTTCTCGGTTCTTTAATGTGGGTAGTGACATCCTTCACATCTTCTCCAACTCTGTCATGGCCAATACAATTTTCTATGCTGTGGTGTGCTGGTAACATCACTTCAAGAGAGACCTGATGAATCAACAAGGTAATTAAAAGGGCAGGCTCAGTTATAGGACACTCTCTCGACCCACTACGGATAGTGGCAAATTAGAGAATGAAAACAACACTGAGTACAATTATGAACAATTCTGCACATACTCTCTCTGAATGAGCACTTTCTGCCAATAAAATACTAAGTAAAATGGTGTCATGATGCTACCAGGGCTACTTCATACCATCTGCAATATGTCTGCATAATGCATCACTGTGACTGCCATGTTAGACATTTTTTTTCTTTTTAGTAATTCTGGTGTTTATTTGATGGAGTAATTGTTGTTGTTTTTATATTTATTTATAAATTTATTTTTTTATCTTTTGATCTTCTTTAAAAGCTAAATTTCCACCTTGGGGCAAATAAAGTGCTGTCTATTAAATTCAAATACAGTGTGTGTTGACATGAGACATCTAAACAAACATTTAACTACAGAAAGATACAAAATAGTATACCTTCCAAGAATGCTCCTGTGTAGTTTCAGTACTGGTTCCTACCACAGGATTTTTGACAAACATAACTACAAAAGTGAATGTAAAGCCCAGAAACTTCATTACACCCATAGGATGATGCATGTGCTATTATATGGGATTACCTACTATATACTGTACACCACATAAATTCCAGATAGAGATGTCTAAACTGTTAAAGGACTTAATGTATAGCAAATTCATCTTCTGGATTTCAACCAACCAGGGCCAAAAAAAGTAATGAATGCATCTACAATTTAAGGTTGAAAACTGTAGTCTGGGGTAGTCATAGCTGAGTTACTGAAACTACAGCAAAAAATAATCTTCTGTTTGGCTAGAAAGGCTTGGAGTTCATTTATAAGATATGTGGAATGTGAATAATTCATGTAAATGTTGCTTCACCTTTGATCATACTTTATCTCATAGGCTTGGCTGTTTTCTGGTACAAAATTTCAAAGAACCATAAAGAAGTATTAGTGTCAGTGCAAGTGAATAACTGCAAGTGGATGCTTACAGCTGTCAAATTGTGCTATGTTTCTGCCCATCTCTCATTCCTGAGACACTCATATTTTAAAGTAGAACATCTAAAAGAATCTCTCTCTACCTTAGCTGAGTACTGGAAATCTAGATGAACTAGCAAAAGATCAACCATCTCAGGTTTGTTTTGAAATGTTCAAGTTTCTTGGTGCATTTGGATTGCTTTCAGTTTTCTGTGTGTCCAGTACTTAAACTAGAGCTCAATTAACACATATTCTGGTCCAAGGTGGCAAAATTTTTGAACAAAGTGTTGAATCCGTGATTTTGTTATAAATAGTAGGCTGTTTGTCATGATCTAATGACTCTCCTTGTAATATTCTGCCAGCTCTAATAATGAAACTGGAATGGTTAGTTTGTAATCAATTAATAGGGTTTTAGAGGAAATCATATTCAGTTCCTGTAACTAATGCAAATGGTAAGGGAAACTGATGTAGGCTTTTGGTTAGGCTCTTGGCAGCAGTTACAGTTCTTTTTTCTTCCACAAAAACCAAAAGGCTGATGATTTAGATCAGCTCTATTATGTAGTAGTAGTACTACCAGTATTAAACTCCACCTGTACAGATTACAGTGTAATTGCACTGACGTGGACACTTGCTTGCATGTTCAGCTAACATGCTGTAAGTTACCTGAACAATGCAAACAAACATATATTGACATACAGAACTTAGTGTTATTTAATAGGAAACACAGATCATCTTACCTGATGTATACTACATACCCATATGTAAGAGATGTTAGATTGAATGACACCTATGTGTGGAGTGGAAGTCAGGGTGTTCTAGTTGCATCATCCAGTTCTTCAAATGTGTTAAGCAGGGTTTCATGTAGTGTAGCAGGCACAGGTACGACATTATGAACTTTATGAAGACCTAGATTCTTGCTAGATTGGGCTTATTAGCTAAGGATCATAATACTGTGCCCTGATTAAACCAGCACTAACATAAGCTGACATGCATGCAGTTAAGAACAATTGTTGAGTCTACTTACAAAGTGATAATGATAATGGATATTGTTGCTTGAATCAACTTAACTCCATTCTATGCAGCATAAAGATCTATTTTAGAAATTAAAGCTGACATTCTGAGACCACAATTAAATTGGACCATTGTCACAATATAGTTTCATTTTAGTTTTGTTTTTATTATGGGATGGCATTTTATTTAGTGTTTTCATTGATGTGGCCATCAAATGATAGCATTATTTGTGCATTGCTGCGTCATTCCCTGCTGCTATAAAATATGGCAGTGCATAGTGTCAATGGCAGAGCTACATTTCTAGGACTCTGAAGCTTGAACTGTTACAGGGCCCCCTTCACAACCAGGAACAAGGACTGGGTAACTACAGTTATCTTTTTCAATGAGGTTGTTTCACGACAGATCACAACAATTTTTTTTTCAAGTTTAACCACTACAGCTCAGATTTTGAGTAAAATTTCTGTATTGGATGCATTGATGATTCTAAATTGTCCCTACTGTGTACTTGGTGTGTGTGTGTGTGTGTGTGCACCCTGCAGTGGGCAGGCGTCCTGCCCAGGGTTTGTTTCCTGCCTTGCACCCTGTGTTGGCTGGGATTGGCTCCAGCAGACCCCCATGACCCTGTAGTTAGGATATCGCGGGTTGGATAATACATGGATGGATGGATTATCGCACACATCAAAGTCACTGCTGCTAATACAAATTTCCCATGCCTAATAGTTTTCAAGTTATGGATTATGGGCCCTGAAGGTTAAGTGTCACAGTAAATCTTCCCCAGCACAATACATTTTGTCTATATTCTTGGATTTAAAAATGCTGGAATGTAGTTCACATAGCTAAAACAACAACTCTTTTAAGGGAAATCTATTTCTAGTTTCAGTTATGATCTTCTCCTTTGACCCATTTTATTTGTTAGTGAAATTTTGCCTTGTGTTTTGGTTTGGCATTTTGTGAATTATTCTGCCCTAGTGAACAACTTAAGTTAACTATCCTTTGCCTTTCTCCTTAAACAGCATCCAAATCTCTTAGTAAATTCCTTACTTTTCCCTTCAGCAGATTGTCAATTTCCAAATGGCCACAATAAACATGACAAAAGAGAGCTGTCTGATGCTTTTACTGTTTTTGCATTTATAGAGGGCCACTGAATTAAAGATCCACCCTGAAGCATCACACCACAAGTCAAACATTGAGCAACACAACCTGCAGTTAGTTCTGATGCACTGTCTGAGCTTAAGCAGACCACAGTGTTGTGGAAACAGAAATGCCTGGTGAAATATAGCTTTAATGATTTACCTGATGCCCAAAGCATGTTCTCTTATAGCACACTTTAGGAAGGATAGGCCTAAGGGTGCCAGCTTAAGCAGTGGCTAAAGAGAAAATAATTTTGTTGGAGCAGTTTGGTCAGACCATAGATAATGTCTTTCAAACAGCTTCTAATATATTCTTACAAAAGATCTGAAGACTCAAAAAGAGAAGGAAGGAATCTTGTCCAGGTTATTCTTAGCAAGGGTAAGAAAATGTGCAGCTCAATCTGATGATATAATCAAGAGGTGGCAGCAGATATTTAAAGAGCTCAGTGGACACACCTTTTTTGGAAGAGGCAATGTAGAGGAAATCTGGTAGAACTGGGTTTATTTATGTAGCTGACATCACTACATTGGGTGAAAAGCATCATGCTGGCAAGGTTACAGGAATGGATAACATTCATCCAGAAATGTTGAAAGCTGTCACAACCAGTAATCACATAAAAAATAGAAGTGCCAGGGAAGGAAAGGAAATAGCATGTAGTGTTAAGAAAACCTGGATAACTGTATCACTAATTGACAAAATACAAAGTAGTTACAAAGACCATGCATTGAGCTGTGAAATCCTTGTTTCTTTGCCCGCATTAGTTAACAACATAGAGGTGGTGAAATAAAGCATGAAGGAGATAAAAGTACAAAAGACATAGATTCTGGCATTGAAAAATTAACAACCTTACCTCTGTCTCAGGTTTTCAAAGATCAACAACAACAGCTGTCACAATCATGGCCTCTAAAAAGATGTCAGAAACTCTTCACAGTTGATGTGACATTTTTGGCCACAATAATTGGTCCCGCTTAGTTGTGAGACGATGACCCCTAGTGCTCGAGGACACTTAGAAGACTATTGCACCATTATAGTTCACCGAAAGCTGTTCAGTTTCTCCTTCTCCATTGACTTAAACGCATTTATCCGAGTTTGGCAAAGTTCCCAAACATTTCTGTGATTTCACGGAAGTGAAACAAATCCATTTGGGATCAGGTAATGGTTTTAAATCAATCACAACACTAGCAGTGATGCCCAGCTGCAGACCCCATGTCACATGCCTCCATTCACTTGTCAGTTTCCACTGGTCACTTCCTCTTATCGGCTCAAACACTTGTTAAGTTATATAATTATAAGGTAGTCCAATGTAATGTGTATATTTAAAGAATGAGCTCTATGGTGGTTCATCTGTGTTTAAGAAAAGAAAACTTGAAACGTAATGAAAGTTCATTATTTGAAGTCATTTAAGTCACATATTTTAACAAGCTTTCTTATTATTTTATTATTCCGTAAACCAAAATATGGATAATAGATGCATGTATGGATGAATCTCATACTTCTTATTGTCCTCTGTTGTTGCACAGCTAAACATCTTTCTTCTTCTAAAGTCCATAAATGTAACTATGACTATAAATGAATAAACACAATTTCTATGTCACAGGAGACCTCAGTCTAAATTTTAAACCGTAAACCTCAGTTCTCACAATATAATTCAGGTCCGTATAAAGTTCAGCACAGTCATAAGAGAGATATCAGCATCAATTATAAGTCAGACTGTAAACACTGACCACAGATAAGCAATGCATATAGGCGATATACTTAAGACATATTAAAGCAAAGAATATCGAAGTGTGAGCAATTTGCTGCTAAATATTATACAAGATAATACAATGATATGATACCTGACTTAGACACCACTGACCTGGACGCAGTCAATATGAAATCCGCACGTTTCTCAATGGATTTTCCTCCTTAATCCAAAAAACGTTGGTGATAGAAAAACTGTGGACATTAAACTGGCCAGTCTGAGTGAGAGTGGGGATGTCCGAGAGGGCACATCCGCAATCCACTAACCTCGTCTTCAAATAAACAGCTGGTGCTGCCTTGATTAACATATGGCAATAGATGTCGTGGATTCACAGATTAAATTTTGCGCTGAAATTGTGCTTTAGTTATCGTTCAGATAATCAAGCACCTTTATTTCTATCAGTGTTTTTAAAATACATGCGGCTTTTGAGCACACATAGCTAGGAAGTTCTGCGAGATTCCGTGATCGTCCAGTAGCTGGCAGCAGCCGAATAAGTTTAAAAGGCGGAGGGAAGCGAAAGAGCTGCGATTGTTTGTCGCCATGGCTACAGGACGCAATCAACAAGAGCATGGCTGATATTACATACGAGGAGGCTGCAAAAACAAATCTGCTGTGATTTAACTTCTTGTTCCTTCACCGTTCCGCCATTCATCAGGTGAGGCCAATACTTCTAACAACCAGCAATCTTTGAGTAATACAGTAATACATAGAGTAAAATATAAAAAATTAATCTTGCTACTCCGGAGGAAACAAAATCTACAAAATTAATGCTCGAACAGATATTTAGATCTTTCTGTAAAGTAACGTTTGTTTCATTTTATTTCCTTTTTCAGTGTTTAAAATATACTTTTTAACCCTTTATTAATAATAAGCTGTAGCACTTTTCGGGCGAGATGTGCGACTTGTCTAATACTGTATTCAAAGTATGTCTTCTGCTAATTGCTATTTAATACACTTCACAATATTAAATGTCTGGGTAGACTGTAGCAGGCCTGAAACTTCCCGTGAACATACTGTATTTATAATCTAAAGACATGTCGAATGTAAAATATACACTTTTGAACATTATTTCATGTTGACCTATACACCTGCATCATTTTTATCACAACTAGAAGAGTGCTATTTGCAATTGCATTACTTTATGTTCTAAAAATACAAACATTTGGCATCTGATAAGTCATGTTTTATTTGACCTGATAACCTATGAGGATCTGGAAATCTATAATAAATAAACTACCTGGCATGTTTACTTTTTCTGTATCTTTTTTATAAAGTGGGCGAGCCAATGGTGCTTTGGATAGCACTGGTGTCTTATAGCTCCCAGATTCAAAGCCTGCATGCCCCCTGTCAGTATGGGAATCATGCATGTATGTTTATTAGGTATCCTTTGAATATTTTGGTGTGTCCCATTGAAGTGCAGGGTGAGTTAACTGGAAACTGATTTGATCTGATATGCATAAGTGTGTGCTGTGATGGACGACTTCCCCATCCAGGTTAAAGTCATTTTGTTGAAATGACCCTGTAACTCTGAACATAATGCATAAATAAGAAGGGAAACCTGGCCAACTGGTGTGATGTTGCAGCAATGAGTACGTTTGGTTTTCTTTCTTTAAGTTCCACTTTACTGTATTGTTATTGTGCCCTCAATTTAGTGATTCTGTACAGGGAAGCTGGTGTCATAAGGGTGAAACTAACACCATGGATGGGACTCCAGTAGTTCTTTGTGCCCTGTCATGCATGTACTGGTCATCTTAATTTGTATGAATAAAGAATTGTTGCTGAATTCCTGTGATGACTACCCAGGCATTTTCCTAAGAATTTATGTCCATAAGAGAAAAATGTTGGGCATTTTTGAATTAAACAACCTGAGTACATAAGGTGGTTGTCTAATTAGAGTTATTAGTGAGACCATTGTATGATGTGATGATGCACTCCTGGTTCCACGGAATCACTGTGTCAGATAAGCTTTGCTCATTTATGTTTTCTCTTGTTCATATTAATTTAAAATGACAGTGTAGGGTGTAGTTTGATTAACAAGAACAAGAGGGCATAACACTGATTTCTATCACCAAAATCTAAATGGTTTAATACAGATGTATCTTTCACACATGTACATAGAAACCAGTCATTAAATTAACATTGAGCTGACTGAGAAAACCATGAAGATAACCCAATGGTTTAATTAATTAATTGTTGGATGTCTACAATGGACTGGCATCCTGTTTTGGGATGTTTTGTGTTTTATACCTGAAGCCACCTGGAAGAGCTGCAGTCATAGCCATGATTTGGTTTTGTTGCATGTTACTTACTGCTGAATGCCATTTTAGAGTGTCAAATAGCAATCAAAATAATTATCCACAAAATGTAAATAGAAGTCAACACTGTTTGTTTAGAAATGCACTACTGCAAGACTTGCAGGTCCATTATTGCATTTTGTCAGTGTCAGTTCTCCAAATTGTATTATATATGTTTAAATAAACTAAACCTACCCTCAGTTCCCCACAGAAATGAATTCAACACTAAAATCCATTGTACGTACATAATTAACACACCCTAATATAGCCCTTATAAGTTTTGTGTCAGTGAAACTCTTTCTGGTTGCAGTTCTAGTTTTGCCCAATCAAAAGGCCAATGTAGAAAAGCTGTTTGTTATGATAGTACTATAGGAGCAAGGCATTCTAGTTTTGGAGAGGACGGCAACCCCTGGCAGGGCATTTCCACACTCCATACAGAGTGCACTTGGAATGGGGACATAAAAGTAGAGAATCCAGGATAAATCCACATGAACACAGGGAAAACATGCAAGCTTCACACAGACAGAAAATGCTCCAGGATTCCAGTCCAAGGCGCTCTAGAGTTATAAAGTAGTGCTAAATAAACTACTGTGCCACCACGCTGTACACATAAACAGTTTCAATAGTTCAAAACAAATTCCGTATTTTCTGTTGCTTACGTTTTGAAAGGTTTGAAATAATGAATTACTGATATACTCTGTATTGTCTGTAAGTTCTAAAGTGGTTCTTCGCACACTGCTCTGTGTTCACTTCCTCTGAGAACAAAATTAAAAGACATTTAACTGTATGCATCCTGTCTCTTGTGTGTATAACTATGCCCATGAACTGATGCTGCCCATTAATAATATGAAAAACTTTGCTGGTGCAGTTGCCGATGTATAAGGCGAAGTCATGCATGGGTAAGACGTGTGTCAAAGAAATCTCACAGTCCAAAAGTTCGTTTTAAAAATTTTTAGTGAAAGTTAGAAGCAAATAATCCACACAAGAATAAAAAGAAAAATAGTTACACACATAGAATAAAGGCAAAAAAAAGGAAGAAATGTATCTTCTATAAACTTAGATTTTCTTAAGAAGCTTTGGTTATTTCTATACTTAAAGGTTCTTAATTTCTTCTTCTGTATACAGAACATACGGTTCAACACTTAAATCTTTTATTTTACGAGTTACTTCACACTCAAAAGGCCCGTAGGCCATTGGCACATAGACTTGCGCCCAGGCACGGTCACATGCGCAAGCACGAACACGAGCACAAACAAGAACACGGTTAAAAAACTGTATGCCTCTGTACCTTACACAAGGCGAGGCTAGACACTAACTGGAGATTATTGTTTTAGTCAAAACTGTTAGAAATGGCAGGAAAATACCAACACAATTCCATTCACGGGGGTTATAGGAACCTCCCATATTTTATGCATTATCATCTAGTAAAATATTCATTAATTTTATAGAACTAGGAAAATGGCTCTTACACATGGCAAGAAATGGATTTTTTGTTTTTACTTTAAAAATTACACAACAATTATTTGGAAATGCTGTCCTAGCAATAACATTTGTGGAAATGTTTAGTTCATTTACAACTACTACAAATAAACAGATATAAAGGCAGTTAAACGTATTGTGATAGGGTAGTATTTTAATAAACCACTGGAATTAGCCATCTATTGTCCATCTGCATATTCAGTTTTGGGAAGATGAAGACCAGTGTATATTATGGCAGCATTGGGCACACAAAGAGAATATGCAAGAATTCATGTGTGTAAAAGAGTGGGAGATCAGTGGAATGGTGAGGATGCAGGGAGTAGAGCTGACAAAGATGGATGAGTTTAAATAGTTGGGATAGAACAGTACAGAGTAATGGGGATTGTGGAAGAGAGGTGAAAAAGAGTGCAGGCAGGTTGGAATGGGTGGAGAAGAGTGTCAGGAGTGATTTGTGACAGACTGGTATCAGCAACAGTGAAAGGGAAGGTCTACAGGATGGTAGTGAGACCAGCTATGTTATATGGGTTAGAGACGGTGGCACTGACCAGAAAGCAGGAGACAGAGATGGAGGTGGCAGAGTTAAAGATGCCAAGATTTGCACTGGGTGTGATGAGGATGAACAGGATTAGAAATGAGTACATTAGAGGGTCAGCTCAAGTTGGACGGTTGGGGGACAAAGTTGGAGAGGTGAGAATGCGTTGGTTTGGACATGTGCAGAGGAGAGATGCTGGGTATATTGGGAGAAGGATATTAAGGATAGAGCTGCCAGGCAAGAGAAAAAGATGAAGGCCTAAGAGAAGGTTTATGGATGTGGTGAGAGAGGACATGCAGGTGATGTAACAGAATAAGATGCAGAGGACAAAAAGATATGGAAAAGATGATCCGCTGTGATGACCCCTAACAGGAGTAGCTGAAAGAAGAAGAAGAAAAAGGCACACAAAGGGAACCAGCCTTGGGTGATGAAATCAGTCCTTCAGCCAGACAAATGAATAAAACGTCCAGCTTGCAGATTTAGTCTTCATCACCAGATGGCAGCAAAGCAAAAGATGTTATTTCCTGCATTTCCTATAACATTTAAATTGGGTTAACATACTTGTGTGTGTGTCTTTTAGCACTGCATAGTTAACTGGACATCTCGTTTTATAGCTTATAGTTTTTTGCCTTCTAAAGTACTTTATGCAACATGCACTTTGCAGAAGGTGTGTCGATCTTAGTCATGTTTCTTGATACACTTGCTAATGGCCCTAGATCTGAACTTACGTCCCACCAGGGTGGGTCCCAGATGTCTACCAGCTGTTTTCCCTCAATATCAGATCTAACTACTTTCATTCTACATTTACTATTTAGTCTAGAAATGTAGTTTCAACACAAGTGGCACATTCCCAATCAATTCATAGTTGGACAAGCATTTTGTACATACAGGTTAGAGGTAGTCATTTTGCAGATATGATAATCTCAGTGTTCTTATAAAAGAACATAAATTGCAATCTTCTCCATATCATTGGTTTGACAAATTTGAATTGTAACAAAAACTATATCCAAAATGCTAATTTTCCTTCCAGTGCATTTCAGTTTTCATTCAAGTGCATATTTAATAGTTTTGAATTCTGTTGCTTATATATAATGTCAAATATAAAAATCCCACTGAATTCGTTTTCTTAACCATATGAGATTTTTTTAGCAATGACAGAACATTCAAAGTACCATAGCTCATTATTTCAGATTAATGTAGTATTTCTTAAAAAGTACATTTTTCTATTATCATGGCATCCCACACTCTATAAGACCACCTTTTGAGATCACCACCTTTTGTTCTTTTTAATTCTTTTCTGCCGTATTCCACATCTCTTCATTCATTCAATATTTGCACATTTGGCACCAGATTTTCAGAAACAAACCTGCAGTTTGACTTCTGTTTCCCTAAATGACTAACTGTTTGATCTTTCTTTGGACACATAAACTTTGTACTTTACCCTTTTATTAATAATTAAACAGACTTGGAAAGAGATCTGTTTGGGCCTGTATTTTTCTAAATTGTGTTTACAAGTATAGTATAAGTAGCATTCCTTATTTTATTTCAACATAATGCATTGTTTTAACACATACTAACATCTGTTTATTTTCTTAATGCTGGCTACTTATTTCCATAGTGTGGCAATCACGAGACACCACATGAAACAATGCACTTATAAGGTGATTTTCAGGGCATCTTAATAATTCTCTCTTTTTGACTTGCATATATATATATATATATTTATTTATTTATTTTTTCCTAAATGTGACCACTTGCTGCTTTAAACAACAAATTATAGTTGTTTATGAAAAAAAAAAATGCTCAGCTTAGTCAGTCATTCATTTTCTAAACTGTTTTGTCTTGAACAGGGTCATGCTGATTGCTGGAGCCAATCCCAGACAACAGACTAGGGCCAGTTTAGTAGCACCACTCCACCTAACTTGCAAGTCTTTAGACTGTGGGAGTAAACTGGAGTATCTGGAAGAAACCCACACAGACACAGGGAGAACATACAAACTCCACACAGGGACCACCTGGGGTGTTGATCCCAGGTCTCCTTACTGCAAGGCAGCAGCACTACCACTTTGCCCCCATGCTGCCCATGCTAAATTTAATTCTATCATTTTTCATTATCATAATACAATAAGAAATGGTAATGACAACTGGCAAATTCCATCATATGTCAAGACACACAAAAAACAAACCTGTGCCCATACAGTAGCAATTTTTGATTAAATTACTGTGACTTTCAGTCTGTCCTTAATCACTAAATAAAACATAAAGGTTCCCCTAATTACTCCTGCATTTTATTCATTCTCACAGATTTAAAAAATTTTGGCAGACATGGTTAATCCAAAGAAAAAAAGTGTGCTGTAAAACAGGTAAACAAACAGGTCTCTACGTAAGGCCTCAACGCTACTTTTACACTTCTCACTATAATACATTGTCTATCTGCTATGTATCCAGGTATAAATTAGTAAACATAATTAAATCTACACATTCAAAGGTGAATCCAGTGTTGGCATAAAGACTGGCGGGAGATCACACTGAAATCTCATTGACGGCCTGACCTGTGTAGTGTAAGAGAAGGGGGCTTTGATCGTTTGTCACATTGATGGGCTCAGTACAAGAGTGCTGGTACTAGTTTCTCACCACCTCATGATTTTATCAACCTGATCACAAGTGAATTTGCAACTTTTTTTAAATGCAGTCAATTGCTGTCTAATTGTGGTCAAAAGAAAATGTGTCTCTGTGCCTGAGTTGGGTGCTGAACTTGATCTGATTCACTAGGACTGATTCAAGCTGTATTACAAGAAATGGATTTGAATTTGTGTGTGGGTTTGGAATTATGTAGATATTTTACAGTGTGTCTACTTTGTTTGTTTTATTAAAAATTTATCACTATTTTTTCCAAAAATAATTTATATACATCTGATTGTTGTCCATTGTTCCTGAAGTCTATTACTCTGAGGATGCACTATATTAATCGCTTAATTTATCAATTTGTTCCAATAGTAATGTCTTGTTGTCTGAAATGTTTTGTACTATGCATATTTTCCAGTTGGCGCAGTGGTAACGCTGCTGCCTCGCAGTTAGGAGACCTGGGTTCGCTTCCCGGGTCCTCCCTGCGTGGAGTTTGCATGTTCTCCCCGTGTCTGCGTGGGTTTCCTCCCACAATCCAAAGACATGCAGGTTAGGTGGATTGGTGATTCTAAATTGGCCCTAGTGTGTGCTTGGTGTGTGGGTGTGTTTGTGTGTGTCCTGCGGTGGGTTGGCACCCTGCCCAGGATTGGTTCCTGCCTTGTGCCCTGTGCTGGCTGGGATTGGCTCCAGCAGACCCCCGTGACCCAGTATTTGGATTCAGCGGGTTAGACAATGGATGGATGGATGGATATTTTCCAGTTAATTTATAAGACAATATAAATGAGTTTTATGGATCAATGACGACTCATTCAAGAGAGGGAATTATCTGAGAATGGGGAAAATCAATCAAAAATAGATAATAAGCCATTGAATAATAGATGGATAGACAAAAAATAAATATTAATCATTAAGAAAGAGTTCTCAGTGAGTATGATGTAAGTGATTTGTTTTTGTTTAAATGCAACCTTTGGAATTTATGAACAGATACCAGATATAAACAGATATCTTCATAAGATAGCAATGAACCATTTTGTTGAAAATGCATGCTTGATTTTTGCTGGACTTTTTTTTTTTTTTTTAAATTGAAGGATCCTTGATTTTTCTTTCACAGTCCTCCTGGTCATTTTAATACTTACCTGGCGTCCCTGTTTACTCTTTCTTTCCTATTGCTTCACTGTTCTGTCATCATCATAGTGTATATTTGTACAGCAGATGTTTAATGAATTATTTTTAAATGTTTTCCAGAATTGCAGCCAATCAATTATTAAAGAAGGCTAACAGATTCCATTAATCTATACATTATTTGAATCCCACAGGGCAAAGGGAGATTAAGCCTATTCCTAAAGAACTGGGTTCAATTATTCCTAAATAAGTTGGCAGTCCTTTGCAGGAAAAGAGATTCTGATGTGCAAAAATCTTGTCACTTTCTTTCTTTCTTTCTTTCTTTCTTTCTTTCTTTCTTTCTTTCTTTCTACACTCCCTAAGACTATCAAGTAATTTCTGACTTTGAAAATGGTTGGAATGAAAGCTAGGATCTGCATGGTCACTCAGCTGAGGCCGCAAGAAATATCTGGACAATAGAATAGTGTCAAACAACACTGCCATTCACTGTTTGACAGGACTTTCATTCTAATTAAAATAAAACCCAAAAATAACCTGAAAATTGAATTGTGGTTGCTACTGTTGTATGGCTTTAATTATTGGCTAAAGGAATGTAGCTTATATATATTCCTTTTGTCAAAGTGTTTTGTTTTCACCAGATACTCCAGTTTTCCTTCCAAACTGTTAAGATAAGCATGTTGTATTATAGGTTTACAGGGTCATTATTGTCATTTGCATTAAATGATTATTCAAAATTAGGGCAGAGTGGTGGCTCTGAGGCTAAAGATCTATGCTGGTATCCCAAAGGTTTCCAGTTCAAATCCCCGTCACTGCCAAAAGAAATACTACTCTGCTGTGCACTTGAGCAAGGCCCTTAACCTTCAATTGCTCCAAGGTTCTTTACAAAGGCTGACCCTCCACTCTGACCTCAAGGGGTATGCAAAAACTAACAAATTCCTAATACGAGAAATTGTATAAGGCAAAATAAAGAACAACAAAAAAAAAAGGCCTTGTAATGGTGAAAGGGCCCATGTTGAAGTCAAGGTTAGCAAAATGGAAAAGAAAAATGTCAGTGACTGTGCATCTTTTTTTGTGTTTGTTAAGTGTGATGATACAGCGCTCCATGCACAGTCCATGGTTTGTAATTTTTCCATTCCAATTGATATGCCCTACAAAATAATCTGGTGTACCAGCTGTTCAGCTTTCTGAATGACCATCACCAGTCAAGCAGTCATTGAAATCAGTAATATATAAGAGTGCAGTATCAGGGAAAAATTATTTTTTTTGTCCTCATTTGAATATTTATTTTCTGTTTATTTTTTCTAATTTAACTATACTGCCTTGGGCACCCAGGCCTCATTTATTTTTACGGGACTTTCATTTCTCCCTATGTTGATATGCTGTTTTTAAATAATAAACTGATAAGACTAATTGTGCAATGATGATTGTGATCAGTGGCAGTATGCCTTAAATGAGTTCATTCTCAGTTTAATAGATCCCCAAGGAGTGGCATTTCCACTGAAGTTCACTTTAGGAATCTGACATCTTTGATGCTCTCAGCTTTGATCTCACGCTTTGATATCTTGTTCCAAATGTGCTTTTATTTATTTACAATGAATTGTGCAACTATAATCTGTCTTTTTTGTTATCTGGAAAAAAAAACTAACAACTTATCCTGTTATCACAAAAGACCATAGTTAACACTGCTTGAAGATGTCTTGTTCCATAAATTTTCAAACAGGTTTGCTTAATTCCTTTATCAAAGTTGTTTAAAATAGGCCTAGATAGATCCATTCCTGATTTTTTTTTTTCATATACTGTATATCAGTCATATTGTAGAAAAACAGTCACTAGAAAATATTATTAGGTTTCCCAGGCCCCATTTTTGATGTCCCAGGCAGCTTAGATCATAGGGTTATATAATGAAACCTGACTGAAAGGTCTGTCAAAAGCAAAGCAGGGTGTGATCAACTCGATGCTACTTTGGGCTTCACGTCATTACATTAGGATAGCCTAACAAACTGTATAATCCTATCCAGTCTTTCTTCAAACCCATGAAGTAAGGTCAGTGAACATAGTAGAAAACAAATGATGTGAAATTGAAACTTTATTCAGTGCTTAAGGTTTTCAAAATGAAATTAACCAGAAATATACACACTGCTCAAAAAAAATAAAGGGGGCACTTAAATTACATATTGGATCTTGATGAACAAAATATTCAAATGGAAAGTTTTTACTGAGAAATGCTGTATAATTTGTTGAGAACAAAATGATATAACAATGGTTAATGGAAACCAAAGTCACCAACCCACTAAGGGCCGGATTCAACATCACACCGAAAAGCTGATTCAACTTGCATGAATTTCATCACTGCAGCTCATAATATAATGTGACTTGGTAGTGTGTATGATCCCCACATACCTGTGTGCACTCCTGATAACATCTGGGCATGATCCTAATGAGAAGACGGATGGTGTCCTATGGGATCTTCTCCCAGACCTGAATCAGGACATCAGTGAGCTCCTGGTCATGCTGGATGATGCTGCAGGCTGCATAACATTCACCACTGTGTCTCCAGACTCTTTCACATTTGTCACATGTGCTCTTGTGTGTTCTCTGGCAAATGCCAATCAAGCTGCATGGTGATGGGCTGTGACTGCCAGTTGTGTGCTCTCTGGTGAATGCCAATCGAGCTGCATGGTGATGGGATGTGAGCACATGTCTGCTTGAAGATGTTGGACCCTCATGCCACCCTCATGGAGTCTGTTAGTTTGGTCAGAAACATGCACACCAGTAGTCAGCTGGACGTCATTTTGTAGGGCTCTGTGTGTACTCCTCCTGTTCGTCCTTGCACAAAGGAGCAGATACTAGTCTTGCTTCTGGGTTGATGCCCTTCTAAGGCCCTGTCTAGCTCTCCTCATGTAATGGCCCATCTCCTGGTATCTTTCATCCTCTTCAGACAGAAACCTCATTACGACAGCACGTATGGATGTGTCATCCTGGAGGAGCTAGACTTTCTGTGCAACATGAATCGGCTGCTGGTTCCACCTCATGCTACTACCTCATGTAGTGACAAGAACAGGAGCAAAACACAAAACTAAAGAAGAAACAGTCAAGGAAGGATAAAGAGTGAGCAATTGTCTGTGGTCATCACCTGCAAAACCATTCCCTTTTTTGGGGTTGTCTTACACCTCTCCAGTGCACCTGTTGTCACTTTCATTTACACCAAAGCAGGTGAAGCCAATTCACAATCGCTTATGCCTTCTAACTGGACCTCTTGATATCACCGAAGCTTAATTGATTTCATATTAGATTGTGATTATTAAGTGTTCCCTAAATTTTTTGAGCAGTATATTTTTCTGAAAAGCCTTTTTCCAACGTAAGGTAATGGGGAACTAGAAAATATGCTACCAGGTTCAAAAATAAAGTAGAAACTAATCTTAGAGAACAAACAAGAGGGGACCATATGGTAAAAAAACCCAGTTTAATTAGCCAATAGCTAAGCTGGCCCAATATCTCATCAAGATTATTTTTTAAAAAGGTGTCAGTATTTCTGCTTAAACTATGTGACTCAGTCTTCTGTTCCAGATTCCCACAACCCTGTCTGCGAAAAAATGCTGTCTGGCTGAAAGATACTTTATTATAAATTATAATGCTTTCCCCGACTATATGAATCCCTGTTTAATTGAAAAGATCCAATTTTTTCCTTTTGAGAATTTTCAAGCCTTGGGCTACATCTAAACACAGCCTTCTCTGCTCAAGACTGAAGAGGTTCAATTGAATTAGCCTGCCAGAGTCATCAATTAACATAACCTGCAGGATTTGGAAGTACATAAATAAAAATGACACATACATTTTGAGAACATGCAAACAGGATACAGTCCACGATTGGGACAACATTTAAAAAAAAGAGAGACAGGAACACTAAACACTATGATACCTTTATCATTGAACATGTTTAATCTTTGCTATCTTACCAGCAGTAAGCACAAGGAACCAACCTTTGCTGTATAGGGCAGCAGTTCAGTGCAGAGTACCCTCATGGCCACAGTCTCAGTTGCTTACTCATATGGTGCAAATTTAAAGTCACTAATTAATCTGTCTCTTGCAGGGAGTGTTGTCCCAATGCTGGGAATTGCACTGTGGAAAGGTTGTTCTGCTTATACCTCAAAGCTATGATGATGGCAAAATGAACACGATAACATCAAAAACAAAATGACACAAATTAAAAATTCATATTCACAGTAACTTGAACTAAATTATTTTGTTCAGCCTGAAATTCAGGTCATGCACTGCAGTGAGAATTTATTTGAATATTTCTAGAGCAGTCAGGATGCTGATTCTGTCTTCCTCTATTAGCAGAGGTGCTTTAATGCATGAGCTGCTGGTGGATAAATGCTGGATAAATGAGATTTTAACAATGGACGGGAGTTGGAACCTATACCTGTAAGATCAGGTGAAAAGCAAGAACTAACTCTAAAATGTGCAGACCATGAAGAGTTCATTCATCCTGTATTGAATCTGTTTATTGAATCCATCTGAGAGACATCATCTGCAAGGACGAAGTTGACTCCGGATGAAGCATCTATCCACTCCAGGACATGCTCACAGACACACCCTCTCTCTCATATTGGGATGTAAGAGGAAAACAGAAGCATCCATAGAGAACCACATGCTCAAGGAGTGCAATCTCATTGATTTCACAGTACATACATTCAAGTTTCTTTCTTTCTTGTCCAGTTCAGCATGATGTGTTTTCCCTATCTCAGTTCTGTAATCTACTGTTAGACCATGGTAATTTTAATTAATATGGTGCTAGGCACCTTATTAATGGTACTAAACATGAAGCTGGAAAACAGTTCCAGACATTTCCACCCACATCTCAAAAATATTTGCATTATTGCAAGTGTTGTCATAGATGTACTATATGCAAAATTCAGATTATTTTTGACTGCACCTCATTTAACAAGCTGTGAAGCAGCTAAAACAGATTATATATCACTTAGCTTAGCTGTTTACTTGTTCCCTTTGGTCTTTTTTTCGAAACTTCTTTTTTTTTTTGTCGCTGTTAGATTACTTTTTACAGTAGGTTTCATTTATGGCTATAGGCATGTGTAGAATAATGGCACAAAACAAAAATAAAGATTTGGGGATTGGCCCCGTATATTGATGGGCAGATTAGCCACAAAAGAATGAAAGCGGTTTTGAGTGCTGTAAACAATGACAAAGACAAATTTCAAATGAAAAAGCAGAGAATTCATATTAAGAAGCAGGAAATGGTGATGTCATCAGGTTGGGACGGAAGTGAGGTCGTCAAGGTGGGTCATGTAGGTGGGGTGGAAGTGAGGTTATCTGGAAGGAACAAAAATTACTTAGTCTTCCTTGGTTCTGTGGGAATAAATAGAGAAGGCATTAGTACCCTACCCTTGAATCGGACCCTTTGGCTGTCCACT
This sequence comes from Polypterus senegalus, assembly GCF_016835505.1. Classification (NCBI taxonomy): domain Eukaryota; kingdom Metazoa; phylum Chordata; class Cladistia; order Polypteriformes; family Polypteridae; genus Polypterus; species Polypterus senegalus. The sequence goes on from NC_053161.1 coordinate 41,533,406, forward strand.
AATCACACAGGAGTGACACATGTTTTTCCAATATTTGTTACTGTAAGTATCATGCATAATTTATGATGGACAGACCATTTTCCATTAAATGATGTCATATGTTTTATATGTAGAAAACAATGTAACCTGTCCTTTGGTAAAAATACTAGGCATTTCTACCAACATCCAGAGATCATTTTCATAGTCACATTGACTGTATTTCATATATATCACACATCTACAGTATACACATATGGTACATACAGCATGCTGTAGTTCTCTACTAGGGAGCTGTAGTAAATGTCCAAGAGGCTGCAAAATGAAATAAAATAAGCAGCAAAATTCTCAAATCACTAAAAATGAAGCTACTGTGGAAATGGCAAACTTACCCTTCTAAAGTGGACTGCTTCATCAATGTTCAAAACATGTTACATACAGCACGTAATGGCTGTTAGTTTTCTCAAACACCTTTAACGTTCGTTTCACATATATATTGTATCCATATATAATTTAGCCAAATTTACATTTAGCATTACAATGCGTCTCCAGTGTCCATTCATGTTTATCTGCATGGCATAGCACACTGCAGCTACTAACATTTAGTTTGGATGGAAATTAATTGCTTATAATGACCTATAGAGAAAATTAATAACAAGATGACATGTCACACTGCTATAGATCAATTTAGTTTTTAGTATGATGGTAAAGATGTTACAGTGTCATGAATGAAATGGCAGCTCAATTTCACACACATTGTTCATTTTTTAAAGCTGCACAGATATCAGGGCTGGCCTCCTTTTCACGGCTCACATAACTGATGCCACTGCCCTACACATTTTTTTTTGTGTATTCTGCTGACATGATTTTTGTATAAGGAGAGGAAACACATTTGCATTACGACTTGTGTTAAATGTAGCTGTTGCTAATGGAGATGCTTGATTACTGAATCCAGAGGATAACTGTTATGTTGTGTCATGTATTAAGCCTGATTAAGTAAAATGTCAAGGAGTATCCTGTTATTTCTTATACGGTGAAGGCTGTGGTTATGTGTTCATATGTAATAGAAAATGGGGGGTGGAGTTCAGAGTAAACAGTGTGTATGGAAAGAGCGATAAGGAGACAAGTGTGTGAGAAAGACATATAAGCACTTGTGGCTATTTCAAATTTGTTAAAATAAAGTTTTCCTGTTGTTCATTACCCTGTGGGATTGGTTGTATTTAGAAGTATAATAGAAGATAAGAAGATAACAAAGTAGGATCTGGAATAAAGTTATGAAAAAATATTTGCCACCACTAATTCTGCAATTTAAAAACATTTTTTTATATATATTCAGAAATATGTAATCATTTTATGCGTAATTTATAAGGTAATACTTGAACCAAGTAAGTAGTGAGCAGCTTTTTTTGTTATCAAAAATATCTTCTATGACAAATCATGTATTTTGGAAATCTCAAGTTAGGATATATCCCTAAATAATGCCTGCTCATTTTATGTTATGATTAAGAATTTCAAACAGAAATAACTTTTATTTAATAAAGAGAAACAGGTTATTTTTGAAATGGTGTATTAAATTTGTAATATGCTTTAAAAGATACAGGCAGTGTAAAAGCACTAGCAGCAAATATCCTTTTGTTAATAAATATAAGTTCAAAAACAAGCATCTTTTTCAAGACTGCATCAAAAGCACAAGAGGGAAAATATCACGGCCTATGTTGGGGAGCCCTCAGATATTCTCATGGTACATTGGGGGACCTTGGAATAACAAAATATTGAGAACCATTGCTGTAGCATATACAGTTAATAGTAATACATTATGTAAGCATTGAGTTTATTTTTCACATTTCCTTTTGCAGAGTTGTTGACCATGAGCAGCAGCAGTGAGAGTTCAATTGAAAGCGAAGATGAAGAGCTCAAACAACAAATTCCAATCTTTGCATTGGCTCCTCAAGTAAATGTGGAGGAGAAAGGTCCAACTGATGTCTCTGCAAGCCCAGCATTTCGCTGTCTCGATCAGGTATGACTTTTTACATTTTAGCATTATACCATAGTTTGTATTTGTGATATAAATATTATTTAAAATTAACTCTAACCCTAACCCTGGACTGGTTGCAGTTTACACTTTCTCTCCATATCCATGTCAGATTTCCTTCCTCAGCGTAAAGGATTAAGTTAATTGGTATCTGTAAATATTTGTGTGCCCTGTGATGGACTGATGCCCTGCCCAGGATTAGTTCTAATTGTATGTCTTTTTGCTGTCATGACAGATTCCAGTCCAGCACCAGCTGAATTAATTAATCTAAAGATATATAGATAACTTAATAATTTTAATGTATGTTGACTCTTCCTCTAATGGAGTCCTATCCATTGTTGTTTCCCACCTTACTCCCTATGGTTTCAGGAAAGCCTCCAGCCCTCGTGAACCTGAACTGGATTAAGCAAGTTTAATAACAAATGGACGAAATGATATCAGTTCTGATCATCACAATGGCTCAGGGGATAGCGCTACTGCCTCAAAACTCCACAGACTTGCATTTAAGTTCTAGCCTGACCACTCAGTGGGTAGAACCCACATCCTAAAGATGTGTGTTTTAGGTTAGTGTCTACAGATTTGTATGAGAGTGAATGGGCAATGGGCCAGTTTAGAGTCAGCTATCAATCTATCAATCTTCACATCTTCTGGATGAAACATATAAAGAACCGAATAACATCCAGACTGCACACATGCAATGACTGAACCCTGTTTCATGGAGCTTTGAGGCATTAATGATAACTGCTGAGTCATTTTAGATGAGCTAAAATGAACATTATAAATATATGATGATATAATGTAAACTGTGGCACAACTGGTTTAATAAGACATTAGTAAGTTTTCATAAGGTAATTTCAGCACATTCAGAATGAAGATTACAAGTGTTTTATGATTGCTATTGATATTTTCTTTGTATGAGTTGTGATGTTATAACAAAAAAGTAAAGCAATCATAAAATGTTATATTGTCATACTGGTTTATGGAAGAACTGACAATAAACGGTATGACTGACTGCAATGTGGTACTTGTAAGCCATTGGTTCATGTGTGTTGCATGTAATGGTACAACAGCTCTAGGAAAAAGTGCTAAGTGTTTGGTTGCTCACCTGTGCTTCAAAGTGGTTCAGGCTGGTTAAAAGAAAAATGTGCATAATGGATCAATCACATAAAAAATGATCACGGGTTGATATTTGGCATGCTGAGATCTTATGTGAGGACTGTACTGCAACTTCCATAAGGAATGTGCTTGGTCACAGTATGTCTGCTGTAACATCTGCAGTGTTTTAATAGCTGATTTATCGAACAGCTGGAAAAAAATTGCATGTTGGCTTATTGCTGAGTACTGGCAACTATAGCAGTGACCAGTCTTACAAATGAATGACTGTTCCTGATATTTAATATACTATACTCAAGGAATAAAACTTTTAGGGGTGCAGTGATATCACCAGTGTGCACTGATAAAGAGGGACAAAAGCTTGTCAGTTTAGATGAGTGTTTCATAAGCTCAGGACACTTACTTTCTCAGTTTTTTTCTTTGTAGCTTACTTAATGATTGCAAAGTGGAAGTTTCAAGTCCATGATTAGACTCCTTTGCAATATATTAATAGTTTCATACACACAAAGCAACATGTTTCTTCTTTTTATTGCCTGTACTTGAGGTGATTGCAACTAAAAACTCTTCCTAAGAAAACCAAAACTTAGACAGCCAAGAAAATGTTAGAAACAAATTTTTATATTTATTTATACTTTTTTTATAAAAACATTTATTGTAACAGGTAAAAATAGTCTTTTTTCTAGAACCAAACTTAATTAAGCACATGATAATAGCAAAAAAGATTTTTCCCGTGCTTTCTTTTGTTTTTTATATTTCATAGCATTTGAAAAACTATAAGTGACCAAATATGATGTTTAAAAAACTTCAAAAAAAATGTTTTCGTCTACCTGAGATCATAAAGCAAAATATTAGTACAGAATTGAGTACACATTCCAAACATTAAGACTTGAAAATCCCATTATTGTTAATTGTCTATTTAATACTGTACCAATCAAAAATGTTTTCTAAAGGCAAATGGAAACATTTAAACAATCTGAAAGACAGTAGTCATACAAAATAGTAGAATAGTAGAAAATAGTAGAATTTTGTATTTGCATTTACTAGGAGACAACAAGTCAAATGACAGCCATCTCATTATCTAAATAATACACTATGTATGGTATATATTAAGCTTTCTCTCCTTGCCCATCATTCACAATAAATACTGTACACTTCTGACTTAAATCATGAAAAAAAATTCATTTTTAACTCAACCCACACTAGAGCAAAGTTTCATTTTGTTCTTACAAAATAATGCAAACATGAAACACATTATGATAGGTTTACATTTAAAAATGCTATAAAAGGTTTTCATTAATTATAGTGCCTGTATTATAAGTTTATGAAGTTACAAGTAGGTTAGGGTATGTACTTACTGTATGTTTTGTTTTTATGCACTTTACTTTATTTCTGAGAATTGTGCCCCAATGAAATGGTTTAGGTGGAGTCTTCCTTTATCTGTTTGCAATTTAACCTGAAGTGTAACAATTGCATATCTTTAAAAATCTAAAAAACAGTGGTTAAAGTAGTCAGGATGTCACACACCTAATTTCCTTTGTATCTATGTTAATTTATTAACAGGGTAAAGGTGAGTCGGACAAGATTGTAGCAAACAGCAAAAACAAATTTTTCTTTCATTAGTATTTACATCTTGGTTTTAGTATGCTTTGTATATGACATATACACAGAAAGACATTTAACTTACAGCAGACATAGATGCATAAGTCTGTTTACATATAGTAGTCTTTATTTTTACTGTAACGATTTAATTTCATTACTGCGCTGTCTTCCAGCAGTTGCCCACAGTTCAGCTGGAGTGCTTTCTTTTAGAAGTTACAAAGTTCTCCCAGGTCCATATGGATTTTTTCACAGAAGTTTGGTTACGGTGTATACTTATGTGTGATTGTGTTTGAGTGTGCTGTGCTCCTAAGCCAGGTTTTAGCTCTCTACCTCTTCTAAATACTAAAAATGGGCATGAATATACCTTGATGTTACATTACAAAGTCTAATCAATGAAAATGTACAGTGCAAGTGTTGACAGTTACACCACTATTAACTATTTTAGGGCCACACTGCATGTCTGAGGTGGATACTTGAAGTTGAAGGACCATCATCTTAGCCACATGGCTACACTGCCAGTTCATGCACAGTACTGCGCGCGTGTGTTTAACATTTAATATACTGTAGATGAAAAGAAGCAGATTTTTGGAATACAATTTAAAACACATTGCAAGAATGCGACGGGAAATGAGATGCAAAACGGAAAACACATGTTGGGCGTTCATCTGCTTTTTGATATTCTGGCACACTTTTAGAATTAGTATATAACACCAGTAAATGCATTAAAGACTGCTAAGCATCGCTATCACACATACCCAGTTTAAAACTGCAGTACATCATTATGAACATCGTTATAAACAGGTACCCAGTTCAAAGACATATTCTTTTTTTTTTCTTTCGGCATGCAGTTACCATTTCTCTTCAAGCTGAGAAAATATGATACCAAAGCAAGAAGATAACTGTAACAGATTGACCAGTAAAGCATTTCTACCGTATTTCTCATAATTCATTTTTACGTTTGTTTAATTTTAGGGGTTGAAATCTTTAGGTCGAATCATCATTTTTACACTTTTGAAAGCCTGTTTGTAACCATTTGGCTGTCCGTCTGAGATATTATGCCACGTGCCCCAGAAAATTCCATTGCGCACCCCTTTGTATTTTTTGTTATAGAAGATGCCATTTAAATTGGAAGCCATGCAGGCGTCGAACCACCAGCCCGAACTGTAGTAACTGCCGCAGTTGCCAGACGGATACATGTCATTGTCCTTGTCGGGAGTACTGAAGAATTTCTGGTCGTGATTGTAATGCTTGCTGAAATGAAGAGAATCACCGGCTGTCCCCGAATAACTGCTCACTGACAAGCGGTACTTGAGATACTCGTTTGAAACGTAAAATTGCTCATACTTGGCATACTCACGCACGCCATCCAAGTCCTCCATCTCAATTCGAAGTATCATGTCTTTGGCCTTGGTGAGGAGATGAATCTTGTCGTTGCCGAGCCAGAAATCCCCGCTGAGGTCTCCAAAGCCATCCTTGTATTCTTTCCAAGTGCGATTGAAGCTGACGTCGCCGTTGCTACGCCGCTGTATTACGGTCCAGCCGCCACCAAAGGATTCCATGTCACAGGAAGCGTTAAACGAGGAGTTGTTTATGTCGGGGGTTACCAGGTAAATGCCGTTGTTTACTTGTTGGCTGTTGTAAAGTTTGGAACAATCAGTGTAGAATACTCTTTTACCTGAATAAATACAAAAAATGACAATATTGCCTTTAGTTCTAGCGTTAACGTTATAGATAGAACCTGACAGATTGAAAAATGCTGGCCATTAAAGATGCATATTACCTGACAAGTAAATGACGACTGAACAATATGTCCAAAAATAGTTGCTATGACGGACATTCTAGTATAACTCCTGGTTGTTTTTGTTATTCTTACTAAATTAATTCTCAGTAATGGATCATGAAGGAATGCTGCCAATAAACAGGAATGGCTTCAGGCAAAGGTCAACAGGCCTCACTACTATACCATGTTGTCATGTCTTAATGATTTAAACAGTTATGGTGGGTAGTTCAAGTATCTGTGGACATAGGAGTTGTAGTGGTTGTTGGGGGTTAAAGGGTAATGATTACCAAGGGCCCACTGGGGTTTGAAGCCTGGAATGAAAATTGAGTTTCTAAGAGGAAAGGACCCCAAAGAGACTGCTTATGTATTCCTGTGCTACAGCCCTGGGTTTGGAGATATTACTCCTAGATTCAGAACAATGCTTATTAATTTTATTTCTTTATCATAGTTGTTAGCTCAGTAAAATGAGAGTACTGCACATGTTGTTAATGAGCAAATATAATTATTAATAAAGTACTTTACATAGACAGCGGGGAATCACTTTAACCACCACCATCACTGTGCAGTATCCACCTAGGTGATGCAACAACAGCCGTTCCTCTCCCAGTATGCTCACCACACCTTAGCTATTAGGTGGTGAAGGGGTGAGAGAGATAGTTGACCACTAAGGGGATGATTAGAGGGCCAGAATGAGCAGTTTAGCCAGGACTTTGGAAAACACCCATTTCTTTCTCAGAAGATGCACAGGGATCTTCTTATGGCCACATAGAGTCAGGAATTTGTTTGTACATCTCATTCATAGAACAGTGCCAATTTTTACAGCTCAGTGTACTTCACTGCACTGGGTCATTAGAATCAACACACACAGACGAGAGGCCAAGCATCCTCATCTGGCTTCCCCAGCACTTCTTCTAGTAGCAACACAACCTTTTTCTAGATGGTCTCTGATTGGCTGGACCCATACATGCTTAACGTCAATAGGAATGATTACCTGTTCCAAGGTACAGGTGGCAAAGCTTAATAATATTTTACATTTATTTATTTGGCAGACACTTTTATCCAAAGCTAGTTACAACATTTGAGATACAATTGGTTACATTTCTTTTCTTTTTTCCATTTGGGGCACAGGTGGGTGAAGTGACTTGCCCAGGGTCACACATTGCCAGTGGCAGGATTTGAGCCAAAAACCTCAGGGTTTGAGGTCCAAAGCTTTAACTACTGTGCCACACTGCCCGTTTATATTAGAGCTGCTATCTCTTACCTCCAGGAGCCTCATATACTGTATAAAAAACTCGCTTATACTCGTAAACATGTGTGAGCCATTTCAAACGCAAAAGACAAAGATTTATAAAACATGAATTTGCCATGGGAATTGGCTTAAAGTTACTTAAAGTTTCAAGTGTTAGTCCTATGCAATTTTTTTTGGTGTTGGCAATCTAGCAACTCCAGGTGGCAGGACAATGAAGTGAACAAAATATCTTATTTCATTTTGTATTTCAATGATGCGTCAGTCACATTCTGATGATCAACCATCTATCCATCCATCCATCTGTTTTCTAAACCCGGTTGTTCTAAACCTGTAATGGAACAGGAATTATGTGCTTTCAGTGTGATGGTCTCTGTAATGTAGGGTCCAGTTCAGCGCACAACTCCAAGAGGACAGCTCTAGGATGTCTAAAACAGCTTTTAAGTCAGTCATCATCACGAAACAGAACACTAATATCACTAATGCTATTTAAAAATCAGGAAACATTGTGTTTTATCTTTGTCTTCATGTTTTAAATGTGGCAAAATTAACACTTTCTTATTTTAAGAAGTTAGAAAATGCACACATAGTGTAACATTTGTTAACTGATTTAAAAGTTGCAGTATTTTATGTTATTTTTTTGCTTCATCAAAAAGACTAATATCACATTTTTTGTTTTTTAAGTATTTTTCATCAGCTATGTGTGACAGCCATATGCACTGCCATTTCAATTGCTCCTTGCTGACAGCATATTATGGCGTAGTTAAAGGGGAAAATAATGTATACAACATATTCAAGTTGAAATAATTTCTCTCAGGCTAAACATGAAGCAGTGAACTAACCTGTAGTTGAAGAATATTTCTGTATGGATTTGTGACATGCATGTTAAAGCTGGTTTGGGCAGGACAGATTATAGTATTCTTTGATTCATCCATCCTCTAAACTGGCTTACAAGAGTGGACAGTGGGCCTGACCTCCCTGTATGGATTAATCATGTAACTAAAATAAGTATAATATAAAGGATACTTTAATCCTTAATTTTTAAGTCCACAGTTAATGTAAATACATAATCAACTAATTAGGTGCATGGTGAAGCATTGTTAGCACTGCTGCCTTGTAGTAAGGAATGTGGGGGTCGTATTCTGGGTGCTGCCTGCATGGCGTTTGGGCGTGGGTCTGCATGAGTTTTCTTTGGTTTCGTCCCATAGTCTAAAGACAGATTAGGCGAATTGATAATGCTAATTCCCCAAAGTGTGCGTCTGTGTGTTTTCACCCTGCGATGGGCTGGAACCCTGTCCTGGGAATGTTCTTTCCTGTGTCCAATGCTTGTTTGAATAAGTCCAGCTGCCTCCTGTCCTTAAACTCCATCAAATGCCAGTAATACCTCAAGTTCACATTCACTCAAGTTTAGTTTTCTCTGTTTTGGCATGGGTTGAAAGTAAAGATGTCACTCAGAAACATGGCCAAATATTTATGGCGATTAGGTCGTGAATAAAAGTGCATTTTTAAGTCACGTATGGTTACTGGTGGGAGGTGATGAGTAGTGGCTAAAAGTGTGAGCATGCGTGCATAGTTTTAAGTTCTGGTATACATACAGTTTTTATTTTTTAATTTTAATATGGAATTTAAACAATATTTTACATATGAGTCCCCAGGTGACTGGGTGTGATTCTAAGCTTGGTCACTGTCAGTGTGGAATTTGCAGATCTCTCCCTGTCTGTATGGGTTTTTGTTCTGGTAAACTGGATTTCCCACCCACATACAAAAATAACATACATGCTAGTATAAATGGCTAAACTAAACTGACATTTTTGAATCAGTGTGTGAATGAGTGTGCCCTATAAAGACTAGTGCACCCTATCCCAAGTTGCACTTGATACTCCCATGATAGCCTTTTCTAACCACACACTCTGAACTGGAACTGGATTAAGCGTTTTCAATGATGGATGAGAGGTGACCATTCTTAAAATCGCTTAGAAATCTTTTGTTAGTCATACATATTTATGTTGTCTATTGTTTAAATTATAAAGGAGTTGACTTAACTGAAGGTTAAACTGCAAGCTGTTCTCAATATAAAAATGAATCAAGAAGTATGTTATATAGCACCTTTAAAGGAGTATGGTATTACAAAGTTACAAAGAAGACACATAGGTGTACTGTATACGTTTTAAAAATGCATTGCATTGGTTAGTGTGGCCGCGTCATAGCTTCAAAGACCTAGGTTCAATTCCAAGCATACTATCTGGCAGTATAGAGTTTGCATGTTCTCTCAGTGTTTAAGAGGACTCTGGTTTAATCTTGAAGTTTGTGCAGGTTAGTTAGTTGGTAACTCAAAACTCACATAAGTGCCCAGTACAGGATTATTCCCCTGCCTTATACCAAATGCAGCACATAGCCGTCCATTATGTAAGGCAGGTTCAGGAAATGGATGGATGCTGTAAAAGGTAAAGTAGTACTATTTTGAAAGAATTTACAAAGCACAAATACTCAGTGGATTTTTTATAGGATGAGAACAGGAACATTATGAAATTTACTTTCTCTTTTTGACATTTACCTGGTCAGTGGACAATTTTTGGCCAGCAGGGGGACGTTTCCTTGTACAAGTAATGCACACAAGGGAAAGGGCAGGTCATAATAAAATGACAGCTAAATTATCCTATTCCAGACACAATGAACGTCCTCACAAAGTTGCTTCCAGTATAATATTAACTGCTATTTTGGTCTGTACACTGGGCCTCTTCAAGATGGTAAAATCTGACAGACTTTCAATTCCATTTTGTCACTGAATGCAGTAATTGCATCTTTTAACAGAGGAAATGATACACTTCTGCAAGGAAGACATTCTACTGATAACATTCACTTTGGGAGAAAAAAAACCTTGGCTAAAATAACATTGGTGTCACCTCCCTCCTTACATAACCAGCTACACCCCTTTATACATCTGTGATATTGGACTTAACACTACAATAAAAGGGCACATTCATTACTCAGACTCAAAGATTACAGACTACTCTCAGTTTATGCTGGCAATGTGCTCTTTTACTGTAATGTAAATGGATAAAGTATTTTTTTTGCTTTTGCCAAATAAACTTATCATTGCACACTAATACATCATGAAGCTAATCAATGTGTTTATAGTACTTGACTGACTGCCAGTCACTGTTCACCACAAAACTGGTGATGCGGTGTGGTTTGTAACCTTTGTTAATGATTACTAAGCCATTTCTTTTAAATGGTTTTACTGTATATAAATCAAGATTTTAAATAACAGAACAAAATGTGCCTTGCCTGCTGCATTCCTAGACCACACAGTAGACCATCCAATTGAAGGATTACAATTTGGGGAATTAATCTTTTAAATAACTGTTCTGTGTTCTGAACACCCCACCCCTTGTTACTCATTCTGCTTTAAATATTCACCTTGTGTGTGTGTGTGTGTGTTTGCAGTGTTGACAATAATACTATTTATATTCCTTTGAAGAAACAGTGTTTTGGCAGCTGATAACAAATGAACTTAAGCGGCCCAATAGTTCAATTGTTTAATTTTCAGGAGAGTGCCAAATGCTTTTTCACAGCATTCTTATGCTCATGCTGCTGTAGTACAGAAACAAAGACATGCAGTATTTTTACCATTTTATAATTTATGATTAAAGTATTTTTTTTTACTTAAAATGTATTTATATAGCTGATGTGTTTAATCAAGGCATCCTACAAACCATGAAATGTATTGTATCATTGTTTCTGCCTCTGTAGTTGGACAGTTAAGGAGCCAAGTCTGGCAACTGAACCAAACAAAAACTCATGTTTACACTCCAAAACCCTGAGTACCAGTCACATTACCTTTTATATTTTCTAGCAGTTTTTATTTAGCAACTCCTACAGTAAAGACCATTAGATGTAAATTTAAATCCATATTTGTGAAAAATGGATTGCAGAGCTTCAAAAATTAGCATGATCTAGATCATAAAGTGAGTAAGTGCAGGTCTGAAGTCCAGTTTATCACTAAGGCTTGTTTGCAATTAATGACATGAAGTCTGTTCTCTATGAATTTTGATCCTCTGCCCAACACTGTTCCATATATTGTTGAACATGTTTTACAGACTGCAATGCAAAAATTCCAAAGGCAACAAAATGAATATCAATGAACATTGTTTTTTTTTTTTAAAATACAGCCTTAATATCTTAGACTTGATGCTGTCCATTTGCCTACAAATCAGTTATGTGTAACCATTTGAGTAATTCTCAATACAAATGACTCAGAGAGCACTGGTTCATGGTCTGTAACAGCAAAGAAAAGGTCTTGTGCATCTAATTACTGTGGCAGAGCTGTTTTGCCTAATCTTTGTTACATAGATAATCTGGTAAAATGGCTGAATAGCCAAGCAGGATAGCATCATTACTGCATTATAATAGTTAAACATATGTTTGTATACAATATTTGCATATACAGTATGTATTGTATACAATACCTATAATATATATATAATATAATATGACAGCTCAGTCCAATTCAGGGTTACAGGCTGCCAAAACCAATTCTGGACTAAGTGCAAACCAGAAAATGTCCTTGGATAAAGCACCAGTCCATCAAAATGCACACAGTCACACTGGGTCCATTTTAGAATTGCTAATTAGTTTAACTAGTATATATGGATATACATTATATATTGTATAATAATTTATGAATATATTATATACACTGTATAATAATACACATGTACCGGTACTTCAATTATACATAACTTGTAACAGTAAAGGAGGGTTCAACCCACATTCCATGGTTTCAAATACTGTATAGGTAAATGCAGAATGAGCTCAAAACCAGCTGTCAGTTTACTTTGTTCATTTGAAGAAGTGTACATTGTGATATAGATGTAAATCATATTTGAATTGCATTCTCCAGGGCAAAGTTAAAAGTGTCTTTTCTGTTTGCACCATTTGAAGAGCTGGGAATAAACTGTTATATTTATGTTTTCAGAAATATACTTTAATTGTTCATTATAGTACATGTAAGTGCAAGAAAAAATTACATTGTAATGTAAACTACATATGTTTATTACTTGGCAATTCTTGAGACAGACTGATTGCATGGTGATGGTTTATAAAGCAGACATTTTTCCTATGATTTAAATAAACTAGATTTACATAACTGTTAAAAACACTGAGAAACTGTGGCAGACATATGACAACAATCCCTCCTGCTGGGTTGTTTATATTATATATAGCATTATATTTCCAAACTAAATGTAAAGTAAAATACTAAAGAAAATAATTACCTATTAGTCCAGACAAGGGACAGTCATGAGGACAATTCTCCAGTTTGTTTTGTAACACATTATTAACTATTTCTTCAACTTTTTTCGCATTCATTTCCTGGGATGAAGACTGCAAGTTATTAATCTGATTTTTTGTATTCTTGAGACTGATAGACATTTTTTTAAGTTTGTTTTGGATCTCTTTTAAGTCATTTCCAGTTTCATCTTCACCTGTTAGAGCTTCATCAGTGTTCCTGGGCTGACTCTCATCGGCTTGCTGTTTGCACTCCAAACATGAACGTTTCAGATTGCTCAAATCTTCTTTAAGATTCTGTAAATCTTTCATAACCCGTTCAAGCATTTTGAATTGCTTTGGAAGCTGTAGAGTCAACGGAGGTAGGGTCACTTGATAAGGACATTCCTCATTATCCCCACACTGTCCATTTGGTTTGAGCCTGATAGGGCACGCAGAATTCTCTGTTTTATTATGTTCTTGTTCTGGGTTTCCAGCTCTGACTTTCAGGAAACAAAAAAGTACAAGCAAGGAAAAGGCAGACTTCATTTTTGTGGCTTTCTAGATCAGGGCTCACACTTAACTTGCAGAAAAAGAAGAGCTGCCTCCTACTTTTATAGCTGTCCCATCTTTATCAGGCAGAGGGAGCAGTGACTGTGCTAATCAGTTGAGCTTTGGGAGGAAACATTATTGCATAATCTTTTAGTCGGAAATTTGAAGTATTGGTAGGTAGGTCTTAGCTAAAATGCTGTTTGCCTGCCTACTCTTTCACCCTGGCAACAGAGGAAACAACAATGTATTACTGTCATTTTTTATGTTCTAAATACTGGCACTGGCACTTTTTACCAAACATGGTAGAGATTATTTCTATTTTTTTTTTTAAAGATCAGGAATAGGAAGTAAGTTTATTGAAGCAGTAAGTGTGCACACAGTCTGATGAAAATGTTTCAAGGGTCCATTTTGTGTAGCCCTTGCCTGCATTTAATAGAAACAGTAAATAGAGACAGAGAGATTTGGTTGCCCATTAGAGTAATTCACTCTGTTATAATCATCAATTACATTTATTCTGCCTGCTAATACCTCCAGTATGGACAGGATAAAATTGAATTCCTCAATAATTTACCTGTTTAATAAGATGTGTTAAATTTAATATGGATCTTCTTACAATTATGATGTTTATCTAAAACCAGCAGAGAATGAGGACCATATTCTGCTTTTTGTTCTGCTTTTAAATCCATTAGTATCTGCAGTCATTTGCAGGTCATGAAATGGGTGCTGCAACTAAATGAAAGCTGCTGTAGTTGGACAGCTCTGGCAGCATAAAGTAGGTGAAGGTGTGGCATGTGCAGAACCAAGAACACTTTAAATCTGGAATATGTGTCGTCACCTGCAGTGGTAATCTCCAGGAAAGATATTGTGAGTCACTTGCACACCTTTTTTAGTATTATAACTCAGGTTAGTGAAATGTATTGATCTCCAGGGCATTGCTTGAGGCCTCATGTTCAGTAAAAAAAAAGGAAATTCTGCTTTGTATAGCTGGGACCCAAAACTAAGATTAGAGCAATTACAGTAACTAACCCTTCATTTTCAGGTGTGGGGGTCTCATAGAGTGCTTACCAGGTCTTGTCTTCCTTTTCAGCAAATAGTGAGGTTTGGAAAGTCTTAGGTTAATTTCTTTCAATATGTTCAAACTGCCTAAAATTTACAGTGGGGTATACACTCCTCCAAAAAATATTTGTGGTCTTGTTGGTCTCATATGCATTGTAGTGTGCCAGCAAATTTTACCTAAAAATAGCAGTTGCTGTTCCAATAGGTACCTATTGTGATGCCCTAGGTTCCTGCATCCATGGGCATCTACCTCTTCCTCGTGCATCGATAGTCATAACTAAGGATGGACTATGACAGAACAGGACAACACAACAGCTGTAGTGCAAAAGTGCTTTTATTAAAACAAAGGCATTGTCCAAAATCAAAGTGCATTGCAATACATTTTCAATAAGCTAGAGTCTATCCTTTTGCACTGAATAATTTAGAGCAACAGGATATGGTCTTGTGAAGACATGGTTTTAATTATTCTCTTATCTAACATTCTTTCAGAAAGTCCTTATTAATATTCACCCAATCTGGCAACCCCAGATAATACAGCATTGAGTGGAGGATGATGAAGCACAGAGCGAGGCATTTGCAGTTATAGTATCTAGGACTCTTTGTGTTCTCGTTTTGTATTCTCAGGCACATCAACATACTGTATAAGGAAACAGTCTCTTCCCTTGTCCACCTAAACCTCAAATTTTCGATAGCAAGCAGTTGTAAGCACTTAATATTTTATTTTCAGTCTATGCAAATATATTTGTGAGAAATGGATTGCAGAGTTTCCAAAAATTAGCATGATCTAGGTCAAATAATGAATAAGTGCAGGTCTGAAGTCCAATTTGTCACTAAAACACATTGTTTGCAGTTGTTATTTCAGTTTCCTACTGAATATAATATTAATCTCATTTATAAGAAGTTATAGTATGATGTTCCATATACAGGTACAGTATGTGTATGACTGAATTCTGCATTTGACTAATGATCAGTACTGGAATGGTTATCAATCTTTTGCAGGCATAGGCACCCACAGTCCTGACTAGAATACAGTAAGTGAGTTAGAAAATGGATATTGAGTGTGAGTTTTGCACTGAGCCCCCAGGTGAATGTGAGGATTTTTTTTCTGTAGGCAGAGGATCCATGTATTAGAAGATGCCAGAGGTTATGTAATACTGTGGGGCATGCACTGTATCTTAAACAAAGTACCATGTATTATATCTTTGTATATGGATAAACTGTGATTAGTTTATTTTATAGTGGTACAGCTTATTCTATATTTTGTTCTGCATCTTAATCTATAATGTTTATAATGACTAAGTGAATTTCTTATTGTGAGATAACTGTAATGGACATGTGCTTAATTGGTGGTTCCTACATTGCGCCCAATACTACATAGCATTTATATGTGACCTTTTTCGTTGCATTACAACCATTAACCTGGTCAATCAATGACTGTATCCGTGAAATGAGTCAAATCAAAAGAAGGAAAGAAATGCCATCAATGTGACTGGGAAGAGATGGAGAAATTGACTCAGACTCATTGGCAGAATAATGGGAATACTGTAGTAAAGAATTTGATGGGGGGCAGAACAAAAAGAACTCTTGTGGTTGGAATAAAATTGATGCATTGCAAGACAGTAAAAGGTCATTTTTGTATGTACTGAACTTCAGGGAAGAGGCAAAGTACAAAACGTATTGTGAATCTGGTGAATGTACAGTGTCAATTGTTTGCCAAAGTGTCACTGAAGAAATAGAAATGAATTGGTATATTCATTTAATAACCAATTTGTAGTGTTCACACTTGTATTAGTGATATGGTTTAAATGTACTGTTAGCATTTGTGAGTAAAAGAAACCGTGGTTGGGTTTAAACATGTGCACAGGAAAGGTGGAAGATGATTCTTGAACTGTTCATGTGAACAAAGTGTGAGACTTCTGGAGGCCATGAAACAAGTTGAGTAAGCTTTCATGGTACATTCGTAAACATTATTTGATCTAAGTGTCACACTGCACATTGCTGCACTCACTTCCACAGTCAGTTCTGACTGGTGTATTATAAACACACAACATTTAAATAGAACTGGGAAGCAAATGTATATCTGTAGTTTTTCATAATCCTATCATTTCTTCTCCCTTTTTTGATAGATCATTCAGGCCTGAACTTTGTACCTGCTCTTTACCTATACATCTTAATGTGCATCAGTTTTGTTAAACATGTTTTAACGTTTGCAAATTCATGACACTATTGTATTTTTGTAATTCTTATTTTCTTTAATTGAACCGATTATTCAGTTATTTCTCATACTTGTTTGCCATGGATGACACCAATTATATATCATTTTTTATGAGAATTTTGACCTTCAACATAAAACAAGGTCTGAACTTGAAACCCTCAGACATATGCAAAGTATGCACATACTCACAAAGCTTGCCATATGCCTCAGACATATCTTGGAATGAAGATAATGTAAAAAGTTCATTAAATAAAATTGGCACACACTAACTGATCGTGCAACATCACGTTTGTCAGATTATGCTTGCATAATGGCCATAAGACTCTCTTGTTTTGCCTGCAGTGTGGATTATGGTAATTCTACTTTCAATGGTCTTCATTAAAAAAAGTCTCAGCAAATGACAGCAACACCTGTACCAAAAACCACACATCACCCCTCAGCTAGCTTATCTGTCCTAACTTCATGTACCATATGAAACTGTCTTTGAAACTCTTAGTGATTACCAATTCAGTAAACTTCAACAACTCTGCCTACCTTTCCCCATTGCCTTGTCCATATCAATTTACATGTGAGATTTCGGCCTATTGCTCACATTCATTGGTCAAGCTTCTAATCTTTAATTCAAAAAATAAATTCCATGTGAATTCCTTTTCCTGTTAATGATATGCATAGATTTTTTCAGAAATATTTCTTTAACAATATTTTAGCAAAATAATTGGTAGTGGTCTCCCCTAGATTTTCTCGTACACTCAGATATAGGGATGGATATTTGAGGAGTAAACCACAAGACAATGATTATATTTTTATATTATGTACATTAAAGAACCATCAACAACAAATCAAATCAAATTAATAATATATTGAACAATTTTTATAAAAGTAAAGTTAAATAAATTGGAATCTGCATCTTCATGAATAAAGGGCAAAGTACCACTTCTGGTTAGCGGAAATAGCCCAAAAGTTGATAGAAATCTATGTTTTGTACCTAATGCTTGTATGCAAAATTTGGTTTACATACACACACACACAGACATAATTCCAAAAATGGTATTTTCGGTGTCAGGGAGGTCTAAAACGTTGAGATTCATCAAAATCTAGACATCGAAATTTTGGACAATTCCAATATTTTCCCCATACTTTGTATACAAGAAAGTAAAAATGAATGTGTTTTGCACGTATTGAACTGGACCCTTGACATGTGAATTATTCAACAAAAGTAACATGAGATTGTTTTGTTCTTTTTTCCATGGACGTTTTTCACATTGTTTGTTATTGAATGTCATTGGTCACCATTGGCTTGTATTTTATTATATTTTTTTTTTTATCCATTGTGCATGAAAACATGAAATTAAAAATTTTTTGGACATAACTACAAACAACACAATGTATGTAATATATAAAAATATATAATTTTTGGATGGAGTATTCTTTTAATGCATGTACTGCCATCAGAAGTGTTTGTTGAGATCAAAAATAAGTTGAGAAGTAAACTAGAGTCTACCTCAGTGGCATTGAGGAACAAGGTAAATAAGGTTTAAATAAGATGCTTGTTCATCACAACCATACTCATTTATATTCAGCTAGTTCCAAGACACTGTTTAGGGATGTTGACAGGGGCTGAAATACAATAACAGGATAACATCTACCCCAACACGGACTAGGAATCTGCATTTAGATCCAAGCATGACCACTCTGTGAAGTGTGTACATCCCCCTCACATCCAAGTGGGTTCATCCAAATACTCCAGTCCCCTCTCTAATTACAAATATATTGATATAACATTTTGGATGAGAAGGTTATATCAAAGCATGTAAAAACTAATTTTCTAGTACTGTGATGCAAAAAGAAATGTATTGTAATGTTAATAAACACAGTAAATGCATTAACCTCAGAGTTTCAAGTAATCAATGCTTTAGCAGTTACCTGTGTAAGAAAGTTAGAAAAATCATCAATATTTCCCGGATTGAAACTTCATGCCCTTTCATTTTGTATGTTGAGTCTGCATGTAATTCCCATGTTTGTGTGGATCTTCCTCCTACATTCCCATATGCATTTTAGGTTAATTAGCAATTCCAAACTGGCCCTATGCGAGTGTGGTTGTGTCCTAAGTAGGCCCTGCCATGGACTAATGAACCGCCTAGAGCTGTTTCCTGCTGGCAGGATAGATTCCAGCCCCCTGTGACCTTAAATCGGATTAAGTGGTGTCTGATAGTGTTATATTTTCACTGAAGATACCAGAAACCATCTGTTTTTAAGTTAAGATTATGGACTAATACTTAACTGTATGTCAGAGCTAATTAAAGAAATGCACAAAAAAGTTGAAGGAAGGAAGTGTGTTGTGCTTTATACACTGGAGGAAAGTACACCTTAGATAAACAGAAGTATAAAAGCCGACAGAAAAAAAATGTTTCCTTCTTTACCTTATATTCACATTTTCTGCATAAAATCATAATATTTTACACATATAACATCACACTTAACTTCACCTGATTAGACAGAAGCCCATGGACTCTCTCCATGGTTGACATACTTTAACTGTCTTATAGCTTTCTATTTTTTGTATCTAAATTTTGCTATTAACATATGGTGAGCTATAAACAATTTAACAAATAAAAAGAATAACACAATACTGTATTATAACTTAGTGAACATTAAGCCTGATTGTCACACTTACACATGGAAATGGGTGGTGCATTTGAATGGTGCATCACTCTTGGCTATATGAAGGTAAGGGGACATGTGTGAGTTTTATACATGCATCACTGTGCAAAACTCTTAGACCTCCTTGAAAAATGACATTTGAAGCTAGTTATTTGGACAGGAAGTGTTTATTGGCTCATGAAATCACTCTGTAACATTAGAATGATAAATTATAATTATACAACAATTACAATCATTCTAAATTTTTTTGTAAAATAATAGTACACATTGGAATAAATAAAATAATTATAGCCTTAGATTTTTGTACATTACTGTATATATGCAGTGTATATGTATGTATCATTTGTGATGAATAATCCTAGGCATACTTTGCAGTACTATACTGCATCTGTTTGCACAGTTACTCTCTGTGTTTTCTTTCACATATCTAAACCATGTTAGTTTGTTTCTTCTCAGCACAACACCTATGACTCTTACATCAAGTCTTTCTCTTAAGACAAATTCATCTTCCTCTCAATCCATGGCACTCCACACATCTGATTATTCTCATACCTATTCTTTCCAGCTTACTTAATGTTCCCTCCTTATCAGTCATTCATTCCCACTACTCCTTTCATGACCTTCATAAACCTTTTCCTTCAATTCCAGGGAAGCTCTATTCAAAATCAAAATTGATGACAACTTTGACTTTGAAAATGAATTTGCAAATGGCCTTACTTCATTTCATTTACCCAAAACGTATCTTTCACTTCATTGTTTTTGCATATGTTGAGACTATATGCATTGATTAATTACCAGCAATATCTCAACAACTACAACACAATCACCCTCCACTTCACTTCTACCAATTTGTCTGCTTATTGTTTAGACAGAAGAGCACCATATCCATCATTATTATCACTGCAACCCTGTTAAAAAACCCGAAGCTTCCACTATTCCCAGTGCTTCAATTCCTAATCCTTATGCTCTCTCCTTTGCATCTTTTACTCACTGCCTTTCTTTCATCTCCCTTACTAACATACCATCCTTCCCAGACTGCATCAGGTCTAGGACCATCATAAATCAGATTTTCGCAACTAGTAGTTTGGTTTGTGTTCCTCAGCTTTCTGTTTGATATAGAAAGGTGGGCTGCCCAATGGGTCCTATGAACTTTATCAAGTGAGTATTGTAGCAGGTATTTTTTAAGTTTGGAAGGATTTCTGATGTCAGCTGCCCTTTAGTTGTCTTTTTGGCATGGAAGAGGGATGGTAACCATATCAGTATATTATATATTATATATATATATATACTAGCCTAGCATATGGCGGTGTAAGAATAGGAACGGAAAATGGTGAGAAAGGAATTCAGAAATCAAGAAGAAAGAAAGAAATACTTCTTGAAAGACATAGTTGTGAATAGGTGTTTGGTAGTCCGAATGAGGGACAGGAATTGAGAAAAGCGGCGTGGGGGTGTATGGGAGGCTGCAGGCAGCGTGGGGAATGGTTTGGAAGAGGATGAATAGGAATCGAGAAATGCCGTGTAGGCTGTGTGTAGGAGGGAACGATTCTGAAGAGGAAGCAGGACAAACCAGAAGAGAAATACTGTATATATAAGAGATATATATATACATATAGCGGCATGGTGGCGCAGTGGGTAGCGCTGCTGCCTTGCAGTCAGGAGACCCGGGTCCACTTCCTGGGTCCTCCCTGCGTGGAATTTGCATGTTCTCCCCATGTCTGCGTGGGTTTCCTCTGGGTACTCCGGTTTCCTCCCACAGTCCAAAGACATATTGGTTAGGTGCATTGGTGATCCTAAATTGTCCCTAGTGTGTGTTTGGTGTGTGTGTGTGTGCATGCCCTGCGGTGGGCTGGTGCCCTGCCTGGGGTTTGTTTCCTGCCTTGTGCCCTGTGTTGGCTGGGATTGGCTCCAGCAGACCCCTGTGACCCTGTAGTTAGGATATAGCAGGTTGGATAATGGATGGATGGATATATATACATATATAAGTACAGTACAGCAACTAGTTAGTGCCAATGGCCTGCTCCTCTAAGCTGCCAATCATGTTGCAGCAATATATGTTATCCAGAAATGGTCAAGAAATTTTGTTGTTGTTGTTCAACCAAAGTGTAAACAGAAGGTTATTTTGACCATAGTGTGATTTTTGTTTTTTGTGGTTCTAACATTTCAGAATTAGCTTCCTGGTACTGTATTTTACAGAAAAATGTGAGAAAAACAAAACAAACAAAAAAATAATCCAGCAAGCAGCAGTTCATCTTCAAGATAACAGAAAAGCCACAAATGTTCAAATAAGAGCACTTTACAACAGTGTAATGCACCAAGGCATTTCTGAATGCAAAATAAGTCAGACCTTGAAGCGAGAGAACTACAGCAGCAGAAGACCACCACAGGTTTCACCTCAGTCAGCTGACAACAGAAGAATGATGATACATGATAATCAAAAGTGGACAACTGAAGATAGGGAAGGTGTTGCATTATCTGATGAATCTCACTTTCTGCTGCAGCATGAACAGTAGATGTTAAGCATAAATAGAAAAGATTTATGGCTCTGTCCTGCCTTGTGCCACTTTTACAGGCTGGTGTTGGTAGTGAAATAGTGTGGAGAATGTTTTTTGACATATGTTAATTAGGCTCCTTAATACCAGCTGAGTGTCACTTGAATGTTACAACATGACTATGTGCATTTTTTATGGTCACAGCCAAATCTTTTCAAAAAGGATACTTTTGCCAGAAAAATTACATCTTCTCTCTGGTTCTTGCCTTGTACTTTGTTAAATTAATACACTGTATGTATGCATCTACAGGTGAAACATATTGAATGACAAGACTTAAATGGTAATTTGAATGGGAGTAAAGTGAACTGCCTAAAACAGGAGTACTGGAAAATTTTCTTGAAGCCATGCCTAGGATGGTATTTGGTAGGAAGACCCATCAGGATATGGTGACCTTTGTAACCTTGTTGAACTCAAATGTATGGAGCTGCCCTGTGGGTTTATCTGTCCCAGTATCAAAGGTGAAGGTCAGGTGAAATGTCAGAGGCATGAGCTGGACATGTTCAGGCAAATAAAACCTTGCTGATAGAAACTGGTATTTGGGATATGGAATGTCATTTTATTTCTTGGGAATGCTAAAAAAAAGTACTAGCTACAAAGTTTCAGCTTCACCTATTTGCACATTGTCCCTGGAGCCAGACTTCTATTCTGATCCAGCTGATTAGGACATGGAGTAGGTTAATAGGAAAAGTGGTCTAATAATATTCCAAAGTCACAAACATTTTAAATTAACACATCTACAATATGCCAAAATCCTGTGATATTTTAGATGACTTGCTTGGATTATTTCCTGGGTTTTGTATTGTTGAAGTAATTTTGAATTCTGTGAAGTTAACAGAGCGACACGGGACAAAACTCAACATGCAATTGATAAGCAAATGGTACTGTATATAGCAAACAAGTTAAAAATTTCTTAAATATTGTAGTTTTCTTTTATTGTTGATGTCTCTGTAACTCAGACTAAAAGCACTTTTGCCTTCACTGATACTTCTAATGTTGCATTCACAGTATCTGTTAGCATATAAATAAACAAGAAAAACCTCTTCGATTTTGCTTACCTGCATCTTCTGTCTTTGAAATGGCATTAGATTATGAGCAATTTCAGTACTGTGTGTTTTAATACTTTTAGGCATTTCTTGCTAATTCCAATAGGGCTATGACTTTGCTACAATTATCCTGTTAGCTTAATTATTTCAGTTTCAGTTTCGATTAATTATTTTTAAGACCACATTTATTTAAGTGGCCTTGCTTACTTATTTACTCAATAATTTCAAGTTTAGTATGAATAAAAGAAATGCAACGTAAGCAAAAAGTATAATGCTGAAGCATCAACAGTGAAATAGCATTTACTCGTTTGGCTGTCACCTTTATCCAAGGCAACTTACAACATTTATGATACAATTGTTTACATTTCTTTTGGTTTTCCATTGGAGCACAGGAAGGTCAAGTGACTTGCTTAGGGTCACACAGTGTCACTAGTGGGATTTGAATCCACAACCTCAGGGTTTGAAGTCCAAAGCATTAAACACCTACACCACACTGCCTAACCTATAAAAATAAATGAATATATTAAAAAATAAATTAGTATAAATCATACAGTTCTTAATTTAATTGATGAAACTGTAAAACTGGCCCACTATAGCTGAGAAAACTGACTAGTCTTTCAACTCTTTGAAAACAACACTCTTGCACTTTTTCTAGTTTCTCATTTGTTCTTCTTAGTTGACTCATTGCTGTTATTATCTGAGCTTTGGACTTCTGAGACGATTCTTTTTCTTTCACTTTCAGTGACACGTTCTATATATGCAGTAAGTATATAGGGCACAGTGTTGCAATTGTTAGCACTGCGGCTGACAGAATCACTTGCCTGGTTGTTGTCTCTTTTTATTTTACATTTTCTCACTGTGTTTACATTGATTTGTCTCCTGTAACTCCTTTTCCTCTCACGTCTCCAAAGACATGCGTGTTAGGTTTTCCCTGTTGAATTGGCTCGTCACTGTGTGAGTGTGAATGTGTGTTAAAGTGGATTCTGGGATGGACAAGTACCCTCTCTTAGATTGGTTTCTGCCTTGTGACCTGTATTGTCAACATCGGCTCTGACCTTCACAACCCCAAACTAGATAAAGAAGATCTGAGGACATTATGTCATTTCATATACTGCATATTATACAAGGTGTTATTTTGTAAGAGCAGATTCAACTTTCCTGGGCCAGTTGTATAAGAAATGTATTATTCTTTAGGTAAATAAGGAAAATTTCTAATGAATAGAAAATCATTATTAATAACATTCACTCCAAGGCAAACTGAGTGAAATCACAGGTCCCAAAAAGATGAAGAAAAGTGAAAAGATGTAGTAATGGCCCATCAAAACAAACAATTATTTAGAAATCAGTATGAGAAAACAATGTGAAACAATCTCCGCAGTAATTCCAACAAGAGTATGCTATGCTAAATTGCTTATATTTATATGTGGAGCCTTGATTTAAATGGTGAGACTGATGGAACATTTTCTCTAATATTGGTAAGTAGAGTTTGGGTGTCCTAATGACTGTATCTTCTACATTATTTTTATTTATTCTTCAAATTTTAATGAAAACTGAATATTACAGGAAAACCAGATGCCAACAGAAAATAATTTTAAGCCTAGCATCCCTGTAGCCAAAGAAGCAATTACCCAGCCATAGAAGGTGATTCTGGAGTGCGATCAAAATTGATCACTAGTAGTTTTAATGCCATTTCAAGCCAGTGGGCAGATTAAGTCAAGAGTTTGGAGGACATAATGGGTGAAGGCTTACTAGCATCTAAAAAGAGGATGAAGTTGATAGAGAGAGAGGGGAGAGACGGTGTGCTTCTTGTTGTGTGAGAAGTAGGTGGGGCACCTCGTTGTGAAACAGGAGTTCAAAACTTATAAAGGCTTATCTGTAGTCTGTGTTTTTCCTCCTCTGTTTGGCTCAATTATACTCATTATTTTTAATCAACAGGCAGTTTGTGATGTGTTTGGCAATCTTCACATTATTGTGGGTTATGAGAGACACCACAAAGGTGCTCACTCCTGGTACAAAACTATTTAATCCTATTACATTAGAATACAATGCTTTGATAATGTTTCTTAAAAAACTGGTCAGTTTCCAAAATGTAAAAGGAAAATCAAGCCAAATCCTAAGAGTTGTGGGGCAGAGTGGTTTTGTTCAACTGTGCTGTTCTAATGTCTGATTTTAGATCAGTTCAGTCACTTCTATCTATAAATAAGGTTGTCTGTTAAAGTCGCCCTATATTAATGCATGCAGTTTTCTAATGAAAGAAAAGTCTAGTTCAGAAACCATAAGTACACTGTACAATAGTGACATTGTGACCTACAAACATGATGTACACAAAGTGAGTAAACCCTTTAATAAACTACATAGAAAAGGCACTTGCTTTGTGAAATTTGTACATTTTCTCTGTCTGCATGAGTGTTTTTCTGGTTACTGTGGTATTCCTCTCACATTCCCAGATAACTGCAAGTTAGGCTGATTAATGATTCTGAATTGTCCCTGTGTGATTGAGGGTGTTTTTGTAGAGAGGAAGAAGAATGGGCCCTGCGATGGAATGTGATCAAGCTGGATTTAGTGACTTTGAGAATCTCATGCTATTTTTCGATTTCATAATTATCATGATTCCATTTAACCAGATTGTTTAATGGAATCTTGAAAAGTGAGATGATACCTAAGGACTGGAGAAGTGTACTGGTACCGATTTTTAAGAATAAGGGGGATGTGCAGAGCTGTAGTAACTACAGGGTGATAAAAATTGATGAGCCTCCGCATGAAGTTATGGGAAAGAGTAGTGGAAGCTAGGTTAAGAAGTGAGGCGATGATTAGTGAGCAGCAGTATGGTTTCATGCCAGGAAAGAGCACCACAGATGCAATGTTTGCTCTGAGGGTGTTGATGGAGAAGTATAGAGAAGGCCAGAAGGAGTTGTATTATGTCTTTGTGGACCTGGAGAAAGCATATGACAGGGTGCCTCGAGAGAAGTTGTGGTATTGTATGAGGAAATCGAGAGTGGCAGAGAAGTATGTAAGAGTTGTACAGGATATGTGACAATAGTGAAAACTGCAGTAGGATTGACGGATGCATTCAACGTGGAGGTGGGATTATATCAGGGAATGGCTCTGAGCCCTTTCTTATTTGCAATGGTGATGGACAGGTTGAGAGACAAGATTAGACAAGAGTCACCGTGGACTAGGATGTTTGCTGATGACATTGTGATCTGTAGCAAGAGTAGGGAGCAGGTCAAGGAGACCCTGGAGAGTTGGAGGTTTGCTCTAGAGAGAAGAGGAATGAAGGTCAATAAGAACAAGACAGAATACATGTGTGTGAATGAGAGGGAGGTCAAAGGAATGGTGAGAATGCAGGGAATAGAGTTGGTGAAGGTGAATGAGTTTAAATTCTTGGGATCAACAATTCAGAGTAACGGTGATTGTGGAGTGAGGTGAAAAAGAGAGTGCAGGCAGGGTGAAATGGGTGGAGAAGAGTGTCAGAAGTAATTTGTAACAGACAGCTTTCAGCAAGAGTGAAAGGGAAGGTCTACAGGACAGTAGTGAGACCAGCTATGTTATATGGGTTGGAGACGGTGGCACTGACCAGAAATCAGGAAACAGAGCTGGAGGTGGCAGAGTTAAAGATGTTAAAATTTGCACTGGGTGTGACGAGGTTGGACAGGATTAGAAATTAGTACATTAGAGCTCAAGTTGGACAGTTGGGAGACAA
The DNA here is from genome assembly GCF_016835505.1 of Polypterus senegalus. Lineage (NCBI taxonomy): Eukaryota > Metazoa > Chordata > Cladistia > Polypteriformes > Polypteridae > Polypterus > Polypterus senegalus. Next base: position 41,560,199 of record NC_053161.1, read on the forward strand.
AGTCAGAAAGGCAAGATTGCATTGGTTTGGACATGTGGAGAGGAGAGATGCTGGTTATATTGGGAAAAGGTTGTTAAGGATAGAGCTGCCAGGCAAGAGGAAAAGAGGAAGGCCTAAGAGAAGGTTTATGGATGTGGTGAGAGAGGACATGCAGGTGGCGGGTGTAACAGAGCAAGATGCAAAAGACAGGACGATATGGAAGAAGATGATCCACTGTAGCAACCCCTAACAGGAGCAGCCAATAGAAGAAGAAGAAGAAGAATGTGATAATGTTAAGTGAAAATCCTCAAGGTTTATACAGTACATGGAAAAGAAAATCTCACTTGTATTAAATTAGTACGTTACAATTAAAGTGAAAGTTTAACATGTGTATGAATTGATTTCTTGCAGTTATTTTTCCATTGCCTTTTTAAATAAACACAATATGATATAAAGAAAAGATAAACTGGTAAAATAGAGATTAGACGATTAGACAGATTTTATGTTAAACTAACACAACTGTACAATGGTAAGTCGGCCTGTTTCACTCACACCATTCATTTAGGAACCTCTGTTCACAACATATGCTAGTCCTTACATCATTCTTTATTTGTGCATCTTTTTGCCTTTGTTCATCGGATATACTAGCCCTTCTGTGGATACCAGACAACAGACGGACGTTGGAAGCTAGATGTTTTGTCTATTTTTTCTATATATAGAGTTAGTCCCGTTATACTGGACGCAATATAGGCAACGTTATTTACAGATATTTTTGTACTTTGCAGGACTGATTAGCCGCTTCCACTGTCATATTGTACTGTCTTTATTTATGCCTGGCATTAACAACACAATGCAATTTCACTAAAGAGCCATTTACGTTTTATATTCTGCCTCCTGGTCAGTGATGTGTAAAATCATCAGTATTTTTTTTTCTCAATCCTATCTAATCCACATTTATGCAACTTTAATTGCAGCCAGACCCAAAATTAGCACATATATTACGATTGGACCTTATGGCATGATAACTTTGCTCTGGCAATTTCAGAATATTCCATCATGTGTACATATTTTGTTAAACATTAACATTACCAGAAAGTCAGCACCTCAAGTTTCAAATCAAACAGCTTTGAGGTGAAAAGGGCGAGCCATAAAAAGAACACATACTGTATACTACACACAATGCATGACTCAAACACAAGACTCTCGAGCTGGTGGTTAACCACCATGCTTGCCAGGTGTTTCCAGGAAAGCATGAGGCCTGCAAACAACTGAAAAAATTATTTTCTACATACCTCTGTTTTCCACATCAGGATTCAACACTGCTTTGAAACAGGGTGTTATACTTCTGGCTTCTTCCTCACAAAGATGAAGGATTTTAATGGAGAGAATAAGGGGCTGTAGTTTTTAAGCCCCATCACTAACCTGGAAATTTCAGGAAGGATATGTGCACACACACGCACACGGGTAGAGAAAAGGCTGCAGAGCAACTTGGTAAATTATCCAACCCGCTATATCGTAACTACAGGGTCACAGGGGTCTGCTGGAGCCAATCCCAGCCAACACAGGGCACAAGGCAGGAAGCAAACCCCGGGCAGGGTGCCAGCCCACCACAGGGCCCACACACCAAGCACACCCTAGTGACAATTTAGGATTGCCGATGCACCTAACCTGCATGCATGTCTTTGGACTGTGGGAGGAAGCCGGAGTACCCGGAGGAAATCCACGCAGACACGGGGAGAACATGCAAACTCCACGCAGGGAGGACCCAGGAAGCAAACCTGGGTCTCCTAACTGCGAGGCAGCAGTGCTACCACTACACCACCGTGCCGCCCACACAGCTTCCAGTACCTGGAAAAAAGATTATTTTACACAATACAAAAAAACAATGTAGTTTTCTTTCTGAGCATAGAATTGGGAATTGTAAGAAAAAGGCAAAGTTCAGAGTAGTTATAAACATTTTAATATTAAGTTAAATTACTAATGGAGGCTTATTACTTATTTTGCACAACATCTGTACCCTACTGTCCCCTAATTCAGAAATGACACTGTACAGTACAGAAATTGTATCAGTATATGTTAAACCTCATTCTTCACCAGCAATATCCATCAAAAGAACCATTACTTCTTATTCATATTATAGCATATTAAAATATACAAAATGTTTAACCTTGGCCTCATAATCTTTAACATGACATCAAAAAATATTTCATGCTCACTGCCATCACCATCTAAGGCAAAACTGAGTGAACGGTTCTGGATGCATTGTCCGCACCACGAGTTAAGCAGCACTTCTTACTAGCAAGTGTTGATGTATTTTGACCAAAGTGCACCACAGAAAGGAAAAGTGAATAGGATTTCTGTTTCACCAAGAAGCTGACCATTTTGCTGCTACCAACTTCCTTAAAGATAAAAAAAAGCTTTGTGTACTTTCTTAATAAAATTCAAATTCATGGTGAAATCCTATTAAAGCAGCATAGGGGTGCTCTTTTATAACAGTAGTTCATCACAGGGAACACCCATCCACACTCAAGACTACTCATTCACCTGATGCCAATATAGGGTCACCAGTTAACTTAAGGCACATGTTTTTGGAATGTTGGTGGAAAATTTGTGTACTTGGTAAAAATCCCACACACACGAGAGCACAAGCAAAATCCATATAGGCAGTAAACGCTGGATGCCAGAGACAGCAGTGCTAACCAACGCAGCACCTTCCAGAATGTTCAGATACTATTAAATTCTAAGTGCTTAGCTTATATTTGAATTAGCAAATACAGAAATGAGTATACACTCCGCTTATGCTATATTTTAGTTCAGTGATTATTTAGTAAATGAAGATCTAGAACTTGTTACCAAATTAAGAATATTTACCAGATAAAACATGCATGATATTTATGAAAACAAAGTGCATTACAGCATAAAGGTTAGCACTGCTGTATTTTGGATCCTGGGTTCGAATGTCATGATTTTGTATATGTGGAGTTTGCTTCTCCTGCCACATCCGTAAGGATGTACATATTAGTTAGATTGGCTTTTCAAAACTGACCATATTAAAGTGGGTGTGCAATAGACTGGCACCACATCCAGGTCTGGTTCCTGTATTGCCCCCTTATGCTCCCTGAGACCATAGATGGATTAAGCATTTTGGAGAATATAATATTTTTTTTATTTCATAGATAAAGCTTTTCTGAAAATAGTGCTATCAAAAATAAAGCAAAGTGACTGATAGGCATTAGTAGCAATTTCTCGAACTTCTTCTTCCTCCCCTTTTTCCTGTTAGGTGTCGGGTCATTTAATTGCTGCTCTCCCCCACACTTACTGAACATTGAGAGAAAATATACCTCCCATTTTTGCATTTCTCATATACTCAGCATCTAAGAGAGCAACTTCTGGAGATTCAATCTAGCTTAAAAACAGTAGCTTTCATGTAAATAAATGGAAGGAAAACAAATGTTAATTTTTATAAATAAACGGAGAGAAATAGTGTATATTTACATCCAGCAAAATGCCGCATGTCTTTTGGAGACTGAATAGTGTGTCGTTACCACTTACATAATGAGATCCAATGGTCAAGGAAAAATTAAGATGGGATCCATAAATTACTGTACATCGTATACGATCATAAAAAGAAAGTAGCTATACAGTGCCTCAAAGAAAAAAAAAATACTAAGTACAGAACTGTTTTTGAATTTGCATCCAAAACTTTACACATACAGTAATGTAACCTAGACATTTTTAAATCCACCATATTCTACTAAATATATTCTTTGTAGAAATTTTATGACAAGAATGAAACTATATCAGCAATGAAAAAAAATATTTCTATCTAAGTTTGCTTTACAACAATATTGTGACAAATATGAAAATATTTGGCTTTATTAAATATTAAATGGTTTTTAAATAACCATTATTAAGATAACTCCCCCAGCTGCTTGCCACTAAATATACAGTATATATAGTGTGTGATTGGAAGGGCACTCATAACATGCCAGCACGATCACCCCTTTTAATCCAAATGTAAATGAATTCAAACAAAAAAGAACACTTGATCGCAGGTACAGAATTACACTAATTAAACTAAAGAGGAGTCTTCATGATGTTTCTAATGGAACAGAAATCACCCAGATTGTCTTTGGGAGCTTCATTTTGTTTGCAGTTCAGGTCCTGTATAAGATGCTATTCTCAGGGGCATCTGTTCTTTTATAGACAAACTGCAGTGAGGTGGAGTCAGTTGCCCTCGGCCCAGGATGAAAGGTGGTTCTCAGACATGCATGTATGACAATGAATCTATTGACAGTACTGCACAAAAGTACAAAAGTCCTAGGCCACCCAAAAAATGTTTACAAATGTAAGTATCTGGGAAGTAAGTGTTTATTTGCTTGTGAAAACATTATATTACAATAGAATAAACACATATAAACATGTATATAATAAAAAGTAGCAAGAATGCCGTGTGATTTCCAAAAACAAATGTCTTGTGAGACGGCTAGACTTGACTCTTGCCAGGTTTGACCCGCAGACGTCTCTTCAAGACACTCCAGCCATTCTGTGTGTTTGTTGAATTCCACCAGCTGCACACCCAGTTGTGCTATACTGGTGCAAATACTGGGGGTATTGGATGGGGAGCACAAATACAGGAATAACTGGGGAGGTTTGGGTATGGTTAAACTAGCACAATTTGACAGACATAAAAATATAAATGTAGCATTGTATCAAGAAGGCTACAGTCAGGGAGCAATAGCACACCAAACTGGATTTTTTTAAGATGTGATACTCAAGCTATGAAAAGGAAATTTGAAAAAACTGGATAAGCTGAAGTCAGACAAGGTGGAAGACCCAAAAAACTATCAGCATCTGATGAACAGTACTTAAAGGTCACTTATTTAAGAGTTATTATTTAAAATGCAGTGTAGTCCTAGCTTGATATCAGGGAGAGTCACCTGACACCAAAGTGCACCCATTTGGTGGTTCCAAGGCACCTTAATAGAATTGGTTTAGTAGGGTGTGCTGCAGCTAAGAAATTATTCTTGCAAAAAAGTGTCAAAAAGATTTATGTTACAGTAAGTCCAATATTGCAATTTTGTTTGCAAAGACAGCAGTATGTCAGAAGATGAAGACAGCAATAAGTACTTTTGCAGTCTTCTGAAAAACTTTGTGGCATTTCTATCATTGTGCATTTCAGCAAATGCTGAATCAAAATCAGCATTTGGATCAAAATTGATTGGACTGCTGCAGAATTTGACTCATCATGCTGAAAAATGACTTCCTGACAACCCTAAAACACTATAGAAGACATACCTGGAGTGGGACACTCTAGATGAAGCACTACCAGACTTAACATCATTAAAGCTGTGCAGGTGTATTGGACAGGAAAAAAACAGATAATATAAATAATAAGAGTCTTGAAAAAATGTGGAAGAATTTACTTGAAAAAATTAATAAAGGATTGCACCAAAACAAATTGCTACAGGGAGGCCACACAAAACACAGACTTGATTTAAAAATATAGAAAGTATCTGTGCTTATTTCTATTTATTCTAATGCTTTCGCAAGCCAATAAATGCTTTCTACCATGTTAGTAATTTTCTTAAATGCTAAAATCATTTTCTTAAATGCACATCATAACTCTGGACCCGCCCATTTAAAATCTTCCTGTATAAAATGTACCTTCCCTATCAGTCATTTGTTTATTTTATACAGAATATCACATTTCAAACTAAAGACTGTTGGAAAATAATTTGTAAGTAATTATATAACAACATTGTCAGACCTGCATAATCCAGGTGAGTGTTTCAGGAGACCACTGCCCGTTACAGCAGCATTTCATGTAAAGCAGGAGCAAACTGTGGATGATGTGCCAGTCCAGTGTAGGGCACACTTATATAAGGCCAGTTTGTAGTTGTTGCTCAATCTCACATTCATATATTTGGGATATGAGAGGCCAACCAGAGCACCCGGAGAAAAACCTACTAATAAATAGGGAAAACATGCATAATTGCACAGATTAAAAAGTTGTTGTAGGTTTCAGTCCCAGGATACTGGATTCTTTATGAGAAAATAAGGATAAATGCTGCACTACTGTGTCACCTTATCAATCCATTTTCTAAATATACTGTTACAAGTACAGTATCTTATGAGTCTTTTGAGCTATAGTGCTAACTTGCAGCAGTAGCAGAATTAAAATATCTGATATACGTCCATTTAACATCCAGTTACAATTTGGTCCACAAAAAATGTGCATTTTTCATCAGTAGGAAGCTATAATATGTTGTTTCTTCTGAAACCTTATAAAAAACTAAGCCACGAAATGGCATATTTTTGTTTAATAGCATAGTATCTGGACATTACAGTCTTCATTTCAGTTCTCTTCTGTTTCCCTTAATGTTCTTTCTCATTTCTTCCAAGCATTATTAAGACCTTTCATAAGAAAGCCACACTATTATTATTAATACAGTAGTATTACAGTAATTAATAATATTATATATACTGTTACCATTAATTTATCAGATGTTATTTCCTTTATCATCATATAATGCAGAGATAATATTGAACATGTGGCAAACATGAACATTTCCCCATTTATTTGTTACAATGATTCCATAAACCTATAAACCAATCCATCATATGAAGAGTGTTCCACATTTTGCTACAAACACAGCAGTACTTGCAGAACATAAAAAAAACTTCATCAAAAGGTTTAGGACATTGATTGTCTGTCTTTAACAGATTGATACTCTTGAGTATTGTTACCAATGTCCAGGGATTCTGAAAAAAGTTTTTACAGAAACGTATAATAAGCGTTCTGATGATGAAAAAGTATAAATGTGATACATTTTCAATATTTGTAAAGATTAGGGTTCTGTCACTCCATAACAATGTAGTGTTTCCTTACATGTCACACTGTAATAGCAATTTTCAAATTTACCATGCTTTCATTTATACTTCTGTGAACACTTAATCTTAATGCACAGGAACATTGTTGTGACTGGTCACTGACATTAAGAGCTACCAAACTTACTTGTAAAAGCAACAGAAACCTATTCAGTAATTTGTGTGGAAATAATAAGAAGTGATGCCACTCACTGCATCATTGATGATTAACAAGTCCAATGGAAAACCATCCTGTATGTTTTTCTCATATTTCTGTATGGAACTGCTTTAGAGATTAATCTCACAAGAAAATACTGTATATAATTTTTTTTATTGTTCAGTGGGTAAATAGTGATTTTCCAACTAAGTATCAATATTGAGAGATTTGTTGATCCTGAAAAATAAATGTTTTTAACGAGAATGGTGACTTTAATTTAATAATTATAGCAATTGCTATACATTTGAAATTTTGTTGTTGACTATATTTAAATTTAAATGTCAACCTTGTCGAGAGGTTTACTTACCTTGGCAGTGACATTTATGTCTCTGGTGACTCTTCCTATATATTTGCCATTATTGCTCATCAGGTACACTCAATAACCCATAATGACAACAAGAAAACATGTTTTCAGAAAGGTTGCAGATTTATTACAAATCAAAAACTGAAGTTTCACATTTACATAAATATTCTAACCCTTTCCAGTGGCACTTCAGATTGTAGTTAAGTGCATCCTGTTTGCTTTAATTATCCTCATGATGTGTCTAGAACTTGATTGGAGTCCACCTGCAGCAAATGGAATTGATTGGAAATCGTTTAGAAAGGCACACACTTGTGTATATAAGGTCCCTCAGTGCACACTACATGTCAGGAGAAATACTGAGCCATGAAGTTTGAGGAACTCTCTGTAGACCTCAGCAATCAAGTTGTGGTAATACATAGATCAGGGCAAAGTTAAAGTTCTGAGTTTGACCTAAAGGTTTGAGTGTTGCCAGGACCGTCACCACACTGGCCTTAAAATTGTGAAATGGAAGAAGCTTAGAACTACCAGGACTCTTCCTAGAGTTGGCCGTCTGGTAAAACTGAATAGCTGTGCAAGAGGGGCCTCAGTAAGGAAGGTGACCAAAAACTCAGTATTCACGCTAACAGAATGTAAAGGTTTTCTGCTGAGATGGGAGACCCTGTAGTAAGGACAGTCATCTCAGTAGCATATCATCAATCAGGCACATATGACAGCCTGCTTGCAGTTTGGAAAATGGCATTTAAAAGACTCAGAGCATGTGTAAAAAGATTCCATGGTCTAAAAATTGAACTCAGTAGGCACAACTCCTAACACTATGTGTGGTGAAGACCTGGCACTGCCCATCATCTTCCAAATACCATCCCAATGGTAAAGCATGTTGGTGGCAGCATCATGCTATGGAGGTGCTTCTCAGTGGTAGGGACAAGGAGGCTGGTTAGGGAGGGAAGGCTAAATGTAGCCAAATACAGAGTGGACCTTGAAGAAAACCTGCTCCAGAGTGCATGTAACCTCAGATTGGGGTGATGGTTCATCTTTCTGCTTGATGATCTAAATTATACAGCCAAGACAGCACTGGAGTGGCTTCAGAACAAGTCTCTGGCTGGCCTTAAAGTAGCTCACCAAAGGCCCTGACTCAAACCATTTGTAGAGAGACCTGAAGATGACAGTTTACAGATGCTTCCCATCCAGTCTAATGGAACTTAAGAGGGTTTGTCAGTATGAATTTGGATAAACTACCCAAATTGAGGTGTGCAAAGCTTGTAAAAACCCAAGAAGACTGTAATTGCTGCCAAAGGGACAAAATACAGAATTAAGGGTCTGAATATTTATATAAATGAGTGATTTTAGTTTTTGATTTTTAGTAAATTTAAAAGCCTTTATGAAAACATGTTTTTAGTTTGACATTATAAGTTATTTAGTGCAGATTGATAGGCAAAAATGGCAAATTTATCAATTTAAAATTAAATGTGCACCTCAAGAGAAGTGTGCAGGAAATAAATTAGATCAGATCAGATACTTTTGAATCCATTGTGGCTTTGCATATAGACATAGTATCTTGGAAATGTTAGAGTCACCCACTGGGCTCCCTCTTTATTTTGTTGACAAAGTACCCAAATTAGTGGGTTTTAAGTAATGTGCCAATGAGTATCATCATGTCTTTTGTAACTGTTATACAGAATCTTTTGCAATTGCTGTGATCTCAATCTCAGTCTCTAGTATATTCCTATAACCAGTCTCTGTCATCAGGCTGGCATTGGATATTTCTGTGAGTCTTTTATTGCAGCTGCTCATCCTCTTCTTCTGATGTGAAGATAGCAGATAAAAAAAAAATCCCGTCCTATGTGGAGTTCCACTCCTTTTGAGGTCCCTTTCAAATGCATTCTGTTAAAGGTGGTGCAATGATCTGATTCTGGCCACAATCCAGTGCATGCATGCAATCAGTTGGTGGCACAATGTCATGAAGGGTTTTGGCTTGTGTAGGTTGCTTGTGCTTGAGCATGGTTGTGTAGGTTTTCCTGCCATATCCTAAAGGGCTATAGGTTAATCATACTGGCAAATCTAAATTGGATTGTGTAAGTGTAAGTATGAACATACCCATTTACACAGTGTTGGAATAAGTAGTAGATAAATTGTAATAACTAGCCAACCCGCGGCGTACCATACACCGCATAATCAGGCCGGTTTTCTAATGATTTTTAAGCACAGGGAGAAAATTAACATTTGAAAAATCTGTAATGTAATAAATCAGCAAGAAAAGCAACATTGTAACAATGCACGGAATGAACCAACACACAATCGTCCGTGACTGAAAACTGGCGGACCGTCCTCGCGCCTTCTCCTGCCAGACAGAGGGATGGGGGTGCACGGCGCGGACTGTGGAACGGGAGGAGAGGGGAAGGACGTCCATTCAGCTCTGTCCGTCATGCTAGTCTGCTGATTTCTCATTCAGTATGCACTGCCCGCTCATGTGCCCACCTCCAACTCGTCACTTGAGTAGTCATCTTTAAACAGTCCAGATGTACCTGTGACTGACGTAGACCTTTCATTGCTCTCTGCGGTTTTGGCTGCTTTTCTATATATAATCCACCAAGACACCCGACCACGGTAGTAGCGAGATGGGAGAGGGGTGTGTACAAAGGGTTGCGATGCAACTAGTGGGAGCGTATGAGTCGCACTTAGTGGGAATTCCACAGTTTGCAGCCCGAATGGGGTTCAACGGCTTACCCACGCCGGGTAGACACATGCTCAATGTCATGCATAATTATTTATTGAATGCTAAACACTTCTGGAAAGACGCGGTTGTCTAAAACGGGTTGGTGTGAGAATACAACAGTAAGCGAATGAAAAGATGGAACTTCGTAGAGAGCAAAATACAACACAATAGTGAACCTGCGGCATAACAAACACTGCATAATTATTTATTGATAGTTGAACACTTCTGGATAGACACAGTTGTCTAAAAAGGGAGGGTTTGAGGATACAACAGAAAGTGAATAAAAAGATGGAACTCTAGACTTTTCATTGCTCTGTGCGGTTTTGGCTGCCTTTCTATATATAATCCACCAAGACACCCGACCACGGTAGTAGCGAGGTGGGTGTGAACAAAGTGCAGGAGCATCTAAGAAGACGCATGTTTGTCGCGGATGCGAATTGCTGTATGTAGCGTGTAAAACAGTTTGCTATGGTGCACGCGGTCAAGCGTCGTAACCGAAAACTCGTTTTTTAAAGACTGCTTACTTCATTGTGTTTTAACTTCAGTTGTAAAGGAATGTTTTAAGGACCCCATGGGATAACACTTGGTTTTGGCTGCTTTTCTATATATAATCCAGCAAGCTACCCGACCACGGTAGGAGGGGGATGTGCACAAAGGATAGGGACGTAATGAGTGGGAGCGTATGAGTCACACTTAGTGGGAATTCTACGGCCTGCAGCCCGAATGGGGTTGAACGGCTTACCCATACCTCTCTGCGCTGGGTAGACACACGCTCAACTTCATGCATAATTATTTATTGAATGCTAAACACTTCTGGAAAGACACGGATGTCTAAAACGGGTTGGTGTGAGAATACAACAGTAATGAATGAAAAGATGGAACTCTGGAGAGAGCAAAATACAACACAATAATGAACCCGCGGCATAACAAATGCCGCGTGGCTCAGACGTGCATGTGGACTCTTACCACAGACGAAAGGGACTAACTGGGTGGTCGGTGAGTTTTTGCGTCCGGGCAAATGGGCAGGCAGTGTGAATGCCTAGAGAGTGAGGGTAGACGCCGGTCGGTGAAAAAGGAGTGTTGGTGGGCAGAAAAACATTTTCCGTGTTCCTGCAGGAGCATCTAAGAAGACGCATGTTTGTCGCGGATGCGAATAGCTGTATGTAGCGTGTAAAACAGTTTGCTATGGTGCACGTGGTTGTGCGTCGTAATCGAAAAGTCGGTTTTTAAAGACTGCTTACTTCATTATGCTTTAACCTCAGTTGTAAAGGATTGTTTTAAGGATCCCATGGGATACCCCTCGCAAACCGTTTCACACGCTGCATATGCCGTATTCACCTCCGCGAGAAACATGCCTCTATGAACAGTCAACATAGCTCGGAGGTACATGACATTAACCTGACCTGCACTGCATGTGGCCTCTACAACAGACGAATATACTATAAATGACGCCATTTTTTCTGTGTCGTCGCGTCCGAGGTGGGGGGTGTGGCCCTGCAAGTTGTCGTCGTATCCAATGGTCTTGGAGTTGGTGGGTGTGGCTCCTTCCTGCATGCGCCATAGGTGTCTCACTTGTCAGCAGTGAATCCACACCCCTTCCGGTGTGCTTTCCATGGTTGTCTTGCCTTAGTGAATTATATATATAGACTAGCAGAATACCCGCGCTTCGCAGCGGAGAAGTAGTGTTTTAAAGAAGGTACGAAAAAGAAAAGGAAAAATTTTAAAAATAACGTAACATGATTGTTAATGTAATTGTTTTGTCATTGATATGAGTGTTGTTCTCATATCTATCTATCTATCTATCTATCTATCTATATATATATCTCTATCTATCTATATATATATCTCTATCTATATATATATATATATATATATATATATATATATATATATATATATATATATATATATAAATACCCGCTTGGCAGCGAGAAGTAGTGTGTTAAAGAAGGAAAGAGAAAGAAAAGGAAACATTTTGAAAATAACGTAACATGATTGTCAATGTAATTGTTTTGTCACTGTTATGAGTGTCGCTGTGATATATATATATAGCAAAATACCCAGCTTCAGCGATGTCATGTGTTAAAGAAGTTATGAAAAGAAAAGGAAACATTTTAAAAATAATGTAACATGATTGTCAAAGTAATTGTTTTGTGTATTTGGTGGCAGCGCCACAAAGTTGTTTTCGTAGCTGCATCAGAAAATGTACCACGACGTCTGTCACGCCTCCTTTTTACTGTTTTCTCACAGCTTGGATTGCTGCTGTCATATATATATACACACACACATACACACACACACATACATACATATATATATAATATACATATATATATATATATACACATACATATCTTCATATCTACATATCTATATACATATCTACACACACAAATTATATATATGTGTGTGTGTGTGTGTGTGTGTGTGTGTGTGTATATATATATAATCTAGATAGGGGTGTGTGTGTATATATATATATATATATATATATATATATATATATATATATATATATATATACACATACATATACTTGTGTGTATGTTTGTATGTGTCTATATGTGTGTGTATAGCTTTGGTCACTGAGTGCAAGGGAAAAATAATGAAATATAGTCTATAAGTTATTAAACAGTAAAACATTAACGTTTTAAGAAGTACAGGTACATTGAGCACTACTGGAGTGGTTGTGGGTAAACTACATTTTAAAGACTGTGTAACACAACAGGTAAGTAACTAACAGCAGCTAAAATGTATATGGATCATCTCTCGGTAGTAGATCCCTTTTGAAAGGCGCTACACGACGGCTGTGGTATAGAAATTACATTTTCTATGTGAACGCTCAAATTTGTGCCTCTGGTAATGTGCCTTACCGCAATTAAAGAAAATTATTTTTGTGTCCTCTGCAGTGTTAAGAGAGAAAGGCTTTGGTTTGGGATAAAAGGAAAAAAGGTGTAAAGAAAGGAAAGTTGCCTTTTCTTTTATATAGTATAGAGAGATGTGTTCGCTGACGCTATGATCGCCTTTTGGGGACAGTCGCGTGGGTCTTGTGTAGACTGGTGAGACGCCCCGCCATTAATCGGCTGTGATGGCACTGTGAGTCCTCCACTCGTATGCGTGTTCATAATCCGAGCTGAGGACCTGATAATCGATACGCAAAAGAAAGTGTGAATCGCCTTAATATTATTTTGCCGTGGTGTAGAAAAGGGGTCCCGTGTTTGCACTTGTCTGGGCTATAGCTCAGGGGGCGGATGAAAAAATTAAAAGTGCTCACTTTGACTTAAAGGCCGGCACAGCTATGTGCGCACGTCAGCGTCTCAAAGGCCGGCACAGCTATGTGCGCACGCGCTGGCTGCTCGACTTTTGCTGGGCAGGAGACCCCTTTTGTACACACGCTCATGATATCAAAAGTCTCAGCGCTTTGGAGGTAATTCATATATTATATATATAGCAAAATACCCGCTACCGCAGGAGAAGTAGTGTGTTAAAGAAGTAATGAAAAGAAAAGGAAACATTTTAATAATAACGTAACATGATTGACATTGTCATGAGTGTTGCTATCATATATATTCCTGCCTAAATAAGTCACCTCGCTTGCTCTTACTTTTTACCGCTCATTTAATCATGGCTAGTGGCGGAAAAATTATAAAATGGAAGGAGGATGGCTTTACCAAAACAATTATTGATGGTAATCGATTATTCATAAAGCTTGAATTGGTGATCTGTTTTTCTGTGTTAACCTCATATTTTTCATACTTCTTCTCAAACTAAGGTGGTGCGAGGGTAAAATGAATCGGGATGCGCTTGATCAATGTAATCGTGTACCAGGAAATCATGCATTGACAAAAGCTCCCTTTGCTTGTAATGCAAAGTGTGATTAAATGCATTATTTTTAACGCTATGGAGCACATGCATCAAGCTTCTCAGCTGTGCTTGTGCTAAGAAAAGGAAAGATTTTAAAAATAACGTAACACGATTGTCAATGTGACCTTTTGTAAGTAGTGCCTGGAGGATTCAGTGTGAGAAACTCTAGAGACAGCGTGTGTATTAACTTGTGGATTTTTCTGTGAGTATTTGGTGGCAGTGTGACGGTTGCTTCGAAGACGGCGTTAGCGGAGCTCAGCTCAGAGCGAAATGAGGTGGGAGGGGAGATGATGACGTGACTCCCCCACCCGCCTTAACTGTCAATCCCCACCAACACAGTCTCGGAATTTGCATAAGCACACCCCTTCACCTACAATTTTAACTTAGTTACAAAGTGATCAAAACTCTCGCTTATATCCCGCGTCCTCTCATTAAACTTGTATCCCGCATTACCTGTGGGCATGTGAAACGCCAGCGGTAGCCTGTCTATGAACTTAATTTAAAGTTTAGGTTTACACCTTGCTTTCTTTCCGAGGTAGCAGCACTCATGAATATGGTAGTATATGCCACTCGCTCGCTTCTTATTGTTTCGCTGCCTTCTCAATTATATAATGGATGTTGTCTTAAGCGCTTTTTGGAGGTCTTCCTGGTTTTCTACGCACTGCGTTGACAGTCAGTTCACGGATTACGGGAGGCGTGATGATGTCACACGAAACTCCCCCCCACGCCTTTCCAGCTCAACTCCATTACAGTTAATGGAGAAAAATACCTTCCAGTTATGACCATTAGGCGTAGAATTTCGAAATGAAACCTGTCCAACTTTTGTAAGTAAGCTGTAAGGAATGAGCCTGCCAAATTTCAGCCTTCTACCTACACGGGAAGTTGGAGAATTAGTGATGAGTCAGTGAGTGAGTGAGTGAGTGAGTGAGGGCTTTGCCTTTTATTAGTATAGATGATGAAAGGGTATTAGTGCTGTATGACTGGTCTCCCTATTTCATTTAACATGAGTTTAATAAAGTTCAGTTTATGCACTTTCCTTGAAACTATGTCCTCCTTTTTTTCCCCAGAGGAAACCCCTTACAGTAATCATTTTTTTATTCTTCCTCTTTTGCTTTTAAAATTATTTGGAAGTGTAGTAAGGGCAGTTCTAAGAAATAGGAACAAAGTATGAATCCCACACATTCCTGGAGTTAAATTACATACGTATAGTAGATTAATTATAACAATAGAGAAAATTTATAAAATGCTATTAAAACTGAAGGTTTTTTTTTTTTTGGCCCTGACAGTTAATGGAGACTCATGGTTAATTGAGTGATGGATAATCAAGGCTTTACTGTATATTTTATAAAGAAGTAATTCATTTCTGAATATAAACTACAGTTTAGAATTGATAGATTTAACTCGCTTATAAAGGTAGTGTACGGTACATGTTTTTCAGTAATTTAAAAAAAAATACTTTAGGGCGACATTTATCATCATTCTGAAATTGAATATGCTAAATGAAATACTACATAGCATGATATAAACCAATACAAGCTGTATCATAACACTTTGAGGGAAAATTACACTGCAGAACAATTTTGAATACAAACATTGATAAAAGAGACAGCAAATGTACTGATTTCTCTAGCTATTTAAATTATTGGCCAGCTAACTAAAAAATTGTAGCAGCTTTCTGAATTCCCAACACATTTTAAATACTCGTAATTTCTGAAGGACCTTCATTACTGTATACAACAACAACAACATTTATTTATATAGCACATTTTCATACAAATAATGTAGCTCAAAGTGCTTTACATGATGAAGAAAAGAGAAATAAAAGACAAAGTAAGAATTAAAATTAGAGAACACTAATTAACATAGAATAAGAGTAAGGTCCGATGGCCAGGGAGGACAGAAAAAACAAAAAAAACTCCAGATGGCTGGAGAAAAAATAAAATCTGCAGGGGTTCCAGGCCATGAGACCACCCAGCCCCTCCTGGGCATTCTACCTAACATAAATGAAACAGTCCTCTTTGTATTTAGGGTTCTCTTGGAAGGACTTGATGATGATGGTCATGTAGACTTCTGGCTTTTAATCCAGCAATGTAGGACATCACGGTGCTTTGATTAGGTGGTGATGGCGCAGATCGCCACCACAGAAAACCGGGAAAAGAAACAGAAGAGAGAGTAGGGGTCAGTATGGATTTTAGAGCCACCATGAATGGTTATTATAATGAATCGAATATATAGAGTATCAGGATTAAATGAAGGTGAGGTTATCAGAAAGCCATATTAAAGTAATGTGTTTTCAGCAGTGTTTTAAACTGCTCTACTGTATCAGCCTGGCGAATTCCTATTGGCAGGCTATTCCAGATTTTCGGTGCATAACAGCAGAAGGCCGCCTCACCACTTCTTTTATGTTTTGCTTTTGGAATTCTAAGGAGACACTCATTTGAGGATCTGAGGTTACGATTTGGAATATAAGGTGTCAGACATTCCGATATATAAGATGGGGCGAGATTATTTAAGGCTTTATAAACCATAAGCAGAATTTTAAAGTCAATTCTGAATGACACATGTAACCAGTGTAGTGACATCGAAACTGGAGAAATGTGCTCGGATTTTCTTTTCCTAGTTAGTATTCTAGCATCTGCATTCTGCACTAATTGCAAACAATTTATGTCTTTTTTTGGGTAGTCCTGAGAGGAGTGCGTTACAGTAATCTAGACAACTGAAAACAAAAGCGTGAAGTAATTTCTCAGCATCTTTCAATGATATAAGAGGGTCTAACTTTTGCTATGTTTCTTAAGTGAAAAAATGCTGTCGTAGTGGTCTGATGAATATGCAATTTAAAATTCAGGTTACAGTCAACAGTTACCCCTAAATTCTTTACCTCCGTCTTGATTTTTAATCCTAATGCATCAAGTTTATTTCTAATAATCTCATTGTCTCCATTATTGCCAATCATTAAAATTTCTGTTTTCTCTTTATTTAGCTTGAGAAAATTACTATTCCTGCGGTGGGTTGGCACCCTACCCAGGATTGGTTCCTGCCTTGTGCCCTGTGTTGGCTGGGATTGGCTCCAGCAGACCCCCGTGACCCTGTGTTCGGATTCAGCGGGTTAGAAAATGGATGGATGGAAATTACTATTCATCTATTTAGAAATACAAGTAAGACATTGTGTTAGTGAATTAACAGCGTCGGAGTCATCAGGTGCTATTGATAAGTACAGCTGTGTGTCATCAGCATAGCTGTGGTAGCTCACGTTGTGCCCTGAGATAATCTGACCTAACGGAAGCATGTAGATTGAGAAGAGCAGCGGACCCAGGATAGAGCATTGTGGAACACCATATAGGATATCATGTGTCTTTGAGTTGTAATTACCACAACTAGCAAAGAATTTTCTCCCTGCCAGGTAGGATTCAAACCAATTTAAGACACTGCCAGAGAGGCCCACCCATTGACTAAGGCGATTTCTAAGAATATTATGATCAATGGTGTCAAATGCGGCACTCAGATCTAAGAGGATAAGAACAGATAGAAGGCCTCTGTCTGAATTTACCCGCAAGTCATTTACTACTTTAATGAGTGCAGTTTCTGTGCTGTGATTTGTTCTAAAACCTGACTGAAATTTATCAAGAATAGCATGTTTATTTAGGTGGTCATTTATCTGCGTAATGACTGCTTTCTCTAGAATTTTACTTAAAAAGGGCAGGTTAGAGATGGGTCTAAAATTTTCAAAAGCAGAGGGGTCAAGATTATAGCCATAAATTACTAAAAATAATGCCTTTAATATACAGTATATGTTGTGTGTGTGTGTGTGTGTGTGTCTGTGTGTGTTCGCACACATACACACATTATATATAATGGGAAAATGTAAAAGTAATTTCCAGTGCATTGTTAAAGTCAAAGACCTAACAAAGCCTATTGTAGAACACTTCACATCCCTTCATCATAGCCACACGGATCTGTCTGTATGTGTTCTTCACATGGCTTTCAGTTCACTCAAAGAAAATCACAACAAGCTAAGCTCCTTCTCAGGCTGGGATCACACATTTCTCAGGCTCTTAATGACTGATTATCTTTTATCTTTTTAATTTATCCCTTCTTCATCTCTAATGGCAGCTTTTTCACACCAAATCCCACCTTTTTTCCTTTACCCTATTTATGTTACCTTGTTTTTTCCTTTTCAGTTGCACACCTGATGAAGGCTTTACAGTCGAAATGTTGTTTCTTTTGCTTTTTTCAGTATTGATATAACCTTTCACTTTTTTTCCCTCGGAGATGCACTCTGACAACACCCTACACTATCTCCATTACATATACACACATATAACATATGTGTACAGTACTATGCAAATGTGTTTTGCACCCTACATTTTTAGATACATTTTGCCATAGATGTTTATTTTTGCTTTCCTCATTATTGTGGCAGAATAAGAGAGTAGGTTTCCAAAAGTTAATTTTCTAAAAGTATAAATGTTTCATAGAAATGTTTGTGTTTTGTTAAAGGACATAGCATATTAAATAAGTGACCATTTTCAGATCAAAACTTGATTAGTTTTAAAAGTCTCTAAATGGTTGTAGAAGGAATCAAAAAGGGAAAAGGGCAAAGAACAACCACATTAAAAGGTGAGTGTTTGGCTGATGTAACAGTTTAACCTTCAGATCATCAATGCTTACACCTCTGTGGCAAGATTGAGCATAGCAACAACATACAAGGTAGTTGCCAGTATCAGCAAAGTGTCTTCCAAGCACAAATTTTGCAACAGACAGAAGTTTCAAGATGTGCTGTCCAAGCTTCTCTGAAGAAGCTCAAGGAAATAGGCAAGGCTGATCATGGTGCTTGGCCATGGAAACTGAGTGCAGCTGACAAAAGGTCATTGAATTGACATTGTGAAAACACAATGTTTGTGAAAACAAACCTGAGAGACTCACCTGTGCACAAAAGCATAAGACTAAAGTGCTGAACAATGTCAGCAGCTGCTCTGCACTGACAAGTCAAAATGTAAAATTTTTGGTTCATATAGGAAGTAGTTTGTCCATAGAAGAAATGGAGAATGACACATGGTTGGTGCTACATTTCTGCATCCAAATTCATGGAATCCTTACTGCTGAAATTACAGGCAGTGTATTATATATTTTGCACTAACATCACGGAAAAGGTGTCTGAATGGTCCCAACTTCATTTTGCCGCATGACAGTGACACTCACCACACAGCTGAAATTATAAAAAACTAGCTGCAGCAAAAAAGGGAACCGAAAAATCCTGCAACAGATGGTGTAGTCCCCACAGAGCCCTGATCTCAACATCTTTGAGCCACCATGAGAGACGTATGTGAGACAGCCAAATTCTGCAGTGGAACTGTGTCAACTTTGCTAAGACACTGGACCTATTATACTGTAAAACTGCATGATATTGGAGAAGGGATGAAAGTTTAAAGGCAAAGGGTGGTCACACCAAATAATAATTTAAATTAGATTTTTACTGTTTATGCCTAATTTCATCATTTTTGAAATGATCTTTGTTTTATATAATTTTTTACATATTCCTTTTGACCTGTAATGTATGTGCAGAATCACTGAGGTAATTGTCATTTCTTTGCTTTTTTTATAGTAGTCCACTGTAAGAGTGACAGCAAAGTCAGCTAAAAAAACAGTAGTTCTGTAAAAATAATGTGACTATGCAATTAACTGACAAAACTGGTGATTCTCTTTTACATTATAGCACCTACGGGATTAAAACTCCATTCACCTCCCCCCTTCAAGATTGATCTGAGTCTGACTCATAATTTGAATCATATCATTTGAATATTAGGTTTTGCCTTCAAATAAGATTTTTTTGTAATACATTTGAATTACATTGAAATAGTGACATTTGACCTGACAGCCCTAGCAGCTGCCATATTGTTAGTAGTGACAGCTTCCTGTCACTAACAGCTCCCAGCTCCTGGTTAATGCCTTGTAACTACCTGTTACAGTACATCATGGTGGTGCACTATTGCGGCTTCTTTAAGTTTGCGAATAAACAAACAAAATGAAGTGGCGTTTTAGAAAATGAGGGTTAATGTAATTCAGATATTCAAGATTTTGGCTTATATTTTGTGACTTTTGTTTTTGGGAAAACATTTTTAGTATTAGCAATTTTAAACATCTTAATGTTTTGATAGTAAACCCTGTTACTGACCTGGACACAAGTTTCGTCTCCTGGTCCTATCAAATTTTTTAAGACTGGGCTTGCATTTAGTTCTTAAGCATAACACACCAGGTAATGTCAGCTACTGTGTTTACAGCAGGGGGCATTTATTCTCCAGAATGAGTTATTTTAGAACTGCCGTCATACTAGAGACATATATACCTCCCCTGTAGCCACAGTGAAGATATTGAGACAAGAAAAGATAGTAAAAAAGAAGAATATATTTACAATGCTTTTAAGTGCAGCAATCACTCCTTTTTCTGCTTTATTGCATTTGTCCTTCTATTTTTACAAAGAAAGCCCACTATTTATTCTTTACACTTTAGATCATTCCACTTCGCACGTTCTCCCTTCCCCACATCAAATTCAGGTTGGTTGTGTACTTTGTGTTCCACGGAGTGTGAAACACATTGAGATGCCATATAGTCCTGTTTTTACCCAACTAAAATAATATTTATAAGTGTGATATTTTATCATTAATTATTTTATAGTTGTCTGCTGAAGACAGACAGCATATCATTTGGTAAACAACATTCAGTTACAACGATAAGAGCGGCAGGAGAGGGTTTGTCAAGGTAAAGAGGATATGCAAATGAAGTTGAGTGAAAGACAGAAGAGAAAGACAGCAATTCACACCTGGGTACCAACATTCAGCAGCATCTCTTTTGCTGGTAATTGCGGGTCTTTCATGTAAGTAAAAAAAAAAAAAAAAAGAAAAACATCATCAATTATGTTTTCAGAATAGAATTTCAGAGTTGCAACAACTTGGGCATTTGAAATGCAGCAAAAAGTCAAGTAAGGACAGGGGCATGACATGCACAACGATAAAATAATTTAAGGAATTAAAAAATCACTGCCAATTGGAGGCAGCCATGGCACTGCTAGTGTTAAATTATTTTATCTCTCTTCTTGAAGGGGCACCATGGTTCATAGTTTTAGAACTGCTGTTGTAGAGAGCTGTCCTCCTGTAGAATGTTAGGGCTATAAGACTCAAACCTCTAGCAAGCATCTCAGATGGGTTAAGCTGACTGCATTAGTTAATCCATCACTTGTATCTGCACATCATTCTACAATTCAGCGCAATTTGCACAAAGAACATCTGTATGGCAGATTGATGAGAAAGAAGCCCTTTCTGCACTCACACCACAAACAGAGTCGCTTGTTGTATGCAAATGCTCATTTAGACAAGCCAGATTCATTTTGGAACAAAGTACTGTACTTTGGACTGATGAGACAAAAATTGAGTTATTTGGTCATAACAAAAAGTGCTTTGCATGGCGGAAGAAGAACACCACATTCCAAGAAAAACACCTGCTACCTACTGTTAAATTTGGTAGAGGTTCCATCATGCTGTGGGGCTGTGTGGCTAGTTCAGGGACCGGGGTCCTTGTTAAGGTTGAGGGTCGGATGAATTCAACCCAATATCAACAAATTCTTCAGGATAATGTTCAAGCATCAGTCACAAAGTTGAAGTTACGCAGGGGTTAGATATTCCAACAAGACAATGACTCAAAACACAGTTTAAAATCTACAAAGGCATTCACGCAGAGGGAGAAGTACAATGTTCTGGAATGGCCGTCACAGTCCCCTGACTTGAATATCATCGAAAATCTAGGGGATGATTTGAAGCAGGCTGTCCATGCTTGGCAGCCATCAAATTTAACTGAAGAGATTTTGTATGGAAGAATGGTCAAAAATCCAGACACTCATCATAGGCTATAGGAGGAGTCTAGAGGCTGTTGTATTTGCAAAAGGAGGCTCAACTAAGTATTGATGTAATATCTCTGTTGGGGTGCCCACATTTATGCACCTAATTTTATTATGATGCATATTGCATATTTTCTGTTAGTCCAATAAACTTAATGTCAATGCTGAAATACTACTGTTTCCATAAGGCATGTCATATAGTAAAAGGAAGTTGCTACTTTGAAAGCTAAGCCAATGATAAAGAAAAATCCAAAGAATTAAGTGGGGTTCCCAAACTTTTTCATATGACTATATATATATATATATATATATATATATATATATATATATACTAATAAAAGGCAAAGCCCCTGACTGACTGACTCTCTGACTCATCACTAATTCTCCAACCTCCCGTGTAGGTAGAAGGCTGAAATTTGGCAGGCTCATTCCTTGCAGCTTACTTACAAAAGTTAGGCAGGTTTCATTTCGAAGTTCTATGTGTAACAATCATAACTGGAACCTACTTAAGTACATATATATGGCCATAGCCTGCAGCTCGGTCACCGTGTGAGGCGGAGTTGCATCCCTCATCATCACGCCTCCCACGTAATTGAGTGCCTGCCCATATAAGGCTGTCTGTCAGCAGCTATCCAATAGACACACTGCCGCGAAATATTCGCTGGTGAAGGACTTTGCTTATGCAACCGAAGATGAGATGGTCAGGGATAGAATAGTGTTTGGCACAAACTCAGCAAAAGTGCGAGAGAAACTTTTAAGTGCCAGGTCTGAGCTAACATTAAATAAAGCCGTGGACATCGCAAGATCGCACGACATAGCACAAGCACAGCTGAGAACCTTCGATGCACGTACTCCGAGCGGCTCACGTGAACTGACTTTACAGGACTGGTAAAGGTAAACCCGTGCATGCAGTGTGTGATGTCTCAGATAAAGAGGAAGACGAGCTGCTTATTGATGCAGTAGGAAACAAACAATCCTCTGACGCTGAACAAGCCTTTGTAGACATATCAATAGGAAAGCAAGGTGTAAAGCTTAAGTTTAAATTAAGTTCATAGACACGCTGCCGCTAAATATTCGCAGGCAAATCCACAACATAATACTGGGAATGCCTGATAAACATCTTAGATTCACGAGTACCGATTTGGGTAGTGAACACTTCGATGAATGAAACCTGTTATCTTTACAATGGTTGACAAACACAGAATATAACTTGAACACAACACATCCTCCAAATACGAACCTCATTGAAAGAAATAATGATAATCAAATCCTTGATGACAGC
This sequence comes from Polypterus senegalus, assembly GCF_016835505.1. NCBI lineage: Eukaryota > Metazoa > Chordata > Cladistia > Polypteriformes > Polypteridae > Polypterus > Polypterus senegalus. The sequence continues at coordinate 41,583,316 of NC_053161.1, forward strand.
AACACTCATAACAGTGACAAAACAATTACACTGACAATCATGTTACGTTATTTTTAAAATGTTTCCTTTTCTTTTTTATAACTTCTTTAACACACTACTTCTCTGCAGTGAAGTGCGGGTATTTTGCTAGTATTTATATATACAGTCGAACCTTGACATACGACTGGCCTGACATGCGAACAACTTGATTTATGACCAAAATTTTTGTTTTGATTTACGACGAACATCTTGCTTTACGACCCGAATGCGGTCACGTGTATCCGCTTGTGCGATTGTAAACAAACAGCCGAGAGCTTTCGTAAGCGTCAGTCGGAGCCCAGATACATGTGTTTGTGGACGTAATTTCGGTCAGTGCAGTGATTTATCTATATATATAATTCACTAAGACCATGGCAAGCAAGACACATAATTGCTAAGGAAGGAAGAGAAGGTAACGAAGGTAAAGAAAGCGATTGTTAAGGGATGTTAGCTAGCGGGCTGGCGCGGCACATGATGATGTCATCAGGCTGAGTCGGCACCGGCTTGCTTTGTAGTGTATTATTACAGCAGTTCACAACACGGCCAGCTGTGAACTGAGTGCTCGACTACTGTCATTATTAACTTGAGAAACAGTGATCACAATCGAAACGAAGAAGGAAATTGTGCGGAAATATGAGAGTGGTGTTCATGACCGATCTCGCTAATATGTACAGCATGTCGAAATCCACCATCTCGACAATTTTACAAAGAAAAGATTTGCATAAGGAGGCTCCTTCTAAACAATAACCACCTTCCGTTTCATTCTCCACCTCCTCCCTTCCTGCAGCCCAAAGATGTCAAATTAAATGGTGAGTACAGTATGAAATTGTTGTTTCTGGTAGGCTAGGCACTTTTTATAACTTTGTGGTTAGTACATTAGAAAAATTATTGGTGTTTTGGTAAATTATGCGCATTATACAACCCTTTTTTATTATGAAAAGGTTAAGTAAGTGTTGCTGTGGGAGGTTCGGAGCACATTATGGGTATTTCCATTATTTCTTATGAGAAAAATAGTCTTGACTTACAACCAACTTGAGTTACAACCAGCCCTCGCGAACGAATTGAGTTCGTAAGTCAAGGGTCCACTGTATATATTTATTGTAATAAAAGGTGCAACCCGACACAGACTCACCTGGAGTCACGTATAAAAATAAATAAGACTTTTATTTTTCTTCAGCTGGAGGGCACGTCTTCTTTGTAATCCCTCCAGCCACAACACAGTCCCAAATAAAGCACTAAAGGCAACACAAAACAGTTCTCCTCTGGCACCACCGCTCCTCCCAGGCAACCTCGTCCTCTTCCTCCCGATTCTGGCTCCTGAGTGGTCGATGCTGGCCCTTTTTATAGCCCACCCGGAAGTGCTCCATGTACTTGATCACCCGTTGCTAATTGCACTTCCGGGCGGGGCTGTAGAGGTATCCAAAAAGGCTCCGGGGTCCATGCAGCACCCCCTGGTGGCCACCCCAGATCCCCACAGGGTTGTGGAGAACTCCATCTCCCATGGAGCCCTGCGGGAAACTGAGGCACCAAAGTTACCCAGGGAGGCTGCCACCAAGCGTCCCGGGGGAGGTACTGAGGAGCCCATGGCTGCTCCCCCAGAACATATGCAGCAGGGGCGTCCTGGTCAGGCATGGGACCCGGCTTCCTGTTACAATTATATATTGTGGAAGATCAGCCTCAACACAGTCAGACACGGACTCCAGATGTCGAAAAGCACACGTTTTATTCTTGGGCAAACAACACAACACAATACAATACTCAGTCCAATACAGCTCACAGTCCTTCAGACTTCCTTTTCTTCTGCTGCCTCTACTCCTCCCATCTCAAGCTCCATCATCTTCCACCTGACTCCAGCTCCCCGAATGGAGTGAGGTGGCCCCTTTTTGGCACACCCAGATGTGCTGTAGGAGCTCTCTGATGATCTTCCAGCAGGACTTCCTGGTGTGGCAGAAGTGCTGCAGTTCATGGCTTAGGAACCCCAACACCCCCCACCCACCACCCCCAAGGTGGTGGCCACGGACCCTCACAGGGATGAACTTCCCAGCTCTGTATCTGTGGCCCTGATGGAATCCAGGGAGGCTGCCCTCTTGCGTACAGGGGAATATATTGCCCCTCTCCTGGTCCTTCCTCATTCCAGGCATCCTGGTAGGGCTAGGTCCCTGGTCGTCTGCCACAATATATAGTGACAGGTAGTGGGCCTTGCCACACCCCAAACCTCAGACACCACCACGCTCTTTCTCTATCCTTCATCTACACCTATAGGTGAACTTTGTCCTGCTTTCACCTGACATTGCCTTGCGTGGATAAACTCGAGAGGCTTTTTATTATCTTTGACCCTAGAGTACTTTGTGAGATATGGCCGGCCATTCATCCCGGCCAATACCCCCAGGCCGCCAGATGGAGCCTTCCTTGCAGCATAGAGGTGCCCTGAATGCCAGCAGGGAATCATGGACAGTGGAGTCATAATACACAGCCCTGCTGGATACCATGGGGGCCGCCAGGAATCGCTGCAGGGAGGCCCAGGGTTTTATATTTTCAGTATTTTCTAAGTCACGGGAACGGAAGAAATGATATACTTCCATGCTGAAGAAAAAGAGACGTTTTTACCTGACCTGGAAGTGACAGAAAATCACATGGACTGAGGGACAAATACTTCCGGGTCAAGGATTATAAAGGACTCTGGGAAATCCCAGACGGATGAGCTGAGTTGGGAGGCAGGGTGGCTAAGCGTCTGGGAGTGGAGGATTGTGATCATTGGTTATTGTTATTGGAGAATTGTGGAGAGAAACATGCATTTTGCAGTTATTTATAATAATAAATATTATTACTGGACTTTTACCTGGTGTCTGATGAGTGGTCTGAGGGTTCAAGGGAGCGAGAGAGTCCTAATCTGTCACAACTTCCAGTGTCAGGGCATAACCCGATGGAAGCACAGCTCCTAGTAGCACCTCATGATGGCACCCAGAGACCCCAACATGGCTGCTCTACAGGACTACAACTCCCATCATACCCTGCAGGTGTCTGCTGAGATACCTCACTGCAGGGTTGGTGCCGCCTAGCAGATCAGGGGAGCATGTAGCTTGAACAATTGAGCGCCCCATGTCCTTCCTGCAAACTGGCTTCCTGTCTCGGTACATGTTCCTCCATGTAATTCTGTTAGGATGCCAGCATACTCACTTTAAATATATATATAATTAATTAAAAAGTATCCAAGCTTACAGACCACAGAGATACATTGATCACTAATTATTGTGTATCTCTGATCATGCCATCTGGGGTGGGAAGATTGTTAAGCCAGTCACCACCAGTCGTGCTAAAGAAAGCATTTTAAATATGCAGGGAACAGTATCTTCAGTGAAGTAGTTGTGAAACGCAATAGAGTTGTGCGCTGGACTGTTTCTTTATCCCATTCCCACTCAATGTATAGACACTCTGACCTCTCCCAGTCATTCCCACAGATATTGAGACTGCTCCAACATCTGCCATATTTCATAGTTTTATCAACAAATCATTGAGCAACCAGGACAAAGCCTTTACCAGTTACAAAAACATATTGACGCATCCTGACATGTTGCCATTGTTTTTTCCTTGGTGCCAGCAGGGAGCAAATCTAGCTTCTCTTTGTCAGTTTGTTTGCCTGAGAAACATAAAACAAACATGTTGCGTAAATCTTGAAATACCTGATATGTATTTATTGTACATCAAGACTTTGCCATAGTTCAGAAAATTAAGCCTTTTCCATTTGAATATAAAACCATTAAATACCTAGTCTGATTTTGATAGCCTTTATTTCTCTGCCAGATCCATTTTTCTAAATACGTTTTGAACATCTCTGAAATTACATTAAATATGGCAATATTAATGGGTCTATAAGATGTAAACAATATGGGATTTTTATAATGTAATGGGTTATAAATTGCTCATCTGAGTCTGTACACCATTTAAAATGTTAATTGAAGTTTTATTGCTTTCACAAACTGGTGACAATAGAGCTGAAAAAAGGGAGAGATTAAGAATATAGTAAACTTTTAATTTGGCCATTATGAAAAAAAATAAAGCACTTTGAGCTACATTGTTGTATGAAAATGTGCTATATAATTAAATGTTGTTGTTGTTGTTCCACTCAGGAGAACACAAAGGCTTTCCATATGCACAGAAGTACTTATAAGCAGTTTATATTCTAAAAAAAAACTCTAAACAGATTCTGATAAAGAAAACAGAATATTTTCCAGTTTGAGATAACATAGAACATCACTTTGCCACTGAGATAAAAGGGTGGATTAAAATTCTTTCACTTGGGTTTAGTAAAATAAATCTTTGTGTAAGTAGTGTTGTATTAGACATCACCACTGATATACAAAATACACACTTATCTCATTTAGTATTACTCCAAAATCTGCTATTAAAATGTAAGAAATGATTTTAGTTCCAAGGCTATCCAAGAGACATATGTAAAAAGTTTAGATGAAAATGAAAATGATTTGAGCATGGAACATTTTCAGACTTTTGTTATCTGGTGATGATGCTGCTTGATGACATCACTCAATTTTTAGTTGAATTATAGACATGCCCTTTGCTGTACACACAGGAATAAAGAAAGTCACATGCCTGCAGCTTTTATTTTGTGTTCTGCAGGATTCCAGGCCTGACTCACATCTAAATTAAGCAACATTCAATAGATGGAAACAAGGTACATTTCTGATACAAATTCTTGGCCCTTATGTTATTTCATATTGTGCTCTCCTGTTTTTCATTCATAATTTTGTTTATGTATTAAATGTGTCTTTTGAATATATTCAGCTAAAATATATTAATCTGGGAAACAGTACCAACTGAACAAACTCGGGGCTTGACCACTGGTGTTCACTAGCTTGTTTTCGATGAGCATTAGAGTATTATGGAGTAGTGGTGCTTTGTGCACATTATTATCGTAATCCTCTTTAATAAAATCCCTGTGTGCATCCAGGTGTCCGTGTGTGTGTGTCTTCTGGTGAAGTGCGCATGCGTGGGCACACACTGGAAGCTGGGCACACAGCAATGGCCTTGCCACGGCCGCACATGATCTATACTAATAAAAGGCAAAGCCCTCACTGACTGACTGACTGACTCACTCACTCACTCACTCACTCATCACTAATTCTACCAACTTCCCGTGTAGGTAGAAGGCTGACATTTGGCAGGCTCATTCCTTACAGCTTACTTACAAAAGTTGGGCAGGTTTCATTTCGAAATTCTACGCGTAATGGCCATAACTGGAACCTATTATTTCATCCATATACTGTAATAGACTGCAGCTCGATGGCTGTGGAAGGCGGAGTTGTGTCCCGCGTCATCACACCTCTCACGTAATTGAGTGCCTGCCCATATAAGGTAAATATTCGTGGGTGAAGGACTGTGCTTAGCATATTCATAAGTAAAAATATCTGAATCACAAACTGATGTTAATTATATTTTGTCCATGAATACTTATTAAATAATTCCTTTCATAGCTTTTCCGATGGTTGTGCTGCTTCCAGGCATGTATTTTCGTATAAAAGCATTTAACCAATCACATTTCAGCCATCATTTGTTGCCAGGCAGATAGGACTTTACAATCCTTTGTGCAGAATAAATGTCGATTAACCTGCTGCTTCAACCAATCAGATTTTGAGTTGGTGTCAGTAGGGCCCTGTAGCAGGCATACGGTGACGTCACCATATTCAGACCCATTGATTGGATAGAAGCCGCAGGTTCGATTTTCAGCATTAGCTTCGATGGGGATAGAAAGGGACTTTTTGATGGAACTGAGGCACATGGATAATCCGTACGACAGAGTGATTGAACTGTTTTTGAGGAAAGAGAGGTGGATGGATTTTGTTTACAAATAAACCGAATTTTTGGTGAGTAAAATGTTGCAATTTTCCTAAATAATATTTCAAGTTTATGAGTTATTATTGATATTTTTTATGTGTGTCGCGGCTGTGGCTGCAGTAGAAAGGAACTTGTTCACCCCTGTTTTGTCTATTCAGTAAAGGCATTTATTGTGGCTGCAGGAGTTACCTATCTGCGATGCAGCGGCTCTTTGTACTGTATTTCTGTATATTAAGATGGTATTTATAACCATAAATTAGTTTTTGAGGGGAGGGTTGATTCAGACGGAGCAGTACTGAAGGCCTAGGTGTGAGATGCACGGTCCGCCAATGGACCAGATCATACGTAAATTTAATGAACATTACAACCCGAAAATAAACAAAACTGTAGAGAGGCCCATGATTAAATGAATGGTAAAAAAGTAAGAACGAAGCGACGGTGACTTATTGAGGCAGGCAGGCCAGAGCACAATAGCACGGGGCTCAATGCAGTGCACGTTAAGTCAATCTAAAATGCGCACTCAGATTCGAAAAAATATATCTTTTCAAGTTCTATTTGGATATAAGTAGGTTCTATTTAGTCGACAGAAATATCTTTGGTAGGAATGTAAGTTGAATTTAGTCTTTACATTTCTATGGTGAATAAAAATGTATGCAATGATGACTAAATTTAACTTACATTCCTACCAAAGATATTTCTGTCGATTAAATAAAAATGACTTATATTTAAAATTTAAATAGAACTTGAACAGATACATTAATTCATAATGCCCACGCAGCACTACGTGCACGTAAGAGCGGAAGTCATCCGTTTTAACAAGCAGCGTATTGCACTGATACGAAATAGCCTGCTCATTTAATTATTTAGGAATGGACAGATAAATTAAGAATTTGTACAAATAATGTTTTTCTGTTTTCTTCCTCTGGCACGTGCTGGATTCTGGCACGCCCAGCAACAGTTGCTCGCACCCCAAAAGGTGTATATATATATATATATATATATATATATATATATATATATATATATATATATATATATATATATATATATATATATATGTATGTGTGTATATGTATATATATATATGTATGTGTGTGTGTGTGTGTGTGTATGTATGTATGTGTATGTATATATGTACATATATGTATGTATATGTATATGCGTATATGTATATATACAAACCGGATTCCAAAAAAGTTGGGACACTAAACAAATTGTGAATAAAAACTGAATGCAATGATGTGGAGATGGCAAATGTCAATATTTTATTTGTAATAGAACGTAGATGACAGATCAAACGCTTAATCCGAGTAAATGTATCATTTTAAAGGAAAAATATGTTGATTCAAAATTTCACGGTGTCAACAAATCCCAAAAGAGTTGGGACAAGTAGCAATAAGAGGCTGGAAAAAGTAAATTTGAGCATAACGAAGAGCTGGAAGACCAATAAACACTAATTAGGTCAATTGGCAACATGATTGGTTATAAAAAGAGCTTCTCAGAGTGGCAGTGTCTCTCAGAAGCCAAGATGGGTAGAGGATCACCAATTCCCACAATGTTGCGCAGAAAGATAGTGGAGCAATATCAGAAAGGTGTTACCCAGCAAAAATTGCAAAGACTTTGCATCTATCATCATCAACTGTGCATAACATCATCCAAGATTCAGAGAATCTGGAACAATCTCTGTGCGTAAGGGTCAAGGCCGTAAAACCATACTGGATGCCCGTGATCTCCGGGCCCTTAAACGACACTGCACCACAAACAGGAATGCTACTGTAAAGGAAATCACAGAATGGGCTCAGGAATACTTCCAGAAACCATTGTCAGTGAACACAATCCACCGTGCCATCCGCCGTTGCCAGCTGAAACTCTACAGTGCAAAGAAGAAGCCATTTCTAAGCAAGATCCACAAGCTCAGGCGTTGTCACTGGGCCAGGGATCATTTAAAATGGAGTGTGGCAAAATGGAAGACTGTTCTGTGGTCAGACGAGTCACGATTCAAGTTCTTTTGGAAATCTGGGACGCCATGTCATCCGGACCAAAGAGGACAAGGACAACCCAAGTTGTTATCAACGCCAGTTCAGAAGCCTGCATCTCTGATGGTATGGGGTTGCATGAGTGCGTGTGGCATGGGCAGCTTGCATGTCTGGAAAGGCACCATCAATGCAGAAAAATATATTCAGGTTCTAGAACAACATATGCTCCCATCCAGACGTCATCTCTTTCAGGGAAAACCCCTGCATTTTTCAACAAGATAATGCCAGACCACATTCTGCATCAATCACAACATCATGGCTGCGTAGGAGAAGGATTCGGGTACTGAAATGGCCAGTCTGCAGTCCAGATCTTTCACCTATAGAGAACATTTGGCGCATCATAAAGAGGAAGGTGCGACAAAGAAGGCCCAAGACGATTGAACAGTTAGAGGCCTGTATTAGACAAGAATGGGAGAGCATTCCTATTTCTAAACTTGAGAAACTGGTCTCCTCGGTCCCCAGACGTCTGTTGAGTGTTGTAAGAAGAAGGGGAGATGCCACACAGTGGTGAAAATGGCCTTGTCCCAACTTTTTGGGATTTGTTGACACCATGAAATTCTGAATCAACATATTTTTCCCTTAAAATGATACATTTTCTCAGTTTAAACTTTTGTTCCGTGATTTATGTTCTATTCTGAATAAAATATTAGAAGTTGGCACCTCCACATCATTGCATTCAGTTTTTATTCACGATTTGTATAGTGTCCCAACTTTTTTGGAATCCGGTTAGTATGTTTATATATATACTGTATATGTGTGTGTGTATATATGACAGCAACACCCATAACTCTGAAAATAACGTACCCATAACAGTGACAAAACAATTACATTGACAATCATGTTACGTTATTTTCAGAATGTTTATTGTTTTCAGTTATGTTTCAGAAATAATCAGCTGCACGACCCCACAGATTAAAATACTTGCTGAGGAACAGCACAGTACTTGCTGGGGAGACGCCACAGGCACGATTATAAGCAGCACGCCACACATTACATCAGTTGCTGGGGACACTCTGCTGATTGCCCACTGTTGTGACAGAAAATTAAAGTCATATTACGGACATCAAAGCCAGTATTACTGTCAGAGAAAATTACAGGCATTTTATGGAAATACAAACCAGTATTACTGCGAAAGAAAATTAAAGACATATTAAAGGATGCATATTACAGCCACATACAAGCCAGTATTACTGTAGGAGAAGATATTACGGACGTATCTACTAACAACATGCCACCCAAAAAAAGGACACGTCAAGTAGGACAAAAGACACAGACAATCAAATCCTATATAAGCAACATCTCCTGGAAGAACGGTCAGCTCAACAAGTAAACATCAACAAAAGAAACGCTGAAAGACAAAGAAAAATACGAGCAAATAGATCGATTGAAGAAAAAGAAAATGACTGTCAGAAAAACGCTAAAAGAGAAAGACTCAGAAGAGCAAACCTTAGAAAAAGTTGGCATTTACGTACTTGCCAGAACCAGTATTCAGCCATGGTCAGTTATATGTTGCATTATCAAGAGTTAGAAGTTTTCCAGATGTTGTTGTCAAGGTTGTACAGATTCCTGAACAAGGCAAACTGTTGCCAAACTCAGACAGAATATTTAAAAGAAATGTTGTCTATAAATGTAATTGTATAGAAAAATATCATGAGGTAAAAAAATAGAAAATTTTACCTAAATATCTTCTTCAGATATTGTGTCTTACAGATTTTTACAAAGTTTTACATTAAGGCAATATTAATTATACTTACTGTATTGTCATATACAGTACGTTTCTATTTTATTTTTAATATTATTTTACTTTAGGCTTCTTGCAAAAATATTTTATAATTAAGACAAGAAACAGAATGAGATCAAGGTCCCTTGCCATTTAATATAGACTGTTCCTACTAATGTTTATGCACTACTGTTCTAGCGCCCGTTATTGTAACGGGCTTAATGTCTAGTAAATAATAATTCTGGACGTTTTCCTGGTGTCTGACGTATAGTCTGAGGGTTCAAGGGGACGACAAAGCCCCAATCTGTCACAGAGTCAAACGGGCATTAAAGTTCTCTAAACCTAGATGGCAGTCTTACAGATACAGTGTCTGGGGGCCCCGCCATCCCTTCGGTTCAATGTTTAAATGAAAAGAAATATGACTAAAAGAACATACAATAACACGGTAATGAGAAAATCTCAAAAACCTTCTTCAGGAAAAGCTGTACACCTGAAATGCTGTGTCTTTAATCTTTCCTTTTCAGCGTGGAAATAATCTCTATGTCGGGGAAGTTATTTGAGAAAACTCAGCTTTAGGGAACTGGAGTTCAATATAATTAAAATAACCTTTTCTACTCTCTTTCTCTCCATTTCAGTCATTTTAACAGATATTTTCAGGATTTGCTCAGGTTGTTCATTTAATTATATGTTAATTTTCATCACTTTGCAATATGCAATTTGAGTGTATTAGTCTTAAATCCAAACAATACTGTATCTGAAACTTGCACTTTGTGTAGGTGTTCACAATACACACAATTTGGATCTTGTGTCCATGTCTCTAGTTTGCAAATACTGGCATATCAGCATTCTTACAGACACTTACTCGTTCAGTTGGTCCATTCTTGGAAACTAACACTCCTAAAGGGTTCTGCTTTAATTAGGACTGAACTCTATAGCAACACATTCCTTGATGGTAATCAACACTGACTTCTGTCTCTCCATCCATTTCCTGAAACCGTGATTTTTTTAGTATAAGATCTCAATTAGTCATGGCTAACATAGCTATTCTGATAGCACCTGGCAAATGGTTGAAGCCAATTCTGGATGGAATGTCAGTCCTTTAAAGCACATACATGCAACCACATTCACATTCATCATTAGGGAACAAATTAAAGTAAGCATTTCACATAACTTAGATAAGCTGCAGATGCTGGAGAGTTCAAAGAAAATCCATGGGAACAGTGGACAATGTGCAAACCTCTCACAAATGGATGACAGTCAAATCCCTCGAGCTGTGAAGCTGAACTACTATCAATTTTTAAATTTGCAACATTTTTTTTACTTTCTGTAAGTAGCACCTATTTAATCAAACAATTTAGGAAAGGTCTAATTTTAACAGTTAAAGACTGTAGTGTCCAAAAGTGAAAGGATTTTAAAAACTTTATCTAAAAAACAAATACAGTGCTATCTATCTATCTATCTATCTATCTATCTATCTATCTATCTATCTATCTATCTATCATTTTACATAAACAATCTGCCATTTATGTATTTCTAATGTAATGTTTACTAAGATTAAACAATATTAAAAGGTATGAAACAATTGTTGGACTATTTATATTAGGAGTCTGTTTAATTTAGAGGGGAGACATAATATGTTACAGCATCGAAATATGATAATCACCCCTTAGCTATTTAGAAAAAAAAAGACATTTTTATTAAAGTAGAACTTGACTGAATGCCATATTAAATTACTTTTAATTCAATTAAAGAGAAAAGTATGCAATTTTTCAGACTTACATAGTTTATTTGTTTAAATTACACTAAATAAAATAATGTTGATTTTTTTTCCAAACAAGTAAGTTAGGAAATTGCCACATTTGAGAATTCTAGTCTGAAAACTCCTTCTACATTTGAGAGCTGCAGTAAGCTCAACTCAAATCTCCACCCATTCATTCATCTCATCAACTGGCCACAATGCTGCACTTAGATATGTCAGTTTCTGGACTGCCTATGTGGGATGTGCATGACATCTCCTGCAAACATTCTCCACAATATGTCTGTTTTACCGCTTTCTCAGATTTGATGAATGTAAATGTTTTTCAATTGGAGTAAGAAGGTTTCAGGATGTTATGTTATGGTCTACAGGTTTTAATTCAGTGACTGATGTGAAGTTGTGAGTATTAACAAAAGTAGAAAAACCTGTAAAGTGCATGTGTTGATTAAATTAAATAAATCTATTATTTTTCATTTGTGGTCTTGAACTGTAGTTGCTGTCTGATGGAAAAGTCACCGGAGTCAGAGTGGCAGAACTAAAAGCCAGTTACTCGTTGCTGCATGAGACTCTGAAGAGGTATGGAAGTACTCAGTCTGTAATGGGAATGGGTTTTACTTTTATTTGTAATAAACTGTATTTGATAAACTTTATGCAAATAACAAAACTGTTTAGGCTTATGTATCTACAGAATATTGATAACCATATGTCTTTACTGTTAATTATATTCTTTTTCCTTTTTTAGTAATTGTTACTAAATAAACAGACCTTTTCAGAATTTTCTACAGAAGTGTGAAAGAAATTCAAAACACTTTTCCATGTTTGCACTATTTGCAGTACTCAAGAGTCAGAGATCCAGTTGCTTCAAAATGCTAAGCGCTTTATGGCAGAAATTGAGCAGCAGCAGCAAGAGTTAAATTGTGCTGATCAGTTTCCAGAAGGCTGTGACACCGAGGTGAGCAAAATGAGGCAGCAGCTCCTTAAGTTCCAGAATGACTTGGACGAGGTGGAGGAAAGAAAAGATCACCTTCAATATAAGCTGCAGAGGTAAGTGTTCTTCATTCTGTTTAACAGAGGATCTGAAATTATACATCACTGTTTATAATTTTTGATAGTTGATCAGACATCCACTGATGCACAGACTTGGACACATCATCATTGTTGGTTCCTGGAGTCATAGGATGTTTCAGATCTTACAACAGACACCCTCTCCCAGGCAGGCGGCTGTGTCAAAGTGGCATTTTGTGATCCCTACATGTCACCCCTTTTCAGCCAGATCCATCTTGATGCCCTCTCTGCAACCCCCATGTATTTGTAATTCCTGGTCACTGATACCTAGGGACTGGTAGACATAAGCCCCCTTCACATTTTTAAACAGCTTGTAGAACAGACACAATACATCAGGAGTGTATTTATTAGTTTATCCACTGATAATATTTTCATTACTTTTTTTCGAACCTGATTTATCCAATACAGGCTCATAGTGAGCCCCAGTGTGTACAGGCAGTGCTTGGCCTACCTAGGAGCAACACATGCAATGGCAGCTTATTTCATCCACGGGCACATCTATATTTTAACCAGGCTAGGTTAGAGTTGCCATTTATTTTAATGCGAACATCTTTACAGTGTGATAGGAAATTTGACTGCCTAGAAAAATCCCCATAGACATGAAGAGAATACGCAAACTTTGCTGACAGGAACTGAACCCTTTTCCAGAGACATGAGGTAGCAAGCCTAAATATGGCACACCATACTTCCCATCTACTGATTTATCCATCCATTTGTCAACCTACTAATCCCATTCAGGGTCACCAGTGTCTGTCCTGGCAAAACTAAATGCAAGATGAGAAACCAACCCTGAAGTGGGCACCAGTCTATCACAGGGCACACATAGATGTCTATTCTCATGCTTACTGTGCCAACTTTGAGTTGTTATTTAGCCTTTCACATCTCTTTGGGAAATGTGAGATAGAAGCTGAAGACAAAGCCACACAGACACAGAGAAAGCATGCCAAGATCGCACAAAGAATGCCTGACCTGAGATTCTAACCAGGACTCTGAAGCTGTAAGATAGTTATCCTAACCAACAGTCTAACATATTAACCTGCTTGTCTTTTGACTTGAGATCTTTTAAGTTGAGACCATCAGAATGAAACTTGGCAGTTTTAATCTTTTAAGACAGTTCATACAATACTAAAATAGAACTTTTTAGATGATGATTTTTTTAGAACTTGCATTTATTCAGTTTTCTGCTCTTGGCATTTTTCCTACAGTACACTCACTTGGCACTCAAGTGTTCAAGTGTTTTTGAGACTTAAGGATAAGTTTATTTATACATATGTGTCCACTGGAATGGATTAACTCCTACTCTTTCTCTTCCAAAATTGGTATGTGATAAATGAGAACAAAAATGAAAAAACACATACATTGATGGAATGGGATTCTGCTAATAAAACTATGACAGTAGAATGCTACAGAATTTTAAGACAGAGAATACTAATATCCATGTTTTAATCATTATACTGTACTGTGTTTTCCATTAATAGAATGGCTTCTCCTTTGATGATGTTTTCAAAATAGTTATCCAATCTGTCTACTGTTTGTTAGATTAGTATTATTCTGATGAGGGACGAGAACTGCACCGCAGATGACAACTGTAATTTGATCTGTTACCAGATTCATTGTCAGACCCTAAAAAGCAATGAGTGTTTGCATGTACTGTACATACAGTATTACACATGTACAGTATTACACAATTTGACAATACATACATATCAAGTTCAGAACTCTTTTGTTTTCTATACTTATTTTGTGTAATTCACAGACATAGAATGTAAAGACGTAAAGTCTATATCTGGCGACACTGGACACAAAAAAAAGAATCAGCCTCAACCAATCATCCTGATATGCATGTTTATGAGATGGGGAGTGAAAACTGAAGTAATCTAGGGAAAAGCAATAGAGTCACGGGAGAACCTGAAAACAGTCCAGGCCAGCATGCAAATCCCAGTCTCTACAGCAGTTTGGCAGTAGCACTAACCTTTGTGTCACTGTGCTCATGTATTTTGTATTATGATTGAAATAAACACATCTCTGCCCTTCTGCTCATTAAAATGCAACAATTATTGTTTTCAGTAATATTTATACATGTACCAACATAGATGTAGAAGAAATATGTATAATCAAAGAAAACAAAAATTGTTTTGATTAAAAAACAATACAAATGATTTTTCGTCATGCTATCTCATTTTTTACATTGTAATGGATGAATATTATAGGACAAAAGTGTTGTATCTAATATTCATCACTACCACAGACTGGTTTGGAGATATTTCAGCCCATTTCTCTTTATAAAAATATACCATTTCTTTGATATATTTGGAATGTCTTCTTGTTAACTGCTTGTTTTGGACCATGTAACATTTTTTTTTAATTATGTTCGGAATTTTCAGTTAGTCATTCCTAAACCTAAAATGTTTTTCAACTGATTCTGGTTTTAGCTTATGTGTTTTGGAATGGTGCTGTTATGCATGATCCTTAGTCTTCTATACTTCTGCTCATGGATACATACTCTCACTTTTACCTGCAGAATTTTGTTATAAATACATCCATCCATCCATCTATTTTGTTATAGTGTCTTGAATTCATTATTCCCTCAATGAGTGCAGCCTGCTCGAGTAATGAGGCTCTGCACATGTAAAGGTTTTTTTCTTATGGTTGACTCATGAACAGTGACATTAACCATTGCCTAAGATGGCCATGAATGCTTAACCCTTACTCAGGGGCAGTTTGTGACCTTTTAAATTTTTCTTTCCCCTATGCCGTTAGTGAAAGTTTTGTTGGATGCCCCCCTTTGCAAAGAGAAGCATTACTTTTTGCTTTCAACTGCAGATTTATTGACATCAAAGTAATTCAAAATGATTCTATTAAAAAAAATGTTCCAGCCAACATTTGCATTGTTTATAGGAATTGGCCCTTCAAATTCATGCACCTTCTTAATTGGAACATCCATATCTGAGGGTTGAAGGTTCTAAGAATTTGAATGCTCTACTCTTCATCCCTGTCTGGCTCCAGTTAGTGATTGGCATATCATGGCAGAATGGAATTGTGGAGATTACAATAGCCAGCATATGACACTTAATAGCAAAAGCATACATGCTAATATGAATCAGTGAGAAAAAAAACCCTGGTTCAAATGTGATGACATGTGACTGGGCAAAAAGAACCAAAGACACAGACACATTAAAACACAAAACAGTTGTAGCTTTTGTCCAACAGGGAGCATAAATTCCACAAATGGACTAGGTTCAGAGCTGTGAATTGCACTATGGAACTGTCATTCTGCTTATAATGCACCTCAAACATACAGCAGTGACACAACCCAGTCTCACCCCATATAATATGTTATTACTTAGCTTGTCTAAAAGAATCTTTCAGCACTTAAATTCACATTCAGGCTCTGTCTTCAGACCCACATCAGAGATTAATGTGGCAGTTACAGTATGTGAGGAACTGTCATTGTTCTGCCTGTTATCTTCTGCAGATGCTGTCAGCATGTTCAGAAGTCTAGAGTATGGAATGTTATAGAGAGGAGTAATACAGACGTCACGTCCCAGGGTTGTGCAGTTCTGAACAGCTATGGTTCTTCTGCACATCTGTGTATAGCAGTTGTGAGGTCTAAAAATGTCAGGGTGCACTAGCCCTTTTAGTAACTTTAAGATAATAATATTTTGATATAAGAAACCAATCTGTGTCTAACTAGGAGTGTTGCCGCCCCCTATCTGAGTGCAAAGCTTATTAAATACACAGACTACAATGATGTACTGAGTATTGTCCATCCTCACTTCTGCCTACAGAGCAAAAAAATAATTGCGGAAAAGGGAAACACTATAAAGTAAAAATCATGTTTCATTGTCTCTCATAAAGGCTTAAAACATGATAGAAACAATAAAGATCAAGGAAAGAAACCATAAGATTGACTTACCACTGATGTCCCCACATTTGAAAATATACTGTTCAAATTCAACAATAGTTATGACTGAAACTCACCTCAGGTGGTAGTTGAGTAATTGTCATTGCCAAGCAGCTGTAAATTGAAGGTATGGTCAAGAGCACAGCAGAATACAAGGCATGAGAAGTTTACTTTTTTTTTTACTATGAACAGTGATTTAATTTATCTTTTTATTAGGATTTGACTTCCATGCAAACATATAACATATGATTGCAATAGTTCACCAATATTCTTATGTTCTCTTAAAGGGCTGTTGACAGGTATTTTATTGTATTATCAGCTCACCTGTGACATTCACCTAACACAAAAGTTACCAGCTAACCTCTTATGTTATTTTCTTAATGGGGGATAGGAAGAAATGTCAAAAACAGCTATGTACCCGTTTCCTCTGTCACTGACTATGCTGTACTCTGCATAAATATTGGCATGCTGACTCCCTGACTGGGACTGCATTTTCCTTTCAAGTCTTTATTTCAATCCAGTTTACCAACTGTAGAGGGCTTCACAATAGAATCTTCTCTACCCTTAATGGACCACAGCTAGACAAGGAATGAACAATATTGCTCTCAACTACACTAACAGCAATCAAACAAAGACAATGATTAACTTTTCCTCAAAACCAATAACAGCAAATATTAGCAATATAAAGAATTATACAACCTGGGTGGGCTCATAGATAGATAGACAGATACTTTATTAATCCATGTAATCTTTATTCAGTCCCAGATGAGAATTCCCACATGGCCCAGATCCATAGTTACAGATTATATATTGTTAATTAAAAAATTAAAAGAAAAAGGTTTCAAGCCGGAGAGAGATGTCTTTTCCAAGTCTCCAGCAGCTAAACAGCAGCAGATAGCAATCTCCATGAAAGTGACTAAGCCTATTCTTAAGGTGTCCATTTCTGCAACTGAGTTAAAAACTCAGTTCTTGCTACAAGGCACCAAATGAACTGAGAAAACATTTTGAAAAAAGTGTTATAAAAAGAAATCACTATCAAAACCCCCCCTTCTCACCCAAAGATATCACCTGGCTCTCTTTCCATTAACAGGATGACAAATATTTTAGTTTCTCAAAACACTAATCATTATCATACAAACTGAAGGTTGATTCTTGTGGGAATCAAAAGCTGCTTGAAGCTGCAAACAGACTGACTTTACAAAACTCTCTAAAGTCCTGCTTCACTTGCTTACCATATAAAATACTCAGAATCCTATTTTGCCTTTTCCAGTATATATTGCACAGCTTTTTAGCTTAACAAGATTGTTAGACTTAGGCCTTGTACCTCAAATTGGTTACTTGAAAAAGTTAAAGTGTCTCTCATGTAGCAGGTTTTACTGCATGTACAGCACATCTATTACAAGTACTATAGGAAGTAATAAAATGTTTCTGGTAATTCTGCAATTCAGGTCCCCAGTGTTATCATAGTTTGTTCCTAAAAGGAAGACCAAGGATTGAAAAGAAAAACAAACTCCAGTTCCATCAACAAAATACACTTAAACCAACGAACAATCAACAATAATTTATGAAGAACACAAAAATATAATTTTATTTGCTGTCATTCGGACCTGGGTGCACTCCCAGAACATCCTGATGGTAGATCTGCTCCTGAAGTCAATGAACAGGGAAAACTAAGCAACATTGGAAAGAACAGAGGGATACATGGAGTATGAAGTATTGCAGGGTCACAGGAAGATAAGTGGTGAGTAAAAAGAAAGGCTAAGTGTGGAGGCGATAGCTGTTTTGATGTGGAGAAACATACTAAAATGGTCTGGGCATATAAAAGAAAATTCAGAGAATGGCTGGGTGATGTGTTGCACCAAGATGGAGGTGCAGGGAAAGAGGCTAAAGGAGACTTAGTGCTGTTGTTTGATTATATGGAAAGAAAGCTGTCAACCTAAAGGATGTACAGGACCATAAAGAGTGAAGAAAAATTATTTTGCTGTCAATTGGCCAACCTCAGTACACCTGAAAAATGACATTAAACTGGTAATGCTGCTGATGATACCACTCTTCACATTTGTAAGCTCAGGGCAGTATTCACAACTATAGTTAAAAGTAACCATTAATAGGCTTGCCTAGCATGTTTAACATAATATTCTCTTTTTTATTTGGGCTGAAGGCCTGGTTAATAATGCTTAATAGTATTCACCATAAGGAACACATGCTCCACCCATGCTCACTTGGGGCCAATTTAGAGTCTCCACTAACTTAACTAGCTCTACTTTGAGGATGTGGGATGAAAACTGGAGTATGTGGAGGAAACAAAACACAGGCACAGGGAGAATGTGCCAACTGCACATGGATAATGTGCAAGCATGGAGTTAGAACAGAAAACTGTGAAGGTAAGATGCAGAGTACTAATTACAGCACCGCCAAACTGCTCCACTATAAGTAACAATATATTTTTGCTTTACCATTTAATCTTGTAAGTTATACAATATTTATAATAAATGAATTAAATGCTGATAGGATGTATGGCTTCTGTTAAGAGTTTCTTACAAGTTTTTAATTCTTCTTAATACCAGAAAAATATACTGCTGAGTCATCTTAAGTCGAAACCACTTAAATTATAATGAAGAAATAGGGAAATAACAGTTTCAGTATTCTTTTGCAACATTTTTAAGATATTCTCAAATTAGGAAGAAATGAATGGTTAATAAAGCCACTATTTCACTTTTTTTTTTTTTTGCAAAATTTCAAGAGTGTTGCTTTCCCCAGTACAGAATGTTGATTTCCAGAAATTGCAAATCTCATGTGTGTGTACAGTTTTCATTTCTATAAAATACTACTCTAATTGGCTCAAGTAGACAAAACAAGATGAACATTGTTAGCCCGACTATGAAGAGATGACTAATCCAAAACACCAATGGTTTGACAACAATTTTAGATTGTTGCAAGAAAGAGAAAAATATGTTTTATTTTGTGTTGCTAGGTATAGGTAATTATGCTATCAGGTTTGAAATTGGTGTGTAATTTCATGTAAATGGGTTACACAATGAGTACAGAGGATTTATATAATTACACTGTAGTTAGATAAATACTAAGTAATATGGGATTGAGTTGTTAGAATATTCACAAGGGCTGATTAGAAATATCTGCAAAACTGCTGTACTTCACTCTTCCACTTATTCTGTGATTGAATTAAAATGTCCTGCATGTTACTGCAGCACTGAGGAATGATTCATTATCTCCAAAATGTGTGTTTAAAGCAATGGGCTGTTACTGAGTTCTTTGTATTGGAATGGGAACAAGTAACGAACATTCACAGTTGGCTAAAAACTGTATGTAGAGACAGCATTGTTAATGAAAACATTGGAAGTGTTTGAGCTTCACGATTTTGCAGGTTCTGGGAAAGGCCAAATGGTTTAAGATTGATGACCAGGTTTTTGAAGAACTGTAGAAGAGGCTGTAAGTGCAGTATTTGACCGGTATAAGGGGATGCATGGTCTTGTTTCTTGCTAGTGTGAGTCTTTTGAAGTTGACAGAGATTGCAGATATACAGAAAAATTAGGGATTTAGTTTAGTGATCCTATGAGTATGATCAAATCATTCTATAATTATTTAGCAGCAATAAAAATCATGTTGCATATCTTTCTTGGCAATCCACATATCACAAGTAATGATTACAATGAAATTGTTGTTAAAAATAATATACAGTATTTCTTTATGCTACATGATGTATAAGTTGATTGTAGTCTATTATTAAGATCTTTGTGCCTGTATCACCTGTAGTGACATTTAGAACGTTAAATATACATGCAGTACTTGGTGATATTTCAGCTGTTTGCTGTTCATCCTCATTTTTTGTTTACCGCATTCCCTATGGAAAGTCACCTGCATTTTAATGACAGTCATCCTTTATATTACTTACTTTATAAAGATTAATTTAGCTAGTTTGCTGTAAAGTTCAAATGTTGGTTAAGTTGCACTTAGTGCTGAGAAACCTGGGAGACGGAGAATCTGCAGAACAAGAAGTCAAACAAAATGTGTGTTGCACATGTGAGAAAAGAACTCTTTAGGAAATATGAGCATTTCTGTTCATATACTGAAGTGTATGACTGCTGGATTGAATAGTTAGTGCTGCTGCCTCACAGCAACGGTGACTGGGATTTAAATCCCAGGCTTAGTCACTGTCACTTTGTAATTTGTACTTTCTTCACTTTGTCTTTGTGAGATTTATATGGGAGTGCATTCTTTTCCCACATCTCAAAAAGACACGGATTAGGTTGATTGGTGATTGCAAAGGGCTCTTTTAGGGTAAGGTGAGTGTGTATATTGCAGTGAATTGGCATCCCTTCCATGGATGGTCCTGCCTTGCACTCAATGCTGCCAGGACAGCTCCTAGCATGTTGTAACGCTACCATGGAACAGGCAGGTTTAGAAAGTGAATGGATGGATATGATAAATAATAGATGAACCCTCCTTCATTCAAATACCTTTTTAACTGAAGTGCAACATAAAATATGGTAATTCCAGGGTTCTGCATGGTTACATATAGCTAGCATTTTATAATATACATAAATATGGATATATTTCAGAGAATGAATTGCTTTAGTAAGGAGCTTCTTCCATTTTCATTCAGTTTATGGCATGCACATATGTGTAACTTGCATTAAAGATATTCCTCTATGTTTTTGAGGCAAATAATTAGGAGCATCACCTAGACTTTTTGTGTTTAATGTGACTCTTTGTGACCTCATATATTCTAGCATGCCAAGCCTTGCAATTTCATGTTTGTTACTTCAATATCACTGCCTACCTGTCTTACATTCTTTGTGAATCAGTACTTTGTCATGGCATAGAGGTTTATGCGTCACATTCAAGCTATGAGCTGTACCATGTAGGGACACCCAAGGCAAAGTGAGATCAGATTGAACATATCTCATTGGAGAAAGAAATAGCAGTCTTCTCCCTTGAACAAGATAGAACATATTTTTTTAACAACTATAATTTCTTCCCCATGTGTAATGTATAGTGTGTGTATACACACACTTTTAAAAATCCACACCCTAACTGCTGCTTGCATAGTGCAGTTACTGTTACGCCATACTGAAGACATAGCATGAAGTGCCGGTCAAGAGCCATTATTTCTGCCATCACTTTTGGTTTGTATATTGTGGGAACAACACAGCAGTTTAGCATGACTAAAACACATAATAGATGGACTGACAATCTCTCTGTAGGTATCTTGGGCCAAAAACAGTTAAAGAAGTACAGTATGTAAGTAAATTGCCACAAAAATTGTTTTAGGATTTGCACCTAATGGCCTTCACTTCTTAAAGTGAGTACTAGAAGGTTTTCTGCTGTCTCACTCTGGCTTATTTGAGTTAATTCGTAAAGGGCTGAATGAGTGAATTGAAAAGATAATAACAAAATAATAATAAAGATTACATAATAAAGATAACAATGAAGAAAAAAGATAATTGATAATAAGAAATGGAAGTGAATTGTGAAATTCATAGGAAATGGAGTATTTACAGTATTTAAAGGAAGTGTCATTTCAGTTTAACACCAGAAAATGTATCCATTCATTCTTTGTCTAACCTGATTATTCCTTCTAGGGTACTAAAGTCTGGTTGCCATAGGCCATATTCAGGATACAATCAGGACCTGATGCCATCCATTAAAGTACACAACCACTCACTCTCTATCATAGAAGACTGATTCAGAGTCACCAAGCTGCACATCTTTGGGAAGAAAGTGGAGCCTGTGAATCTGTAGACACAGGGAGAACATACTGATATCCATGATTTGGTTTCTTATTTATTTATTTTGTCTTCATTGTGTCATTTTTTTAAATTTTCCTTATCCTGTTACAAGTTTTGAACATGGTAGAATTAATTTCTGCACTTGAATTTCACATGGGATTAACATTTGGTAATACTGATTTTACTTTGTGGTTTTGCATTGCCATTTTGTTTTTCAAGGGAGCTGCCACCACCATTTTGTAGTATCTTTGTATACTGTTGCTAGTGTGGCTGCTACCATGGGGATGACCTGGGGTTGTGACCTGTGAAATCATTATTTCAGCAGTATAAAGGTCTGAACTGGCATCCCACTTTAGATAAAAATAGAAGACTTCTTCATTGATGTTTGCTTTCTAGTTTGATTTTCTGGTACAAATAATTCCAGCATTTTTTTCTTATTTTGATTATGATTGTTGGCTTTGTTGAAAGATAGGTTGTACATTTGGTTATCATATTTAAGCTTTTCTCACATTTACCCTTTTCATCTTCTAGTTGCCATTGTGTACTTATGAATTACTTATGAATGCTTTGAAATCGCTTCAGTTTTTTGTCTGGTGCCTCCTGACTCAGAAAACCCCAGCATATGATATATTTTTCGATGTGCCTTGATGTCTCCATCTTTTTGGGGTCTCCCCTTTTTTAAGCCCTCTCTACCCAAAAAAAAATAACTTTTAGGCTGTTTTTGACCATACATTTTATGCAGGAAATTAACACCTTTGTGATAAAGAGTAAACCAATGGGTGTCTTCAGCAAAAATGATCAGAAGGACTTGAAGTAGTGCATAACATATCAGCCGACTCCAGGGGTTCACCTCATAATGGGATAAGAAAAGTCAAAATACTCCATTTCACAAACGTTTGAAAAAATGCGTATTAGTAATATAAGCATTTGGAATGTTGTTTTATTCCATTTTGAGGTTGGTGACCATGAATATGATAAAATTGACATTTGATTCTTTACCGATGGTCCTAGCCCTCTAAGAATGATTCCCAGAAAGTTAAAAATGACAAATTTCAAACATAAGCATTTGAGGTATCGTTTAAGAGTATTTCATAGTCAGTAGTTATGAATATGATATTATTTTAAATTTTTTGATCCTTTACTATGGACCAGGACCTCTGTCAGAAGGTGAAAAATAACAAACTTCTATTACAATTTTTTGACATTATTTTTAGAATATTTAGACTTTAAATATTTACACTGAAGTACACAATTTAATATTTCAAATATTTAACGCAGCTACTCCTGTTTATTACGTACTTCTATCTTCTTATAAAGTAAATCATTACATTTCTTATGAACACCCCACATTAGTGCAGCTTAAGGTAATTCAGACCTTTTTCCTCTCTGTCTGCTTCACTGTAACCATAAAACAGACAGCAACAGGACTGGAGTTTAACCTGAAGCTGTGCAGTAGAAGTGTTAACATCTAGGCCGTGATGCCACCCAATGCTAGAGAATATCATTGAATATTCAAGCATTCTGCTATTTTACAAGTTTTTGCTATTCAATGGAATCCAATTTGAGCTTAAAATACATGAATTAATTTTTGCAGTGGTGTATATGTGGTCTTATATAAGTTATTTTCTATGATATGTCTTCTGTGGTCATTTTCATTATGCCAGTGTGCTAGCACTATAACAGTGTGCTGCATACTGACGTCTATTATACACAGATGTAAGTGTACTTCAGTTCATGTATCACAGATCACTTTCAAAGACAGCATTGTCTGTTTCTTAGAATTCTTTTCAATGCAGAACTAAACAGGCAAGAATAGAGGATGACCTGGGGATGAGCGACTTTAAGTTTAATTAAACATGCTAATAATGATCTGAGCATATTTTACAGATTTAGTAATTCATGGCTGTGTTCCACAGTACTGTCACGGCATCCGTCTTGGGCATTGTTGATGTTATTTGTAACTGTTTTTCAAGAGGAAAAAAAAGGCTTTGAACTGGCAGTCATCTGATATACAGATGTGCAAACTGCAAACGTTCCAGCAGAACAATATAAATGCACTAGCGGGTGTCTACATACAAAATAAGTTGACTGTTTTGTGATCAGCTTGTTCCTGTTTGTCCATTGCTTGTTATTTTAAGACAAAAAACAAAGCAGTTCAATTGTCAGTGCATCATTTCTTTCATCCATGCCTAATGCACAAGTTATATTTATTTTACTGGCTGGTAATTCTAAAAGATCTTTTTGAAAGTTTATGTTGGAAGAGTGCTCTTATTATGTTTCTGTTAGAATTGCTTTCATGTGTTTAAGCAATGCAAAAAGAAAGCTAAAGAGATTTATGAATAAACGTTGTCATAATATGAAAAATACCACTGTGGTTTGAGAGTGACGTACTATAGAGATAAGCGAGTGAAATCATTCTTATGTCATCTTAAACCACTTTAAATCATATAAAACACATTTTGCAAGAGGAAAATATCCATCCTTCTGTATTTTGAAGGGCAATGCATTTTTACTTATATTAAATGACCAGATGGGTCTTTCTTACTTAGTTACGTACTTACTTACAGCATCTTCTCTGTTGTGTATGAGAGTTCAACTACATGCCATTTCTTTAATCAGATATACTCCTTACGACGTGTGGGTTGTAAAACCCCACAGACATGTTAAGAGAACATGACAGAGTCACACAAACAGAGATCAAACCAGAAATGCAGCCTGGTCTCTGAAGCTGTGAGGCAGCAGTACTTGTCATTGTGCCACCCACGCCTGCTTCAATGTATCCTTAACATCCACCCATCCATTTTCCAGACTTGCCTATCCCAAGCAAAGCTGTGGAGAAACTGAATCCTATTCTAGTATCTGGCACAAGGCCGGAACAATCCATTGACAGGGCACCAGTCTCAGAGTAGTACTCCATAACATTTCAATCTAAATTATAATATAGTATAATCAGTAAATTATTTTTTAAGACAATTTTTGATGTAAAGACAACAAAACATATCAAATCATTTTGAAGAGTGTAAAGTAGCTATGAAGTCCTGTCCACATACACAGTATATATGTATAACACGAGTTTGCACCATTAGGTATTTATCTGGCTGGAAGGGATTGGACCTTGACTGATTTTTCTGGTTTAATTTTATCTTTATCTTTCATTTTTCTGGTGCAGTTATTTCTTCTTTCCATTCATTTTTTGAAGTATCTTCCAAATACACCCCAAGATGTTAATCAAAAAAATTAAAAACTTCACAAGATTCCTGGAGGGTGACAGGTTTATAGCACACGAAAGTTATGACATATTTTGTACGTATACTCTTTGTGAGTGACATTGTTGTCACTGAAGGAAGGTGATGCAAAGATTTTCTTAGTTATTTCTTCTTTATTATGTACTATATTTCTAATCCAGAAAGTATAACATGTGAAATCTGTCTGCTCTATTTTAGCCTACAAGAAGAAAAGAATATGCTGGAGAAAGAGTATGAAGCGATACCAAAGCCAGGGGTATGCACACTACTCATTTTCTATCTCTTGTTTTAAGTTTGGGTAGAATAGAGATATAAAGGAAACTGCTGATTCTAAAGTGAGGCTTAGAGCACTTTTACTTCTAGAGTGTGTGCATGCTGAGCGTCTGATCAAGCAGTTAGTCAGCATTGACATTCTCTAGATCACTCCACAAGGAGTGTAGTCACAAAACAACAACTGTTCAAAAGAAGATAATGCATGGAGTACATTGAACGGCTTAACTACAGACAGTACAAAAGAATTGCAAAAAGCTTAATGTAAACATTATACAAATGGAAAATGTGTAACAAAATGAGGAAATGATTGTGCATTCCTAACATGACTTCTTGAGTCAATATTAATGCAATAAATGGGTTTCACAGACATAACATATCCAATGAACTACAAGAAGTGCCAGCTAAATGCTGTGCGCATCATGGCCTTTCAATAATGCTGAGGCCAACTACATAACATCATAGCTTTAATGCAGCATTACAGTATATGAGATAAGCATAAAGAGGCATTTCATCTCAGCTTTTTTAGGATAAGCACATGTTTCAATGATTTTCTTAACATATTGTAGAATGCCCATGTGTTGAAGGGCAGCCAGTTGACCAAGCTCTTCAAAACCATGACTTACTGTGTTATACCTGACCATGGGTGGTTTCTGTGGCAGTGTGTTGTAGTTGTTAAAGCTCTGAATTTCAAACCCTGAGGTTGTGGGTTCAAATTCTAGCACTGACACTGTCTGACCATGAGCAGGTCAGTTTACTTGCTTGTGCTCCTATTGGAAAAACATAAGAAATTGAACCAGTTGTATCTCTGATGTTGCAAGTTGTCTTAATAATAAGGCATCAGCCAAATAATAAGCAGTTAAAAATAAATAATGGATGTTATATTGTTGTAGTCTGCTCATGTTATGAACTGTGATTCTTTCTTCTTTATTTTGGAAAAGCCAGTTGCAGAAAGGATGGA
The DNA here is from genome assembly GCF_016835505.1 of Polypterus senegalus. NCBI lineage: Eukaryota > Metazoa > Chordata > Cladistia > Polypteriformes > Polypteridae > Polypterus > Polypterus senegalus. The sequence goes on from NC_053161.1 coordinate 41,609,891, forward strand.
TTAATCATAGCTGTAAATTCTGTATAGACAAGCACTTTGAGAATGTTATTTAAAATCATATACAAAATACACCAAAAATTAATAAACAGAATTGGAATTCTGATATTAACAAGAATCTAAGTGAGCAAGCCAGACAGACTTTACAGTGTTTGACTTTGTATACTTTTCAAGAACATGCCTTTTTTGGTGTAACAAGTTCAGCCTTGCTAGGCATCCTGCTATGAGTAAGTGCAGCGCAGGTTCAGCATATATAGAGTTATAAAAGAACAAAAAAGTGACTACCACATAAAAAGGCACCCTCAGTTTCATTTCACTCTTTAACTGTTCCTTTAACTGATTGATTTAATGTGTCATTATTAGCCTTGATCAGTGTGTATGAGGAGCAGCTTTAATGAGGATCAGACCCAATAACAGAATGGATCCCCAGCACAACCTGTTCTAACTGTTGGTATCTTAATTCATCATACATAGACAAAAGAAAATAATGAGGGAATATGTAGTGTGGCCACTTCAGATGGAGCACATTTAACATTGCTGGTTGCTGAGGGGCAGTTGAGTGTTTGTCTTTCCAGCAAGATTTCTTCAGTGTTTGTTACCCACAGCCTCAGAATGCATGCAGTGTGTGTGAAATTTGCTTGTATCGAGGAATTTTGAAAGATTTAAAACAGAGTTAATTTATTAGCATATAGGTGAAGAGCAGTTCCAGGGTATGTTGTGACCATAGGTCTTACATTAACCCCTGCCAAGTACAAAAGTGTCATATATATAATACACTACTGTGGCTGTGCGTTTGTCTGTCCAGGATTTTAAATCACCTGTAGCTCACAAAACGAACTACTGATCTATTGACCTGAAATTTGGCATACATATACTACATGACATCTACTATCCGCTTTTGGGCTGATGATTGACCTCCAAGGTTTATTCCTCTTTTTATTTTTATTGTATTGTAGGATCAACTCTCGGCAGTGGCCAGCAGGGCGGCCATGCAGCGCATGCATATGGGCAGTGTTTGTTTTTCTTTTTTTTTTATTTGTATTAATTTTATTGCAATCCATACAAAGCAATCAAGTTTTTACAAAAAGAAAAATTGAGTTAAGAACAGATCGATCCCCACCCCTGAGAGAGAGAGCAAGCCAAACGGCGTAGAATTTAAGGCTTGTAAACATACCTAAAATTATAAATTCTCTGTGCTTTATGAACTTAAAACGGGCAGTGTTTCTATCCCTACCACCTTTGCCATCACTTCCCCTACCTCTTCATATCTTTAATCATTCTTGAGGCAGATTGAAGACTTAAGTGCCAGCTTAAGTGAAAAAATTAAAGAAAACATACCAAGTAATTGCAACACAAGCCCTGACTTAATCAGTTTTAACACGAAAAGATGCCGACAAAAGAAGAGAAGAAGCAAGTGCAACAGCCTCTGAGCAAACGAATGTTAAACGTACAGAGAAAGAGTATGAAAACCATGAATGCTCAAGTCAAGTGTATTTGAGCAGTGCGCCGTTACTGGTTACAGTATAATTATTTGTACAGAAGCATTCAGTCAATTTCAAATTGAGTTTTTAATTTGTGTCTTTTTTTTTTTCAAACTACAAAGGGACATGGCATGTCTCAGGCTTAGGGCTGAAGTCAAAGAGCCATAGAGATAGGTATGCTCACAGGGCTTCAGGGCAGACCTTATGTTGAACTAAGCTAATGAATTAATGGTTACTGATGATGCACTAATAAATAACTAAGCTAGCTGAATTTACAGCTGTAGCAGAAATTAGTTAAAGCTCACAAATAATTAAAATAGTCCAACTTTCTAAACAGAGTACAAAATTTCATCAGGGCTAGTTGATATAATGACAGGCCATGTTTGAAGAGTTTCTAAAACTGGAGAAATCAAGTAAAGCAAATTAAAAAGCCTGTGTAACCAAAAATACCTGCAGCATTAGCTCTGTACAATCTAAAACCATGGCTTAAACCTAACTACTTAATAAAAGAAGATTAAAGTTAACTCACAGTCTCTTCATTCAGACACCTTGAGGGAACATTACAAATGATGATTCTTGACCTCTTTACTCTGGACATCCATAACACAATTTCAAAAGGTTATATATATTTGGATTGCTATATAAATTCCCTCCTATTCATGATTTTTGCCAAAGGTTTTTTTTTTCAGTCCAGGTAATTATTTTTTCACATACTCTTGCATAAAGAAATCCATCAGTGTTAGATCTATAATTCACAGCAGTTATCCCCAAATTGTGTGTTAGACATAGATTATGACTTGTAGCTGCAAAGAACTTCTAACAAAAGTTATCTGTCTTCGACATTTTCATGCTAACATATCAGTTTAGAATCTAATGGACTAACATGTTCTGATATTGTTCCATTCTTTTAATCACACTGGCTGTTACACAACATGTTTCTCCACCATATTAATGAATTAGAATTTATAGTAGGTTTTGTCATTTTTATCTGTATTATGTTCTCTTTATACATCTCATTTTATTTCCTGTTCATGGAGCTCATCAAATGTTTAAATTTTCAGTCTACATGTTGTATACTTTTTGGTTTCAGTTGCATATAGGAACTTGTAAAGCCACCTCAAAGTAAATGAAAAGTCCAAATGTGAGTTGGCTTAGAGGAGCTTACTAGTAAGTGTGAAAACAGATTTTCCTTACAGTTTCAGCGTTTACCTTTAGCGTATCTTACATATGAGAGATGATTTGCCTTGTATTCCTTCTTTCTTTGTAAAAAACCTGGTGATATTGCACACTATTAAAAAAATAGTTAATCCTGTTCTTTTTTTTAAAGAGCATTCTTCGCAAATTTTTGCAAAAAACTGTAATACACTTGCAGTTTTTTTTTGTATTTTTATGTCAATTTTGAATGATAATGCATTTTGAGCATGACCTTTATATTCTCTTTGTTCTTACCAAGGAATTAGAAAAGAAGACCAAAATTTTAAAAGAGAGCTGTGAGGAGCTTCGGAAGGAAAGCACAAAGCGGAAACTGGAAATAAAAAACTTAAAAGAAGATATGGAGACAAAACAAAGGCAGATGCAACGTGAGCAGAATGAATTTAATGAAAAACAGGAGGTCATGGAAGATCTGAAGGTAAGTGTCCATTGGCCCATTTGTCTTAGCATTTTCACTTATAAGAAAGACATTTTTTTATTTCTTTTCCTTGTTTTTATATCCTTCATCTCTCTGTCTGCTTTAATTGATCACTGTGGAAGGATGAATATGCGTGGCTGTAAAGGATGAATATGCGTGGCTGTAAAGGATTATTCACATCTATATTTAACAACATTGTGTTATCACACTGTTGTTACAAATTAAATGAATATAGATGTAATGATCAGTTATGCATGTTTTAACCAAGAGAAGAAAATTCATCTTTGTTTTTCCTTTTGACAACCCTAGGAAAAATGCTAGAAAACAAACAATTAACACATAATGTGAATGTCAATGAAAAGTAAGATAATTCTATTGAATTGTTATACTGCGTGTACTGTCTTGCCACAAAATTAAAAGATCAATTATTTACATTTCCAAATATTAATTAGTCTTCTTCATTGTATGAAGTATGTAATTATACATCTTTAATTAAACAAATCATTTACTTAATTTATATCTCTAAATTAGGGCCTAAGAACAGTTTAATCATGCCTTGTACTATCCAAAATGGAAACATGGCGATGTGCCTGAGCCTAAATATGTCTGTAGTTGAACTTAACACCTTTTCCATCTTTTGAAGATTAGTTTTCATTTTATTACACATACACTCTCTCTTTCTCTCTTAGATTAGGTAATTTCTCAGTTTCCATTTCCAAACCTTTTGCTGTTTCTTGTAAAAGCAATGATTCCATGGATATGTCCTGGTGGTGTGTAGTAATGTCATGAATATTTACTTTCCCACCAGAATGAATTAGTCCAGCTGCATTCCATTCCGGACCAAGTGGGGAAGGAGATTGAAAAGATAAATCGCAAAAAAATGTAAGTTAAAATTGATTTATAAGTTAAATATGTATGTTTCAAAGCATAATGAGCACATAAAAGCTAATGTTTCACTATCATGTATGTACTTTGTACAACTTTAGTTAACATTTGTTTGATTTAGAGAGTAAAATGATTTCTGCTTTTAAAGATACATTTTGCAGAGATGACTGAATAAATTAATTAGTTAACAATTTGTAAGTAATTGAAATATATCATCATCTGCAGTTGTTGTGTAATAAAAACATTATCCATCCATCCATCCATCCATCCTCTTCTGCTTATCCGAGATTGGGTCACGGGGGCAGCAGCTTGAGCAGAGATACCCAGACTTCCCTCACCCTGGCTACTTCTTCTAGCTCTTCCTGGGGAATCCCGAGGCATTCCCAGGCCAGCCGAGAGACATAGTCCCTCCAGCGTGTCCTGGGTCTTCCCCGGGGCCTCCTCCCGGTTGGACGTGCCCGGAACATCTCACCAGGGAGGCATCCAGGAGGCATCCTGATCAAATGCCCGAGCCACCTCATCTGACTCCTCAGCAGCTCTACTCTGAGCCTCTTCCAGATGACTGAGCTTCTCACCCTGTCTTTAAGGGAAAGCCCAGACACCCTGCGGAGAAAACTCATTTCAGCCACTTGTATTTGTGATCTCATTCTTTCGGTCACTACCTATAGCTCATGACCATAGGTGAGGGTAGGAACATAGATCGACAGGTAAATTGAGAGCTTTACCTTACGGCTCAGCTCCTTTTTCACCACAACAGACCGATGCAGAGCCCGAATCAGTGTGGATGGCGCACCGATCCGCCTGTCAGTCTCACGCTCCATTCTTCCCTCACTCGTGAACAAGACCCCGAGATACTTGAACTCCTCCACTTGGGGCAGGATCTTGTTCCCAACCTTAAGAGGGCACTCCACCCTTTTCCGGCTGAGAACCATGGTCTCGGATTTGGAGGTGCTGATTCCCATCCCGGCAGCTTCACACTCAACTGCAAACCGATCCAGAGAGAGCTGAAGATCATGGCCTGATGAAGCAAACAGGATAACATCATCTGCAAAAAGCAGTGACCCAATCCTGAGTCCACCAAACCGGACCCTCTCAACGCCCTGGCTGCACCTAGAAATTCTGTGCATAAAAGTTATGAACAGAATCGGTGACAAAGGGCAGCCCTGGCAGAGTCCAACTCTCAATGGAAACAGGTTCGACTTACTGCCAGCAATGCGGACCAAGCTCTGACATTTGTTGTACAGGGAACAAACAGCCCTTATCGGGAGGTCCGGTACCCCATACTCCTGGAGCACCCTCCACAGGATTCCCCGAGGGACACGGTCGAATGCCTTTTCCAAGTCCACAAATCACATGCACCCTCCAGGACCCTGCTAAGGGTGTAGAGCTGGTCCACTGTTCTGCAACCAGGACGAAAACCACACTGTTCCTCCTGAATCCGAGGTTCGACTATCTGATGGACCCTTCTCTCCAGGACCCCCAAATAGACTTTTCCAGGGAGGCTGAGGAGTGTGATCCCTCTATAGTTGGAACACACCCTCCGGTCCCCCTTGTTAAAGAGGGGGATCACCACTCTGGTCTGCCAATCCAGAGGCACTGTCCCCGATGTCCATGTGATATTGCAGAAGCGTGTCAACCAGGACAGTCCTACAACATCCAGAGCCTTGAGGAACTCCGGGCATATCTTATCCACCCCTGGGGCCCTGCCACCAAGGAGTTTTTTGCCCACCTTGGTGACCTCAGTTCCAGAGATGGGAGAGCCCACATCTGAGTCCCCAGGCTCTGCTTCCTCATTGGAAGGCATGTTAGTGGGATTGAGGAGGTCTTCGAAATACTTCCCCCACCGACCCACAACATCCCGAGTCGAGGTCACCATCCCTACCATATACAGTGTTGACACTACACTGCTTCCCCCTCCTGAGACGCCAGAAGGTGGCCTCCCCATACTCCTCCCACGCCCGATTTTTTGCCTCTGCAACCACTGAAGCCGCATTCCACTTGGCCTGCCGGTACCTATTAGCTGCCTCCAGAGTCCCACAGGACAAAAGGTCCTGTAGGACTCCTTCTTCAGCTCACCGCCGGTGTCCACCAACGGGTTCCATTAGCAGTGTTTTACTTTCAGCTGTACAGTTAAACTGGGGAACATTGGGGCACAGAGCTTAGCATTGCTGGGTCATAGCACTGGAGGATATGTCCAAATTGTGGCCCAGTAACTAACAGTATGTAGTTTGCGTGTGCTTCCTGTGTTTACATGGGTTTTCTACACATATTGTAAGGCTGATTGCTGACTAAATTTGCTCACTTGGCATGTGTGTATAGTGGTACCCCAAGATGCCTCTGTCCAATGTTGTTTCCCGCTCTGTGCCTGATATTGGTGGAATGGGCTCAGACTCCTTGAAGCACGGAAAATGGGACTAAGTGGGTTTAAACAATGGATATATGTACTGACAATTAAATATAGTTTAATGAGAAATATGTTATTATTATTATTATATATGTTTAACTATGCAAAAGAATCTCCTCAGAAAAATAAGGGACAAAAATTACATTTATAAAGTGGAATAATGTTAGGAAAGGCAGGTTAGGGTAGGGTCCTTTGTTTGGATTTGGAGCTCAATCTAAGGTAGTCAGAAAATCTCAGACATATGGGCCTGGCCTGGATTATGTGCTTAGACGGGAAGTACTGAACATCTTAATTTTAAGGATAGGTGTTGTCGTTGGGGTGGAGGTTAATGAAAGAATTTATGTATTTCATTGACAAGTACATCTATACACCTTGCACCTACTCTCAGACATCGTGTTTTTACAAATACAGAATGAACTTCCTCTCCGTGAGCCCAATCCTGAAAAAACTGGGAGTTAAAATGTCTATGCTCTGAACATGTAAACATTTATGTGGATCAAAGTGTAATCCAGACTAGAAACACTAAGGGTTATTTATTTCTGTCAATCATAGACCATAAACGAATATAACACCAAGTCAGGTATAGAAGAGAAAGGCTTTTGTTATTCTTGATACAAAATGTAATATTACATAAGGAAATTCAGATCAACTACCACATTTATTGCTGTCTAATCACATATGCAAAAACTAATGATGCCTGTCAGAATTAGAAATAGAATAAACATCTAACATTATAGTATAGTTTGTAAGAAATGAACAAATCTTTATAATTTGAGTTTTGTTAAAAGCTCCATGTCAGCAGCAATTTAAATGAAAGAACACGATTGTATTTTACATATAGAATATATTCAAATGAATTCCATTATTAAATTAATTTGAAGTCAGTGCTTAAAGAAATTCCATGAAATTGGTCATTAGTATAAATAGTGCACTGCTTGTTCAATTAATTATTATAGTTTTCTCAGATGTTTCAATCTCTTGAGAACATTTCTGTATAACACACTGTTCACTGTTGTAATTTCCACCATCCTTTCATTTTCTTAAATTACTTTTTTCCAATACTGCATTATGTATATTGGCAACATCAGGTGCAAGTCAGAAAATAAGGTGACAGTCCATCAAATGGGCACGCTTGCCCCCATCACAAAGACAGGACCAGTTTTGGGATGTTAATAAACATACACTTCTTTGGGATTTGGGAGGATTGTAATCTGAGTTATTAAAACACAAGAGTACTTCAATGATTGATAGAAACTTTTATACAAATTTTGTCTACATATTGTATACATTGTATACATATTTTGTACACATATTTGACTAGAAACTTCAGGAGTTAGTTTTGTGTGTTTAATTTTATGTATACTTTACCGTACTTATACTTTTACTATAATTAATTTTTAATAAGTAACCTTACAGGATGTTAAAACTGAATTCAAACTGAACATGTCATTTTTTTATTAGTGACTTAGACAAAAAAAGAGCAGAACTAGAGGATCAATTCTCCGAGTTAACCACAGAACAGAAGCACACAGAATCCAAGTTTAAGAAGTTAATGGAGGAGAAACACGATATCATGAAGGTTCTAGAGAAGAAGAGAGCAGAGATAGAAGCCAAAGAAAAGGAGCAAAGCCAGCTAATCAAAGAACAGGAAATCACCAAAGAGAAAGAAGAAGCAGCCATGGCAGACAGGTTTGTACTGCAGTGGTTTAACTTCATTCTGCAATATTTTATTGTGTACTCCCTTTGCTACAACTGAATGGGTATACAAAATCCTGGCCACGAAGTGGGGCTGCACTGTGAAGTGGCTGTCAGCACTCAAATCCAGATTCCTCTGAATGTGAATCTTAGCTTGAACACTGTCAATATACAAGTGTTGTTTCAGAAATGTTTGAGCATTACACATCAGTTGTATATTAATTGATTGCTTTCTGTTTACAAAAGCAAATTTATTCTGAGATGGTGACTTTGGTGATGTGTGCAGTCATTTGTGAGTACTGCATTAGGAAAATCAGCTATCACTGCAAATTGCCTTTTGACCTCAGCTTGACTGTAAGGAAATTGGATGTTTCTGGTTAGCATCTTAATTATACCTTTACATACCGATGGCAAGACACACCTCAGGGAAGGCTGCAAGTTCCTGACCTGTCAGCCAGTTCACACTAAAAGCACCCATAATTTCTGTATGGTTGTTAAAACCTGAAATGGAACAGAGATTGCATGATTTCTATATGGTGGTCCCTGTACTGTAGGCTTCAATTCAGCACACAATTCCAAGAAGTCTAAATAAGCTTATAGACCAGTCATCATCATGAGTATTGCAGTTTCTGAAACCTTGCTCCCTGATTGGCCTGGCACTGGTGATATCCTCCAAAAGAGGTAATGCTGCCATTGCCAGTTATGTCATACAACGCGCAGCACACCCTTTTTAGAGACAAAATATATACAGGTGCTGGCCATAAAATTAGAATATCATGACAAAGTTGATTTATTTCAGTAATTCTATTCCAAAAGTGAAACTTGTATATTAGATTCATTCATTACACAGAGACTGATGTATTTCAAATGTTTATTTCTTTTAATTTTGATGATTATAACTGACAACTAATGAAAGTCCCAAATTCAGTACAGTATCTCGGAAAATTAGAATATTGTGAAAAGGTTCAATATTAAAGACACCTGGTGCCACACTCTAATCAGCTAATTCACGCAAAACACTTGCAAAAGCCTTTAAATGGTCTCTCAGTTTAGTTCTGTAGGCTACACAATCATGGGGAAGACTGCTGACTTGACAGTTGTCCAAAAGACGACCATTGACACCTTGCACAAGGAGGGCAAGACACAAAAGGTCATTGCTAAAGAGGCTGGCTGTTCACAGAGCTCTGTGTCCAAGCACATTAAAAGAGAGGCCAAGGGAAGGACAAGATGTGGTAGAAAAAAGTGTACAAGCAATAGGGATAACCACACCCTGGAGAGGATTGTGAAACAAAACCCATTCAAAACTGTGGGGGAGATTCACAAAGAGTGGACTGCAGCTGGAGTCAGTGCTTCAAGAACCACCACGCACAGACGTATGCAAGACATGGGTTTCAGCTGTCGCATTCCTTGTGTCAAGCCACTCTTGAACAAGAGACAGCGTCAGAAGCATCTCGTCTGGACTGCTGCTGAGTGGTCCAAAGTCATGTTCTCTGATGAAAGTAAATTTTGCATTTCCTTTGGAAATCAAGGTCCCAGAGTCTGGAGGAAGAGAGGAGAGGCACAGAATCCACGTTGATTGAGGTCCAGTGTAAAGTTTCCACAGTCAGTGATGGTTTGGGGTGCCATGTCATCTGCTGGTGTTGGTTCATTGTGTTTTCTAAGGTCCAAGGTCAACGCAGCCGTCTACCAGGAAGTTTTAGAGCACTTCCTGCTTCCTGCTGCTGACGAACTTTATGGAGATGCAGATTTCATTTTCCAACAGGACCTGGCACCTGCACAAAGTGCCAAAACTACCAGTACCTGGTTTAAGGACCATGGTATCCCTGTTCTTGATTGACCAGCAAACTCGCCTGACCTTAAACCCATAGAAAATCTATGGGGTATTGTGAAGAAGAAGATGCAATACGCCAGACCCAACAATTCAGAAGAGCTGAAGGCCACTATCAGAGCAACATGGGCTCTCATAACACCTGAGCAGTGCAACCGACTGATCGACTCCATGCCACGCTGCATTGCTGCAGTAATCCAGGCCAAAGGAGCCCCAACTAAATATTGAGTGCTGTACATGGTCATACTTCTCATATTCATACCTTTCAGTAGGCCAACATTTCTAAAAATCGTTTTTTTTGCATTGGTCTTAATTGATATTCAGCTCAGGACAAACCATAGTCCTAATGTGTTTTAATACAGTGAATTTTGACCTGCCAGTTATTCAAGTACTTAAGTGTTCTTTTCAGAGTATTAAACATGTTCTATTTTAAGATTGTAATAAACATACAATAGTTTGTGAGACGTTTGTTATACTTTATGCCAACTCCCATATATGGCCTTCTTGCCATCTAGTAGGCTATCATGACATCACTTGTTTCATTTTGGTGGACTAAATAACATCTGATTGATATTTGCTCTGACTGTGTAATACAGTGTCTTTCATGGAGTACACTATCACAAAGTGCATATCTAAATAAGATAAAGTGTAATGGAGGAATTCAAATATAATTATAAATCAAAGGGAAATAAAAAGTAAAAAGTGCCTACAAAAATAACAGTGGAATAAATGGGCATGTCAGCCAGCCACTGCCTGCTTAATTCAGGAGTTTTAGAGCAAGAGCCGACCCTAGTAGCATCAGATATAAGGCAAGGATTCGTACTGGATGGGATGTCAGTAACCCAAGAGTAGACAGAAGATAGGAGCTGGCAAAAGCACAGCAGAGTTAACATCGGTTCAGCAGGTATAAATGGGACTGAAGTAAACAGAATTAAAGTAATGAAGAGAAAGAGTGGGTTGGAATATTAGAATCTTAGCATGATGGAGTGCTATATAAACCACTCATATAGGCAATGGCAATGGGAAAACAAATTTTCATTCCAAAATCACATCCATGAGCATGAGTGAAATGTTTAACTTTAGGAAAATGTAAAATGTAAAGATATATTGTGTAATCTTGCTATCTGTGCCTATGCAGAGCAGTTTTGGATCTTAATGTGCGGCACATCATGTTGGAAAAGAAGACACAACATGACAATCTGGCCTGGAAATTGAGAGAGAAAGAAAGAGATCTGCGCAACTTGAAGAAAACTGAACTGCAGCTAAAGCTGGCTAACGATACACTTTCTAATGTTCAGGCTCAGTATGAAAAGATTCAGTTACAGGTATGCAAGGTATTACATAACTTCTATTTGGAGGGGATGTCAAACTTGACAGCTGTGTTTGCTGACAACTTAGATGACTCCATGATGACTTTCCAGCACAGTTTCATATTTCTATGCACAGTGAGCTTGCCACATGCTGGCTGCCAATAATGTGTTGCTTGGTTGAGTAAGTGGCTGTATAAATGCTTTCCTTGTATCTCAAGTTCTGCCATGATCTTGGCCCTTCTTTTCCTGTCTCCATTCTATTGTGGTACATAAATCATGAGAAATCAGAGTAAAAAGCCTCTACCATGTTTGCATGGTATAAAACATACATGTTCCTTATTCCTATCAGCTGCATTATATGCATTGTTCTTCCAGGTAAACAGTCATTGAAACACTTAGTGGCCACTCCATTCTAAACAGTTTCTTTGTACTGTTGTGTAGGTCACTTAACCGGCTAAGTGATTATAAACAATACAAAAAAAATGAAGCTGAGTATTTTCTAGTACTAAGATGGAGTTTCCTTCCCAGAACATTCTAGTAGTAAGTGGAAGTTAGCAGAATGTTCTAGTATTTAGGAGGAGTTTCAGGAACATTCTAATAGTAGAACAGAAACAGTTCATTCTTCGACTGGTCGCAGGCCATCACAAGAATCATCCAGCTTCATCAAAGACAGTTTGAATGTCATGGACCTACAAATGTGGGAACAGTTGTCTGCTGTTTAGTTCAGTTGACATACAAAACTACCAAATGGAATGACCTCTGAGTGTTATTTTCCTTAAAATACTTTGTGTTTGTTATAAATATAAGGAATACAACTATAGTTTTTTTTTTTTTCTTTGGACCTCCCTAATGACTTGTGATTATGAGAGAGCCCCATAAATGTCCTTGATTTGCTAAGATTATGTATGTAAAGTATGTTGCTGAAAATTGTGTAGTGCGACAGGGACTTAAGGGGAAGGAACGTTGGTTCTGACTGGTCATTTCTCACCACATGCCTTGCAAACCACAGAGGATGTATATTTCAGGTGTCGGGCCCAATCTTGCTGTTGCTCACTCGGAAGCAGAATCAACCCAGAATACACTGTATATGATCAGTCAAAATGTTAATGAACATGATTATCATTCATGATTAGTCAATAACATCACAAAATCATTATTTTCTTTTCATAGTTTTTAGTTATATATTTTGGGCTCTGCCAGATATTAACATGTGATGGCAAACAGTCAAATGAAAAGGTTTGGGAACCCCTCTTAATTCTTTGGATTTTTGTTTATCATTGGCTGAGCTTTTAAAGTAGCAACTTCCTTTTAATATATGGCGTGCCTTATGAAAACAGTAGTATTTTAGCAGTGACATTAAGTTTATTGGATTAACAGAAAATATGCAATATGCATCTTAACAGAATTAGACAAGTGCATTAATTTGGGCACCCCAACAGAGATATTACATCAATACTTAGTTGAGCCTCCTTTTGCAAATATAACAGCCTCTAGACGCCTCCTATAGCTCTTGATTAGTATCTGAATTCTAGATGGAGGTATTTTTGACCATTCTTCTATACAAAATCTCTCCAGTTCAGTTAAATTTGATGGCTGCTGAGCATGGACAGCCTGCTTCAAATCATCCCATAGATTTTTGATGATATTCAAGTCATGGGACTGTGACGGCCATTCCAGAACATTGTACTTCTCCCTCTGCATGAATGCCTGTGTAGATTTCGAACTGTGTTTTGGGTCATTGTCTTGTTGGAATATCCAACCCCTGCATAACTTCAACTTTGTGACTGATGCTTGAACATTATACTGAAGAATTTGTTGATATTGGGTTGAATTCCTGTGACCCTCAACTTTAACAAGGGCCCGGTCCCTGAACTAGCCACACAGCCCCACAGCATGATGTATCCTCCACCAAATTTGACAGTAGATAGCAGGTGTTTTTCTTGGAATGTGGTGTTCTTCTTCCACCATGCAAAGCACTTTTTGTTATAACCAAATAACTCAATTTTTGTCTCATCAGTCCAAAGCGCTTTGTTCCAAAATAAATCTGGCTTGTCTAAATGAACATTTGCATACAACAAGCCATACAGATGTTCTTTGTGGAAATGTCGCTGAATAGTAGAGCGATGTACAGATACACCATCTGCAGCAAGATGTTCTTGCAGGTCTGTGGAGGTGATCTGTGGGTTGTCTGTAACCATTCTCACAATCCTGCGTATATACCACTCCAGTATTTTTCTTGGCCTGCCAGACCTGGGTTGGTTTAACAGCAGCTGTGCCTGTGGCCTTCCATTTCCTGATTCCATTCCTTACAGTTGAAGCTGACAGTTTAAACCTCTGAGATAGCTTTTTGTAGCCTTCCGCTAAACCATGATACTGAACAATCTTTGTTTTCAGATCTTTTGAGAGTTGCTTTGAGGATCCTATGCCGTCACTCTTCAGAGGAGAGTCAAAGGGAAGCTCAACTTGCAATTGACCATCTTAAATACCTTTTCTCATGATTGGACACTCCTGTCTATGAAGTTCAAGGCTTAACGAGCTAATGCAACCAATTTGGTGTTGCAAGTAATCAGTATTGAGCAGCTACATACATTCAAATCAGCAAAATTATAAGGGGACCCACATTTTTGCACAGCCAGTTTTTCACATTTGATTTAATTTCATACAACTAAATACAGTAATCCCTCGCTATATCGTGCTTTGACTTTCGCGGCTTCACTGTATCGGCGGATGGCTGAGTAGCTACCCAATCAGAGCATGCAGTTAAGCTTCTGTGTGCTGATTGGTTCAGCGACGGAGCGCCAAATTCGATTCCGCTGCGTTAACCAGGAAGTCTCGTCTCTCTCATTCAGCATCAGTGTGTTTCGCTGTGTAAAGAGTCAACTTTTGTGGTTATCTTTGTGCGTAGTCAAGCCCTTCATTATGGCTCCAAAACAATCTGCTCCTGCTCCTGCTTCAGGGGCCGTGCCCAAGCGCCAACAGAAGATGCTAACGATTACCGAAAAGGTAAAAGTTTTGGATATGTTGAAGGAAGGGAACAGCTACACCGCTGTAGGACACCATTATGACATCAATGAGTCCACAATTCTTTTTATTTAAAAAGGAGGAAAAGAATATAAGATCTACGGCCACAGTGTCCTTTAACCAGGGTGCAAAACGAGTTTGAAGTGTATGTGATAAGGCAGTAGTCCGGATAGAATCTGCTTTAGGGATTTGGATTGAAGACTGCCAGAAGAAGAACAACGGCGGTACTACACAATCGCCTGAAGAGGCTCCTTCAGAAGAGCTGTAACTTTCTCTTTTGTTGTGCAGTAAAATTAAACTCATCATTATCAGACAAGTCATTGTGTCATTGTTGGTGAGTAACCATAATTAATTTTCTATGTACAGTACTTAGTACATGTACGTACGTTTAGTGTTACTGTACACACATTTTACTGTATATAATTTTTCTTGCATTGTACGTACTTATTGCTGGTGGCCTGTCTGTCGTAATGGCTATAACATATGTGATATTGGAGATTATATTTAGGTTTTACTGTATATAAACAGTGTGTTTACATACATAATTTCAACAAATCTTACCTAATATCTAAAAGAATACAAAGGGTTTATGCTGTATAACTGTACGGGAAATGTTTATAATAGTGTGGGAAAGTTTATAAGGGCTTCAAATATATAAAAATAACCATATGAATATATGGATTTTACTTCGCGGATTTTCACTTTTCACAGGGGGGGGTCTGGAACGCAACCCCCGTGATCGAGGAGGGATTACTGTACTGCTTCACTAAAAATCTTTGTTTGGAAAACACCCCAGTACTCAGATGTTCCTAGGAAATGAAAGACATACCACGGTTATCT
Organism: Polypterus senegalus; assembly: GCF_016835505.1. Taxonomy (NCBI): domain Eukaryota; kingdom Metazoa; phylum Chordata; class Cladistia; order Polypteriformes; family Polypteridae; genus Polypterus; species Polypterus senegalus. The sequence goes on from NC_053161.1 coordinate 41,624,982, forward strand.
TTTTTGTTGAAAGTAGAGTAAATTACTATGCAGGCTGAGAGGGGTTCCCAAACTTTTTCATTTGACTGTATAATCTTTTTGCTTCTCCATTTGATGCATAGTAGCATCTACAACATTGGGTTATTAACATATGTACTCCATGTAAGAACTAAAACTTTCTACTTCTTATGCAGTGCTCAGCTTAATGATAATTCACTATATTTGCCATTTAAAATTCCTTGCATAAGGAATTTAGCATTTTTTGCATGTCCCAACTTATTCTCCAGAGACAGAAAGAGAGGCTTGGGGTCATAATGCAGGGTTATCTATTTGAACAACATCCCTGGAGCAATTCTAGGTTTAGGGTCTTGCTCAAGGGCCCAATGGAGAAGCATTCCTTTTGGCACTGCTGGAACTCAAACCAGCAATCTCCTAGTTTACCAGCACTTTACCTCCATGTGAAGTTTAAATCTGAATTTGACTGTATCTGTACCAAAAACAAATATTTTCCAAGTTAAAAAAGTCCTGTTAATTGTATTTTTCTAAGCAGCTTATCCACATACTGAACAACCTAAGAAGCATTATCTGACCTCAAACCTCATGAATCGCTGTACTCAGACAATATTGAAGTAGGATTTTATTTTCCTGGAGTCGATTTACATCTGCCTAAGTATTATGTAAATTCAATAAATTCACTTAATGTTGCTTTGTTTTTCTTAGCTGGTCAGAATTACATGCATGCTGTTTAATTACAATAAAGTAGCTGCCTTGAGCATGGGAAAGGTGCTATATAAATAAAATGTATTATTATTATTATTATTAACCTGCTTTATATCAAACCATCAAGGTAAAGGTAATTTTTTTCTTTAAAACACAATGGGTCACCTTTGCTTTCATTATTTGTGCTTAAGGATAAAGAATTGTAAATAATTTAAAAATATATTTGCTTCTGGCTAAACTATAGTGATGAGCATCAAAATGATTTCATACTATATTACTGTATGTCACATTAATTCCTGAGCTGCGGTGCACATTTCTGCCCCAGTTCTCAGGAGTGGAATACCTTCTGTGTGGAGTTGGCCCGTTCTATAGACTCCACTTCCACCTGACATGTTGCTATAGAAGGATGATTGCATTTAAATTGAAACATCCAGGATGCCAATTCTTATCTTGTAAAAACATTTTAATTGTCTTTTTCTTAATGGCTGTGGCGACAAATACAAACTTTAACTGCTTTGAGACCCTTAGCAGGTATATACTTAAGCAGAAGTATTTTAAGCTCTTGCGTTAAAGATGCAAAAAATGTTTTTTCCTTCTTTTAAGGATCTAGTGGCAGCACCTAGAATTGCCTGGTTAAATTATTTTTAAGACAGAACTATCTAACTTATAAAAAGTTTTTTTTTCTTAAAGTGTATCCTCCCAGTGAGAAATTCAATTTAGGGCTGAAAAACTGGGAAAAAAACACTCTCCTTAAAGCTCACTGTAGTAAAAAGGAAAGCACCCTCCCCGTCAAAAATACTCCCAGGGTGAAAGTGTTGAGTTCCAATGCAATCTGTTGTCTCTTCCTGACAAAGTTGTTGAGATTGGACCAAAAGTGTGGAATTGTATGAAGAACAAGTACGTACACACACACACACACACATTGAGTTGTAGTTATTAGATAATTAGAATGAGTGACTTAGAGTTATACTGTTATTTTTGGTGTATTTTTTTCTTACCAGTTTAATAAAAGAACAACTGACAGCAAGAAATAAAAGAGTTATTATACTAATCTATATTTTAATGATCCTGGACTCTAACCCCCCTCCCCTCCACCCCCATCAAATAACACATGAAGCGATAACCACCGGAAAAAACATGCTTTAAAAAACTTTAAAAAAGAAAAAAACAGAACTTCACAACCACTACTTCCGTCAAAAACACATATGAAATGTACTGTGTAAGTATTTTAGGTAAACACCGTTTGCCCAAGTTACAGAAAGAATATAGTGGTGTGTGGTAAACATTACTATAGTTTTTCAAACTTTAACTGTACATAGCAGATGAACAGCATTTAAACCTGAATGATTTATAAGTAAAGAGCACCAATTAATTATTATTAATGTCAGCTTTATACTGAAGTAGCACTGCTAATAACCCATGCGTCTATTGCAACATTTGTATGCTCATCCATTGTCAGTGTGGTTTCTTCTCCAACATGGCCAAGGATGATTGCTATCTTGCATCAAAGCCGAATTGGATTAGTGGGTTAGACAATGGATGGTAGAATATATAATTTGTTTTTCATGTGCAGATCTTTTTTCATTTTAAGACCCAGATCTTTGGACACATGGTACATGCAGCTGATGGCAGGTGGCTGAAGCTTCTAATCATCACTTGTGAAGAAGGAGAACAGAATGTGGTGTCTGTTTGATGTCCATGTACTAACTTATGAGAGACATTGTCCTTCTGCTCAATTGTGAGATTTTTCGGCACCATTTTGGCACAGACCTTTTGCATGTGCAAATGTTCAGTCAAAATTTGATGAACGGTAAATCTGTTCAAATTTAATTGTTCACTCAACATACTTAATGTTAAATGACGGTCTGATCTCACAAGAGTGTTCACACGTTCGATGTTTTCATTGGTTTTCGAAGTTGAAGGCCTCCCTGAAAAACTTGAGCTCGGGATAAAGAATGTTCCCCATAGGCCTGTTTTAACTTTTCAAACGTCACACTTGCCGATTCTCCAAGCTTAACACAAAATTTAATGGCACAACGTTGCTCCAAATTCCGCTGTTCCATTTTGCGTGATGCACAACCAAAAACACAACTTCGCTAATAGCAGTCACAAACATCACGTAGTTAACGGAAGGAGTTGAAGCTCGCACTGAGCTATGGGAGGGTACTGATACACGTGCTCTATCAAGGACAACAGCGCAGCGTTGCCAGATCTCTTGCAGTCAAAATTCCAAATGTCGCATTCAAGGTGTCTTTTTCATCAATGACATCCATCCATCCTTCAGCCCATTTTGTGAAACCTCTATATCTAGTCACTTGGAGTCAGGGCCTATCACACCAACAATGAGAGCAAGGCAAGAGTCAAATTTGGGTGAGATACCAGGGCATATTCATGCACACTTACTGACTCAAACACACTCACAGCCACCTACAACAGGCACATTTAGTGTGCCAGTCAACCTTACATGTATGTCTCTGAGATGAAGAGATGAAGCAAGAGTGAGACCAAGCAGGTAAAGAGACAATGCAGGCTCCATACAAACAGTGAGCGGGTGAGAAATCAACACAGGTATCTTGAATTGGGAGACAGCAGAGCTAACCCTTTTCTGCTCCCTTATCACTGGAAATACAAGATTTCAAAGTCGCACACACCCACACAATATGACACACCTTGTATTATAACATAAAAGACTATTTATATACAGTACTTATTGTAGTTTAGCTTTCTGTCTCTGGAAAATGTCATTCTGGAAGCTCACAATACTGTGGAGCAGATTTATGTGACAGGAGTGGCCCACTTTTATTTGTAAAATCTCCAAACAGATGGACAGCTGTGTTTTCACACAGAGAATGCTTATTTTTTAAAGAACAGTGAGGGTAACAAGGAAGGTAGACATATAATAAAGCACAGAACTGACACCAACTGCATTATCTGTTACTCCATCTCTCTTTCTCTGTCTGCTTTTTCAGAACTCCCAGTCTGTAGATCATTAAAAACTGGCAGCTATTATCTTTTATGCAGCATACTGTTCACATTTACAAACTGACTTCAGATTAAGTCCTTCACACAAACACTGCAACCCCCATTTTCGATCCAATTACTATAGATTATGAAAATGTTTGAAATTTTTATCATTCTTTATTATTTGTAATATTTTGATTAATATGAAGAAAGAGTAAATACCACATAGCAGCACAAAATTGCATAACTATAACAAACAACAATCTCAGATTACTCCTGTTACCTACTGGCCCACTTTGTCAAGTTATTAGAAAATCACAGCAGTTTTGGTGAGAACAAGCCATTCTGCCTAACTAGCTAATTAATTTTTCATTTAACCACAATGAAAACAAATTGAGCTTAGAAGGTTCCTAAATTACTACCTGTGCCACATCACCAGGAACACTGGTGACAACATCTCGTCAAATGCCCACACCTAAATATGGGAGCCACTGCATTATGAATTATTGATCATAAATGATTTAACCTAAGAAAAAGTAAAAATCCCATTTTGGGGTAGCCTCATTTCATATTTTGTTAAATTACAGTGCAGATGTATCAAGTTATTGAATGACCAACCAATTACTAAAAAAGATCAAATCAAAGGCGGTCCATAGGGGAAATAAGGAGCACCTTGGCATCCACCCTGCCCAAAGATGAACTTGTGTTGGTGTACAGAGATTGTGAGAATGGAAGAGTTCTAGGAAAATAACAAATATGATACCATGAAAAAACAACTGAAAAATTAGAGTACAATGAAATTCTTATCTTCATGTGCTAATCAAAATGCAAAATACCACCACTCTCCTGTGTCATGATTACTGAGTAGAAATATTGTACCTCAAAATTTCTGTCTTCATTATCTGAATAATTGTAATAGGCAAACACCAAAAAAGGTCAACATAAAAGATAGACAGATAAGATGTGCATAAATGTATTGGGAACATCAACGGGACAAGGCGGGCAAAGTGTAGTCAGTGAGGCTTAAGGTAAAGCTGATTGTACATATTGTATTTAAACTGATGATTAGGGTCCCTTAAGGAATTTCTAATCTTTTAAAAGATGGGATCTTGGCAGAGCAGTCCTGGGCTCTGAGACAGAAGAGGGAAAAGGTTTATATGGCCTTCTGAGAAGGTATAGAAACCTGGAAGAGGAGAAATATAAAGGATGGCTGGATACAGGTGATGGAAAAGAGACCTTGTAGGCCCTTCGTGTTGAAGGCAGCTGCAGACTGAAGAAAAAAGAAGAGGAATGCCTCCTCATGTTAATGTTACCTTAGTTACAATTTCATTACCCTTACTGAAGTATGTTATAATAAAAGCCTCACTTGTAAGAAGTAAGCTGAAGAAACATAAAGGAAACAAAAGATACATTCAAATGTCTCACAGCAGGAAGATTTACAGCATGTGTTTGGAATGACAATGGAACCCATATATCACTCAACATTGATCATGAATAGACATGTAACTGAAGCCTCATTCTTGTTTTTGGGTGGTAAAAAGGCTGGCAAGCAGGCAGCTTTGCCAAAGAGATGATACACAGATATATCTGGTTTCAAGTAACACAAAAGGAATGTTTTAATTGTATTATTTGTACCTAATGAACTTGCTGATAATGCACTGGTGGAATCTAAGCTATCCACAGGTCTGAGCTAAGAGATCTCCTCAACCCCCAATTATGTAAAGTAAAATTGCACCAATCTTTTTAAATGTATGGTTGAGCAGAAGGGCAGGAGACTTGCATCAGACAGCACTGACCTGGGATACCCTACTGAGAAGGTAGAATCTCAGTGGCTCAAGATCATTCTTCAAGGTTGTTACAGAGTGAATGAAAATTACAGAGTATGGGAAGGAGAACAGAATGTGGTGTCTGTTTGATGTCCATGTACTAACTTATGAGAGACACTGTCCTTCTGCTCAATTGTGAGATTTTTCGGCACCATTTTGGCACAGACCTTTTGCATGTGCAAATGTTCAGTCAAAATTTGATGAACGGTAAATCTGTTCAAATTTAATTGTTCACTCAACATACTTAATGTTAAATGACGGTCTGATCTCACAAGAGTGTTCACACGTTCGATGTTTTCATTGGTTTTCGAAGTTGAAGGCCTCCCTGAAAAACTTGAGCTCGGGATAAAGAATGTTCCCCATAGGTCTGTTTTAACTTTTCAAACGTCACACTTGCCGATTCTCCAAGCTTAACACAAAATTTAATGGCACAACGTTGCTCCAAATTCCGCTGTTCCATTTTGCGTGATGCACAACCAAAAACACAACTTCGCTAATAGCAGTCACAAACATCACGTAGTTAACGGAAGGAGTTGAAGCTCGCACTGAGCTATGGGAGGGTACTGATACACGTGCTCTATCAAGGACAACAGCGCAGCGTTGCCAGATCTCTTGCAGTGTTGCCAGTCTCATTACTTTTCTGCCACACCTCATAAACCTCAATATTTTCTTCTTTTTCACCTAAATATATACGAATGCCCTGAATGTAATTACCCCGATCTACATACTGTCAAATAAACGAACAACACGCTGTGGTGCAACGTGAGAGGCTTTGCCTTTGACGCTGTCGCCCAAGGTTCCATTCCCAAGAGGGAGTGCAGTGAGAGTATACGCTTGATGAGCCCAGAATCAGAGCGAAACACGTGTTGCATACTCTTTGCATTATTTGACAGTAAAAACTATTTCAACCATTCTATGATCTGCTTCTCGCAACTGAAGGAGGTCACCGTGGCAGACGTTAGCCGACTTGCTGACCAACCATAAATTAGCTGTATATTAGTGATGTCATCAAATGTCATTTTTTTGCTACGGCACAACATGTTGCTAGTGGGCATGTCCTAAAGATGTACATGTGACCTAATGGGGTCCCTAATCCTGACCACCTAGTGATGTTGCTAAGCAACTTTAAGTTTACAACTGCCATGTGATGAGAGGAGGCAGAAATAATATGAAATAATATAGCAGCACAAAATAATATATATAAAATAGGAGTATAAAATAAACATAAGTATACAATATACCAAGTAAAATATAATAAAATAGGAGCAGGAAATAATATGAGAGCATATCATCTATGCTGTTCTGCAGCACTGCGTCTTTGAAACTCTTTTTTGTTCTGGATATAGGTAAGAAAATGTTTTTCTGAATTGTACCCTTCTTTTTTGTTGTGGTTTAATTTTGCCTTTTTTGGACCATGTTCTGATAATGTCTTTGTACTTCTGAATATTAAACCTTTTGATAGCTTCCTACACACCTTTTGCTCACCCAAATCCCCCTTTTCAACTGCTGGCTGTTATGGAGCAGATGTTGGTCTCAAAATGCAGTAGGCAAGTCTCTGCACTTTGACCTTTACTCAAGAGATGTTAACAAGACACCACTATTTCAATCTTATAACCTTTTTATATACCTCACACTGTAACTCTTACAGTTATAAATTAAGAATACTTGAATAAGTATTATTTGTTTAAACATATTTACAAATAGTATATTTGTTAATAACAATATGATCAACCTAATTCCTGGAGCTGGAGTCAATCTCTACACTCTGGGGCCAAATCAGACCTTTACTAACCATTAAACCAAACACTGTTAAAAAGCTGCAGAACACACCATTACTAACTTGAAAAAGTATGGTTGAAATAAAATATTGTTTCTGTGTTAAAGTAAATTTCATTTTTCAAAAAGAAGCAGAGAGCATTCAAATGTGAGAACAGGAAGTAAGAAAGAGTTGTACACAGTAATCGGATCTGAGATGTGTAAGACGTTTATAACATATCCCCATTTCAATAGTGCAGATTACATTAAAAGTCTTGAGTCAGTTAACAAAAATATTCTCATTGTGTTTTAGCCAATCTTATTTTCTTTTAGGTGGATTCAGCTCCCAAAGAAGATGGAAGTCTATCTGATAAAAGAAAAGAGTTGCAAAAAGAAGTTGAAGCTGTGAAGCGAAATGTGGCACAGCAGGTACATAACCATGCCTATCTAAATTTGTCGAAAAATACTTGTGGTAAAGTGAGAAAAGTGGCACTTTGTGGGAGCTGGTGTTCTCCAAGTATTCCTATATAGAAACTGAAGTATTTTAAGAGTTAATTGGGTTTGGCTTTACAAGGTCCACTGCTTTACAGGATACGTTTACAGACCTTGAATGGTTTAGTGTAATAGTTATACAAATATTGCATTGTTTTTTTTTCCTGACTTACCCTTTTACAGCTTTCATTTTAATAAGAGTGAGGCAGTTTCTTTGTATGTTGTTTTTGAAAGGTCTAATAAGTTTATGAATCAACATTAATGAAAGTTTCCTATAGAAATGTTCTCACACTAGACTATCACTCTTGATCAATTTATTTTTCTGTGCATCATCAAAACCTCCCTATCTATCAAAGTAGCATTTGATCTTACTTGCATATCAATTTTTCTATCTAGTCTTAGACCCTCTCAAATCTTTGAATAGATTTTTCATTTCCTTTGTATGACATGCCTTTATTATTGTCTTAGAACAGAAATAAATCACAGCTAATGGCAGGTTTTTCACCAGGTTAAATCAAAAGCCCCAGGTTTCTCCAAGTTCAGAGCTCATTCCCTCTTAAGCACTGGAACTGAACTTCTTTCCTAGTTATAATTTTAAGATGACTCCTGGTTACCAGAACAGAAGAACTTGAACTTCTGTCTCCCTTCAGTGACATGTCTTTCTCAAATTGTTGCCACTCTACCATTAAAAGAGAGAAGAATATGCTCTAATTCATCTGGAGTTCCCATCCTTGCCCTTGCAATTTCTGTACGCTCATTGCCTCAGCATACAGGAGATGGGAAAACCAGACTCATTCACCTTCTCTCTCTCTTTATCTATAGAGTTTCTCAAAATGAATCATACGCCTTCCAAGGAATAGATATATATCACAAGCCTTAGAACAAAATGTGTATAATCTGGCACACAATGAACTAGTTCAAATGTTCAGATGCCCACTATTTGCTTGTACATATTGGTGATTTGACATGGACTGATTAGTAGATGTTCTCCCATGTACTGTATTTGTAGTGATAATATTGATTATGCTTTGTATTATTTATACAATTTTAAGAATGAACTCCATCTTCATCAACTTTCCACAGTGGTCAGTGGATGTGCACAATAACAAGTGAATAATGTGTTTAATGCCTATATATATTTGTTTACTTGTGAAGCAATCCTTGACAGAGGCAGAAGTTCGCATGCTTGAGCAATGCTTTGCAGAGGAGCAGCACCTTTTGAAGGTTCAAAGCCAGTGTCAAGAGGAACTGATTCATCTCACTCGACTGGCGCAAATCAAGACTGATGAACGAGAACAGAAATCAAGAGATCTTATCAAAGCAGAGGTATCGCTTTCTGTTTAACAAGGAATTTCTTAACACGCTGATTACATTTGTAGCAGCGTCATTAGAATCAAGAGCAAATAAAGTGTTCAAGATGTTTTTGTCAGTGCAGTTTGAGGGGATTTCCATAAAAAAGGAAATAATGAAGAGCTTACATGTCAGTGAACAAGGTAAAATAAAACAGAAATAAGCTATATAAAAAATAGTACAGCTACATTTATTAAATAACTACATGTAATCTCATTTGAGAGGAGTTTGTTTGTGACTTGGGACATCGCAGTATACCGCATCCTTATTTCACCACTTTACAAAATTCATATTTATTGTTTTGGCAGAAAGAACAGGAAATACCTTTCAGCTTGTTCATGCTGAATTGCATAAAATGTTGCCATTGTCATTTCCTCGTTTTGCATTAAATGAAGGATTTGTATGGAACAAACCTCTTAATTGTAAATCACTTATTACTCAAGACACCTTTATTTAATGGTGAAGAACTACCACAGTGAAACAAATATGGATATTTCCTAATAGGCACAGAAATCCAGGACACCCTGGATTCTTATTCTTATTACTTAAGAAAGTAATAGCTGTTGTGGTCCAGGTTTCAAACACAGTTTGTGTGTGGCTGTCAAGGGCCAAGCAGTCTAGGCAAAACTGTGACTCCAAAGTGGCTTCCCTTGTTCTGTAATTCCAGCACCTCATCCAGATGGTGCTTCCATCATACAGTACATCAAGTGCAGTGTATACTGGGCAGACTTTAAAACAACTGTTACAACAATGGTGGGGAGGGAGTGAAATTCTGGCCAACGAGCTAAAATATGTACAACATCCTACCTTTTGTAAATAGTTGTTGAGCATAAATAAAAAAAAGTGTTAAGATTTTACATAGTAACCTCACTAATCCTTTACTGGCATTGCCTCATTATAATAGGAGGCCTTTGATATTATGTGCCAGGAGATCATTTACATTCTCCTGGTGTTGCTTTGTTGCAGTGTGCTGCCTTCTGGAGGCACCTGATAAATGTGCAACAAAAATGAAGAAAAAGATGACAAACAAGGAGCAAGCGTTTATAAATTAGTGGTAGAAAACAGTCTTCTGTCTGTGATCCGATTAAATATATTAGTTAGTAATTTTCATTGTAACATTTCCACTAGAAGTGTACAGTTTATCAAGGCAGACACAGATTATTTATTTTTGAATATCTTTAGCCAGTATGGATGATTCTGATTTAAAAGGAAATTGATTTCTTGCAGTAATATCCATCCAAACTTATTCAGCTTATTCAAGCTAATCAATGTTACAGGGGTTGTGATCTATCAAGACAGAACTGAACGTAACACAATAACAAACCCTGCCTGTACTGTAGTGCCAAGTTCACCTCACTCGCTTACAAAGTGGTCAACTAGCACTACAACACTTTTTTGGAATGTGGGTGGAAAACAAGAGAACCCCCAGAAGACTTGATTGAACATGAAGTCTATTCATATGCAGTAACTAGGCCAGGATCTGATATCGTGTCATGATACTAATGTAATGCTAGCCACTGTACCACCATATTTACTGTCAATACACTATATTCTGCAATCTCCACATTCCTAAGGTACAATCTTTGTTTCCTTCTCTTTCTACAGCTTTGTTTTTCATACCACATGCTTAAAATGAAGAACACGTGCTTCTCACAATAAGTAAAGTTTTTTGATGTATAATTTTTAGCATTGTTCCCCCCAGGGGTGGCAGGGGAAGCTCAAGGCCAAAAGAAGTGGTATTAAATACAACGGTGGGATAGACAAAGAAATGGCATTTGGCAGGTCATGATGGTGATTAGATGGTACAACGAAGAAACCTGAGTTCACCGCCTGCCCATTACATTTAACTTACTCCAGCATTTCCCTCGTCATGTTTGTCAAGGTAGCCTGAATTGTGTATTGCAGCTTGGGTTTTTTTTTAACCAGAATGATATCCAAGGACACTGTAGTAGCTTTCCAACACTAACAATAGTTATTTACTAAGTACAGCATTTTAAGGGTTATACAGATTGGTAGTACTACAGCATATCATTTGTATGGGTGATACCAGGTAATTCAACCAGTTCACATACATTACTGACCAGCATTAATAAAACAAATTTTAATTGTTTAAATCAAAAGTGAATTTTAATTTGAATTGTTTTAACAAATTAGATGTCTTATTTGTGCATTTCTTTTCAAAAATAATAAACTTGCATAAAGCCCACAAATTACAGTTTATGCCTGGTTATACAGTAAGTGTGTGGCAGAATACACTCTTCATCTTTACATGTATCATGAAAGAACTGATAAATGCACACATCTCCTTTTCAGTGCTTTGTCTCTAGTTTACCATTAAAGTAAAAGCAGAATAATTTACTGGAGCGTTCACATGGAGTAAGTGATGGAAGTGAAAGTTTTAATGTGGGGATGAAGTGTTTGGATTTTGCAATGTCTGAAGAAGTTCCTCTCTTTGTAAAATACTCTTGAGTTCTATTGTTTAAACCACAGACAAACCTCATACTTTTCTAAAATCAGTGAGCAATACAAAAGTGTAATATATTGATGTCGAATGTTGTTTTTCTATATAACTGTTGGCCAAAGCCATTCGTAAAGACAATTTAACATACCCCCTTAAAGTAGTGTAGTCGAACAGCATCCTCCAACTTGAGTAGTCTTTAAATAAAGGCTTATTATAAAGAAATATATAAAATATATCTGCCCACGTAGTAGTGAAACAGGACAGTGAGGAGGGCCCTGCCTGGCTCCCCACTCGTGGCGTCACGCTTCCCCCTTTCCTCGGCCCGCAGACTCTGTCTTGGATTAGCAAGAATATATCCTTCCTGCAATGAGAGAAGTCACAAAATCAACCAGAATGTTCAACCAAATTATAGAAAAAAAATGCACTCTAAATCCGTTAAGTAGTTCCTTTATTCGCTAGCTAAGTGGAGGTAAGGAATGCCCCGAGACTGGCACTTGAGCGAGGAAGGCCCTGTCCCCCTCCCCTCGGCCCGCTACGTGTCTGTTGGATTCGCAAGAATAAATTGGTACCGCAAGTGAACTATGATACTTGGCGCAATGAGAGAAGTCGCAAAATCAACTGGAGTTTTCAAGCAAATTATAGAAAAAAAAAACAATCTAAATCCATTAAGTAGTTCTCTTGTGAAAAGAGGTCAGACAGACAGACGTTGGATTTTATATATATGTGTATTTACATACATACACATATTTACAGTCACTTTAAAATGGTTATTTTGTGACTAATGCACTGTCATTTACATCATACCTTGTAATCATTAAATTTCAGTGTGGCTGCCAGTAAGAAAAAAAAAACAATGAAATAAACTAACATATATATTTTTTTATACTATAGCAAAGGAACAGTCGTATTATCAAAGAAATTAAAGGTAAAAATTTGGTCATTGAAGAACACAAGAAGAAGTTTCAAGAAGTCCAAGCAAGGTAAGCTCAACATTATACAGAAACCAGAACAGGAATGTTACCTCTGTTGAGGAAACATTTTAAGGAAACACTTGGGGTGCGCTTGGGGTCAACATAGCTAAAAGAACCTATCTGTTGACTGAGAAAGTTTTGACGCATGTAAATAAGGTAGAAAAGACTTACTTTCTGAAAGCATTACTCTTACAGATAAGATTAAATCCTCCACACAAGGCAGCATAGGTTGAAATTGACTGAGCTGTTAACCAGTGTGTCAGTTGATTCATTGGCCATCATTAGGAAGTCTGCTAAGGCTTCTTTGCATGGATTGTATACACTTTCTATAGTTCAAGTGCTATGGCTTCTTTTCCCTATCAGTATAATGTTTTTATTGTAAATGTGAATAACTACAATCACCTAACATGGACAACTCAAATTTTAATTAAAACTGATATTCAAATAAGCCCAAAAAAGCATATGTTAAGGAAGACGGGACTGTACAACACAAGAGTAGCACAAAGTGTATGGCATTGGTATCAACAGCATATCAAGTTATTCAGTAGGAAAAGGCACAGAATGGCTAGGGTGAACAGTAGTGTCCTTACCAGTCTAGTGTAAGGGATGATGTTGCTTGATGGGGAAAGCAGGACTGTGTTCAGTTATATAGCTTTGGATATTATACTCCCAAAACAGTAATTTCTGTACACAGTCAATGCCTAAATTTTAATTTATCTTTTTCAAATTTGTTCCAATTTTCTCACGTTCCTAAACATTCTTGCAGGTTGAAGGTATTTGCAAAAATGTATGACATCATTAAGAATGAGCGGAACAAATGTGTTAATCTCATTCAGACAGCATCACAGAGGACAGCAGAAATGCAAGAGAAATGCAAAATCCTGGAAAACGAGATTGAAATCCTTCGGACCAAAGCAGTAAATAAAGACAGGTATAGTAAGAATTAAGTAGGTTTAAGAGAATGGCAGTGTCTGTCCACCCTGACATTGCTTTGGCCTTCTGGGGAAAGTGCTGTTGTACTACAACCTGATCTTGGTAAGGCTGCCCCACACTTGAATGTTATCACACTTCATCAGCCACTCACAATTATCATTATTTTCCAGAATCAGAAACGTCTGAACATTGTAAGTTGGTTTGGTTATTATTAATACAAGCTATACAGAAAACTGTCTTTTAAAATCTGGTCCTCAGTACATCTCATTGATACTGACGTCTCCTGTGCTCATCCCGCAAAGGGCCTCACAGTAAAGTAGATGCCCTTCGAACATTCCATGCATCCAGGTTCCATAGCTACAACAGGGCTCCCTATCCAAACCCAAAGCTCAGGTTATCAAAGGCTATGGCTCTCACTATGGGGCTCTCAGTCTTAGTGTCGCTGACCCCCCACTGCCTTCCTGAACTTACATGGCAAGTCGCCCCATTCAGCACTGCATCACTCCAACTTTTTTATTTTATTGTTATTCTAGTCATTCCATACAAATCGATCAATTTTTACAAAAAATAGGATTGAAAACAAGTTCTGTCCTTTAACTTCAGCTTCCTTTGGTTTACTATCTGTTGTGTTTTTCCTTTTCTCGTGCCGTCTCATCCTTGTATGTCTCCGTGTGTGCAGTATCCCAATTACGCACTGCAGGAAGCCAATGAAGAAATTGAGACAGACCGCACCCCTCATATGCTGGTGCATCTTGCCCCAATTACCTCACCAACCTCCCTCAGTTGCGGGAGCACGCACACCCACAGGGATCGAGCCAGCCATTAATTATTTATTTATTAAAACGGTCACCTTCTTCTGAGCCACGACCCACTATACCACACAGCTAAGGCACAGACAAGTACTATTGGAAACCTAAAGATTTCATCTCTTCCATTTATGTATGTTGTATTGGCCTTATGAGACTGTAAGGTCTAGAAAGTACTTTAATGGTTTGCAGCTGGGACAAAGAAGCGCCTCATAATCTGTGGTCAGTATCATCACTTCCAAAAAAAGTGGCTTGTTCTTTTTAGAAAAGTGGGAAACAATTGCCACATTTGGTGGAGTACCTTGGGGTCATATTCATGAATGAGGGAGAAGATGGTTGTGAGAGTGACCAACAAATTGGTGTAGCAGCAATAGTTTTGTGGATCATGGTGGCGCAGCAGGTCAGACAAAGATTTCATTTCAGTTAGTCAGTTGGTCAAGTCAGCATCTACATCTTCACCTGTCGTCATAACATAAAGAATGAAATTTTGAATAAAACAAGTCAAGGTGGATTGCTGGATTAATTCACTGTGATAGGGTGAGCAAATTAGCATTTTCAGAGGAGCTTGGAGTAAAACCACTAAGGGGAATTAGTTGAAGTGGGCCATACATTTAGCTAGCATGCCCCGGGGCTGCCTTCAACAGACACCACAACACAGTGAAGAAATTAAATGTCTTGGGTAGCATCTCAGCTTTTATCTGGGAGGAAGTTTTTAAGGATAGAGTGGTCTGGTCAGCATATCTCATCATGTATGCTAGGTGAAAGTGATGATAAGATGATTATGATGATGATAAATACACTACAGTATCATTTATCATCTTGCTATGCTTGAAATCTGCTTTCGGATCGATTAAACAAGCCTCTCATTTATCTGATCATCAAAAACTTGCGTAACTATTTTTGGGACAGCTATGCACACCAACATCACTTGGGCCACTGCCTTCTGTTCCTCCACAATACTAGAGCCGGGACACTGCAGATTACTACATATTACGTTTGTAGTACTGATGTGTAAATGGAAACCAATGATGACTACATTGGATTTTTCTAATGTATTTGCTGGAAAATATAAATTAGCTGTTGTCAGCTTGTGGCAGATTACTGATTATTGCTGAAAGAGACTGCTGTTGGTAAACACATTACATTAAATGAATGCAACTGAAAAACTGGCAGATAAATGATCTATTTCTGCACATCACCATGCTGTAACATATGTGCCAATCTGTACAGTACATACAGAGAGGATGAAGCAAAAATGTGAAGTCTTCTGCTAGTGTTCCCTGTCATTAAATACATTACGTTTCAGTATTTTTCATCTGCTATTTTTCTCTCCATAACTGAAAGAAGCAGTTATGCAATAATTATGCAATAATTATTTGCCATGAAATCTGTAAACCTTCTATACCTTCTTATCTGGCTAAATCCTGCATTGCTAAAACATCATCTGTTTTTCCCATAAGGAAATCCTTTCAGTGTTTATTACACTTTTCAGGAACACTGCCTGAGCAAGTAAACCCTTGTATGTTTTTCTAACAAGCAGAACAATTTACATGAATAGAAATTTCAACAGTGAAAAGAAGTGCATCTTGTGGGAGTGCACCAAATCAGAAATGAAGACAAATGAGCACTAAGCATTTTATGAGGCAAAGGGTAATGCATATAGAGTAGCTTCTTTTGTGGGAGGAATCGTCTCTAATATGTGTGATTTTACCAAGGCAAATTCTTTTACATATTACATCTGAATTCATCATTGTTTTTCTTTTTATAAATCAAAAATAGCAAATTCATTTACAATGTTCTCCCTACATTTATAAGTTCAGGTTTTATTTAACAAATGTAACCAGCACATTGGTATTCTTATTTTGACGTGTTTCCTTTTTAATGGTAAATATATAGAATAGAATGAATACAAAAGCCAATTGCCACAGTATAGAAAAGATGCAGCCCTCAACAATTAATTACAACTTGCAGCACTTAATCCAAAAAGTGAGATAACAAAATCACAATCAGGGAATCACTTGGGTTTTGGTTATTCGTGATGCATATTGATTTGGGGGAAAAACTGCACGTCTAGGTGGGCTTAAAGAGCTCAGAGGTAAAAAGACAAACACAGTGCTTTGTAAATAAATATATGGTTGTTTTAATATGTAAAATGACATTAAAGTAGAGTAACGTGTTAAAAGTGGGGGTAAGGCAATGACTGGGAATGACACAAAGAGAAGAAAATAATGCAGTATTGTATAAGCAGCATATTACTGCACTAGTCTGCTGTTCTAAAACTCAGAAAAGAGATTTTAATCCAGTGAGCTGTTGAAGAGCAAGAACAAATGGCTTTCTCTCTTTACCCCTGTATTAAAAAATAAAGCAATGAAAGTAATTCTAAAATGAAGGCTGTTCTGTTCCTTTTTTAGGCATACATTAGTTTACTCTGTTTTTTCTGATTTATATAGAATTCAATTTGTTTCAGATAATTTTTGTAGTTCACCAAAGTAACTCTTAAAATATTTAATTCCTATAAACTGCTCATAGGGCCTTGCAGAAGATAAAACTGAAGCATATGAATAGCCATATCATGAGAGACAGTCTGAGAAATGACATCTCCAAAGTTAGCCGTATTCTCCATGGAATGAGAGACAAGAGAGAGGAGCAGAAGATGGACATTGGCAAGCTCACCAGCCTGATAAATCAGGCTGAGGAAGACATGGTGAAACTGCGAGAGAAATATCAAACAGCAGTGCAGAACCGGAATGAAAGGTAAAGAGGAGTTGGACTTGAATTCTGTTCTTACTACACAGTATTTCTACCTCTTCTCCTTTGATCCTGTACATGATGGGGGGAAAATGGTCCTAAGAATGATTAAATGTGCATCTATTGCAAATAAACCCCCGGACTGGTGTGATTGTTTAATATCAGATTTTTTATTTTTATCTATTCTGATATCAACATGTGCCACTATATTATTTATGGAGAGTAAAAGAGGCAAACATTCTGTAGATGGACAGAAAACACTATTTGTGGCTTTTGTCCAAGTCGTCTTTAGACACATCCATAGAAGATGTCAGTTGTACGATGGCATCAATATCTATGGCCAGAAGGGAGCAGAAATGTCTGTGTATAGTATATATGTGTACATGATGGGTGTATTAGCAAAGCAGAAGTAGTAAAAACAGCCAAGGGTTACCTGGGCAGTGTGCACATTTTAAAAAATTAAACATGGGACTAAGCGGCCTGTTATTACACACCACTGACCTGTTTTATTTTGTATGGCCTTTCTCTATACTTGTACTTCCTTCGTGCTCACATTTTATTATTGAATGCTTTCTGCAACAAATAAATATACACACTACATGGTGAAACCTATCCATGAGGTGCAGTCCGACCTATATTTGTGTAGTTTCAGGTAGCAAAGTTAGACAATAAACCACAATCTGTGTAAAAGATTTAGTCTAAGGCTGGGTATGTACTTAACGCAACACAACGCAAAAGCTTGAGGACGCTGCTGCTGTGCAAGCGCTGTACTGTCTATACTTGCATGTGTACTTTAAGTAAATCTGGAGGATTCCTCCAGGTGTCAGTGGGAGAAATCATCATGGTGAGAGAACAACATTCAGTTTTGCTGTGTTGTGTATTGAGGGAAAAAGATGTTAAAAATAAAAATTCTTTGTAAGCACCATCATGGGGCAACAGACATGTTGATATTGAACAATAGGATTAAATTAATCTAAGTCTGAATGGATTTGCTGGATGATCTATTAACCCACCACACAACACACACAACTCGAAGTTCATTTTTAAAATTGGACTGCTAGTTGAACCATTTGATGGGCTCTGATGGCTTTTCAGAAAAAAAGTACTTTTGCAAAGTACCAAAATAGAGGAAGCTTCACAATGAGGTAAGAAATCATGAATGATGAAGGTTTGAGGTTAATCAAGGAATGTTCATGGGGGAAAGAGGAGGACAAGAATGAAGTACCATATTTCTCAAGATCACTGCACGAGGTAGAGACAGCCGAGTGAGTTGGGATGGAGGTCCTCGGAGATCTATGCAAGTTTTGTGGGAGAAGTTTCTGGGGAAGCTTATCTCCTTGCGTAGTGATGTCGGGTGGCCTTCGCCTGAACTCGCTCCATGCGATTCCTTCTTGTGGGGATATCTCAAGTTGAAATTATACACATACCAACCTCAAAACCTTGAAGCCCTCAAGGATGCTATTCGCCACAAAATCAGCGCTATTGCCCTTGAAATGGCCGAACGAGTCATGCAAGCGTTCAGAAATCGTCTCTAAGAGTGTATCGCTAATGATGGCCACCACCTTGAAGAAATAATTTTTAAAACACTGCAAAAAATTTATTTTGTATACCCTTTCTTGTGTCATAATGAAATTTATTTTATCTTGTAGCGTTTTTGTAGAATAAATGTTTGAAACATGGTACTTCTTTTTGGCTCACCCTGTATGTAAAACGAGCAGAAATAAACACAGGGAATGAATAAAAATTGTGTAGATAAGTATAAGGTAGGGATGCAGATGACAAAATTAATCATGATTTGAGGCCTACTAGATTGGGTGATTGTTTTCAAACAGAAGTTTAGAGGGACTTGGCCAGTTTACCACTTCTAAGGCACTCTCGTACAACATAGAAAACTTAGTTGATGTACTCACCTCATCTATACTTGCACTCCATCTAGGGAGCTTTACTAATGGTTTAGTGATATGGACTGGCTTTCCATGACTTGCAAATGAGAAAAAATAAATTAGCCTTTGGCCTTTTAGCATACTTTTTTAATGGAACTAACTCACAAGGCCCATGATTGCACAGTTTTTAAGGAGATGTATCTAACTATCATTAAATATTTTCACTTGCTTTGCTACTTAAGGTTAGGTCTTCTTAGTAAAAAAAAATGTATTCTTTAATTTAGTTACAGTTTTTCAGTGTTTTCTATAAACTGATTTAAGTAAAAAAGTGCATATTTAACTACCCATCACTGGCTGCTTCACATTTTTACCTTTGTTTATCAGGACGTGAAAAACAGGAATGGACACCTAAGAAGGAAAGTTACTGCTATAGTGGCAAAACAGCAAACACTATAGTATGAGCCTTAATTCATTGAGCTTCCCCATGATTAGTATTATGCCTTTGACACTAATTTTCTGCAGTTTTCTGGATGTGCCACTATATTTCTGCTACCCTTGCTTTGATTTTCAGGGGTGTGCAGTTAATTGAACGAGAAGAAGAGGTCTGTATCTTCTATGAAAAAGTCAATGTTCAAGACTGCCTAATCCGTAATGGGAATATGGAAATCCAAGCCATGGAGGAAGAGATCAAGTTTCTGAAGCTTTTAATTGCTGAAGAGGAAAGGCAAATTGAGCTAACCCGTAAAAATGTTCCCAACAAAAAGTCCATGGAGTCTGATCTTACCCTTCTTCAAATACAGGTGGGTTGATGATGTCTGTGTGTCATTTGCTGTAAAGATGCTGTAGCTTGTCTTTGAAACCTTTCAACATATAAAAATTGCTTGAACCTTAAGAAAATCAGAGCACATTGTTTGGAATATTATCAGTCTGTCTTTCTTTATTTATTTTATATCATTATTCAGTATTAATAGCATTCATCATCAGGTTCTTCAAAAGCGTCTTCATACAATTAAAGCACATAACTCTTACTTTAGTAACAGCGTGAAAAAAATGAAGTAATCTTTATTGGTACTATGCACTATGCATATATCATAGTTACTGTTGCACGGATGTACATATGTATAAAAGCACAGGTAAAACAATTTACAGATATAAAAAAAATCCCTTTTAATTCTAGCGGTCTTGACATCCCAATGGTATTGCCAAATATAAGTTATCGACAATCATGCAATATTTTTGTTTTGACTGTTCCTCTCATTACTAGAAAGAAGTTAAAAACAATCTAGATTATTTATAAGGACCAATTAATACATACCATAAATACCAAATTGAATAATCAGCTTAAAATAATAATTTCAGAAAACATTACCTTTGAACTCACCTGCAAACGTCTAATACGTGTTTATGGATTGTTCTGTGGACTCAATACTCTTTGTTTCCTACAAAATGTTCCTAACCTTTAATCATCTGGATCCTAGAGGTTATATAAAAAGTTTATGACCAGTTCTTTCATATTTACTTTAATTGTCTGTCATGTAGCAGTGATCATGTGCTTGCTGTGTGTCTGTGTTCTATTACAAGTTTTCACCAGACTTATCCTGCACCAAACTATTAATAACAAACTGTAAAGCAGCAGAGCCAAACATGAAAAAGCAAGGCTCTCAAGACTTATAAACAGTTCTTCAGAGGAAAAATACATTTGTGGACAGTCCACTTCATTGGACCAATGCCATATAGTATGATACTACAAGCCGTTTTCACTGTCATCCTCATAAAAACTGTCAAAAACAATTCTGATGCCTTTTACAATAGTTAAGACCTTGCAAATTCCAGAATGCTGCCATTCATTTTCAGTAACTGCTGTGAGATGCAGACAAGCAGTCACTAAAGTGGGCTAAGTTGGGCTCCAGCATCTCACTGGGAAAAGCTTACATGACAAATGAGCAGCAAAAACACCATATAATCAGAAGATTGCCATCCCTTAAACCATAGGAAGCTTGCATCCACATAGTTTTGTCTTTAGCTCCAGCAATAGAGAGAGAGTAATCTTGTAAGATGTTTAATACTGTTACTGTGAAAAGAAAACCACACGACAAATACAGCAGCTCTTTAAGATAGAAGAGCAAATGTCAATAACTTTCTAAACCATATACTCTGTAAAATCAAAACCAAAATGTGTTTGTATTAGGATAATAGGCATGAAGATGCAGACATGGCCTTCCAATAGCTAAACTGCAGCATTATTGTCCCTGTAATATTACAGTAAATGCTACCCGCTCAGATTTGAACTAAAGTGGAGCTGTATAACCTTCACCCTGAGACACTATGAGTTAGTAAAACTGTTTTTGCATCAGATGACAGGGCTTGCACTGACTATATTACTTGTTTTCTGTTTAAAGCAACACTTTTAGTCATCTTTCAAGTATTTGTAGCTTAAATATTTGTAACATAGCCAGAAAATTACAGCAGCCTCCCAAAAGTGTATCGTATACACTTTTCTTTTTTTATCGTATACCAATCAGTTCTCGTCTGCCTGTGCTGTTAAAGACTGTGTGTGTGAGTGTAGCCGAAGCTGCATGGCTATGAGACTCCTATGTTTAAAAGGAAGGCACTATATTAAGTGGCACTGTGCTCCTCAGATACTTAAGGTGCAGTTGTCTATCCAACATGTATGTTGCAAGCCACCACACACTTGTCACTGCATGCTTTTTGTGAATGGTCGCTGCAATCTATTCATCAGTGTGCATCATTACACCATTACAGAAAGAACATATACATTGACATCCTTCTGTACATTCATTATATTAGAGCTGAGATTCAAAATTATGATCCACTCTATTCCAAATGAAGTACAGCATGTACAACTGTATCTTTCACGGTTCCCGCATTTAAATCTTCGCTACTACAAAAAGTTTGCTGCAAATGACTGGCTACACTGCCTCTCCCATATTGGTGAATAGCAGTATTTTCAGCTAAAATACTTCCATTTACTAATATACAATAGTCATCTTGAAATTTATGCAGGGTGAAATCACTTTGGTAGAAACCACGTTCTAACAGTTTCTTCTTTAGGTCATTTGGAGAGTACCTTCCTAATTACAATTTCTTATCAGTTTACAGGCAGTTTTTAGACATCTGACCTTGCAAAACAAACCAGCAAACTTCCATGCGTGTTTCTGAAAATTGATTTATTTTGTTTTATAATTGTGTCTTTCATTTTTATATTCTTTAATATGTAAAGCACTTTGAGCTACTGTTTGTATGAAAATGTGCTATATAAATAAATGTTGTTGTTGTTGTTGTTGAAACCTCTTTTGAGGTGTTTACACCCGAGTCTGTAATAATGGTCTCATCTGCATTAACACTGCCATCGCTTACTTGACTGTTGTATAGTGTTGTTATGTGATTAACCAGCCATTTTGCAGCTTTGTTCAAGCAAAACTATGTTTTATTTTTTCCTTTTTCTCTCATTTTTTTAAAGCATTAAAAAAGCCAATGTTTTGATTTTGATTACCCTTAGTTCTAAAAAAAAAACAAGAAAAAAAAAATGAATGACTTCACCAAGAGTCATACAGCAAGCCACAAAGCAGGTCTGCTGCTCCATGGGAGGCTGGTCAAAGGAATGCAGCTTTCTTTCTTTCTTGTAAATTAACTTAAAAACCACAAAAAGCCATCTGTTTTTTTAGAATTGTCCCTTCAGCATTAAGTATTAATATAAAAATGGTGTCAATTAAAAAGTAAGTGAAATAATTTATAATAGATCAAGAAAAAAATCTTGTAAATACCTGCATATACAAATGCCACACTCAGGTTCTCCTCCGAACAGTAGGCCACACTTACCAATACGATTAACAGAAATGCAGAACATAAGGAGACAGGACTTTAATTTACTTAGTTACATGGAATGTGTAGGATTTTGCAACACCCATGTTAGACTTTTGCTAGTTTAGCCTGAGAATAGAACACAATAAATGAAAATCACGGTATTGAGAAAACCATGAAGCCAAGATTGAGTTTATTAAGTACTACTATGACATATTTATTTGAGCAGAATATATTAAAAAAAATCATTTAGATCTTATATTTCATATACTTTATATTTCAATGTAATTTATTTTAAAGTGATATATGAGCATAACACACTTTAAAAAATATAGTCATTTAAGTCAGTCAGTCATTATCCAACCCGCTATATCCTAACACAGGGTCATGGGGGTCTGCTGGAGCCAATGCCAGCCAACGCAGGGTGCAAGGCAGGAAACAAACCCCAGGCAGGGCGCCAACCCACCGCAGGGCACACACACACACCAAGCACACACTAGGGACAACTTAGGATCGGCAATGCACCTAACCTGCATGTCTTTGGACTGTTGGAGGAAACCGGAGTACCCAAAGGAAACCCACGCAGACACGGGGAGAACATGCAAACTCTACGCAAGGAGGACCCGGGAAACGAACCCGGGTCTCCTAACTGCGAGGCAGCAGGGGCTACCCACTGCGCCACCGTGCCACCCAAAAAAAAAATATAATAAAGTTATTTTTTTACAGCAGTTATTACACTTATATTTCTTAATTTGACTGATGTCTGTATCCAAATTGACTTACAACATATGAGGTACAATTGGTTACATTTCTTTCCCAATTGGGGCACAGGCAGGTGAAGTGATTTGCTCATGGTCACACAGTGTCAGTGCCAGGATTTGAACCTACAACCTCAGAGTTTGAAGTCCAAAGCCTTAACCACTGAACCACACTGCCTGCCATATTAGCAGCATCTGGTATGTACAGGGCCAAAAGAAAGGTGCCAGCTGTTTTCTTAATAGGCTAAAATGAACTCTGTAGACTGAACAGTAAAAGAGTTTACATTAATTTATCAACCTATTAATAGTTTTAATGATCAAGCGGGTTTGAAGATATGTCCAATTGCCTTGGTCGAGTTAATACAAAAAAGGGAGAAAGAAAACAAAACATATGGATATACAGCCGAACCAATAGTTTGCCTTTGACCTTTGATTGGCCCAGCAAGAACAGGCATTCTAACTCCCTTTAAAAACATAATGAGTTAATGCAGTGTACATAAAGGTTTAGGTTTCCAAGAGTCAAAACATATGAAGGGAGAGAGTTTTAGCATGCATTGAATATAGTAAAAATTCTTGTAGTGATTTACATTTTAAATAAACCATATTTTTTTCAGCATGCCTGTAAACAATAAACTGAACTAAGGCCAACTGTTTTCTTTTTAACATTCTCCAGATGTACATAACTACCATGAATTTGTTGTTTTTTTCAGTTTACAAATAGACCCTAAAACATTGATTTTTGCATGTTCAGAACATTTGGTGATATTTAAACATTCATAAATTATTTTCTTCAACGAAAAGAGACAAGTCTTAAGAGTCTCTTTACCGCATTTGTGTGCTCCAAACTTTTATAGCTTTCTGATAAACAGCAGCACTGGTCATTAACTCAGAGTTAGTTTATATTGTATTAAAATATAAACTTTTACCCATAGAAAACCTGACATGCAAGGGGATCACACAGTAAACCAGTGATGGGATTCTAGCCTTTAACCATGTGATTTGTAGTGCAGCTGTAACACCTACTGCCATATCAAACTGCTTTTTAATATAATAATATTTCTTCAAAATAATGAAACTGAACAGTAACAGGTCAGGTCAGGTCAGGTTAGGGAGCATGCACTGGTACAGCATGTTGCCACACCCACCACACGACGAAACAGCTAGGGATCCCAGTAGGCAACTCCCCAGGCAGACAATAGGTCCAGTCCCACCCTCTAGAAATTACCCTTTATCTGCCACAACCAGGTGTTACGTGGGCATCCCCTTGGCCTGATCCAGCCACTCGGGTCCTCAACAATGAGGATCTTACGAGCCGGATCATCCTCTGGGAAACGCACCACATGGTCGTAGTGCCTTAACTGACGCTCCCTCACAATGCAGGTAATGTGCCTCATTTGGGACTCCATGAGCAACCACTCATTCGACACAAAGTCAAACCAGCGGTATTCAAGAATTCTCCAAAGAGACACAGTACCAAAGGAGTCCAGTCTTCATCTCAGGTCACTGGATAGCGTCCATGTCTCGCATCCATATAGCAAGACAGGAAGCACCAGGACTCTAAAGACTTGGACCTTTGTCCTTTTGCAAAGATATAACAGCAATGTTACATAAAAATGTGAAAAAAAATAAAATGTGCAAACTAGCATAGCTAAAATTCAGTCTTTTCAAAATTCTTTTCTGATATAACTTGATGGATAAAGTGATCAGCTTTTGTTTCAGTCATCTTGACTTTAAAATCATAGAAAGTGGATTATATTTCATTTCAACACTGACATTTCTAAACAGATCACATTTGTTAAATGACCTTTTGTCATAATTTCCACAGCCTCTCGTCTGCAAATTTGGAAACACAGCTGAATCAGTGTCCCAGAAGACATGCTGGAGCTCATACAGCTCTGGAGGGGAGTAAAGCAAGATTTGCAAATTGGTGAACTTCTTTGAACTTGCAGCTCACGAGTTTACAACTTTCACTTGCAGAGTATTAGCTGCTACATTTGTTTTACTTTAACGTGTTGCCATGCAACAAACTTGTCCTGCTTCCCACTGCACTGACATTTTCAGATGAGGCTTGTGTTTTCATTTCATTTAGGCTATGCTGTATATTGTTATTGTAACTGTTTAAGAAATAAAACTGACAGTAGTAAAGTAGACACATACAAAACAGCAGCTTCACTGAATTGAACTTTTGGAGTCTCTCTGAGCTGAAAGGACCAAAGGACCAGAGCCTGATTCTCAGGCCTGTTTCTGTCTATATGTTCTCCCTATGTCTGCTTGGGTTGTACTGGGTAATTCTGTCTCATTCTAAATCAAACAAAATACCTAGAACTATGGCATTGACTGTGTATGTGTGTCTGAATGACAAACTATCACCACATGCAGGTCTGGTTTCTGCTCAATGCTGCTGAGATTCTATCTCCGTAATGAATAAAGTGGTTTTAGAAAATGGATGGATGGGTCCTGCTCTAGAAATTTAAGAAACAATGTGCATTTTAGGAAAACATTATTATGCTTATAAAATGTGTTAGCTGAATGAGAGATACAAAGTATAATTCTGGCATAACAGATTTTCTATTTTTGGAATTCATTATTTTCATTCTTATTTTAATTTCAGAGCTTGTCAAACTTATTAAAAAAACAATATCTGATTTTGTTTTGCAAGTAGCCATGCAGAAAAGTGCCAAAGACCTTCACTAATTTATTTTGTTTTCTTTTTTTCTATTGTCCTTAGTACTAGGGTGTTGTACCGTGTTAGCCATTATGAATGTAGAGAAATGCCAAGCAAAATGACACCTTTTATTGGCTAACTAAACAAAGTCCTTCTTTGTTGGACAGTTATCTTATCTAAAGATCTTGACCATATGTTGTTCTTCTCTCTCTTGTTAAATTAATCTTAGCCTGAATGAACCTATTAATTTTTTACATTTAAGATTTTTCATTTAAAGATTTACCATTGTTGTTTCTTGTCCTAGTGTGTGGATATAAACACAGGGAACTTCAGTTTCTGTATTACATCTTGCCTGAAGAAGGGGCCAGAGTTGCCTCAGAAGCTTGTATATTGTAATCTTTTTAGTTAGCCAATAAAAGGTGTCATTTTGCTTGGCTTTTCTCTATTGTCCATAAATCTCTGTAGATGCCTGAATTGTTTACCTTAAATTTAAGTAAGAAGAATGTTTCAGAAATGTAGAAATAAATGACACTTGCCTGCACCAGCCACCTCTCCCACCCCTTAATGTTATCAGACAGTAGGCAGTTTGCAGTTCCACTGTCTACCTTTAGATGGTGCTGTATTTACCCCTACCCTTAACTGTATTCCTCAGATAAATGCTTCTTATCTGCAACAGGACATAGTAGTTAGTGATCAAAAAATGATTGTAATGTGACACAATCATCTCGAGTGGATCAGCATGCTAAGTAAATCATAAAACTATAAATAAATAAATCTAAACCATTGGCTAAAACAATCAAGCCTCTTACCTACTGTTTTGCAAAATGCTTTTCTTTAAGAAGTGGAATTTTGCTGTCATAGAGACTTTTAAAAAGGCAAGGACATTCATTGTCTGGTGTTTACATAGGCCTGATACACTCTTCATGTCTCTGTTGTTGGGTGTCCTCTGTCAGTGACAGGGACTGATGGGACATTCTGACTTCTAGTAAAATGGTTTGTTAGAGAGTGATGGCAAAATATGGATGCTTTGTTTATATTTGCATAATGTAACAAGATTCATCTGTGAATCATGCTGTCATCAGGCTTGCTTGCTAATGCATATTTACAGGTCTGTAAAGATGCAAAATTGTCTTGAACCTTATGTTTTACAGTAGTTATTCCACCTTTGTTACTTAAGTGCACTGCACAAGTATGTTATCTGATGAAGCCACAAAGACTACCAAATGTGAGGAAACCTGTTATTAATGAAACAGTGCCGCTTTCAGACCATCCCACATTCATCTTTCTGCCTATCTAACAACAGCCTTGTACGAAAAACACTAAGGAATTTTATGATCAACCTGAGAGTGCTTTTCTGCTGCTAGACACTTTTAGCCTATAGGGAAAGGCAACATCATGCATAAACAGTAGTTTTTGATGGAAGGTAGTATTATTTACTGAACATGGTACAGGAAAGTAGTGATGTGTAGCATGTTGATTAGCACTTGTAAGTAAGAATTTCACTGTACTCTGTACATATGAAAGTAATGTCCTTATAACCCTATGAATACATTCTAATCACTTTACAACACCAGGAAGTTGCAAAGTCATACAAATGTGCCTGATTTGTTTTGCAAACATAGTACTAAGTAAGAAGTTGACAAAAGAAAAGCAAATGAATTGCATCTTTTGTCACTATGGTGATAAATTTATATTCTTTTCTGGAAAAAGGGCCAGTCAGAACTGGTGATACTTTTATATTACAAGACCCCTGCCATAGCCACCTCCTCACCCAGTTCTTATTCTTTACTGTTGTCCACAACTGGTTGTGCATTTTTCTAGTATTTGGATGAAATGCAATTCTAAAACTATAGATTCATAGTCACTGTGATCATATTGCTAAAAATACACCCAAACTGTTAGACGATGAAGTGTATTTTTGAAAACTTGTTTAAGAGATAAATCAAGTACATTGCTACTCATTAATATCCAAGCCTTTTCTGTCTAGAGTGCAGATGTTTGCAAGTCAATTAGATTCTTACCATGTGTAATTTGCGGAGTTACTAGGTTTCACAGTTCTTTCTTCTTGTTTTGTAAGTACACACATTTTAATTGACATTGAGGCTGCTGGATCCGATGGTTTCACCAAGTTCTGTGCCTAAAAAAGAATAAACAAATCTCAATATTGGTCATCTCTATGTGTGGGAATGCAATTAAAGTTGTGGACTGATGAGAGTGCATGCTTAAAGCTAGCTCTTGAGGAGCAAACATTGAAAACATGAAGCAAAAATAAGGTGTAAAATAAGGCACACATTGAAAAAAATCTAATCAATTTCAGACAACTGAATAAAATAATAAACAGTCCAACTATTCCAAATAGAAGAGTTGATTCTTATTATTTCAGATGTCTATTTTTTCTTTAAGATACGGCCCTCTGTGTTATGTGGTCAAGATTCATAATGTTGTGATGAGAGATCTTCATCTAGATAAGACAAACAGAAACACTAATCAAATAATATAATACACCAAACAGTGGAAAGTATACTAGGCTGTTTGAAATGCAAATAAATAAATGACCAGAGCAAAAAAAGGAGGATTGAAAGAAGTGGAGATTTGGCAGGTATCATATTGCATAGTAAAAATAAAAACTGCTTATGCTACCCAGTTTAATTTTCTTTACTTGTCAAACAGAAACAGTAATTCTGTTTTCTTATTGTGAAAAAAAAACATTTCAGAACAGTATTTGCTTTTGTGGTTCCCTTTTTTAAACACCAAATTTCAGCCTTTTTGCTTCTCATTATTCTTTCACAGTTGTCCCAGTGTCAAGACAGAACATTAGAGCTGGAAAAGACATTGGAGGATCCCAGTAAAGAGAGCCGAACCAGAATCCTTGAGGGAAAAGATATGTCACCTCCACAGCTCACCAAGAAAATTGAAGAGGTAACGTATCTTGAAAAATGGACAGGTGTGGTGTATAAACTTGAACCATGTTAGACAACTTAAATCCATTGATAGCACTGAAACAAAGTTCTGCTTTCCATTGGTTCCTGTGTCTTAAAGAATGCAGGGTATCACAGTACATAGACTTTTTTTTACAGCTCTATATTTTTATTAGAGAATTGTAATAGTTTATTGATATTCTCAAATATTTGGATTTCTCTGCATAAAGCTTTTTTAAGCGGAATATTTCTAACACCTTAAGGTGCAAGTGCTTTGTTTTATATAAATTGCCATCTTGCTGGCAAATGACAAAAGTCACTTGATCAAATGACAACTATAGGCATCAATTAAGCAGTGTCAGAAAGCCAAAACCATTTTTCTAAAATGTCCCACTTGGTCTGAGGCTGCTGTTATAAAATTCTAGAGTAAGCCACAAATCACATGGAGCAGCTGTAGACCTCGAGTTCCATTGTAAAAAATGTATAAAAGAACATGTGTCATCAATATTTCTATAGGCAGACTACACTTTGTATCTAATGGCAGTTTTGTGATAATTCAATCAGTTTTCAATCTGATATAAAACAAAACACATTGATTTAAGTTGACCCATTATACATAGCTTCAAACATATACAAATACACGTGTTGTATTCATCAGTAGTCTTGCTTTAGAAATGGAGAGTAGACTGGCAGCATTAAGTTTCAGAAACCAACCCTGAATAGAATGCCAATCCAAGGCACACACACACACGGCCATATTAGAGTTCCTAATTGATTCAACAAGTATATCACTGAGAAACGCTACATAGGTACAGTAAATATGTATGATCTTCACACACACACACACGCAAATTTATTAGGGCAAAACAAAATCTAAGGGTACTGGAGTGGTAATACAACAGGCATATTTACTGTGCCACCCCAATAGTCAAATATGCATCATTAGAGGTTTAAAAGAAGAAAACATGGTGGTATATGTTTAGTGACCGATTGGTGCTTTGCTACTGTGTTTATTTGCTCTCCTAACATAGCACATGAAATGATGTATTTTAATTGAACTGTAACCAAAACTTGTAGACAAATAGACCTCCTTGAAAGGAGTAGATTCATTTCCATACACAGATGATTTTTTCAGTTTCTGTGGAAGAATTAGTTCACAAGGGGATGAATGCTAGCGTACGCCAAGAACTAAAGAGCCCTGCCCTGATCTCCGGTGGTGTGTGTGATCATTTCAGAAAACAACCGCAAGTTCCAACAGTTATTAAAAAAAAAGAGTTGTGAGCAGGCCAGAAGGCAAAATACATTTTCATTTAATTCCTGTTCTTTGGAAAAACAAAAACCAAAAAACATGAATTTTTCTCATTTATGCAGTTATGTGTGATCCAAGTTTTCTGTAAACAGCAAACTACTTGGCTAGTAATTTAAAAAAAAAACATTTGTCTAACATTGCAGCACTCAAACATGAACGGTAATTTATGCATGGCAGAGCTTAACCTAATGACTTTTCTAAAGTGCATATTTGGTAGGGGTAATTTATGTCTTTAGTGCACAGCATTCAATTTTAAATGGGAGACGCAATACATTAATATATTTAGAAAGATACACTTCTGATATTGAAGAAATTATTAACACTAGATAGGATCAGCAATGGTCTGTTTACCCTGTAGAAAATATCTTTTAGCAACATTTTTATTTATCAGACACCTTTTTTCAAGGCAACTCACAAAGTAAGTTATAATACATACAAGAATGAAAGTGCAAACATCAAAGCAACAGAGAACAAGATAAAATAGCAAGCACAAGGGAGTACAACTACTACATAATTAAACTAGCAACTAGACTAAGACAAAAATCTGTATCCTAAATACTTTGTCATTACAACAACAGCTACTCTGTTTGAGAAAATCTAAGCAAATCAAAAGACTTAATGAAGAATGTCTTTTCAAATGATTCCTAAACATAACTAAATTGTGTGCTGAATAAATAGGTAGAGGGAGATCATTCCACAGCTTTGGAGTAAGAACGGAGAAGCATCGTCCAGTCTTGGCACATCGGGGAAATGGAGGGATGATCAACAGGCAGGCTGAGGCAGAGCAGAGACTTCTTGAGGAGTCATAAAGAAAGAACAAACAGTTATAAAGCACAGTGTCAAAATACACGGTGCTTTTGTAATGTACAGTATATGTGGCTGAGTAAGAAGAGAAGGTGTTAAGAAGAAACTATTACTGGACAGTAAAGATTTTGCTTCCTGAACAGTTTTGGCTGTATCGTATGGGTTTAAAGGATCACCTTTAAATTTTATGAGTATAAATTGTGAAAAGAGAACACATATTTAATAAATAAATGGTGGGGAGTCAGCTGAACACTCCATTTAATACTGCAGGATCTACAAGTAACAGGCACACAAGGGTGCAAATGAGAACAGTGAAGTTAGTAAATGAAGAGAGTACCTAGTTGTAAGGTCAGTCTCCCAGTCCTGAATGAACAGCCACTTCTGGTTGACATGATCCTTTTATCTGCTGGTTTCAGAAGGGGTGGGACTTGGTGGAGGATGTGGAAGTGACTCTTCTGGTCTAGAAGCCTCAGGACTGTGGATAGAGAGGTAAATTGCATTAACGTTGGTGCCCTCTCCTGGCTCGTGGTGGGATTGCTTACCTTTCTTGAGCCCTGATGATTACTCTGAAGGGATCATGCATGACAACATATACTGTACTGTACAGTACAACAACTACAATTGGAAGACCAGTGGTGATATAAAAGTAGTGGTACTGCTACTTGGAATGTGAGACAGCCATGGTAAAGAGTTACATTAAAAAGAACTGGCTACTTCATAAGTATTTAGTTCTAGTGAAGTGAACTGATGATTTTGATATTTAAAACAGGTATTTCCAGGAGTAAACGATACCAAGATTAAAGAAGTTATTTTTGTTAGCCATTAAATCAGGCACGTCCTCAATGACGAGCAGTTTGAAGATCAGTTAGTGGGGTCAGAGGAAATCGAATGCAAGACATTCATCGATGATGTTGAAAATTCTGTTGACATCTACAAAGCACCAAATTACTTGAGGTCATGCTGCATGCTGGGTATCCCATAACTTTCTTTCATACATAATTAAACAAGTTGTTAATTTTGTGCTATCTGTTCACTCATAGCCTTTTTCATCTAGCATTAGATTTTACACAAAAATGTGCTTATATCCACTTGAAAAATATGCAATAAGGCTGAAAATCAGTCAAGAGTCAAACATATTTTATAGCACTAGTAAGGAATGTCTTATTCTATTGGACAATATATAAAAGGGCATCAAGACAGTCTTGAAAAATATTTACGCATGGTAAGCAGCTTAATTTCTACAAGTTGTTCACAAAAGCCTGCAATTTGATTATTTGTAGCTTGAAATGCGTCTGGCAGAAAAGGAGGAAAAATTACTAGAAAAAGATCTGATTTATGAGCAAGTGACCAGGTTATCCCAGCGCATCCGTCTCAAATCAGAAAATGGCAAGGAAGATACACTATTCTTGGCAAAGAAGGTAAGGAAACACTTTTCAAGTTCAAGTCCTAAAGAAAATTATTAAATATATGCATTACATTATGCATACATTGTATTGTACATTGTATATAATGTAAAGAATGACAGAAAAATGTGTAGGATATGATCTTTTTCAAAACATTTTCCCATAAGAACATAATTGGGTTGGCGGTTAGCTAAATTGTCTCTGGCTAGTTTCTCATCCTGATACTTTTTTACAAGTGACAAGTCATTTGCTTCAAATAGGACTTTATGGTTTATTTCAGACTGCAGTGACCCATTGTATGTAAAGAAGTGCTTCCTGAGCGATCAAACAAAAAGAATTCACAAAATCTAATGCATGGAACACATGCACTATTGGAACTTTTAGAGATTCGCTTATTGACGAAATATCTGCACCATTTGTAAAACTGATTTAAATATGATCTTTCACCAAAACGTGAAATGTACATAATCCGGTTAGAATTTGAGGTAAGACTTTACATAGAAAGTATTGGTGAGTTTGTGGGGCTGAAAGGCCTGTTCTCATCAAGATTGTTCTGAAGTTCTAATAATGAATAGAAATCAGTGCTCGATTAAAAAAAAAATCAGTCATCATTTTGCATGAATCATGGTGTATATGAAGAGTTCCCAAAGTGGTCAATATCAACCCCCTGGGGTCGATTTGAACTTTGTAGGGGTTAATAGTTTCAATAAAAAAATTTGGGGGTCGACGACAGCAAAAATAGACCCCTTTACTACTGCTATTTGTTTCTTACTTCAAAATATCTATGACTAGCAGAATACCCGCGCTTCGCAGCGGACAAGTAGTGTGTTAAAGAAGGTACGAAAAAGAAAAGGAAACATTTTAAAAATAATATAACATGATTGTCAAAGTAATTGTTTTGTGTATTTGGCGGCAGCGTCACAAAGTTTTTTTCGTCTAGCTGCATCAGAAAATGTACCACGACGTCTGACACGCCTCCTTTTACTGTTTTCTCACAGCTTGGATTGCTGCTGTCATATATATACACACACACACACACATATACATACATACATACATACATATATATATATATATATATATATATATATATATATATATACACACATATATATACACATACATATCTTCATATCTACATATCTACATATATATATATATACATACCTATCTACATCATATATACACACACATACATACATACATACACACACACAAATTATATATATGTGTGTATGTATATGTATACGTATGTATGTGTGTGTGTGTGTGTATATATATATATATATATATATATATATATATATATATATATATATATATACACATACATGCATATATATACACATACATATACTTGTGTGTATAGCTTTTATATATGTGTGTGTATAGCTTTGGTCACTGAGTGCAAGGGAGAAATAATAAAATATAGTCTATAAGTTATTAAACAGTAAAACATTAACGTTTTAAGAAGTACAGGTACATTGAGCACTACTGGAGTGGTTTGGGTAAACTACATTTTAAAGACTGTGTAACACAACAGGTAAGTAACTAACAGCAGCTAAAATGTATATGGATCATCTCTCGGTAGTAGATCCCTTTTGAAAGGCGCTAAACGACGGCTGTGGTATAGAAATTACATTTTCTATGTGAACGCTCAAATTTGTGCCTGTGGTAATGTGCCTTACCGGCAATTAAAGAAAATTATTTTGTGTCCTCTGCAGTGTTAAGAGAGAAAGGCTTTGGTTTGGGATAAAAGGAAAAAAGGTGTAAAGAAAGGAAAGTTGCCTTTTTCTTTTATATAGTATAGAGAGATGTGTTCGCTGACGTTATGATCGCCTTTTGAGGACAGTCGCGGTGGGTCTTGTGTAGACTGGTGAGACGTCCCCGCCATTAATCGGCTGTGATGGCACTGTCAGTCCTCTACTCGTGTGCGTGTCTTCATAATCCGAGCTGAGGACCTCGTAATCGTATAGATGCAAAAGAAAGTGTGAATCGCCTTAATATTATTTTGCCGTGGTGTAGAAAAGGGGTCCCGTGTTTGCACTTGTCTGGGCTATAGCGCAGGGGAGGATGAAAAAATTAAAAGTGCTCACTTTGACTTAAGGCAGAAGCGCAGTCAGCGTCTCAAAGGCCAGCACAGCTATGCACGCTGGCTGCTCGACTTTGCAGGGCAGGAGACCACAGTTTTTGCAGACACGTTCATGATATCAAAAGTCTCAGCGCTCTTTGGAGGTCATTCATATATATATATATCAAAATACCCGCCCTACAGCGAGAAGTAGTGTGTTAAAGAAGTAATGAAAAGAAAAGGAAACATTTTAATAATAACGTAACATGATTGACATTGTCATGAGTGTTGCTGTCATATATATGCCTGCCTAAATAAGTCACCCTCGCTTTGCTCTTACTTTATTTACCGTTCATTTAATCATGGCTAATGGCGGAAAAATTATAAAATGGAAGGAGGATGGCTTTACCAAAACAATTATTGATGGCGAATCGATTATTCATAAAGCTTGAATTGGTGATCTGTTTTTCTGTGTTAACCTCATATTTTTCATACTTCTTCTCAAACTAAGGTGGTGCGAGGGTAAAATGAATCGGGATGCGCTGATCAATGTAATTGGTGTACCAGGAAATCATGCATTGACAAAAGCTCCCTTTGCTTGTAATGCAAAGTGTGATTAAATGCATTATTTTTAACGCTTATGGAGCACATGCATCGAAGCTTCTCAGCTGTGCTTGTGCTAAGAAAAGGAAAGATTTTAAAAATAACGTAACACGATTGTCAATGTAACCTTTTGTAAGTAGTGCCTGGAGGATTCAGTGTGGAGAAACTCTATAGAGACAGCGTGTGTATTAACTTGTGGATTTTTCTGTGAGTATTTGGTGGCAGTTTGACGTGTTGCTTCGGAAGACGGCGTTAGCTGCAGAGCTCAGCTCAGAGCCAAATGAGATGAATGGGAGGGGAGATGATGACGTGACTCCCCACCGCCTTAACTGTCAATCCCCACAAACACAGTCTCTCGGAATTTGCATAAGCACACCCCTTCACCTACAATTTTAACTTAGTTATAAAGTGATCAAAACTCTCGTTTATATCCTGCGTCCTCTCATTAAACTTGTATCCCGCATTACCTGTGGGCATGTGAAACGCCAGCGGTAGCCTGTCTATGAACTTAATTTAAAGTTTAGGTTTACACCTTGCTTTCTTTCCGAGGTAGCAGCACTCATGAATATGGTAGTATATGTCACTCGCTCGCTTCTTATTGTTTCGCTGCCTTCTCAATTATATAATGCATGTTTTCTTAAGCGCTTTTTGGAGGTCTTCCTGGTTTTCTACGCACTGCGTTGACAGTCAGTTCACGTGATTACGTGAGAGGCGTGATGATGTCACATGAAACTCCGCCCCCCACGTCATTCCAGCTCAACTCCATTACAGTTAATGGAGGAAAATACCTTCCAGTTATGACCATTAGGCGTAGAATTTCGAAATGAAACCTGCCCAACTTTTGTAAGTAAGCTGTAAGGAATGAGCCTGCCAAATTTCAGCCTTCTACCTACATGGGAAGTTGGAGAATTAGTGATGAGTGAGTGAGTGAGTGAGTGAGTGAGTGAGGGCTTTGCCTTTTATTAGTATAGATTCCAACAGGTACCTAAATAAAAAGTAAAATAATGTAAAAAAACACTTTTTTGATGAAAACACATTACGTACCAAACTTGCGAACGAAAAGGTAAAATGTGTCATTAAAAGAGTCACACGTAAGAATACATGAAAATACATGGAGCACAAACATGTCCGTGCATCGTCTTATCGAACGTATCAAAGCAAGTGCGGACATGAAAAACCGTTGCATGTCCGCACTTGCTCGCGGTGGGATGAGACGACGGATATTCGACACTAGCAGAATCTATCAGTTTTGTGCGGTCATGCTTTCATAAAACACTAGAAATTGGTTCGCTTAATGTGACATGTACTTATTTGTGATTTGAACTTTGAATATAATTATTTGAGGAGCAGTGCTACAAAAAGAAAATCAGAGCACGCAGTTTATTTATTCAAGTTTGAACAAATATTTTCTGTTTCAAGTAAGTACATACTTTATTGTTTTGTTTGTTTTTTTTTTTCATTATAGGGGCTGACAAAATTGTTTGTTAATAAAAGTTTTTATTTCTTCAGATAATAATATGACTGAACCAAAAAAGGAATGCAGACAGTACAGCTTGGACTATTTGTACTTATTTTGAATTTACATATTTATATTATAAATGTCAAAAATGTAAAAAAAACTCAGCTCGTATTTTTTTGCTTTAATTTTCATTAGTACAGGTTTCGATATTAAATGTTGCACAAGATAATGCCATATTCCATAGTCCTTTTATCTTTTTCAATCATTGATTACAAGTGATTAAAATGAAAAGTTTGATATCTAGTGAAATATTTAATATCGAGTACTGTACAAATTTATTAATTTGAGTAAGTAAAGTAAATGACTAGGAGGTCGACGGTTTTAAAATTTTTTGGTAAAGGGGTCTGCGGCCGAAAAATATTTGGGAACACTTGGTCTAAATCAACATTGTGTATATGTACACACGCACACACACACTGTGCTATGCAAAAGTCCCAGGCACCTGTGAAGAAAATAAAGCAATGAATAATTTTATTAATCCACAAACTACATAGAAAGTGCAGTAAACAACAAAATAAAAATCAGTGAAATTGGTATTTGCTGTGACCACCCTTTGCCTTCTCTTAGGCCCCCTGTCAGTTTGTTCCAAGTACCTGCTACAGCTTCACTGCAGACTTTGAGGATCTTACTTGTAATTCCAGGCGGTCTTAATAGTGCTGAGGTGAGGGCTTTGTGGAAACCATACCAGGATGTTGCAGGATTTCCTGTCCCATCTATCCGCTGCAATATAGTTTATGGTTTAGGCCATTTATTTCAGGTCATTTTCATGCTGTAAAATTGTGCTGGGTTTATTCAGATGCCTTTCTATTGATATTAAATAATGAATAAGAATGTGCCTTTACTTCTCAGCAGTGAGGAGGTCATCAATGTGTATCAAATCACCAGGGGCCTCATGCATAATGCTGTGTGTAGGATTCACACTAAAACATGGCATAAGGACAAAAGCGGAAATGTTCGTACACACAAAAAAATCAAGATGCATAAATCTGTGTAAACGCTAACTTCCACATTCTTCTGCTCCATAAATCCCGGTCAGCGTGGAAATTAACGCACGTGCACGCACCTCCTGCCCCACCCCAACTCCTCCCAGAATTATACCAAAAATGGCAAAAGCATGGGGGGAAATAGAAGAATTTCAGTGAATACCAAGTGGAGGCAAGGAAAAACTTGCTATTTGTTGGTTTAAACAGTGGCATAAACAACAAAAGGAAGTTGATTGGGTGACATAACGTGTTGCAGAAACTCTAAAGCTCATGTTCACAAAGTCGCACAGTGCCCAAAATAAAAAAGAAGTTGTCAGATATCAAAATCGCTGTGAGAAGGCGAGTCGTAGCCCACCGTCTTGAGTGTCATATGAAAGCATATTAGGGTACAGAGATAAAAAAAAAAAAAATAGGGACACAGTGGGGAAAAAAGCTCAATGTAGTTTATTTTGTCGTTAAAGTATAACATCATAAACTTTATTTTAAAATCATTTAATTTACTAGTTTCTAACTAAAGCAGCATGTTAAATGCTTTGTTTTGTATGTGTTCTTCTATATGCTCTGTGAGTGAATCACTACGTGCTTCTTAAAAGGGCTTTCTCTTCCTCTGACAGGACACAGAATCCATTACATTCATGATATTACAGTTCTCTGAATAATTTAAATACTGAGATGTATACTTGATATCATTTCAGCATTCATATCATATCAATTAAAGCATGTATTATACATGGGACCATGTTGGCACAATGATAGTGACGAGATGGCGCCTCATCCAGAGATTGTTCCTGCATCATGCAAGATGCTTGCTGCGCTGTGCGCGACCTTCGATGAAATAATTTATTGCAGCAGTACTGTCTCTTTCAAACGTACTAACCCCCAATTCCTGTCTTTCCTTTTCTTCCACAAAGTACCCAATCGCCACACAATCAGCTCAGTAATAGACGTTCAGCCATTTGTAAGCTTAGAACTCAGATTCTTCAAAACTTTTAAGGAACATTGAAATATCTTCGTAGTACATGTTTAATTATTCTATCCATCTATCCTTCCAGTGTCGCAACAGCATATGCAAGAATACAGTGCGAGGCAGGAACAACAGGGCGCCAGCTCCTTGTTAGCGCTGCAACACCGTGCCCTCACATGTTTAATTATTAAAAATACAGATTATTTAAATTATGTTAACATTTTATCTGTATAATGTAATAAACATGTTTTGCTGCATTTGATCTTAAAAATGATATCGTCATCATATGTAAATACGTGCTTTATAAAGTGGCTCAGGTTGTGCAATATTATAACTGTATCACAAGTTTACAGTGAGGTAATTGTACTTATAAGTACAAACAGTTCTACAAGGAGCACTTGATGGACTGATTGAGTGCATTTATAGTTCTGGGATGAAACTGTTTCTGAACTGCAAGGTCCGTACAGGAAAGGTTCTGAAGTGTTTGCCATATGAGAGCAGTTCACTAGATAGCATGGCTGAAGCAGCGTGAGCTTGATGCTGTATACCGATAATTCTCTTTCCGATCAGCTGCTGTAGATCTGTGATTCCCCACTCAGATACAGTGATATAAATCTTCTGAGTGGCAACCCCTAATGGGAGCAGCTGAAAGAAGAAGAAGGTGCAGTGACAGAAACAACGCTAAAGCAGCTATGGTATTTGGAATAGTTTGGTCATTCCATAGATTATTATATTGTTACAGGTTAATTACAATCAGATGCAATAAACTAATAAACAGTATGCAGTTAATTTCAGTGTATATGATAAAGCCACGTCAGGGATGTGGATCTAAAAAAGAAAGGGAAACCACACTGGAACAAAAGCACTGCTTTGACGCTGGGTGCCACCAGTTTGCAAAACTGAGCGGAGAACTTGCATACGCCAAGGATTGAGCTAGCATGAAAATGTGCGTGGTTTTATGCCAAGTTTAGGTTTTATACATCTCGATTTGAGCATGGAAATGGGAGTACGCAACATTTTTGTGCGTATGCACCATTTATACATGAGGCCCCTGCTCTGCAGAAATGTAGCCCTAAACTTCACCGTTGCCTGCAAACATTGATTTGGGTGCAGTTCTCCAGCCCTTCAGCTGACAAACTGCCTTCTGCTAGCGACAAAAAATTCAAATTTTGACTTGTCAGGCCAGAGCACCCGCTATCATTTTTCTGCACTGTGGTTCTTGTGTTTTGTTTGTGAATTGTTTTGGCTTGATTTCCACTTCAGGGAATGCCTTTTTGATCACAACTCTTCCATGAAGACCACTTCTGATAAGACTTCTCTGGACTGTAGATGAGTGTGTCAGGGTCTCCGCGGGTTCTGCCAGTTCTGTCCTAATAGCAGTGCTAGAAATCTTTTGATTTCAAAGGGAAGTAAGCCTGATGTAGTTATTGTTTGCTGTACTCAGTTTCTGTGGCTAATCACTGCTTTTCCAGTCCACAATACAGGATGATTCAGCACTACTTTTTGAAAGCTGCAGTGCAAGCATGTGGGCTTATATTGCTCAAATGAAAGAATCACAACCACACATACCATAAAGAGACATTTTCTCATCATTGTATTTACTTAAAATAAGAAATTCACTTTACATGTAACAATTGTAAAGTCCTTTACAATCTGGTGGATAATTTGTGAGTTTTGTCCTCAAATAATTTAACTTGCTGAACTATTTTTAATCTTCTGGATGTGTCTGTATTCTATAAGTCAAGTAGCTTTACTATCACATCATCCATACACAGTATTGCAGCATGCAGTGGTACACAATAACACTCTCCAGGACTGCGGTGCAACAGATACATAAACACAGGACAAGTGCAAAACAGGTAAAGAACTATACTATAGGTAAGTGAATAGCAAATAATAATTTGAAATAGATAGTAATAAATAAATACATAATAACAATATACAACAGCAGTAGCAATAAGTGTAACAAATGCACTGTATATAAAATCGCTACCAGGAGAAGATCAGAGGGCAGAAAGGGGCAGCAGAGAGTTCAGAGTCCACACAGCTAAGGGGTAGAAGCTGCTGCAGAACTGATTTGGATGCTACAGTGTCTTCTGCTAGAGGGAATTGGGACAAAGAGACCAAGGGAGGAGTGGGAGCAGTCCTACACAATGCTGTGGCCTTGGTAGATGCATTGCTTTATATAGGTAAGTTTACTGGAGACCAGAGAAGCCCAAATTAACTTTTCTGTTGTGTGCACCGTACTTTGTAAGACCTTACAGTCAGAGACACTGCAGTTTTGATTACTGATTACCTCATAATTAATCTTTTTCTTTCTTTGGATGCTAGATGGATACAAGAGGTGCTGTCTGATCTGAGTAAGATGTAATACTTTACATCATTCCGCTTGCCGCTGTTTGAATAGCAATGAAATCCTGAATTCAACAAAATAATTAAAAAAAAATAAATCAAATAAAAGTGAAAGAATTGTACTAAGAACTCGATGACGTTGGTTAGGTCCTAATACAGCCTTAATTCTCACAGCCACTTTAATGCTGAGTTTCACTTTGGTTGATTTTTTTTCCCTCACTTTCTAAAGCAGAGGTGAGCAACATCAGTCCTTAAAGTCAACATGGCTGCAGGTTTTTGTTCCAATCCAGTTGCTTAATGAAAAGTCGATTATTGCTGTTAAAAAACTTAATGCTCAAGTAACTTTTTTGATACATTTCAGTTGTCTCACTTGTGAAGATTTCCTACCCTTAGTTGCTTATTTTAGTCTTAAAACAGCTGCATTCTCTGCTCCTTATTAGTAATATGACACGAATGAGAAAGGTAACCAGCAGATCTTCATCTCACTTGTCTCCATTTATGCCTGTGTCAATTCATCATGCACTATTTGGGTTAATAAAATACTCATAAACAACTGAAGAGAAAAAGTGAAGGACTGAAAATTTTTCCTCCATTTTAGGCTTCAAATCATGATATTCTCAGGTTAAAAAAAATCAATGATTGCAGAA
Source organism: Polypterus senegalus (assembly GCF_016835505.1). Classification (NCBI taxonomy): domain Eukaryota; kingdom Metazoa; phylum Chordata; class Cladistia; order Polypteriformes; family Polypteridae; genus Polypterus; species Polypterus senegalus. The sequence continues at coordinate 41,666,685 of NC_053161.1, forward strand.
TGACTTGAAATTGCAGTTTAAACCCCTAATAAGTCATGACATTAAATAAGATTTGTTATTACCGAGGATTGGTTTCTAATTAAGCAACTGGGTTGGAACATAATCCTGCAGTCACTGCAGCTCTCCAGGACGGATGTTGCTGACCTGTTCTAGAGGTCCTGTTTGTTCCTAGATTTGCAACATGAAAAGCACACAGTGCACTACATAAGGTCTCACTGATGTCCTGTATATTAGCCCCGATTAAAAAATCAAGATTTATTCATTTAAAAAAAACAAAAAAACCTCTCCTCTACGTCAGACATTGTTGTAGTAAGGTTGAGTATGTTGTTGCACACTGCGCTTTGCCACAGTAGATACACTGGTGTAGTGCTTTATTTTAACCAATAACATTATATCAATTCAAATAAGACACGACCAATCAAATTTCCTGTGTTTGTGTAAATTACAGGCTCTGGACAGAGCTGGTTGTCAATGCATTCAGAGTCAAGACAGCCTGCATTAGCAGTGTGTGCAACCTAATAAAGACACCTTAAAGTGAAGAATAGTCCCCAGACAGACCACCTTCAGTTAAAAAATAAACATTTTAAAATTCTGCTCTTCTGTAAATTATAGCACAGCTCTGTGTCACACTGCTGGCTGTTTTTGACTTAGTGGTTTGTACCTCATATGTGGTGGTCTGCTTCCTTTCTTTTGTTGTTATTGTAACTTTGATGCACGAAATGTGTAGCCTGCAGTGCACTACAAATGCAGCCTGTATGATGAGTGGCTGTGTCGGGCCTCTTTCCGTCTGAGCAGAGTTACTTTATGTATGGGCATCATTAACATAGGAGAAAAATGTAGGTGTGCATTCTAATATTGATGTTACAGTTGTGAATAAGGCACTATATACGTGCCCGACCCGGTACAGATTCACACTGAGGCACGTGTTAAACACACCAGGCTTTTATTGTTCTTCACCTGTGGGGCACATTTTCCCCGTGAACCCCACAGGGAATACACAGTCCAAAAAACACTCACAGTAACCAAAAACCCTTCTTCAGGCGGCACCATTCCTCCCAGGCAACCTTGTCCTCTTCCTCCCAATTCTGGCCCTGAGTAGTGGCTGCAGGCTCTTTTTGTAGCCCTCCTGAAGTGCTCCAGGTGGTTAATTGGCCTAATTAGGCTGCACTTCTGGGTGTGGCTGCATTCCAGCCCACAGAGGCTCGTTAAGCCGTGCAGCTCCTCCGGATGGTGGCCACGGAGCCCAGCAGGTCTGAGTCCTGAAGTCCCACACCTGTGGCCCCGATGTAACCCCTCGGCTGCCACCATGCGTTCTGGGGGACACAGAGTGCATCCCATGGCCGCTCCCCCGGATCCAGTGTTGAAGGGGCGTCCAGGCCGCCCATCACACAGTAAAGAATTCCAAACTATAATTATACAAATGAATCACTAGAAGTAACCCAACATCCATGTATCATATCAGTTCCAAGATATTCTCTGTGCCCCGGAAAATAACCTGACACTACTCACATTTCAATAGCTTTTAAACATTAATTGAAACATGATAACTCCATCTCAGTTATTTTCAGTATATTTATAAATAAAAATGTCTTTCATTTGGCAGCACTAATTTTGCAAGAGTTTGCCCAGTTTCATACATTAATGAAATATATTATTATTTCTTTCTCTTCACTATCAGCTGTCTCTTCTGCAAATGTCATACGTTTAATTGCCCCCTATGAATCTGTGTAAATATCACCAATCAGGGAAAGTACGACCGCTGTCATACATCCCTCTGGGACACTGTCAACGTGGAGCATTATCCTGTTATGTGTACTTTTCATTTCCTGATTGAGTTACTGAGGGACTGCGTCAGCCTGCATCTGCGGAAAGGAAAACAATTGGTAAAGGTTATTTCAGTGCTGAAAAACTAAAAGGAAAGTTAGAGACATCTTGTTCCAGAGGTTTAGCCTTTTAATCCCCTGTCCATTAAATACCATTCATCTAACTGCTATATTTTTTCTATGAATAAGTGTATCACCAACAGATCTCTAAATCATGGCATGAAACTACCTTTTTGAGCGACGTAACATTGCTTAAGTTTCTTAATTTCATATAACATTAGACTTCTCACACTTTGCTTATGATTGCTCAAGAAAGTGGCCATTTGAACACCTTTTGCGTTCCATACTTTTGCTGATGAGCTAATCCTTATTTACCAGTTTACTTTTCTATTACACACATCAGATTCTCCAAACAATATACAAAATCTGGTAATATTTTTATTTACATAACTTACAAAGAATGACTTCTCCCAATGGATTTACTTCTTAATATTAATGCACTGCATGTCATTATATTCTTCTTTAGCAGAACTGCGCCAGACTCGGGTAATGGGCAAACTGTAGCAGAGTAGCACACAACAAAGTGATATTCAGTGTAAGGTGCAGAACAAGGGCATCCATAAAGGTCTTCACTTCTTTCTCCTAATAAATGTAAAATGTTCTTTTACAGTCGGACTGAACAGTCATGTCGCCAAGTACACAAGTAGCATTAAGTTCTCATTTCAAATTGTATTATGCTCAGGGCTTAACAGGTACCTTACTATCCTATCCTTTAGGTCATTTATTTACAATTATTATTATTATTTACAATGTGTAGACCTTAGGAAGGACAAATAAAATGACCTTTAATCTGCCATTTTTGTCTATCATGATCACATAGCTCCCTCTACACAATTTCATCTCTTACTGTACTTTCTGACAGGCAGAGTAAAGTATCATTAGTCTTAATATTATTGTATATTCAGCTGACACCTTTATTAAGACATCTCACAAGATCAGGATACGTTACAACTGTCTAATGATATTTTCTACAGTTGAAGTGAGCCAGACAGGTTAACTGGCTCACTTAAGGTAACACACAGGGCAGTGCTGGGGTTTAATTTCTAGGGCCCTCGAAACTACATCATTTTTACTGCCAAACATAAATATAACAAACATTTTGGTTGGCCCTACCCTAAATTCCTGTCTTCAGGTCACATCTTAATGCTTAAGCAAACCTTCATATTTTTGTCTCTTGCTAAAGCAATGGGTGAGGCTCCAAGCTGCCTCAATAATCCCTCATGCAGTCTTAGAAGATGCAGGTATCAACCTGAAGTACCGTCCATGCAATCTGTTGGTATGTTCACTGCATGGAAAGTGGTGCTGCACTTAACATCCATGAGATCACTGATGAGGTCTTCAGCAGAACATCAGAGTACACTTAAACTTGTACTTACAAGAACATGCACTCTTCCTCAGCTGGTGGATTCGGAACAATTTAAAAGCATTCTTGGCAAATTCTCCACCATTATAACTACTTTTTTTTTTGGATAATAACACAGGCATCAATCCAGGTACTCCTTCAAGACATAACATTTGCCGATCTTGTGCAGAACTGAGGAGACACATACTTTACATAATTCCCAGTAAATCTTCATATTTCACTGTTCTATGCACATGTGACAATAATAATGCAATAAACCTTTAACCTTCATGGCTTGCAGCAGTCCGTCTTTGGTGAAAGTCTAGTCTTGTGGGGCCAGACATGACTTTCAAAGAAGAATAACATCTGGGGACAACTGGTTCAAAAATTTATAGTGAATGTTGTTGAAATCCGCTACTGAAAAGGCTCTGCAACGCAGGGCTTCTTCCTAAAACATTTGCCCCCAATTCCATCAGTCCGTGCACTTTAAACTGCTGGGGTTTCAGGGAGAGAGAACAAGAGAAATGAAACAAAAGACTTGATGCTGAAAGAAAATAAAAAGCTAAAATTGCTGTTATCAATTTGAGAGCTGAGGAGCGAAAGGTAACTGAAGTTTAATGATTACTTTGCACATTTTAATGAGCAGATAAATGGAAGAGAAGACACACACACACATAGACCACCACCCTCACAACTCGACTGGATTTAAGTCTCTTGTGCATTGAGTTCCAACATACTCATGCTATTCTTGTGGGTTTTCCTCCGTCTGCTCCATTTATGTCTGCCATATTCTGCAGGCTGACAGATGTAAATTGAACCTATTTATACTGTAAGTGTGCACTAAGAGGGACTCGTACCGCATACCCGTACTGTCACGCTCTGGTTCAAAGTTCAAAAAAGGACAGGCAGAACATGATTATATAATATGTGCATGCAAAATGCAAAAGAACACAAGTTGCAATTTTTCAAGTTCAAATGCTTAATTGACAGACAGCAGGCTTAAAAACTCGCCTCTAGAAAGCAGAAATGTGCCGAACAAGGATTTACAACATAAAACTCCAGGAAGTCCAACACCGGGCACACTCTCACATCTACACTTACACTCCTTAATGCCAGGCCTGCTTACAGTTGATAGTCATCTTATTAACATGCACATCTTTTGAATGTGGAAAGAAACTTCAGTTGCACCCAAAAAAATAAATAAGGACATGAAGAGAATATAAAATGTCATGATTTGAACCTGAGTGCTTGGTGCTCTGAGGCAACAGCACTAATCAATGCATCCCCTTTGCTGTATAATCACAGAACACAGTGAAGCATTATAAACCAGGAAAATGGGGCATAAAAAGGAAACTGCATATAAAAATGATCATGTGTTTATTGGCAGAGAATGTTGAGAAAATATGTTTTAAAAAAAAAAAAAGGATTTTTTTAACGACATTACATGCAGAACAAAGGTAACGTCCTGCTCCAGCAGACTAAAGGAATTGAATCTTGTTAGCTTTAAACAGTGAAGGAGGCACAAGATTTCATCTGCCTCTTTAAAAGTGCTTAACAGCATTGACAAAACTGATCCAGAAGGGAAAAATCAGAATCTTGTATTTAGGGGCACTGGTAGAAGTTAATGTGTTTCGTGGGAATTTTAAACAAATTGCCAAGTTGTGTATTTGAAGCAACAATTTGGACCACTTTTTAAGTATCTGGATGAGATGATTGGACTACACAATCTTGATATAACGCATGATGACCTCTCATTTGTAAAAAGTCTTATGCAGTTTAAGTGTTGAATAAGTGACTTTACTGTACTGTATAAAGCCAAAACAATAAATCACAACCATGAGTATTGCTGCTATAATGCATGACCAAATTCAAACAAATTCAGAGGAAAGGGAAAGAGTCTGTGTAGAGCACGTGTATGCCATTTATCTAATGTAGTTGCTTTCCTGATTAGATGAACGGCCTGCAGAACAAAATTAAAGAAACAACACGAAAGATGATGGCAGTGGTGTCTGAGCTTTCCATGCACCAAGCTAAGGCAATAAAAATGCAACAAGAAGTGAAAGAAAAGGAAGGATACCTTGAGACCTGCAACCAAAGGCTTGAGCAAGGCCTTCCACCGAGTCAAGAAATGGAGACGGAGTGGCTCAAGATTTTGAGAGATGAACAAAGACATAGCAAAGACAATCAAGAAAAAGACAAGGTAAGATTGTTTTGAAGACTTTTGCATTTCAGTGGTCTTGTGGTTAGTGCAGCCAGCAATTCCTGGATGTGTTCATGTCTGTGTGTAGCTGCTGCCTTCTCCATGTTTGTGTGTAGTAAGGAGTCTTTACTCAGGAGAAATGCTAATTCACAAAGACTCCCAAATCTCAAAACAGATATTGCACCCTTGGAACTTGCTAATTTGACATGAAACTGAAAAAAAGAAAAAAAAAATATATCAAATGATCCACATTAATATTTTATAGATTTCAGTTCTGGTTATGTGAATGTTAGAATAAAAAAAATAAGTTAGTTGTATTATTGCCATATGTCAGAATGATATAGGACTGTGATTCTGAGTAGGCCATTCCTATCGAATCAATATCCAAGGGTTTTCTTTTGTAATTTTGTTTCCCTTATAAAAATTCATAATGCTGTGTGATAAAGGGCTCAGTTCACGACTGGCAGCCGTGTTTAAACAGGGAGCCCTTCACAGACAACTTTAACACGCGCAACGTAGTTGAGCGCAGATGGCTAGTTTATTATAACAATCTTTTTTAGATGTTCAGCCATTTCGTGCATACATAGTGCTCTCATCTCACCATGCCTGAATCCCATTTCAGATCCTTCCTAGGACGACTTCTCTGTGCATTACTCAGTTTGGCTCATTTGAGTTCACCTTCTCTATTCCCCACACATGTTTACTGGAAAAAGTGGTTCCAGAAATTGAAAGGGTGGTTGTGCCTGGGAGGTTGTAGAAAAATAAACCAAGTCTTCCACAAACAAACAAGGTTACTGCTTTAGTCATATTAGCATGCACTTCAATATTTTGTAAAAATGACATTTTGTTTTTGTTTTTAAATAGATTATGGAAGAGGAATCATGGCACCATCTACCAAATGGAGTACACACTACTGTGGAGCCACGACCCAATGCATATATACCAGATGATGACAATGGCCTACCTCTACCACGGCCATACGGTGCTTTGGCCCCATTCAAGCCCACTGAGCCTGGAGGCAATATTAGACACTTCAGGAAGCCTGTAATCAAACCTATTGAAATATAACAAAGAACTGAAAAGAATAAATAAAATGGGGCTATTGAGAAAGGCTCATAGGCCAGCGATTGTTTTGTGTTTTGGTGGTCTACTGAAATCCTTCAAATTCCAATAGGGGGGTGGGGGGTAAACTGAAGGCATGGAGGGCTTTGAGATCAAGGCAGGAGTAGTTCAGTGGTCTGCAGAGCTAAAGATGAAACATGATAAAGCCTTTGTCTTTACACAAATTATGATAATGGAGCCACTACTTGTTCAGAATGACACTGTAAGGAATGTGTTATATACACACCTTTGTGAATATCACTATATAATTTGAGTAGTATGTTTTCTAAACTGTGCAAGAGGACAATAAACAGACACTTTACCCTTTTCTTCATTAATATAATATTCCTGTGGTCAGCTTATGATGGGACACAAGACAGACTCTGCAAAGCTGTCTAAAATTTAAATGGCAAACACCAACAAATGTGAAAACTCATTTCACATTTTAAACATATCCATCCATCCATCCATCCATCCATTTTCTAACCCGCTGAATCCGAATACAGGGTCACGGAGGTATCCGTGGTTGTTAATTGATTTTCTTTTCGATTCTGTTTTCAAGTAATCAAAAACATGATGATGAAAAAATTACTGTACTACAGTATCGTATTTACTCGTGTACCCACGCGCCCTCGTGTAATACGTGCACCCTAATTTTTACAAAGAAAATCGCAAAAAAAGTTTTGCCCTGTGTACAAAAGCACGTTGTGATTGTATAGGAAGCATTTAGAGAGAGAGCGCTGTCGACGAGTGCGCGAGCGAGAGAGAGAGAGCACGAGTGCGCGAGCGAGAGAGCGCGAGTGTGTGAGCAAGTGAGAAAGAGTGCGAGCGAGAGAGCTCGAGCAAGAGAGAGAGAGTGCGAGTGCACAAGCGAGTGAGCGAGAGAGAGAGCGAGCCCAAACAGAAGAAGTAAGCATTACAGAATTACATTTCCTCGTGTATGACGCGCACCTGATTTTCTAATGCTAATTTTCAGGAAAAAATGTGCGAGTGGTACACACGTAAATACGGTATTTTGGTTTTCTGTGTTACTTATAAAATAACGCATTGATATGTAAATACAGTATAATGCATGTAGATGAAAGTTAAGAAAGATTTTAGCTGCTGGTATTCAACACAGCATGTTTAAATGTTAAATAAGCTAAATACGTATAAGAACACTAATATACAGCAGAGTATTCAGCATTCTGACCCCTTCGCCTTTTCACAATTTGTTATGTTGAAGCCTTTTTTGCACACAGGAAGCAACACTCAAAATCCCAGACAAAATGAAAGAAGGATTTTATACATTTTTTCTTTTTTTTTTTTCTTTTTTAAATAAATAACTGTTCATACCCACTGAGATGTTTCTACACCTTGTTTGGTCAATTCAGTTGAATGGACATGATTAGGAAAGGCACACAGGTAAGCAAAAACCAAGCCATGAGGTCGAAGGAGTTTAAGAGATAGGATTGTGTCAAGGTACAGATCTGGGCAAGGCTACAAAAAATTCTGAAGCATTGATGGCTCCCAAGACCACAGTGGCCTCCATAATTCTTAAATTGAATAAGTTTGGATCAGCCAGCATTTGTTCTAGGGCTGGCCACCCAGTAAAACTGAGCAATCAGCAGAGAAGTGCAATGGTAAGAGAGGTAACCAGAAACTCAATTGTCACTCTGGCTGAGCTTTAGACAATCTTTGAGGAGACTGGAGAAATTTCCAGAAGGACAACCATCACTGTACCACTCCACCAGACAGAGCTTTATGACAGAATGCTCAAACAGAAAAGCCTGTTCATAGTAAAAGGTATACATATTTATTGCTAAATTTAACATTGCAGAGGAGAGAGCTTTTTTCACAAGGTATCTTTGCTCAAAAGGTGTTTCCAACTACTGCCCACAAAAGAAGTACAGGATGGTCCAGATCTAATTATGCAGATCCAGATCGTCTGGATGACTTTGATTTATGCAGGGACGATTCCAGTTTGGCACAAAGGTGATTCTTCATGTCGTCAGTTCACATACTTCTCGATGGTCCGGGATTTTTCGGGTGATTATCTATGTAATAAACTTAATAAGTTATAGCATAATGAAAATTGCATAATTTGATCTGGACCACCTTATACATACTCCTGTGGTTGAGTAGAATTGTTCGAAACAATATGGCAGTCTTTCCAAATGTTTTTTCCATCATTTCTTTCAGGTCTTTATATTATAAAATTGAACTCTTAAGAGTTCTAGTATTAACTTTTGCCTTTGCTAGTGGGCCAAGTTGGCTTGTTTTCTTGATATTAGAGATTTAATAGCAAATACAGTAAACACTGTCAATGGCAGAGAGCCCCTTCTAGTTCCATGCTCTAATATGAAGAGATTTAAATCTACAGTATATGATTTACCTCAGCAGAGGGTTCTGGGCAAGAGTAAATCGGCTTGATTCAATCACAAATATTGGACCTAAACACAAATGTGTGTAATACAATAAAGAGACATGTCCATTTCACACAACCAGACTCCTTTTTTACATCCAAAGAACACAAAACCTCTTTTAAGTTCAGATACTGTAGGTTTGTATAGAACGTCAAACAATCATTGGAGATTTGATATTAAACGTCTGTTTTCAATTAAATCAATCTGTTCTATGCAGTAAAACATTCACCTAAACCTTGACATCGTTATTTAACAATACCATTGGTCTGTAAGACGCAAATTCAAGGCAGTCTTCATTCTTTCATTGGAAAGACGGTAACTGCTCCCTGACACAGAATATTATGTATTCCAGCTTTTTCAAACATAGTTAACAATAACCTGGCTAATTTAACAATAAAAATTTTATAACCTTTACTAGACACACATTTGGACCAGTGGTTTTCCCATGAGCCTCAGTGGTGTGTCCAGTTCCTCCATGAGTAGAATATTGAGTGCGGCAATTCAAGTTTATTAATCAAATTGTTTAATTTCTTTTCATTGCAGTCTGATATACAGAGAGGATTATTCCTAATATATTGGCTATTTCTTTAAGCCTACTAATTTTTGCAGTGTTTATTGCTCTGGACCCTTTTTATGTATTTGTTGTGCTAGAATCTTATTATCCTTATCATATAAATGAGTTTGTCTGCATCTCCTGAGGTCAGAAGATTCAATTGTGTTTGATAAATTTGAACATTCTTTATCTGTATCTTAGAAGTCTTGGAGAAATATTTTAATGTCCTTCTAGTCTGAAGTTTATTTTTCTGAGAGAAATAGGAAACAATTGTCTCATTCTATGCTACATATTTCTGGAGATCTGTTGGTGTCTAAGAAATATTTTGTGATGAAATTAATTCAAAGAGCTCTTAATTCTTTAAAAGTGATGGGTTTAATTATCAGTGATCTGTACAGCATAGTGATTTAAGCTCCAAAACAGGAGCAGCAATGTCTGAGGTGATGAGGACTGTATCATATATTATTGAAAAAAATCAAAAGATGGTTAGTAATTAAGAAATTATCAATTAACTAATAGATAGATAAACTTTATTATTCCCAAGGGGAAATTAACATAATCCAGCAGCAGTATACTGATACAAAAAAACAATATTAAATAGTAATAAAAATGCATGTAAAAACGGACAATAACTTTGAGTAATGTTAGCATTTACTCCCCCGGGTGGAACTGAAGAGTCGCATAGTGTGGGGGAGGAACGATCTCCTCAGTCTGTCAGTGGAGCAGGACAGTGACAAAAGTCTGTCACTGAAGCTACTCCTCTGCCTGGAGATGACACTGTTCATACTATCTATAGTCTGTTGAAAAAAAAATATTGTCTTCATAATGTGTGGAGAAATCTCTATGGGTCTACAAAATGTTAAATGTTGTGGCTGCAGATGTTGACATATACAGTATGTAGAGAATTATATTACTTTCATTTACTTTCTCCATAACCACCATAAGGTGGCATAACATGGGTCCTCCATCATCTTGGTAGCTACGTAGGGATTTTTCAGTTGATCAGAATTCCCACTTCTCAGATCCAACCAAACTTGATCCCTGCTATTTAAATGGGACTTTTAAGAGTGAAAGCACTTTTTTGCATTTAAGCTCATGATTGGCACGTTTAACATTCCAACTCGCAAACCTTAATGCAGTGGTTTATAAACTCTTTACTGGGGGAAACCTGTGGCTGCAGGTTTTTGTTCCCACTAGTTTCATCTCTACTTATCTCATTGCTTAATTAGCTGATCTTTTTTCATTAACTTATTCTGTATTTTGAAAAACACAGTAGTGTGAAATTTACTTCTGTAAGAAATTTAGAAATGTTTGCATTCTGGCCATAGTTTTAAATGATTAACTTTCATCTGTCCTTTCACTATTAATTCGTCTTTTTTACTGTGCAGCTTGCTCCCTTAATTTTCATTATTAAGATACATTTAACAATAAATATTATGGTATTCATTTACATGTTCCAGGCATATTGAATAATAAACATGCTATTAGGTATAACATTGATAGCTGTAGACTTTAACATTTGGTGTTGTTTTCCTGGGTGTGTACAGTAAGCTGCCTTTCCATTAATTATTCAGATAAACGTAACGTAGCAAATTCTATAGAAAAAAAGGTGAATTAATAAGTAAATGATAAAAGAATTAAGAATGTAAAACTATGGGAAAATATGGATATTTCCAAAATTTTTGAAAAGTCTTATTAGACTTATTTCACACTACTATTTTTCTAAATGCAGAATAGAAGACCAGCTTATTAAAACATGAAATCAAGTAGATGTAAAATTAAGAACATGCAATCACCTGACTGAACTTGAAACAAAACTACTTCAATGTATAATCAAAATTTTGTAATCTTTAATGTGTTTTGTTTTTTTTAAGATCATCTACTAAAAGAGGAGAAGAAAATTAAAACTTCTTCAGAAATTTTAACTTTCAGAAAAGTTTAAAATTTTCCAGTGATGAGGCCTGCCAACACTAATGCGTTCAGCCAAATATCACAATGACAAGATGGGCATTGAGATGCTTTCTGTCTCTCCCGGGTTGGTTTTAGAACTTAGGGATCCACGGTTGATCAAAATTGGACATCCAAATGTTCCTAAAATAAAAGTTTAATCTTTATGGTTACCAGGGGGCTTTGCCCCCTGCTCACTTTGCTTGCCAACCCCTGTGCCTGCGCTATACACTTGCCTCTTTGCAGTTCTGCCGCTTGCGTATGGGGATGCAGATGTACAATTTAAACCAATTTTTATTTTCATGGGAGTTGTTACATATGCATCACCACAATATATAACTGCCTGTGATTGAATTTCATTTCTTTCTCTCTATTAAATAAAATGACTTTTTCGAATGTTTGGCTCTGAGATTTGTTATCTTGGCAAAAGCTATTCTAACCGCAAACTTTTAACTTATTAATACAAATGGCACATTAAGATCTCCTTTTTGTTTTAATGTTATCTGTGGAAGGTAAAAGGTACTACATTACCTTTCTTGGATACATCCTTCTTTCTACAGTAATTCGTGTGTTTTAAGACCGGACATTGTTAATGGTTGTAGACATTCTTCGTTATATATTGTAAGTTGTTGTTTTCATCTTCCGCACAATCACCACCAGCTCTTTCAGCATAGTCTATTGATACGCATTTAACCAATTTGCCGTGTAACCGTTTGACATTTTTGGACGCATGTAATCAATTTGATGTGTAACCGAGCAACATTTTAGGCATTAATTCATTTGACTTCCTCTTTTATTTTGTGGCTCATCCAGGATTACTTCCCAATTTGCACCATTGTGGTAGGCTTCAGTTCAGTGTAACTTTGAAGTGGGCTTCAGACAGTAACTAAACACGTATTTATCTAGAGTGCATTAGTAGCTCAGTTCCCATGACCACAACTTGCTCATTTTATAATTTACACAGAAAGAAGACAGGGACCAGAGCCAGACCAACTGTTTTTAACAAATACAGAACTAAACACCTACTAGGAGATGCTCACCAGGGGCCTCATGCATAACGCCGTGCATAGAATTCACCCTATAACATGATGTAAGCACAAAAGCCGAAATGTGCTTACACACAGAAAAATCCAGATGCATAAATCTGTGCGTTCACACACTTCTGCGTTCTTCCGCTCCGTAAATCCCGATCAGTGTGAAAAGTAACGCATGTGCACACGCCTTCTGTCCCGCCCTGTCTCCTCCCAGAATTACGCCTCTTTGAATATGCAAATCAATATAAATAGCCCTTAAGCTCAGTGTTCTGTGAAAAGGCAGTGGCAAAAGGGAAAATATCAGAATTTCAGCGAATACCAAGTGGAGGCAAAGAAAAACTTATTATTTGTTGGTTTAATCAGTGGTATAATCAACAAAAGGAAGTTGATCGAGTGACATAGCGTGTTGGAGAAGCTTGAAAGCTCAAGTTCACAAAGTCGCACAGTGCCCGACATAAAAAAGAAGTTGTCAGATATCAAAGTCACGGTGAAAAGGCGAGTCGTAGCCCACTGAGTGTCATATGAAAGCTTATTAGGGTACAGAGAAAAAAAAAAGGCACAGAGTAGGAAAAAAGCACGAAATGTTAACTTCAATCTCGAAATTTCCACTTTAATCACGTAGTTTAATTTGTCATTAAAGTAGAACATCATAAACTTCATCTTAAAATCGTTCAATTTACTAGTTTCTCAAATCCCATCGTAACTAAAGTAGCACGTTAAATGCTTTGTTTTGTATTTGATCTTTTGCTCTATGTGTGTGAATCACTACGTGCTTCCGCTTTCTCTTTCTTCGACTGGACACAGAATTCATTACATTCGTGATATTACAGCTCTCTGAATAACTAGAATACTGAGATGTATACGTGATATCTTTTTCATGATGATAGGAGTTAAATCATGTTATTAAACATGGGAATACGGTGCGTGATTGTGTGTGACCTTCAGTGAAATTATTGCAGCAGTACTGTCTCTTTCAAACGTATTAACCCCCAATTCCTGTCCTTACTTTTCTTTCTCCACATACCCAGTCGCCACACAATCAGCTCTGTAATAGACGTTAAACCATCTGTACGCTTACGACGACGATTCTTCAAAACTTTTAGGGAACATTGAAATATCTTTGTAGTACATGTTTAATTATTCTATCCATCTATCCTTCCAGTGTCGCATCAGCCCCAGAAAGAATACAACACGATGTATGATCAATCTGTGAACTAGCTAGCGCTGCGAAACCGTGTACTCACATGTTTAATTATTAACAATACAGATTATTTAAATGAAGTTAGTTTTATCTGTATAATATAATCAACATATTTTGCTGCATTTCATCTTATAAATGATACCATCATCATATGTAAATACGCGCTTTATAAAGTGGCTCAGGTTGTGCAATATTATAACTGTAGTGCAAGTTTACAGTGAGGTGATTGCACTTATAAGTACAAACAGTTCTACAAGGAGCACTTGATGGACTGATTGACTGTTTAAAGTTCTTGGGATGAAACTGTTTCTGAACCGTGAGGTCCATACAGGAAAGTCTCTGAAGCGTTTTGCCGTGGCTGAGGCAGCATGTGCTTGATGCTGTATCCTGATAATTCTCTTTCCGATCAGCTGCTGCTGTGATTCCCCACTCAGATAAAGTAATATAAATACTTCGAGCGGTGCAGTGAGAGTAATATGGAAAAAGATGATCCGCTGTGGCAACCCCTAACTGGAGCAGCTGAAAGAAGAAGAAGAAGAAGAAGGTGCAGTGAGAGTAACAACGCTAAAGCAGTTATGGTATTTGGAATACTATGGCTGTTCCCTGGACCATTATATTGTTACAAGTTAATTACAATCAGATGCATTACACTAATAAACAATATGCAGTTAGTTTCAGTGTATTTATAAAGCCGTGTCAGGAAAATAAAGAGTAACCACACAGGAAAAGTAGCACTGCTTTGACGCTGGGTGGCGCCAGTCTGCAAAACTGAGCGGAGAACTTGCATACGACAAGGTATGAGGTACCGTGAAAAAATGTGTGGCTTTACGCCAAGTGTAGGTTTTATACAAAGTGATTTGAACGTGGAAACGTTCTTACGCAACATTTCTGTTCATACGCACCGTTTATGCATGAGGCCCCAGGTCCATGGCCTTCTTTTTGCGTGACGTAACGATAAGCCACACTGCCAAAACTTACAGTGCATCCGGAAAGTATTCACAGCGCATCAGGTTTTCCACATTTTGTTATGTCACAGCCTTATTCCAAAATGGATTAAATTCATTTTTTTCCTCAGAATTCTACACACAACACCCCATAATGACAACATGAAAAAAGTTTACTTGAGATTTTTGCAAATTTATGAAAAATAAAAAAAATGAGAAAGCACATGTACATAAGTATTCACAGCCTTTGACATGAAGCTCAAAATTGAGCTCAGGTGTATCCTGTTTCCCCTGATCATCCTTGAGATGTTTCTGCAGCTTAATTGGAGTCCACCTGTGGTAAATTCAGTTGATTGGACAGGATTTGGAAAGGCACACACTGGTCTATATAAGGTCCCACAGTTGACAGTTCATGTCAGAGCACAAACCAAGCATGAAGTCAAAGGAATTGTCTGTAGACATCCGAGACAGGATTGTCCCAGGCACAAATCTGGAGAAGGTTACAGAAAAATTTCTGCTGCTTTGAAGGTCCCAATGAGCACAGTGGCCTCCATCATCCGTAAGCGGAAGAAGTTTGAAACCACCAGGACTCTTCCTAGAGTTGGCCGGCCATCTAAATTGAGCGATCGGGAGAGAAGGGCCTTAGTCAGGGAGGTGACCAAGAACCCGATGGTCACTCTATCAGAGCTCCAGAGGTCCTCTGTGGAGAGAGGAGAACCTTCCAGAAGGATAACCATCTCTGAAGCAATCCACCAATCAGGCCTGTATGGTAGAGTGGCCAGACGGAAGCCACTCCTTAGTAAAAGGCACAATGGCAGCCCGCCTGGAGTTTGCCAAAAGGCACCTGAAGGACTCTCAGACCATGAGAAACAAAATTCTCTGGTCTAATGAGACAAAGATTGAACTCTTTGGTGTGAATGCCAGGCGTCACGTTTGGAGGAAACCAGGCACTGCTCATCACCAGGCCAATACCATCCCTACAGTCAAGCATGGTGGTGGCAGCATCATGCTGTGGGGATGTTTTTCAGCAGCAGGAACTGGAAGACTAGTCAGGATAAAGGGAAAGATGACTGCAGCAACGTACAGAGACATCCTGGATGAAAACCTGCTCCAGAGCGCTCTTGACCTGAGACTGGGGCGACGGTTCATCTTTCAGCAGGACAACGACCCTAAGCACACAGCCAAGATCTCAAAGGAGTGGCTTCAGGACAACTCTGTGAATGTCCTTGAGTGGCCCAGCCAGAGCCCAGACTTTAATCCGATTGAACATCTCTGGAGAGATCTTAAAATGGCTGTGCACCGACGCTTCCCATCCAACCTGATGGAGCTTGAGAGGTGCTGCAAAGAGGAATGGACGAAACTGGCCAAGGATAGGTGTGCCAAGCTTGTGGCAACATTTTTAAAAAGACTTGAGGCTGTAATTGCTGCCAAAGGTGCATCGAGAAAGTATTGCGCAAAGGCTGTGAATACTTATGTACATTTCTCAGTTTTTTATTTTTAATAAATTTGCAAACTTTTTTTTCACGTTGTCATTATGGGGTGTTGTGTGTAGAATTCTGAGGAAAAAAATGAATTTAATCCATTTTGGAATAAGGCTTGTCACGCACGCGCGAGTAGGAGACCGCGGACGGACCTTAAACCGCTTTAAAAGACGTTCACGGGCAGGGAGTGGCGGGGTACTAACCTTTCTCCTTTAATGTCTTCCAGGAAAAGAGGCGCTCCGCCATCATAAGCCTTCCCGCAGTACGTCTACTTCTGCCCTTTCTCCCCCATCTTTCCTGACGTCAGCAGTCCCATCCTCCCTCACGGTTCCTTCCCAGCATTCCTCCACTTCCGGCTCCTCCCCTATAAAATGGCCGCCGCCTCAGAATGGCGTCGCGCATATGAACTGTTTTGTTTATATTTGACCGGATTTTGATTTATTGAATTGTGGATTGTCTACAATATACGGGGCCGGAAAACCCCAAACCTTTATGCTGTTTGTTGTTGCATCTTTTACAGTGGCATAGCCGGCACGATTCCAGTCCGAGAGAGATGACTGAAGGACAAGACCTCAACACAGTGCTGCAGGGAATGAACGGCCAGATCCTGGCCCTGCAGCAAGCGCAAGCCGCTACCACCCGCAAGTTGGAGGAAACGAAGGCCAGGTTGGCAGAAGCCCAAAGGGTAAGACCCGATCTGCCTCGTCCAATGCCCCCGCCTCTGGTACCCATGACAGAGGTGGATGACATTGAATCTTACCTGGGCATATTCGAACAGACGGCCACCCGGAACGAGTGGCAGCGGTCCGAGTGGGCGTCCATTCTGGCACCCTACCTGAAGGGACCCGCGCAGCGGGCTTATTACGACCTCCCCGAGGAGGAGGCCACGAGTTACGACCTCCTAAAGCAGGAGATCCTGGCACGCTACGGCA
Organism: Polypterus senegalus; assembly: GCF_016835505.1. NCBI lineage: Eukaryota > Metazoa > Chordata > Cladistia > Polypteriformes > Polypteridae > Polypterus > Polypterus senegalus. Next base: position 41,683,708 of record NC_053161.1, read on the forward strand.
TCATGCTGGGCCAGCAGGCGACTGAATGGCGGAGCTGGCAGTTTGACCCGGAGAAGCCGGCCCGTGCACAGGCCTTCGACTTCTGGGGAAAGATGGGACACTGGTTACGGCCCGAAGGTCCCCAAGCCCGGAAGGTCGTGGAGCAGATGGCTTGTGAGGGCCTGGTGAACGCCTTGCCAAGCTCCCTTGCCCAGCAGGTCTGGCGCCACCCCTATAAGGATATGCCAGGCCTCCTGTTAGTCCTGGAGCGTCAGCTCGCGGTCTACCAAGCCAGGGGGTCGGAAAGGCACGCTCGTGGGAACCGACAGGGACGGGCGGCCACCCCCGAGCCCTCTCGACGCGCTGCGGAAGCACCGCAAAGGCCCAAAGAAAAGCCGGCCTCCCCGCGCTGTTACAATTACGGCGAGACCGGCCATCTACTGACGACCTGTCCCCTCAACACCCCCTCGGAGCCGATGGACTGCACCTGGGCCACCGCAGAAAGGTACTGTAATCCGTCGCACCCGCTGGCAAGTCCAAACACGGGAGTGGTGTTATTGAACGGGCACTCGGTGGTGGCTTTAGTCGACTCCGGCAGCAACATTACCATTGTTGCTCGCCGTTATGTATTACCGCGACAGTGGCTTACGCAGCATTTGCAAGTCACTTGTGTGCATGGGGAGACCAAGTCTTACCGTTCCGCCCGCTGTTACATCACATGGAAGGGGCAGGTATCCAACTTGACGGTCGCGGTGTTGCCCAACCCCTATCCAGTAATTTTGGGACAAGACTGGTCGCACAGAAAACGCGGTAAGACTAACACAGCTACCGGGGCCTCACTAGGTCTAGTGATGAGGGGGCGAGGCACCCCTCCTACGGTCTCCACGCCGTGCTCTGGGGTAGGCCCTAGTGACGCAGGCCCATCGGGGGACGTTTCTTAGGCGACGGACCCTGACCCGGAAGTATCCGCCGGGGAAGGGACAAGCCAGGGAACACTTCCGCCAACCCGCTCACAAGACCCCCTGAGCAATTTGAACCATCAATTTCGGTCCACGCCTGCCTCATTTAAAAGGGAGCAGTGGAATGACAATTCCCTGCAGTTTGCCCGGTATGCGATTGTTCTTCCAGGCAGCTCACAAGCTGACGGTTCCATGCCACGCAAGCCCTTCTTTGTGCTGGAGAATGATCTGTTGTATCGGGTGGCAACCCACGAGGGTGAGGTGCGGAAATTGCTGCTAGTGCCTCGTACCTTCCGGCGGGAGGTATGTGAACTAGCTCACGCTCACCTCCTAGGTGCCCACCTCAGGGCCGAAAAAACATTGGAGAGAATCAAGCTCCACTTTTACTGGCCCGGGATCAATGAGGAGGTCCGGCGCTTCTGTCAATCCTGTCCGGAATGTCAGATTCGCCAGATTCCTAGGAGGGACCGCGCTCCTCTCGTCCCAATACCCCTGATAGAAATCCCGTTTGACAGAATAGGGGTGGATTTAGTAGGACCCCTGGAACCCTCTAACCGTGGCCATAAATACATATTGGTCATGGTGGATTACGCGACCCGATACCCAGAGGCGGTTCCCCTGCGCTTTGCTAATACCAAGAATATCGCACGGGAATTAGTCAACTTATTTTCTAGAGTGGGTATCTCCAAAGAAGTCCTCACGGACCAGGGTACTCCCTTCACCTCAGATACGTTCAGGGAGGTTGCCAGATTACTGCGAATAAAGCACCTGAAGACGTCTGTCTACCACCCCCAAACAGACGGGTTGGTGGAGCGCTTTAACCAGACGCTTAAACAGATGCTCCGCAAGGTAGTCAATGCCGATGGCAGGAACTGGGACCAGCTCCTACCGCTCGTGCTTTTTGCCTACCGGGAGGTGCCTCAGGCCTCTACGGGCTTCTCCCCTTTTGAATTACTGTACGGGCGACAACCCCGGGACTTCTAGACATACTAAAAGAGGGCTGGGAGGCTGAGGCCCTTCCCTCCTCCAATATATTGGAGTATGTGGCGCAACTGCGCGACAGGCTCGCTACAATCAGGCCACTCCTAAAGGACCACGTGACTCGTGCGCAGGCAGCGCAGGCCCGGTGTTACAACCGCAACTCCGTCCTCCGGGAGTTCTGCCCGGGGGATCGAGTGATGGTGCTCGTTCCTACCTCCCACTCCAAGTTGCTAGCTCACAGGCAGGGGCCATACGAGGTTAAGGAAAGAAAGGGGCTTGTTGACTATTTAGTTAAACAACCTAATCGTCGACCGAGAGAGAGGATCTACCATGTCAATTTGTTAAAACCTTGGAAGGACAGGGAGGAGTCTCCCGACACTCGTGGATCCCTCTCCCTATTTGCTAGCACGTCTGCCCTTAACCTCGGTGACGAGCTGACACTTTTACAGTGGCGAGAGATAACCCAGGCCATCCACGCCATCCCCGAAGTAGTGAGCGAGTCACCGGGCTGGACCTCGCTGATTGCGCATGATATAGTCACGGACCCCGGAGTAATCGTCCGGGAGAGGCCCTATAGACTCCCGGAGGCAAAACGCGCCGAAGTGGAACTGAAGGTGCAACAAATGTTGGATATAGACATTATTGAGGAAAGCCATAGCCCTTGGTCCAGTCCAATCGTCCTCGTTTCCAAGCCGGACGGCTCCTGGAGGTTCTGCAATGACTTTAGACGTCTGAACTAGGTCTCGAAGTTCGACGCCTGCCTGATGCCCCGCATCGACGACCTACTTGAGCGGTTGGGTGCGGCCTGATACTTGACTACCCTTGACATGACAAAAGGGTATTGGCAAATTCCCTTAACGGCATCTGCAAAAGAAAAAACGGCCTTTAGCACCCCTAGTGGACATTGGCAATACAAGGTCCTCCCATTTGGGCTGCACGGGGCCCCAGTGACCTTTTAACGTCTGGTGGATAGAGTGCTGAAGCCCCACCAGTCCTATAGTGCCGCCTACCTGGATGACGTCGTCATCTATTCCGGCACCTGGGAAGAGCATCTACTGCAGGTCTCTGCTGTCCTCGCGACACTGGCTAAGGCCGGCCTCCGCATCAACCCCCATAAGTGTTTCTTTGGCTTAAAGGAGGCCAAGTATTTAGGCTACCTTGTGGGACGAGGACAGGTGAGACCCCAATCTTCCAAAATCAAAGACATCCTGGAATGGCGCCGTCCGAATACCAAGAGACAGGTGCTCTAGCTTGAGGCTAGTGGGGTATTACCGCCGGTTCGTACCCCGTTTCTCCGAGAGGGCAGCACCCTTGACTAATTTAACAAAGAAGGGCGCTCCCCTACATGTGGTATGGAACGACAAGGCGGAACACGCATTCAGTGACCTTAAAAAGGCCCTAACGTCGGCACCTGTACTAAGGACCCCTGATTTTGGGCTGCCTTTTATCCTCCAGACCGATGCTTCGGACACAGGCCTGGACGCCGTGTTGAGCCAAAGCGTCGATGGTGTCGAACACCCCGTGATGTACCTAAGCCAGAAACTGCTGGACCGAGAGACCAGGTATGCGGCAGTGGAGAGGGAAGTCCTGGCCATTAAGTGGGCGGTAACTTATCTTCGGTACTACCTGTTGGGTCGCGAATTCACTCTAGTGACTGATCACGCTGCGCTTCAGTGGATGTCCCTACACAAAGAGTCGAATCCGCGGGTCACCAGGTGGTTTCTGGACTTACAGCCCTATAAGTTCACGGTCACTTATCATCGCAGAGGCCTTCAGGCCAATGCCGATGCCCTCTCTCGCATCAACGACCTCTCGGTTAGGTCCGCCTGACCTGACGGTCTTGGGCTGAGGGGGGGGTCGTGTCACGCACGCGCAAGTAGGAGACCGCGGATGGACCTTAAACCGCTTCGAAAGACTCTGTGTTAACAGACGGCAAAAAGAGAATACGTGATCAGAAAAAATTCATTTTATTTTATAATTAGTAGCAGCAAATTAATTTAAGTTACGGTAAACAATTTACTAATACATTCCACAAACACAACATTTGGAGGGTTTGTGAAAACAGCATACTGTTATGGAAAATGTATAAAAAAATGTAATGTTTTTCCAAATTTAGAATGAATATTATAATGACTTAAGTCAGACAGAAATCCCTTTGCATTAGTTTTTTTACATGTTTGAAAAAACACATTACATTTTGAGTATTATGTTTTCATTTATATACAGTACAAAGTAATTGGTACTTAAGTAGTCTTAGTGGCCCCAACAGAGTCATTTTTAACAGAACACTTTCCTTTCTTTGAATTAGTTAGGTGTGTCTGAACAGTGTAGCAGCTTAAACGTTTTTCAGCACTCGTGTACCTTCATTTTTTCTCAAAGCCAAGTTCTATTGATGTATTCTTAAGAGCAAACTCCTCTACAAACTTTGCATCCACATTCTCTTGTTCTTCAAATGGGTTCACAGCTGCAAAAACAAGAAACATACAAAGTGTCAATGATTGCTGCACAATGCACTTGTTCCTACACACAGCCCTGCAAATGCTTCTGCATGTAACCTTTGGTAAGGATGATGGGGTTGCTACGCTTAGCTATTTGTACAAACGCCCCAATCTTTTATATTCTATATGCAGGCAACTGCCAAAATAAAAGATACACCTGAGAAAATAATGCAAATTACAATGAAAGCTGGGCTTTCTTCTCTGGTGTACTCTGGTGTGGTAACCGAGCAGCTTGTATCTCATCATGCTTAGTTTGGGTCATTTATTCAGTAGTTTCAAAGATGAGAGGTCAATAACTCTGCTCTTTAGAAAAGTTCAAACATCTTGAACTGAATGCTTGATTCATAATTCAAGGAAAACCAGGCAGCTCTGAGGCATCTGGCTGCAATCCAAGACAAAAGCAAAGGTTTTCATAAAAAGTATGGGGGGGGAGAAGGGTCCAGAGGAAATCATGGAAAAAGGGGTAAAGACTGAGAAAGAAAAAAAATCCTCTGAGAAACAAAATGAATACACTTAGGAGGAGGAGGTTGGCAGTATGTGCTCATTACAGCTGTTGCCACACCCACTACACGGCAAACCACCCAGATTAAGATCCGAGGGCAGCCATGTAATGGGTGACACCTCAGCACCACACAGCCTTAGGAAGACAGCGCTCAAAATGTAAAAAAAAAAAACATCCAAATAAAACAAGGTGCACCCCGGCTATTCACACTTTACACGTAAGAAAGTTTTAATACAGTGCCATAAAATGTTTTATATACGTATCAGAACCTACATTTTTGAAAAAGGAAAACAAACAAAAAAAAAAACCAAAATGAAAGTATTTATTCTCATGGCTTAATTTGTGGACTTCAGGCTTCACACACTATACACTTCATGTCTACATTTTGTCAATTATTACTAAAACATGAAAAAAAAATTTGTTTTAACAATGTGTTTACATAGATTGTTGTAGACACCAAACTCACATGAAATGCAAGTGTTCCAAATAACAATGTACTATTTACCCTCTACAGCTCTAAGCAACTCACATGCAGGTTAACAGACTTGAGCTGAGAGAACTTTCTGCCCTTTCTGTGTTGGTTTATGGCAGGCTGCTTGCTACTTGTGTTGAATGATACATTTACAACACAAAAGATGCTGATGGAGAGGTGTGAACGGATTTAAGGTGGGCCGGGATTACAAGTTTTTTCATAGGCTTTGGTAATTCTAGTTTTAAACAATCCTATTTCCATTAATAGGCTGTCACTACAATATTATCCTACTAGAGAGTGAACAGAATAACGTATTCTACATGTTTTTTCTTCTGAACATACCTTTGTAATAAGGTGCCACCAATTGAAAAATACAAATAAAGTGTTCTTTAATAACACTTGCTTTGGAGTGCACAAGTTTAAAATATAAATGCTGAAAAAACTGGTTCAGAGTATTCCTTTTTAAATCTCATTTACTCTTAAAAATAAATAAGGGAGAACTAGGACTAAATTGATTAAAAAGCGCACACACACACACACACACACACACCACCCAGCAATCACAGGAAATGTGTAAGAGCACCGTGTAAGTGCAGTCAGTTACTGAAAATAGTTGAAAGTGGTTATTATCTTAGACACGCTGTCTCTGTTATGACTTGGATGGTAAAGTGATAGCAGTTATGTTATAAATATGCAAAAATGTAGAAATTCAGAAAATGTGACATTTGCAGAACTCCACGTATACCGAAATGGATATATTTTAATTACACTAAATATAAATGTACATGAATAAGGAAAAAAATAAAACAGAACTGCAGCTGAAAGTCATACAATACTGATGACAATTTAACAATTATGTTTCACATTTTTATGAAAACTGAAAAAATCTAATTTGATTTAGCTATAATTTAATCTTATTTAGCCTTTTCATGATTAAAAAGCAAACAAATAAAATACCCATATTTTCCATTGCAGACAGTTTTTGTGCCAAGTAAGCAAGAGGCAAAAATCCCAGATGAAAGTTGCTGTAATCCTCATTAATGAAAGAGCACTGTAAAGACAAAAACAAAAAAATATTAAAGTGTGGAATTACCCGATTTATTGGAGTATTTTTTTTTTACATGGTTAGGCAAAATGAGTGAAGTACAGTCAAATACACAGTTAAAGCTGTGGTTACAAACGAGTACGTGGCATCGTAAGGGGACTGTCTATTCCCTTGGCAGGCAAGTGTGTTTTGGTCAACTTTGGCAAACCTTTTTTCTGTTTCACACATTTTTGAACCTGAAAGGTATACTTACTAAAAATACAGGGATGCATAGATAAGTAATTAGAATTTCAAACCATACAAAAGTAATTGCATGTCTCCTTCTTGACTAACAAATGTTATATGCAACATTTAACAATACTGTATTTTACATACAGATGTCTAGCAGAAATGCACACCAGCAATACGAGCAGTATACTGTACGACTGTACACAAGCTTCACCGGAGGTTTATGTTGCATCCCAATAGTTTATTGTTATATGTAAGCAATTCAAAAACCTTTGCTATTAGAGTACTAAACCATCTTGTTTTTAAAACATGACATCTATGTGATTCTGCACATTTTGTTTCTATTTAGAAAACAGAATATACAGGAAAGTATTGGGGTTCATAATCTACAGTAAGTGCACATGCATCCACTCTAAGGACGGGTGTGTAAACTGAAATGCAGTAGTTATGGTGTAACAGTAAAATGAAGAATAATTGAAACGTAGTTTGTTCTGAGAACACTAAATGTCTTTCTCTCCCTCTTTCATATACAGTTAAATACAAGCTAATAATTATAGTTAGTACTAATCACTATATGTTACATTATTTCATCAGTCGTGGTTAGTCAGTAGCTGGTCCGCTCTGTTATTAAGTCGACAATTTACAAAACAGTCCTATTCAACTCTTCACTGTTCACAAGAGCAGATTTCTGGCTTGAAGACAACAAAATTAAACAGATTTTCAAGTAAAAATTAAACTAACATGATGATAACCACTTGTAGCGAGACATTTGCAGGGGAATTGAATGTGATTTTCAAGAATCAGAGTGCATGAACTTGGCACATCTTTTAATTTGAAGAAACTTCCTAACAGAAAAAACAACAAACACAATCCGCCAAGAGGGTAAAGATTAGAAGGGAATAGTAAAAGAGTGAAAGACTCAGTGCTGCTGCTCTCTTACTTAGTAACTCTGTTTCATACACGAAACACATGAGAAACTCAAGGCCAATTTTTAAATACTTTTGTTGCATTTCAACAGTAGAAGTGGCTACTCTAATGCACCTTGCAGGCACATTTCACAGCACAAAACTGCAGCACAGATGGAAAAAAAACAAACAAAAAACACAATCTGTACACTTGAGTGTTTTATCCCAAGAGCAACCGCAGCTAACAGGCGATGAAATTCACGACATGACGACTGGAATGAAATGGAATTTAGAATATGTAAAGTATTAACACCAGACTTACAAAAGGATCCAAGGATGACAAGACTGTATTACCATCCAATTAGAATATCAGTTCAAACACATTACGCCATAAATTTCCCTACCACTAGTCAGTGAATTTATTTTACACACATGTTGGTCACAGACTTTTTTTTTAATAATGCTAATAAAGTTACAGCCAAGAGAAGATGGTTCAGCTAATGTACTGTAGCTCATTTGGGATTAACAGCCAACTGTTGCAAGTTATATGCACTGTTTTTTCTTTGAAAGTGGCAAAGAAAGTGCTGAATCAAGTGAAGTCTACAATATATGTTACAATTTTTTGCCCAATGCATAGGAGACTGGTCTTTTTATCTTATATATAAAAAAGAACTGCATACCTATTTTGCTGCCAAATGTTTTGTTCTTACCCTAATAACTGTTCTTCTCATGCGTTTTTCTAAAAACATACTATGTACTATATTACGACATTCAAAAAATATCTCAATAGACACTTCCTTTCCAATTACATGTTCTTCTTTATTTCTTTCAACAAACTCTTCACTTCTTTAGGCGTACCCACTTCACATAAAATCCTGCCAGGTTGGCCATATGCATAACTATGAACCAACTTCTGAAAAATCCAACTCATATTATTTGATGTTAAATTCTGCTCTGTACTTGTAAAATTTGTATTTTTATACTGTATTGAGGATTTGTTCTGTTCTGTGTATTGTATTGTATTGTATTGTATTGACCCCCTTCCTTTTGACACCCACTGCATGCCCAACCTACCTGGAAAAGGGTCTCTCTTTGAACTGCCTTTCCCAAGGTTTCTTCCATTTTTTCCCTACAAGTTTTTTTTTGGGAGTTTTTCCTTGTCTTTTTAGAGAATCAAGAGGCAGGACCTGTTAAAGCCAATTGCGGCACTTCTTGTGTGATTTTGGGCTCTACAAACATAAATTGTATTGTAACTATGTGCACAGGTTTCAGCTATGAAAGACAAAAAGGAAGCCCTTCTATATCTAACACACGATGTTGTTCTGTGCTTGGTATGCTGCCTCTTCTTCCACATTTGATCATATATTTTCTATGAAGGTGTATAACATGCATAATGTTCAAAGAATTAAAAGCTGTGTAACTGGTAACAACTTAGAAATCCAAATATTCTTTTGGCATAATAATAGGCATTAAAAAAACTTTGTGAACTGTTCTACCATAATGGAATAAACATGTAGTGCTGTGAGAGAGGGTGCTTCTTGCGTGGAGTTTCCAGGTTTTCCTTGTGCTCACATGGGTTTCCTCTGGGCTCTCAATTTTCCTCCCACCGTCTAAAGACATGCAGGTTAGGTGGCCCCTTGTGTGTATTTTTGTGGAAGTATGGGCTCCCTTGTGATAGCCTGGTATCCTGGGGCCTCATGTATAACGCCGTGCGTAGAACTCGCACTATAACATGGCGTAAACACAAAAGCCGAAATGTGCTTACGCACATAAAAATCCAGATGCAGAAATCTGTGCGTACTCCAACTTCCACGTTCTTCCGCTACATAAATCCCGATCAGCGTGAAAACTAACGCTCGTGCACTCGCTTTATGTAACGCCCCAACTCCTTCCAGAATTACGACTCTATAAATATGCAAATCAATATAAATCGCCCTTAAGCGCAGCCTTCTGTGAAAAGACGATGGGAAAAGCACGGGGAAAATATAAGAATTTCAGCGAATACCAAGTGGAGGCGAAGGAAAAACATACTATTTGTTCAAATAAACCGTAGTATAATCAACAAAAGGAAGTTGATCGAGTGACATAGCGTGTTGGAGAAATTTGAAAGCTCACATTCACAAAATCGCACAGTGCCGGAAATAAAAAAGAAGTCACATATCAAAGTCGCCGTGAAAAGCCGAGTTGTAGCCCACCGTCTGAGTGTCATATGAAAGTTTATTAGGGTACAGAGAAAAAAGGCACAGAGTGGGGAAAAGGCACGAAATGTCAACTTCAATCTCAACATTTCCACTTTAATCACGTAGTTTATTTTGTCATTAAAGTAGAACATCATAAACTTCATCTTAAAATCGATTAAATTACTAGTTTCTAAAATCACATCGTAATTAAAGTAGCATGTTAAATACTTTGTTTTGTATTTGATCTTCTACTCGTATGTGCTCTGTGTGTGTGAATCACTACTTGCTTCTTAAACCGGCTCTCTTCCTCCAACTGTTCACAGAATCCATTACATTCGTGATATTACCGCTCTCTGAATAACTAAAATACTGAGATGTATACGTGATGTCATTTTCATGATGATAGGAGTTAAAGCACGTTATTAAACATGTGTTTCACTTCGATGAAATAATTTATTGCAGCAGTACTCATGGGCGGTCTAGGCTTGTGGTGGCACTGGGCAGAGGAAGAATCGGTGGCTCCTTCACCCGCCAATGTCAGTAAGGTAGCTTATGCACAGTGGATGGCCACGTCCATTGCAGACACTGCATAGCCGCCTCGTGCTCATGACACAAGCATTTAACTTTTGCCGAAATTTGTCGCTGCGTTTTTAGCGGTGTTATTTTCTTTCTGTTTTATATTCAGTATATGCACTGCAATCAGTGCTTTTCTTTCCCCAAGTAACCGATCGCCACACAATCAGCTCTGTAATAGAAGTTAAGCCATCTGTAAGCTTAGCGCCGATTCTTCAAAACGTTTAAGGAACATTGAAATATCTTCGTAGTACATGTTTAATTATTCTATCCTTAACAACACTCCCAGTGAAGAATATAGATTATTTAAATGAAGTTAAAGTTTTATGTGTATAATTTAACAAACATATTTTGCTGCATTTCACCTTAAAAATGATATCGTCATCATATGTAAATACAAGCTTTATAAAGTTGCGCAGGTTGTGCAATATTATAACTGTAGTGCAAGTTTACAGTGAGGTGACTGTACTTATAAGTACAAACAGTTCTACAAGGAGCAATTGATTGAGATCATTTATAGTTCTTGGGATGAAACTGTTTCTGAATCGCGAGGTCCGTACAGGAAAGGCTTTGCCATGGCTGAGGCAGCGTGTGCTTAATACTGTATACCGATAATTCTCTTTCCGATCAGCTGCTGCTGTGATTCACACTCAGATACAGTGATATAAATACTCCGAGTCTTGCAGTGAGAGTAATATGGAAAAAGATGATCCGCTGTGGCAACTCCTAATGGGAGAAGCTGAAAGAAGAAGAAGAAGAAGAAGAAGGAGAAGTGAGAGTAACAACGCTAAAGCAGTTCTGGTATTTGGAATACTATGGCTATTCCCTGGACCATTATATTGTTGCGAGTTAATTACAATCAGATGCGTTACACTAATAAACAATATGCAGTAAATTTCAGTGTATTTATAAAGCTGCATCAGGAGTGTGGATCTGAAAAAGAAAGATAGCCACACAGCAACAGTAGCACTGCTTTGACGCTGGGTGCCGGCAGTCTGCAAAACTGAGTGGAGAACTTCCGTACGACAAGACATGAGGTACCTTGGAAAAGTGCGTGGCTTTACACCAAGTGTAGGTTTTATACATCGCGATTTGAACGTGGAAAAGTTCTTACGCAACATTTCTGTGCGTACGCAACATTTATACATGAGGCCCCTGGCCTGGGATAGTTCCTGCCTTTCTCCTTGCTGGGATAGGCTCCAGCTTCCCTATGACCCGGCTCTGAATATGTAGGTTCAGAAAAAGGACGGATGGATGGATGTAGTGAGTGGACTCAGCCTAAAGACAAAGAAGGAGGTGTGGGGGTGAATGTGCTTGTGTGTAATATCTCAATTGTCTTTTTGTAACTTTCCAACCAAATTTGGAATAAGAAAAAAAAAACCTTATTTATATCAAATGGTTCTCAAAAAAATAAAACAAATAACATGAATAAAGAAAATGTTTTTTCTGCCCTTTGTGTTAGGCTCAAAATATTAAAAAGGCTTATGTTGTAATACAAATCAGAAATCAGCAACACAGAAATTAACCAGCTATGATAATGGCTCCTCATTTATAATACATACAGTATACAATTTCTCCTCACAGCATGAGATATTGTACTTCAACTCTGGGCTGATAACACTTCTCAAACATTTTATATGAATGAAATATTTTAAAAGTGATTAATGAAGTACAATGATCAGCGAGTTTAAAACCAACTGACTTTCAGTGATGATTTTAAGGCAGAAACAATGATGTGTTGTAGCCATAGGTCACTGTGATCTGTGAAGTTTTATTTCAAACATATTATGTTATGGCGGGCGGCGGTTGCGCAGTGTAAGCGCTGGTGCCTCGCAGTTAGGAGACCCGGGTTCTCTTCCCGTATGCTGCCTCCCTGCGTGGATACATATTCTCCCCGTGTCTCCGTGGGTTTCCTCCCACAGTCCAGAGAAATGCTGGTTAGGTGCATTGGCGATCCTAAATTGTCTCTAGTGTATGTGGGTGTGTGTGCACACCCTGCCCAGGGTTTCTTTCCTGCCTTGCGCCCTCTGTTGGCTGGGATTGGCTCCAGCAGACCCCCGTGACCCTGTAGTAAGGATATTGCAGGTTGGATAATGGATGGATATTATGTTATGAGGCCATAAAGCTGAAACCATGACATTCAGCAGATCGAGGGAAATTGCCAGAGAGATGGACAGACACATGTGAAGGACACACAGGCAGGCTATTTGAAAAGTGCTGATGTCTGCTGATCAACAGATGGAGAGGGCCACAGGCTGCAGAAGCCATGAGTGATTAGAAGAGGGGAAGGTGTTATTTGGGCACAACCCAGACAGCTGAAATGGCAGTTGCCCATACCGGGCAAGGTTCATAACAAATTCTATGAATATGTAAATAGGTGAGTGTTTATAATGGTAAGGATCTATCAAGAAGCCAGAAGCCGTCTGAGAGCCACCGACCACTCTGCTGGATTGGATAATGTGCAGTCATCAAACATTCTCCACCAAAGAACTGGCTTTGATGACTGGACTGTTCCATTGGCTTCTCTCCAGCATGGACATGCATGTATAAATACAATGTCATTTGGGAGTGGAAGCTACATTTTTGAAGCAAGTTAAAGACATGTATCTCTTACTGTACCATATTGTCCGATTATTTCTGCCATGGTTGCTAAAGAGATGTGTATGGCTTAAGTTTGCTTCAATAAAGAACACTGTCCCAGGGAAAAAGCGCCCCCTGCTGGAGACATGTGCTTAGTATGTATATTCTGCACTTTGGTTTGCATTTGACTATTAACAGATTATATTTGAAGAACTCTGGACCATTTCTTTCCATAAACAAACATACCACACAATAACAGAACAAGTAACTGATGTTTTAGGAGGGTTTGCACTACTTAAGTGTTAACACCAAGTAATTGACATAAATGCTGCTTGGGAAACTGTGGTGACAGATGAGGCATAGTACTGGAAATTAGTGAAGAATAAAAAACAAAGTGCACATCATTACCAGTACAAATTCCTTTCAAACTGAAATAGGATTCAAACAGTAATGTGAACTTGGCAGTCTGGTATTTTGTTTAAAGCTACATGTCACCTTTTCATGTACTTTTCATGTAGACAATTTCTCAAAGTCACAGTGTATCATTTGCTTAAACAGTTAAATTACTTGTAACCATCTCGTGCATTCCAAGAACCCGACAAATGTGCTCTTCATAACAGAACACCATAATACCCGGAGAACTGAAACCACAAAAGGATGCAAAGTTATAATACTACAAATCTCCAGAAACCAGCAGTAAGACAAAAATAACCAATCATTTTCTTCTGTCCAGCACTTGCTTTAAAAAGGATTGAAGGAAGTTTGATAGTGATGGTCTCTGCCCTATGTTGGCTGGGATTGGCTCCAGCAGACCCCCGTGACCCTGTGTTCGGATTCAGCGGGTTAGAAAATGGATGGATGGATGGTCTAGGTCATAAAATAATAAGGCAACTGTTTAATGTTGTATTTAAAACATCCATACAAATGCATCTTAAGAAACACAAATGTTTTAAGAAAAGAGCAAACATTCAGAATGGAGGACTGGAAAAATCTGATGTTTCAACCATTCTGTTTCATCACATTCACATATACATGGCACCTCAATAATGCAAAAACAATGAAAAGTCAAAATCGATCACTCACTTTTTTCATCTAATTATGGATAATGTTTCATAGAAGGCAGAAACTGTACAATTCGGATTAATCAATAAATTTGTGAGCTGTAATGTAAAAGGTATCAATTACGATCTTGAGAGGTGCTCTTAAATCTTGCAGAGTAAGTATTTTCAAGCAGACTCACTTAAAAACGTAGGATTAGTTTAGGCTGAAAAATCACATTTTTAATTGTAATGATGACAGAGAACCAGAAATGTGAGTATTTTAATTTGCAAAACAGTTCCAACTTTGTTGTCGATATAATTAATGACTGGAGGTATTATTAGTGTTGTAACAAAAGGCTCTGTTGCACCCAACCCGACACAGACTGACACCGAGGCACGCATATAAAATAAAAAGACTTTTTATTTCTCTTCACCTGTGGGGAGTGTCTTCCCTGTAATCCCCACAGGCACAGCACAGTCCCAAACAACTCACAGAAGTAAATCACCACCTCTTCTACCACCACTCCTCCAAGCACTGTCCACCTTCCACCCGACTCTGGCCACTGAGTGGTGGTTGCTGGCTCCTGTTATTGGTGAAACTATTGCCCAGAAGGGTCCAGCAGCTACTACTGCAGCACTCCCTGGCAGTGCCAGTGGAACCCAACAGGGCTGTGAAGAACTCCATCCCCCATGGAGCCCTGCGGGAGGCTGAGGCACCACTCCAACCCAGGGGGGCGGCCATCCAGCGTCCAGGGGGAGGTATTGCACTGTCCAGGGCTGCTCCCTATGACTATATAGTGAAGGGGTATCCCAGCCGGGCATGGGACCCAACTGTCCACCACAGTGTATTAAATCCAGAATTAGACAGCACTGTAGAAATGGTGTCTATAACATTTAAAACTGCTGCAGTCATTTTACAGTATATTTAGGATCATGAGTCAAGGGGTGGATGCAGAGATGATCCACTCCCACAAGTATTTGAGGGTCCACAATAATGACACATCCGACTGGTCTCGGAACACAGAGGAGCTATGTAAGAAAGGGCAGAAGAGGCTCTTTTTTCTTAGGAGACTGCGCTCCTTTAATGTGGGTAGTGACATCCTTCACATCTTCTATAACTCTATCTAACACTGTGGTGTGTTGGGCCAGTAACATCACTTCTAGGGAGTCCCACTGAATCAACAAGCTAATTAAAAGGGCAAGTTCAGTTATAGGACACACTCTGGAGGTTGTAGCAAAGGAGAAATTTAAAACAAAACTGAGTGTCATCATGAACAATGCTGCACATCCTTTGTCTGACACAATAACACTAAGTACTGTCAGTCAATGAATCATTCAGAAGTATGTCAAGAAACGCTACAAGGACTCCTTTATACCAACAGCAATACGTCTTCATAATGCCCACTAGGACGGTGACTGCCAATTCAGAACTTTAATTTCTTTTGAATTTTCTTGCTTTATAGTCATTCCAGTGGGTGTTCAGGTCAAAGTGTGTGTGTACATGATATATACTGTATTTATTTATCTAGCTATTTATGTATGTATTTATTTAAAGAGCTTCTGTAAAAAGCCAATCTTCCCCCTGGGACAAATAAAGCTCTATCTGTGATCCATCTAGACCCTGGGAATTTCCATCCAAACTTGGGATAATAGACTTTCTTTTCAGAAATACATCATAGTAATTTAATAACTGACTTTTTTAAAACATCATCAAGTTGCTACGTTCTATTAAACTACAAATACAAAGGGGTTGCTACCTCTGACCATGCTCCTCTTAGTTTGGAACTTAAATCATTATGCCCCACAAGCCCAACACACAAAACCAGCGACATAATCCATTAATGATAGTTCATAAAGATTTTAAAGAAAACACCAATCTGTGTGGAGATAAATTTTAGAGAGACCAATGTGTCGCCAGAATTCTCTGCGAGAACAATCCAGGAATATTACAAAAAAAAAAAACCAAACAAACATTTCTTTCATATAAAAATAAAGTACAATCCAGAAGGGCTTCAAAGTTGATTAGCATGTTTGTTTACTTGATCAGCTACATGATAGATCAGTGAACGAGGCACTCTGTTGGAAAATGTTGGATCCATATTTGGAAAATACATTTTGACTACAAAGGAAACAGAGCAAAGGTTATTATATTTTTCCCCATTTGTTAGTTTTTTTTTCTGTATTACTTTTGATCTTACTTGGAAATTCATTCTACTTAAAGCTTTCCATCATAATGTTAGTTTTAGTGAGTCAGTCATTTTCTAACCCGCTTAGTCCCGACCAGGCAGTGCTAGATCCTGTCCCAGCTAGCACAATTAAGTATCGCCAATCCACCTAACCTGCACGAGTTTGGACTGTGGGAGGAAACCCACACAGACATGGGGAGAACATGTAAACTCAACACAGAGAGAACTCAGGATACAAACCTTAGCCTTCTTACAGTGAGGCAACACCATGGCACCTCTTATTAGTTTCCATTTTTTTATTTCACAATGACGTCTGTTTTATATATTCTCTCTCTCTTATATCTCTCTCTCTCTCTCTCTCCTGACCTGACCTGAATTGTGTGAGTGGTTACCTACCAGGTAACGCTTGTGGTTGGTCTGCCATTCGGCAAACATCCACCACGGTGCCCAATTCAAGGTCGGGACACGTGTCGCGTACTCTGCATTAATTGACAGTAAACTATGTAACATTCTATGATCTGCTTCTCGCAACTGAAAAGGGCACCATGGCATTCTTCCCATGTTTGCATATTTCTTCAGGTACTCCAGGTTTCCTTCCTTTCTGTCAGAGTCACTTGTCAACACTAACATGGCTTGTAGTTAGTGAATTAGGATGTGCGCATATATAAGAACTAGCAAAATACCCGCGATTCGCAGTGGAGAAGTAGTGTGTTAAAGAAGTTATGAAAAAGAAAAGGAAACATTTTGAAAATAACGTAACATGATTGTCAATGTAATTGTTTTGTCACTGTTATGAGTGTTGCTGTCATATATATATATTTTTACTCAGCAAAAAAAGAAACGTCCTCTGACTTTCAACTGTTTTTACTTTCAGTAAACTTAATGTGTAAATATTTGTATGAACACTAAAAGAGTCAACACCATAAGACATAAACTAAAAATGTTTCACAATGTGTCCCTGAATGAAGGGAGGCTCAAAATCAAAAGTACCAATCAGTATCTGGTGTGGCCACCAGCTGCTTGAAGTACTGCAGTGCATCTCCTCCTCACGGACTGGACCAGATTTGTCAGTTCTTGCTGCAAGTTCCTGGATATTTCTGGGGGGAATGGCCCTAGCCCTCACCCTGCGATCCAACAGGTCCCAGACGTGCTCAATGGGATTGAGATCCGGGCTCTTCCACTGCGAGGATGATCAGCTGTCCTTCCTGTCTCCTTGTAGCGCTGTCTTAGGCGTCTCACAGTGCGGACATGGCAATTTATTGCCCTAGCCACATCAGCAGTCCTCATGCCTCCCTGCAGCATGCCTAATGCACGTTCACGCAGATGAGCAGGGACCCTGGGTATCTTTCTTTGGGTGTTTTTCACAGTCGGTAGACAAGTCTCTTTAGTGTCCTGCGTTTTTAGAACTGTGACCTTAAATGCCTACTTTCTGTAAGCTGTTAAGGTTTTAACGACCATTCCACAGGTGCATGTTAATTAATTGATTATGGTTATTTGAACATGCATGGAAAACATTGTTTAAACCCTTTACAATGAAGATCTGTAAAGTTATTTGGATTTTTAAAACATTATTGTTGAAATACACAGTCCTGAAAAGGGACGCTTTTTTTGCTGAGTATATATATATATATATATATATATATATACACATATAAACATATCTACATATACACATATCTACACATACACAAATCTATATATATATATATATATATATATATATATATATATATATATATATATATATATATATATATATATATATATATATATATATATATATATAGTGAACGCTGGCCCCGGCACAGACAGACGGACGACATATTTTCACCCAACACACTTTATTTACACTATTTACAATTATATAAAAGTCACGTGCACTCACGAACCCCAGTGCCTCTCGCACTGAATCCCCCAAAAGTCCAGGGCCCACAGTCTCTGTGCCTTTGCTCTGGCCGCCTCCTGTCCTCTCTCCAGCTCCGTCTTACTGCCTCCCGACTTCCACCAATGACTGGAGGGAGGCCCCTTAAATAATGCCCCCGGATGAGCCCCAGGTGTTTCCGGCCTCTTCTCCTTAGCCACGCCCAGCGTGGCGGAAGTGTCGGCTGCTTTCCTGGCGGCTCTCCGGGCGCCACACAAAGTCTTCCCCCCGGCACTTCCTGGTGTGGCGGGAGTGCCGGGCTCCCGGGATAATTAGGCACCGGGGCGCGGCCTGGCGGTGGCCACGGGTCCCTACAGGGATGGGCTTCCAAGCCCTGTACCCGAGGCCCCCTGCCTAACCAGGACGGACGCCCCACTCAGTCTGGAGGAGGTACATGCCCTCCTCCGGTCTTCCAAGGCGTCCCGGCCGGGCTCCATCCCCGGCCAAAGACCACACAGGGTAAACCGGCATCGGGGCGCCGCCTGGCGGTGACCACGGGTCCCTACAGGGCTGGGCTTCCAAGCCCTGCACCCGTGGTCCCCAATATAACCAGGGCGGATGCCCCTCGCGGTCTGGAGGAGGCACAAGCCCTCCTCTCCTCCTCCTGGGCGTACACACACACACACACATATCCACATATATACTGTATACACATATATACATATCTACATATATATATATATATACACGTACATACATATATATATATATATATCTATATATATATATATATATATATATACATATATATATATATATATATATATATATATATATATATATATATATATATATATATATATATATATATATATATATATATATATATATATACTGTATATAGCGAAATCCCTGCGCTTCGCAGCAACAAAGAACTGCTTTTAAATTTATTATGAAGAAAAGAAAACCTTTTTAAACTGAGGGAAAATATACCAATAACTATCTGTTAAGGATCTCTTTGTATACCACGTTGTCAGTTCAGCACTCCGGTTGTAATATGACCAAGCTGTGCACTGAGATTACTTTTGAGAATGCAACGTATGGTTTTGTCCAGGAGGAAAGCAATGTTGCCTCAAATCAATGGCAACCTTTTGTAGGGTCTGTCCCTGAGAATTATTAATTGTCATCACGAACCAGAGCCTTACTGGAAATTTGAGGCATTTGAATTGAAATGGGAGATCAGAGGGAATAACGGCGATGCCAGGAATACATTCAAATTGTGGAGCTCTGCTGTTTTTTTGTGTAGCAGCCTTCACACAGCTTCTCCGCTGCTTTATAAACGAACGCCATATAAGGCCATCATTTCTCCTTGCTTTGCGGTTCTGTACTGTTTTATTGATCGTTTATTACGATTCTTATAGTTATTGTGTAGCTATTTGAGACTTACTTTACTGTTCAGGTACCCATTTCCTTTATTTAATCCACGGCTTGTACATTATTTTTTGTTCATTTATTATGATTATAGATATCTATTGATTCCCTTCTTTAGCTGACTGCCTGCTCATATAAGACGCTCTGCTGGTTTTTTGTGAAATAGCCTTTACACAGCTTCTCCACTGTTTTATAAACGAACGACATATAAGGCCATCACCTTGTCAACTGTGTAATGCGTTTTTTGAACAGGTTTGATGCATGGAAGTGATCACTCGTACTGCGTTCAGTTAGTTCACGTGAGCTGCTCTAATGTGTGATGTTGCGATGTCCACGGCTTTATTTCATGTTAGCTAAGTTGTCCAGGAGAAAAGCAATCTTGCCTGAAAATAATGGCATCGTTTTGTAGGGTCTGTCCCTGAGACTTAGTACTTGTCATCACGCAGCAGAGCCTTACTGGAAATTGGAGGCATTTGAATTGAAATGGGAGATCAAAGGGTATAAAGGGGACGCGAGGAATACATTGAGTGTGGAGAAACTCTAGAGACAGCGTGTGTATTAACTTGTGGATTTTTCTGTGAGTATTTGGTGGCAGCGTGACGAAGTTGCTTCCGCAAGACCACGTTAGCTGTGGAGCTCAACTCGGAGCATATTCTTTTCCTACCTTGTCAATTTTGTAATGCGTTTTTTGAACAGGTTTGATGCATGGAAGTGATCACTCGTACTGCGTTCAGTCAGTTCACGTGAGCTGCTCTCTTGTGTGATGTTGCGATGTCCACGGCTTTATTCAATGTTAGCTAAGACCCGGCACTTAAAAGTTTCTCGCTACAACAATTTTAACTCCGTTATGAAGTGATCCAAAGTCTCGTTTATACCTCGTGTCTTCTCATTAAACTTGTATCTCGTGAATAAAGTATTCGGCGTTTTTCTTCAGCGCTTTAGGAGCTCTTCCTTCTTTTCTACGTACTGTGGTCACAGTCACTTCACGTGATTACGTGGGAGGCGTGATGATGTCACATGCAGCTCCGCTCCCACGGCCATCGAGATAACGTCCATTACAGTATATGGAGAAAAATAGGTTCCAGTTATGACCATTACGCATTGAATTTCGAAATGAAACCTGCCCACCTTTTGTAAGTAAGCTGTAAGGAATGAGCCTGCCAAATTTCAGCCTTCTACCTACACGGGAAGTTGGAGAATTAGTGATGAGTCAGTGAGTGAGTAAGTCAGTGAGGGCTTTGCCTTTTATTAGTAAAGACTAGCAGAATACCCGCGCTTCGCAGCGGAGAAGTAGTGTGTTAAAGAAGTTATGAAAAGAAAAGCAAACATTTTAAAAATAACATAAGATGATTGTTAATGTAATTGTTTTGTCATCGATATGAGTGTTGTTGTCATATCTATCTATTTATATTATATATATAAAATACCTGCGATTGGCAGCGGAAAAGTAAAAAGAAAAGGAAACATTTTAATAATAACGTAACATGATTGACAATGTAATTGTTTTGTCATTGTCATGAGTGTTGCTGGCATATATATATATATATATATATATATATATATATATATATATATATATATATATACACACACACACAGACACATATATAAACATATATATAAATATATATATATATATATATATATACACATATATATAGTTATATATATACATATACACACATACATATATACATATACATATATACACATACTGTATATATACACACACACACATACATACTGTATATACAACATATACATATCTACATATATACTGTATATACACATATATATATACAAATCTACATATATATCTACATATATATATTAGGGTGGGACTCGATTAAAAAAATTAATCCAATTAATTAGAGGCTGTGTAAGAATTAATCTTGATTAATCGTATGTAATCGCACACGTAAATTTGCCCCAAATCGCAAATGTTTTTTTTTAATTTAAAACGGTTTTAGTGGGCTTACAGAATCAAATAATAGACATGGACATGAATATTGTAAACTGAAGCTGTTTTAATTTCTGAAAAAAGCTTTAAACTGCATTTGAATTCAAAACAGAAACAAAAATATCATCCCTGGTTAAAATTGGGCAGACTTAAAAATAAAGTGGTAGTTTAAGTACTTTAAGTACATTTTCAGAATAGTATTGTCTTTAAATAATAATAACCAAAATTTCAACATAAAGTGCAGTTTTCTTCTTAAAAAATAAGTCAGAAACATAAAAGGTAATTTGACCAGCTTACTCTTTAAACTCTGAGTAACATTAGCCAAAATTATTTTGTACATTAGGCTAAAACAGTGTGATCATTGAACATTTTGTAATTAGATGTATTTAGAATTACTAACGGTCACGGAAGTCCAATGATCCCCAGTAAGAGCCACAAAGTCCGCTTTCTGTAATGCATCTAATTTTGCTTGCTTTTCAGTGTGCACAAAACCATGCTTTTATCAAGGCTTACTTCGGGTAGTCGAAATGATCAGTCGTAGGAACGCGCTTTATTCCGACTCTAACATTTTTGTAGCTGTGATGTGTGCATCAGTGTAATGGATGTACCAGGAAATCATGCATTGACAAAAGTTCCGTTTGCTTGGAATTGAAAGTGTGATTAAATGCGTTATTTTCTAACGCGTTATGGAGTACACTGCATCGAAGCTTCTCAGCTGTGCTTGTGCTAAGAAAGGAAAATTTTAAAAATAACGTAACATGATTCTGCGTTAACCTAATATTTTTCATACGTCCCAAACCAAGGAGATGCAAGGTAAAATGAATCGGTAGCGCAGTACATAGTCAGTACACCCCTCTCGGGAATCAACCTCAATGTCGGCGTTAGAGGCTTAAGACTCTACAATTGCCACAGTGTGTGGCTTGTCTATGCTAAAGTATGTATTGTAGATCGGGTATATATATACATTTATATATATACCCGTGTACGCAGTGGAGAAGTAGAAGTTATGAAAAAAAAGGGAACATTTTAAAAATAACGTAACATGATTGTCAATATACAGTAATTGTTTTGTGAGTGTTATTGAATGTTGCTGTCATCAAGGATTTGATTATCATTATTTCTTTCAATCAGGCTCGTATTTGTAGGATGTGTTCAAGTTACATTCCGTGTTTGTCAATCGTTGTAAAGATAAGAGGTTTCATTCATCGATTAGTTCCTTACTGCATCAATAAACAGCTCGTCTTCCTTTTTATCTGTGATGTGACAAACTGCATGCACGGGTTTTTTTTTTTACACTGTCTTCCTTTAGCAGGACATTCACTTTTTCCACCGTGTGCTTTGTTTCCGCAGTAGCTGCACTTATGAATATGATTCTATGTATAAGGCGCTTCATATTTTTTGCTGCCTTCTCAATTGTGTAATTCGGTTTTGTTCAGCACTCTTTGGAACTATTGCTTTTTGTCTGTGCACTGCGTCAGTTCACGTGAGCCGCTTGGTGTTCTTGCATCGAAGGTTCCCAGCTGTACTGGTGCCATCTCGTGTAATGTCAGCTAAGACCCGGCACTTAAAAGTTTCTCTCGCAGTTTCAATGAGTTTGTGCCAAACACCACCCTGACCATCTCATCTTCCTCTGCATAAGCACAGTCCTTCACCCGTGAACATTTACCGGCAGTGTTTGTATTGGATTGCCGCTGATGGACGGCCTTATATGGGCAGGCACTAAATTACAAACGCTAGTGGCAGCCTGTCTATGAACTTAATTTAATATAAACTTACGGTTCACGCCGTGCTTTGTTTCCGCAGTAGCTGTACTTATGGATATGCTTGTATGCATCATTTGCTTCATAATGTTTTTCTGCCTTCTCAATTGTGAAATGGCGTTTTGTGCTGATCGCTGTTTGGAGTTCTTCCTTGTGCTCTACGTACTTACGTAGGAGGCGTGATGATGTCACACGAAACTCCGCCCCCCACGGCCATTTCCAACTCAAGACTCCATTACATGTGGAAAAATAGCTTCCAGTTATGACCCTTACACGTAGAATTTCGAAATGAAACCTGCCCAACTTTTGTAAGTAAGCTGTAAGGAATAAGCCTGCCAAATTTCAGCCTTCTACCTACACGGGAAGTTGGAGAATTAGTGATGAGTGAGTGAGTGAGTGAGTGAGGGCTTTGCCTTTTATTAGTATAGATAATAGCTTAAAACACAATAAATATATTAAATAAATAGATGTTTTAGGGCAGAGGCTCAAGTGATTTTGCAGTTTGGTTCAAAGGTCAATCAAATATTGCTGGAAGAACTCAATATGACCTTTCAGTGAAAAAACACATATGGTTGTGTTAAGTCTGTTGGCAACCACGGTTATATATTCATTTTAGAATTAGTGGTTTACCAGCTTTACCGTAATTTTTTATTTTTACTCTGCATTAACATTTTAAATGCTTTTGTTTATTTCCCTGTATTTTTTACCTCTTTGCTCCCATGATTTGCAAACAGAGTCTTCACATAGTTCTGTGCAATGAAGGCAGATGTTATTGGATGATCCCACAAATGATACAGTTTTTGACTCATAGTCTAAAATTATAAACAAACAAAATAAATTAGTGTTCTTTCCATAAGAAATCAAACTATATTTTAAAAGACAAAATTCCTTACCACATATTAAAATGAAGTGTAAAACTGTACACAAAGTTCACAACAGGAAATTTAAATTTCATAAAACCTTTCATTTTCAATATACAAATAATTTAAAGTTTGTAGAATATTTAGCTCATATTTTATCTGGAGGCAAGGCCAGATAAAGCTGTGTAAGTTATCAACAAAATATTGTACTCAATCTGAAAAACCACAGGAGTTGTGTTCCAAGTGCTGTCCATATAAAGTAAATACTTTACTTTTACTTTTTTTAATAACAGAGATCCAACCATTTTAAAATTACGAATTGTATTATGGCGATCTAAAAAACAAATCATTTCCCATTAGTTATACATGAAAGAGAAGAACCAATAACGATGGTACTATTCCTTCTAGCGTATAAAGGCAAGATTGGGCTGTCATTGTAATGGGTTTGTTCTGAAGATATAGCTTTATATTGCTTTGGTTCATCCAGAATTTTTTATCTCCTAACCAGTTACCTGCCAAAGGCACATTTTTAAAACAAATGTAAACCTATAAGTTGTCTCCATGAAATTGACAACGAAGGCCAAATCTTGGAAAGATACTGTATGACCAAGAAGGATTGCCGGTGCAGATTTTTTTTTAATGATTTGTATAGTATATGTGACTGGCTCTATACTGGACTTCTAGTTGTAAATAATTAATATATATAAACTTATACCAGAGACATCATTAAAACAACATTCTGGATGATAAAAATACTGGATTCAAATGTACTGAATGTAGTGCTTAGGTTTAGATGAAGTCAATTTCTGCCATAAATAAGTCATTGATCAATCTGGCTAATGCAGTGTCAATGTGTGCTCCTCCTTGAAACTGAACTGAAATGATTCTAGTTATTGAAAAAATCATACATCGGTTAAGTTGCTATAACTACTGTGACGGAGTGAACTTAAATTTTGATTCTCTTCAGAATGAGTACAAAAAAAAATTAATCAAACCAGAGGCTTGCACATAAAATGAATGGCAACACTACAGTAAAAGTTATTGTACGTTGCATTTGCAACAGCACTAGTATACTGCAGTTAGTTGAGAAAATGGTTATTATGTAATGGCCAAGTTCACAGAAAATGAATTTCAGTAATCTCTTCACTCTACTTTGGGGAAAAAAGCAAAATCCCATTATTAAAAATTTGGTTTGTGAAAAAAAAGTTCAGGCCCATTCATTTGTTAGTTATTTTAGTGTGGTACATTACTTGCAAATATATACTCTTACTGACTTATGATGTTAAATAGATAAAGTAGAAGATGTCTTGAAATCAAAAACAAATGAAGTCAGCAGAATAAAGGTTTTTGCTCCAGAGGGTCAGTTTCTAAGAAGAAAATGATTTTTTTTTAAGATATGCCTGCAAATGTGCATTCAATCCAATGAAAGCACTGAAATGTCACCATCAGTATGCATTTCACTTTATACACCTAAAGTGTACACTAAACCAACCTATGAGCACATGTTCTCCATTGGCTTAAATTGTTTTTAAAGTGCCTTTAGTATAAGGTGTTGCTTAAAGATGGTTTTAATAAGTTCAAATTTACTACTGTGCTATGCATTACAATAAATCAACTTACATTAATTACTGTTTACTCACCAAATTGCCTCTTTATTAGGTACAACTTTAGCTCCCTGTTATATGAGTGATACTCTTAATAACTGCACATAAACCTCAATTAACAGCTTAGAATATCACAACTTATCACAAAACATAGCACCTTTGCTGATATGTGCAGACAGCCACAAGGCCTGTTAAGTTGGTGATCGGCATCTACCTGCTCCTGTTATCACACTTGCTCTTACCTAAAGTTACTGAAGAAGGCAGTGTTTGTGGCCATTTGACTAGTGCAGTTTTCAAGAAAATAGCAGCCTTGCAGAGTATAAAAATAGCTACCATTGCTCTGTGAAACTGGGAGCCCATCCAAAGACAAGAATGTTTGCTCCACTTACTTAGTTAACACTAGAATTACCAGAGCCTACGGAAAAAACTCGTAAATCCATCCCACCTTAAATCGCTTCTTAAAACTGTTCTCACCTCTCCGCCAGCATCTTTTGTTAATCTAAATGTGCTGATAAAAGAAAAGCTGCAAGGAGCCGGCTATTCCATCCCCCCACCAACTTAGAACGTGCACAAACTTCTCCCAGCTCATGCCTTGATTGATTTTCTGGGAGTGAAGTGGAGTTTTAGAGTGGAAATAATAGATCGTTGTTTGGAACACACGCATTTCATGTCTGTTCCGTTTCTACAGTAATCTGTGTAAACACATTGTTAAAACAGAAACGTTTTTTATATTCTAGTAGTAGATGACAAAATGTAGGCATAAACTACTGTATATAATGTATGAAGCCTGAAGTCCAAATATCAAAGAAATATTTTCACAGAAGGTACAAATCTAACACAACAATTGCGCTTTTATTCAAAAATATAACTGCAGAAACAAAAAGTCGCCTTAACAAGCGGCATTGACACTTGCTTATTACGACTGCCTCTGTGGCGCAAATGATTCAGCTCCCGACTGGGAATCAAAAGGTTGCGGGTTCAATCCTGCTCCACTCCGTTTTGAGAAGTAAACTACTCTTAGTCTTACAATTTTAGAATAAAAACATACATTTGATTTCAATCTGTAACAGCCGGTGTAATTTATGATACTTGTAAACGTTAGCTTTTTTATTTTTATTTTTTATTAGTCAGTTATATTATCTCGGCTGTGTTCACGAGCCCAAACACACCCCACCCCCGCATCTGATACTGCTGTTTTCACATAGACGCGCTGTAACAGAGGTAAACTCAGCTCCCTTCTACATCGGAGCAAGAATGCACATACCATTGCTTGCATACTAAAGTGTCAGCAGGCACTTTTCGTGGCATTACACACATTTTTGAGCAGTTCTGCACACTACTTGTGACTTTAGGAAGGAAGTGAATAAATAATTCGGATCGAACCCGCGACCTTTTGGTTCCCAGTCGGGAGCTGAATCAATTGCGCCACGGAGGCAGTCGTAATAAGCAAGTGTCAATGCCGCATGTTAAGGCGGCTTTTTGTTTCTGCAGTTATATTTTTGAATAAAAGTGCAATTGTGTTAGATTTGTACCTTCTGTGAAAATATTTCTTTGCTATTTGGACTTCAGGCGTCATACATTATATAGTTTATGCCTACATTTTGTCATCTACTAGTAGAATATAAAAAACGTTTCTGTTTTAACAATGTGTTGACACAGATTACTGTAGAAACGGAACAGACATGAAATGCGTGTGTTCCAAACAACGATCTATTATTTCCACTCTAAAACTCCACTTCACTCCCAGAAAATCAATCAAGGCATGAGCTGGGAGAAGTTTGTGCACGTTCTAAGTCGGTGGGGGGATGGAATAGCCGGCTCCTTGCAGCTTTTCTTTTATCAGCACATTTAGATTAACAAAAGACGCTGACGGAGAGGTGAGAACGGTTTTAAGAAGCGATTTAAGGTGGGACGGATTTACAAGTTTTTTCGTAGGCTCTGGTAATTCTAGTGTTAAACAACAATTTTCAGCATTCTGCTATACACAATAGGCTCTTCAGGTTTTTGAAGTGTAAGCTGGTATTAAATAACACACTATATTTTAAATGCTATTTTTTTTGTTGTGGATATTGATATTGGTTTCTGCAGAAGTTTCACATAAAAAAACACATTTCACAGATAGCAGATTGTTCCCTACTGTGTAGCATATACTGGGAAACTGTGAACTGGATCCATCATCATGAGTGTCAGTGCAAGCCATTTATTGTAATGGAATGGGTTGTGTTTTGTGCAAATTTGTCGGTGCTACCAGGTATCTGAACTTCATTGCTAATCAGGGGTAGGCCTATCCTTTCATGGCTGTAGTATACCCATCAATGAATGACATTTTGAGCAGAAAAATGTTGTTTGGCACAAGACTAAACAAGTCTTGGAATTACTTTAGTAATATAACATTGAGGTTATCTTAATGAAGATGGCCTCCCAAGTCAAATCAACTATGCATCTGATTGATGCGATGCAACAAAAGATGTACCAGAAGCTAATTTTCACTAACAATGGGACACACTATGGTTGACATAGACCAACATCTCCTTTGTGATGTATTCCTTGTTCTCAACTCAGTGTTAACAAGATACATAATGAAATGCACTTTCAGTGCCGACGCAAAGTTAAAGAGGCTGATGCTCCCTTTGCTTCATATGTAGGATTCTTACTTCTGTTTCAAACTATTCCACAAAATGTCTCGTGCACTGAGTGCTTTTATGATCCCACTGCTGTCCTGCATATGCTTTGAGAGATACATAAAAAAAACATTCAAAAATATTTGATGGCAATCAATTTTAGTGTGAGAATGACAGTCATTTTATATAATTGGACATTATAATATAATAAAGAAGAATTTACATAAACAAAGGCACTGATCACCACCTTATATAATTGTAAGCAATGAACTTGCACTCCCTCATGTGTACACATCATAAGAAGGAATGGGCTGCAGTACCTAGCAGTTTTTTATTTAGCAAAAATAGTTTAAATTAGTGTAATCTCCAGGAATAAATGAAAAGAATAATTTATAAATAAATACACAATAATTCTTTAAGTCAAGTGGATCTATTGTCATACTATTTATACACAGTTTTGTAGCATACCTTTACATTTATATAGTTCTTTTCTCACTGCTCAAAATGCTTTACATATTGAGTGAGGAGCCACTTTAGCTACCACCAATGTGCACCATCCACATGGATGATGCAACAGCAGCCATTTTGCACCAGTACACTTATTAGTTATTAGTTGGTCAAGGGACAAGAGTGATAGCCAATCAGAGACAAGGGATGATTAGGGGGCCAGAATGACTAGGCCATGGAGGACAATTTAGCCTTAACATTGGGATACACCCTGTTCTTTATAAAGGATACCCAGGGATCTTTTATGACCCCAAATAGTCAGGACCCAAGATTTAAGTCTCATTTGAAGGATGGCACCATTTTTACAGCACAGTGTCCCCATTACTGTATTGGGACATTGGGAATCTACAACCAAACCACAGGGTAAGCGATCCCTGTTGGCCTCTCCAACACGCTTTTCCTAGATGTTCCCCCATTTAAGTACTGGTCAGGCCCAAACATACTTAACTAATGGTGGGTTAACTGTCCTGATGTGCATCTGGTATGAATAAAAACTCACCTCTGAAAGTCTGGACATGACACTGAATTTAAGCTGTTCATTTTTCTGGGTGTTATCAAGATCTACAAAATAGAAAAAAGTGTGAGGATAAAAATATTTTAGAAGACATCAATGACCTGTAAACCACGTCTCATTAAGTGTGTAGATTTCAACATGTAGAAAATTCACAGAAACTGTGACATGAACTATTAATGCCTGCTATTGCACAAATACCATGTAGTCGAAATCACAGAGATCTGCTTTTTGGAAAATCAAAGTCTGACATACTTGTAAAAGATAAGGAAGCACATACAGGTTTATATATTTACTAGCCGAAGCCCGGCGTAGCATACGGCGGTATAAGACTAGGAACGGAAAACGGTGAGAAAGGAATTCAGTATAACAAAGGCTTAGGAAACCACCGTCGCAGTATAACGAAAATAGCAAGGAGTGAAACCAATGCCAATGGTCGAGAGAGTACCTTCCTGTAGCAGGCTATGGAAAACATAAACATATATAGATAGACGCCGCATTCACTGTGTTGCCCAGTCGACATGATAGGTCAGCGTGTCCGCCCTATTGCGAGTGGTAAAAGTGCCATTTAAACTAATACAGGTAGATGTGGAAGCCAGGGTTTCTGATGAAAAAACAATAACGTTTTAAACAGTATCGTTTACATACAACAGATTTTGGCGAATCGTTTACATGCAATTATTTATATGCATTTATACACTAATAATGGTTATTATTTAATAATAGCCATTATTATTATTATTATTATTAAATAATTCCTCCCGTAGAAGTAACATTTCTCAGACTGCTTTCTTCCATCTCCGAAACATTTCTAGACTTCATCCTGTTCTTAAGCAACACAGTACAAAAAGTATTGGTTAATGTCTGAGTCACCTCACGTACAGATTACTGTAATTGTATTCTATCTGTCATCCCACAAAAACGTATCCATCGCTTACAATTTAATCAAAATTCTGCTGCCAGGATAATAACCTGCTGTTCTAAATCCACTGAACATACTACACCTATTCTCTCTCAACTTCACTGGCTCTCTGTTAACTACAGAATACAATACTAAATACCGCTCTTAACATTCAAAGCTCTCCACAACCTCACTGATCTCCTACAGACTGACACTCGTCTCGATCATTCAGATTCTCATCTGCAACTGTACTTTCTGTACCACACATCAAACTCTGTGCTATGGGAGCTTGAGCGTCTCTCATAGTGCTCCTCAACTCGGGAATTCTCTTCTCTCTCATATACATCAGCTCGATTCAATAACACATAGAATAACTCAAAACTTATCTTTTTAAACTGACATACCGATTGTGAATTTTGCACTGTTACTGCCAGTTATCTTTGTTTGTTTGCTAATTATTGCTGTTTGATCAAGAGCGATGGTAGATGCGGAAGTAGGATTAGAGATGGTGGGCGAGGCTCTGTCGTGTGTATCCCATGGTCTTAGAGTTGGCGGGCAGGCTTTGGCAGGCATGGCTCTCTGTCTTGTGTGAGCTCTCTGTCTTGCTTGGCCTTAGATTTGGCGGGCAGGGCTCTGTCGAGGGTATCTCATGGTCTTAGAGTTAGCGGGCGGGGCTCTGTAAGTTGGTGGGCGTGGCTCTCTGTCTTGTGTGCATTATCTGTCTTGCTTGCGCTCTCTGTCTTGCGTACCCTTAGTGAATTATATATATAGATTATCTGTATTATACTCCGTCCTGGGTATGACGTTAATCTGCATCTAGCCCTGCATGTAGGTCCTCCAACCTGCAGGAAAAGCCTGGGGGTTGGTGGCAGAATTTGCACTCCAGCCACCACAAAAAAAAACTCATACTGGTTCCATTCCTTCTGAACTAGTGTGATGCTGAAGTGTCACTTGTTGCATGGCTGCACTTGGGTCCTAATCTGGGATCCTGAGTTGGTTTGTCATGTGGTGGATGCAGCAATGCGCTGTACCAGTGCGTGCTCCTAACCTCTGCATTATACTCTGCATTGCCCAAGAAATTTTGTAAGACAATGGGCCTTAGTTATAGTGCCATTGGTTAATCAGTTGTATCAGAAGTACTATGTAACTAAGTACTTTTTTTGTATATAAAATTTGTAGTTTTTTTTTTTTTTTTTATATATAAAACCAAGGGCTAATATTATTGGCAAACAGTGTGGTGTATTGGTTGTAGCCAATGTGTTACTCTGCACAAGGTATGCCAGCCTACAGTCTGAGTCTAGCCACATAATTGCCAACGGCTGTACAGTATATTTATTGAATAGCAGTCTTCTCTTGATACATACTGATACAGCTAGACTGGCTTTGCTGGAGCTCATTACCAAGCTGCATTCAAAGTAGCTTAATTCTTTAGTCTTACATATTATCCATCAGATTCGACAAAACACACAATCAGCTGGCCCCTTATAGAAACAGTCCTGTCTGCATATATTACGTGTTAATTATTGAGCAGTCAATTATGTGAGAAAGGATAGTGTACACAATGAAATAGCTGCTTAACATAAAGGTTAATTTGCCAGGTCATGCTTCTTTAAATATGATGGAACAGTCAACAGACAAGAGAAATGCTCAAATGAATATGACTCGAAAATGGTTACTATTAACAATATGTTATTAAAGAAGATTTTTGACAGCATGTGAGTGTCCTGTTGAAAATATTTCCTTAATGGTACTGTACTTTTTGT
This sequence comes from Polypterus senegalus, assembly GCF_016835505.1. NCBI lineage: Eukaryota > Metazoa > Chordata > Cladistia > Polypteriformes > Polypteridae > Polypterus > Polypterus senegalus. Next base: position 41,715,615 of record NC_053161.1, read on the forward strand.
ACCTTTTTCATGGAAAGTGATTTATGGTCTCTACGGAGAAAAACGTGAACTGGGAGTTCAAATGACAAATGAATAATCAACACGCAGTGCTCACTTTAATATGGACAATAATCTTTAAACCTCACAGTTAAACTGGAGAGTTTAGGGGCACACACACTGCAAGGCCAACTGTTCAACCAGCACAAAGACAATTTCATACATTAAAACAGTAATACTATTCAAGACAAGTGATTGCAAAAGAAGTCAAACCTGATGGCTCTTATAAACATTTTTAACATGTCAGTTTACTGAGGGAAACTTATTTCTTATTTGCACAATATCTGGTCAGGCTGTGCCCCGCTGGTGTTTAAAACAGGAAAAACATTCTTAAATTCAAAGACCTGATTCACCTTCCCATAGCCAGAAAGGAATCTGTATTATTTCTCCAGAATCAGAGATTTGACTTTCTGATAATGTCTCTGTTACAGTACCCTGTAAACCTGAGATGAGCGACTCCTCAGTAAGTGGAAATTATCTGCTTCTCTGTCTTTTTGAGAAAACATATCACCACTCTAGTAAGCCAGTCATAAAACACTGTCCCTGACTTTCACTCAGCACCGAAAACATGTGCTAACCAAAACATCTATTTTACTCAAATTTGTTTTTCCTCCTTTGACCTTATCTAGCTTTGTCATAAGGTTTTTAGCCACCTGGTAACTGTATATCTTGTATATCTTGGGTGAAATCTAATCTCCCGTCACAGCACATACTAAGTTTGCTTATCTGTTTCTGTACATTCAGTGATTTGTTTCTTATGGAAAACTTGACTCAATCCAATTAAACACATCTGCTACAAAAAGTATGCTAGCTTCCTTTGTAGAGAACCACACTGATTACTCTAAGGCTTCATTATTTCAGATAGTATTCCTGTTTTAGCTTTTCACATGCTCCCTGCTAGCATGCTACTGAAAAATCTAAATTAGTTTCTGCCATTTTGAAAGTTTTTTTTTTTACCTTGTTTCTTGACATACCCCTCCTCAACTCAGTCCTGCCCCACGTGATTCAAACGTGAGGCCTAATTGTAAATGATGTAACCAATGCCCTTAGCCAATAATAATAATAATGTTTTTTTACAGGGATGCTCCATTTTGTTGATACTCTTTCTGGTCAACCATTTGGAAAAAGGGTAAAACAGCATTTTAATTCAGGAACCCAAAATTCTCTATTTGTTAACTTTTTCTTTAGAAATCATAAAGGCTTGCTGTTTGCTTCATCAGGCTGTGATCTTCAACTCTCTCTGGATCAGTTCACAGCTGAGTGTGAAGCAGCTAGGATGGGAATCAGCACCTCCAAATCCGAGACCATGGTCCTCTAGTGGAAAAGGGTGGAGTGCCCTCTCAGGGTTGGGGGAGAGATCCTGCCCCAAGTGGAGGAGTTCAAGTATCTCGGAGTCTTGTTCATGAGTGAGGGAAGAAAGGAGCGTGAGATCGACTGGCGGATCGGTGTGGCATCCGCAATGATGCGGGCTCTGCATCGGTCTGTCGTGGTGACAAAGGAGCTGAGCCGTAAGGCAAAGTTCTCAATTTACTAGTCGATCTACGTTCCTACCCTCATCTAAGGTCATGAGCTATGGGTAGTGACTGAAAGAACGAGATCGCGGATACAAGCGGCTGAAATGAGTTTCCTCCGCAGGGTGTCTGGGCTTTCCCTTAAAGATAGGGTAAGAAGGTCAGTCATCTGGGTCTCAGAGTACAGCCGCTACTCCTCCGCATCGAGATGAGTCAGATGAGGTGGCTCAGGGCATCTGATCAGGATGCCTCCTGGACGCTTCCCTGGTGAGGTGTTCTGGGCACATCCAACCGGAAGGAGGCCCCGGTGAAGACCCAGCACACGCTGGAGGGACTATGTCTCCCGGCTGGACTGGGAATGCCTTGGGATTCTCCCGGAAGAGCTAGAAGTGGCCGGGGAGAGGGATGTCTGGGCATCTCTGCTCAAGCTGCTGCCCCCGCGACTCGATCTCGGGTAAGCAGAAGAGGATGGATGGATTGGATGGATGGATCATGAAGGCTTTTTTCCTTATTCTTAGAATTCAGATGCGCAGTAACAGAATCCCATTGCTTGTGGGCCAGGGATATACCAGTTTCATTAATTAAAAAAAACAAAACATAAATTGTAGTGCTTACTACAGTTGCATATATTACAGCTTTGTTTTTGGGTTCTTATTTTAGATTAAAACATTTTCAAGACTGATTTCTTGGCTTTTGACCAGGTAATTTTCTTGGTTTTGTGATGTTTGGGATTAATTTGCCATTAGGCAAAACTTATATTTAGTCTTTTTTGTCCTGCCTTGCTTCTCGTTGTTATTTCAGAATTCTTTAATACTGTTTTGTTTTGAATATAATAAATAATTTAAGACAAATGAATATATATTTGTGCTGTATTAAAAACCTTTTGTCCAAAGGACAGACCATGACAATGGGTTTTCCCACTTCTCCATAAAGGACACTTCTAAATGTATTGCTATTTAAAAGCCTTAGCTCCTCTTTTGGATTATGTAGGCTGGATGCCTGCCATTTGAGTTTAGGGCTAGAGTGATGTCTTTCCAATGGGCTCCGACCAGTTTAGTAGGCAGATCTGACAGTTGTGTCTTGCACTTATTTTTTTTACCCTTATGCATGACAGGAATCGCAAAAAGGGTAAAACAAGGTTTAAATGGTATTACAAAATCTAAGCTTAATAAATATATACATTTACAAACTCCAAAGTGCTCAAAAACAACAAAAACTATTGTACCACTCTGCATAGAAACACTGGCATTTAAAAAAATGCAAGTTAATATCTATGGGCCATAGACTTTAAAACTCATGAGGATCTATAATCTAAAACATACTATCAAAACATAGAATTTCCAGGTAAACAAAATAAATTACAAAGACATAAGAAGGAATGGTGATGAGATATTTAATGTAACTTAACTGCTCCTTTATGAATATAGCAAGAATTGGTAGTGCGGCACGGTGGTGCAGAGGGTAGTGCTGCTGTCTCTCAGTTAGGAGTCCCGGGTTCGCTTCCCAGGTCCTCCCTGCGTGGAGTTTGCATGTTCTCCCCGTGTCTGCGTGGGTTTCCTTTGGGTGCTCTGGTTTCCTCCCACAGTCCAAAGACATGCAGGTTAGGTGCATTGGCGATCCTAAATTGTCCCTGGTGTGTGTATGCCCTGCGGTGGGCTGGTGCCCTGCCTAGTGTTTGTTTCCTGCCTTGCGCCCTGTGTTGGCTGGGATTGGCTCCAGCCAATAGTTAGGATATAGAAGGTTGGGTAATGGATGGATGGATGAATTGGTAGGGAAGAAAACTAAACTGGAACAGTATAATGAAGCATGTAAATAACTGTAAGCTCCACAAACAAGTTAATATATTATATACAAATAAATATGCTCACAAAGTTATCATTTGTCTTTTTACAGCATTTCATTAATTTATCCATTTTTCAAGAACGTGTATATACTGTATAAACATTTAATTTACATATTTTCATATAACTTTCAATGTTTAATGCTGTCATATTTTTTTTTAATCCCAAGCTATACTCATGGTGCACACACCTTAAAAAGGCAGGTCATGCCAAGAAACATTAAGTGGAAATATCCTACAGAGACTAAAGAAAAAGATAAGTGACGTTCAGGAAAACAAGGCAAAATTCCAATTCTCGAATTGCATGCTAACATTCAATCATTAAAAAAATTAAAATCATAACTTTATATATATTATGCATATTATGTATATATATTTTTTCAAGTGAATGTATAATTACTGATTTCTGTAATAATAAAGGTTACACTAAAAGAATGGCTATATTATAGTATCTATTGTAGAATGTTGTGTAGTTTACAGGCAAATGCATGTAACCAGAAAATTAACTTAAAATAAACCATTTATTTAATCCATCAGGAAATTACTAAATGCAACATACTGAGCATTCTTTTCCCGTCTAAAGTTCAAACACATCAGACAAATGTTCCCGATTGGTATCCTATGAGTCATTATACATTCCTTACATTTTTATTAAAACCTATTTCTCACACTGACAGCTTCATTGTCCATTTGTACCATTATGTAAGGTGTTTGTTTTAACAGAACAATGACTTTTATGTACCCAACAGGATTCTTCCATAAATATGAATACAAGCCATGACACCCACCAACTACTGGTGAACTTTGAAAGTTCAACTGGCTCTGGCCTCTAAATTGTGTTACTTATAATATATTTCCCAACACTAACATAAATAAAATTAATTTAAAATAAATTTAACACAATTGATTTTTGAGTAGATCACTGTCATCAGATAAAAGTCATTTAGGAATGCACACAAAGTTAACTATTTAACTTAAAAAATAAACAAATAAATAAATAATCAGACAGCTTAGGAGTAGTAACAGATGTGTAACAATGTCTATTAATTATGGCAAAGAAATCCATGTTAACATGGGGTGAAGATGTAAATGAAGAAAGACCTGAACTGTCAGATTACAAAAAGCTCAATCACCAGAAAAACAAGTCAAAGTGCTGTTTTACCATTATACTAAACCTAGTTTATGCTTTTTAATTGTGTTCTTAATCGTTTCAACATGTTGGATAGTCAAATTCAAGTACATTCCCTCTACTGTATTCTAAATATTAATCAAAATGCCATTTATTTTTGATCTTTTTGGCATTTCTTCATTCTCCTAGATAATGACCTTTTTTCTACAGAATGCAAGGTGCGAGTGACTGGGTAGATGTATCATTCCCATTTCTTTGCTAAAAACTGAAATAAAATGGAGATAAAAAGACATAATTTCCTATGAAATATAAATCAACTACGCATGAGGTAATTTTACTCTATGAACAAACATGCATGTATATACATTTCATTATTCCGTATAGTTATCACTATATTTTCAGCTTTGATTCCAACCTCAAAAATTGAGACAAATATGATAAAAAAATAATAATCTGTCTTTAGTAGTCAGCATTGTAAACATAATACATTAACAGAATGAAATTCTGAGGTGTCAGTTCATTCCATAGCAACTTTATGTCAGTTTAGGAGACAGACAGGACAGGAAAATTCAGTTATGTCTTTTCATCTACTGTTTCAGCCTTACCTGCCTAGGAACAGGTCTTTAATCGTGTCCAAGGAGTTCTTCACAAAAAAAAGCTGATCTCAAAGGCGCATGCTGAAGACCGATTTTAAGTAATGCAGAGCTGCTTTGGCTAGGGCACAACAGTTTGCTGAGAAGCATATCCTGAACTGTTTAGCCACTAAGAGCTAATTTAAGTATACACACCAACACTTTTATAGATTCTGTACATACTTAAGATACCACATGTGATGTGACGATGACCTTCATTTCATATTCAACATAGTTTATTAATTATATTAGCAATATTCATTTTTTAATTCACAGATAAACAGTGATTAAGGACACATTAAGTAGATCAACGTCAAAAAAGTGAACTTTTTAAAAATGCTCAGAACTTACATGTAAAAACAACTACAATCGCTGATTTAATCAAAAAATTATATATTATTAATGACCAGGTAATGAACTAACTGAAATTATTGTTAGTTAGTTACTTATGTCCACCTTACATGATTTGTATTACATTGTTTAGAGAAAAATATCGTCTTTGATTCCTTACCTTTCATCAAAAGTGTCACAAATGTTTCTGTGAGCTGTAGAACACCATGATCAATATACAAAAGGAAAGTGTGGATTGGAAGACAACGAACACCCAAAACAGCATGAAGAGAGTGAAAACCTGGATCAAGTACAGAAAAAGATATTCAAATCTGAATTTTTTGTTTTTTTTTCCCCAGAAGTGTGACACAGCCGCAATTAATTAGAATGCAAACCACCATATTCATAAAGGAAACATATATGATGATTAAAGAAAAGGTAACACATAGCACTGTGAATAAACTTTCATAAAATATCATAGGATCATTAAGAGAAAATGCAGTCATTTGCATGTAAACTGTAATGTGGCATAATATTGGTTTCACTATACATCCTTTATAATGCAGTGGACTCTCAAAATGCTGAAGACAGAATAGGTGTGCTTGTAAATAACAATCTCAAACCAGTTATTTTAAAAATATTTAGGTAAAATGGTTATTTAGTTCATTTGCCATCTGCTTATCATTCGCAATGTCTTTTCTATGTGTCTCTCTGCAGCTTCTTAAATTTTCTTTTACTTGTTTTTTATGGAGTAGCAATTGTTGTGAATACTTTTGATCCCTTGATGTAGTGTTAAGGTATATCTCCAAGTCAGTATTTTATTGTACAGTGATCATTTCAGTCTTACTTTGTTTATTTGATGTCCTTACTCATGTATTTTGACCATGTTTTTAGCCATTTTGTTTTGTTTTCTGGAATATACAAATTTCATGCCAGGATGTGATAACCATCTGTCACTTAGTATTAGGTTTTACTTTCCCATTTTCTGTTAATAGATATTTACTCATCACCATAAAGTCTGTTTTTCACAGATTATAAGTCTTTGTTTTGGTGTACATTTATGTGTTTTCAAAGATGATTTCAAATTTAACCATATTATAATCAATGTTGGTTAAAATAATAATTTCTGTTTTCATTACTCTTGTCTTTTAAAATTAAGAGACAAAAACTTGAACGGCATTACCCTGTGTTGGGCTTGACACAAATTGAATGATTAAATAACCATTTGCCATGTAGCATGATAACGCCGCAATCCTACAGTATCTCAGGCCCTCTTATTCATATATATTTGATTCTAATGCAACTTGTATTAAAAAGTAAGCATTTTAATGTGTTGTATTTGTTTGGCTAAACTTTCATCTGGTCAGGTTGGTCACTACCAGTTCACACTATGCCTTCATCGATGCTTTATTTATATGCCTAAATATTAATATTTTCTCCCTGGTGTCAGTAGAAACTTATTATTGTCATTTTTGTTGTTTACATTTGTTATTCTTTTTCATGAACCTGCTGTCCAATTGTGCCACTATTATATGTACAACCTTGTGTTTGATATTCAAAACCAAAAAGACTCCATTCACACTGCAGCTGAATTCACATTTTTTTCAACCATACAGTATGTGGCAAACATCTGATTTTTTTTTAGGTATGATTTTAGTAATGACTATTTTTCATCCAAACCGTTCACATCACTCTCATCATTGCTTTCTCCTGTTCTTTGGGCCACTTGCTTCTATGTTGAGAATACTGACAGCTCTCTTTCATTTCTTGACTGTCATGGCTAAAAGTCTGCCATAGGAAACAAGCAATCAGAAGAAAAGCACAATCTGACCTCTTTACCAAAAACAAAGTGGATATGCTGCTTTTCAGTATTTCTGCAATCTCCAGACAGGGATCAATACTCAAGTAAAATTTAAGAATAAGAACTGACGTACTCAGTTAATATTAAGTTAATTTTAAGTTTTTTTCCCGGTAGAGATGGCAATGGATTTTTTGAAATTTATTTTAAAAAAAGTACTACATCTGACAATTTCCCATTGCAAATGAATGTATAATGGTGAAAAATAACTTCAAGCTGAAAAATACCACTTCCTTACACATCCTTAGATTGCACAAAAAGTACATCTGTGCTGCGCTATTGCCTAACATGAATCTGTATATTTACAGTTTCTGTTAAAATTTAAGTTCAAGGGTGTGGTGTTTTTTCTTCCAAATTCAGTAACACTTCCCTTTCTTATTTTTAAGTAGCTCATATTCTGTAAGCCATATAGTTAACTCCCTTACTTCCCTCCCTTTGGATATTGTCACTGATAGACTAGAGATTAATCATTAGCATTTTGGGTTAAGAGAAAAGTTTAGATGGATTGTCAAATCCCTAAAGTACAGAACTTCCTATATTGTTCAGTTTGTTGTTATGGCACAAGGTTAGGCTGCACTCATCACACATAATGTGTATTTGTTGAGTTTACAAAATTGTTATTACCTACCATATAACCATTAATAAATCATTCTAAAATTTTTAGATGAGAGCCTCACATTTAAGTATAACTTACATTTGGTTGTAAATTCACTAGAATTCAGATTTTGTAAAGTGAATTATCTTACCAGGGGGAAAAGGTAAGCATAAATCCTTTCCTGCTTCCAAAATCTGACACATTATGTGGAAGACTGCCCACTCAGCAGAGTTCCCTTGATGTTTTCTGAAACAAATAACAAAAAAGCACTGCAAAAAAAGTTTGGCTCAGATTAAACAGCAAAAGAAAAGAAAATGAAATGAAATGCAAGTGTACTTTAGTTGAAATTTAGAAAGGAAAATTAATTACTAAAACAAATCAAGAAACTGAAAAATCTTAGAAACCTTTAATGATGTTTATGACATAAGAAATAAAGCAAATAGTAAATGGTTACTGAAATGAAACATGTTCATAAAAGTAGAATGGGGATGCAAGGATTAAGTAGATGCTAAAAAAAATTATTTGATATTAACTGTGTTATACCTACTTTCCATTACAAAATACTAGTAAGAGACAGAAGAAGATTACTAAAGTGGTCTATGATGATAAAGGAAAAAGTAAGCATAATTAGAATACTGTAAATTAACAACACATCATTAGAGTGTCCACAACTTTTATATAAGAAGAACAATTAGCACACATTTTTATAAAGAAATATATTGCTACATTTCAGAAAAGAACATAATGTTATGATTTACATGGGGGGGTGCTAGTGTTGGTGAGGCAACACTGAGGAATAAAAGGTGTTCATTTTGTCAAATCCACACAAGCGTACATATTTATGATTCATTCTGATATACTCTCCTTACAGTACCTTACAACATACAGTATATGATTATTGTAATACTTCACTATTAATCTTTTCAAACTCTCTTATTACTATTCACAAAAGAAGATTGACAATATGACTATATAAATTGACATTTTAATGAGCACATTGTCTTGGACTTAATAATGACTGTATCTGATTTGTTACACTGCAATCAAAGGATGCAGTTCTTCATAAAATCCAAAGAAAAAAATAAAGCTACTGTATAATAACAGAGATGCTGTCTCAGCATTTAAGTCAATGTTGTGTGAATATCTAAACTGCACTCTTGGCTTGCTAATGAAACTACACTGTGTAAGAAAAAATAAAAATATTTGACGTACATACAGTGCTAGCTATTTTATAATTAACTGTTTAAATCAGTTAAAACAAATACATTACTGACAGTTTAATTGGTGTTGTAGAAGCAATGTTAAATGAAACAATGAATAAAGTTAAAGAGGTTCTGTAATAAAAAAAAACAGGCTGTGCACTGTAAATCTGAGGACACTTGTAAAATATGTCATCTTCAACTAAAAAATATGCAATTGTAGTTTCTGAACAGCCTGCATGAAACCACATTCCATGGCAAAGTTTTAGTTAAGTCAAAATCTTAATGTGACGCTACATGTAATTTAAATGCCTAAAATTAATTAATATAAATATTGACAGCTCTTACTGAAAATATGTATTTAAGTGAGTAACAATTTTCATTTAAAAAGCATTAATCATGACATAGGAAATGGTTATAGATTTTTATTATTTATAGCAAAATACCCGCGCTTCGCAGCAGAGAAGTAGTGTGTTAAAGAAGTAATGAAAAAGAAAAGGAAATATTTTGAAAATAATGTAACATGATTGTCAATGTAATTGTTTTGTCACTGTTGTAAGTGATGAGTGTTGCTGTCATATATATATATATATATATATATATATATATATATATATATATATATATATATATATATATATATATATACATACACACACATATATATATATTAATATATATACACACACATACATACATACACACACATTATATATACAGTATATCTATCTATATCTCTCTCTCTATATATATACACATACATACTGTACATACATACATACACACACATTATATCACACTATACACACTATATCTATATCTCTATCTATATATCTATATATACATATATATATCTATATATATATATCTATATATATCTATATATATATATATATATATATACACACACACATTATATCTATCTATCTATATATACATATATATATATATATATATATATATAGCGGCGAAGTACTGCCTTAAAAGTTTTATTAAGAAGAAAATTATTTAATTTTAAATTAATTAAATGAATTTTTTAAACTGAGGGGAAATATACCAATAATTATTTGTTATGGATCTCTTTGTATACCACATTGTGAGTTCAGCCCTCCGGTTGTAATATGACCAAGCTGTGCGCTAAGCTTACTCCTAAGCATGCAACGTACAGTTGGCCATGTGAACAGTAATCTTGTTTCAAATCTCACAGTTTGGATTGTTGCTGTCATAATCGGTTTGAGTTTCATGGTTTGTTTCAATTACGACAGTATTTGTAGGACTTGTGTTGAAGTGACATTCGGCATCTGTCAAGCATTGTAAGTATACAACCAGTTTCATCGATAACTTCACATCCAGCTTTTGAGAGTTTAAACATTCATAAACATCAAAGTGTCCACTACTGAAATCATCACCTGTGAATCTAAGATGTTTAAGAGGCATTGGCGGTTGTCCAAAGGTGTAAAATATTTGGCCATTTCGGTACACTTGAAAGCAACAACCGAACAATTCAGCGGCAGCTATCAACTCACATGCAGAACCATAGGTGAAGGGCTTAAGCATTTCACTCTTCTAGTGCTCCTGTGTAGTATAATTATCTCCTGTACCGTCATCATGACGCTTGAACTGAACGCCTGATGAAAGATGCCTCACGCCTGGACAAACTTGTTAAGAAGGCAGGCTCTATTGTAGGAGTAAAGTTGGACAGTTTAACATCTGTGGCAGAGCGACGGGCATTAAGCAAACTCCTGTCAATCATGAATAATCCACTGCATCCACTGAACAGTGTCATCTCCAGGCAGAGGAGTAGCTTCAGTGACAGACTTTTGTCACTGTCCTGCTCCACTGACAGACTGAGGAGACCGTTCCTCCCCCACACTATGCGACTCTTCAATTCCACCCGGGGGACTAAATGCTAACATATTACTTAAAGTTATTGTCTGCTTTTTTTTTTTCTCATTTTTTTTTTTTATTACTATTTAATTTAATATTGTTTCTTTGTATCAGTATACTGCTGCTGGATTATGTGAATTTCCCCTTGGGATTAATAAAGTATTTATCTATGTATCTATGTATCTATCTATAAATCTATTATCTATCAGTCTACACCTTGAACCTGTCCCAGTCATTCAATACATAAGACAAAATGTTCCTCCGGATATCAAGAGTGAGCCTGATATGGCCGTGGAATATGTAACACAGAGAATGGAAAAGATAGGTGCCATCTCCGGGCATGGAAACCACTCGGTAAGTGACAGTTCTTTGATCGATGGTGATCACCTTGATAGACATGTTAATGCGGGTACGGTTGGAATGATAAAGGAAATGTGTACCTGAACAATGTAAAGTAAGTCTAAAATACCTACATAATAACTATAATCGTAATAAATGAACAATAAAACAGCGGAGAAGCCGTGGATTAAATAAAAAGGCTGTAGTTATCAGCAGGGAGACGTGAATCCCGTGGCGAAGCAAGGAAGGGAATGAAGAGACTGGAGCGATGGACGGCCTTATATAGGCAGGCAGCCAACAACGTGGGAGGCGTTGGGGTGGGGGATCCAACGCCGCCTCACACAGTGACAGAGCTGCAGGCTATGGACGTATGTATGCACGTAAGTAGGATTCAGTTAGCGTTGGGAACCCGCGTACCAAATTTCTTGAAGATGGGCCCATAAGTAACAAAGACTGTTGAAAAGTTCAATATGGCGGCCGACAGTGGCATCATACCACCGAAATAAGTACCAAATTTTAGCCTTCTTCCTACACGGGAATTTGGAGAATTAGTGACGTTGGAAAGTTCAATATGGTGGCTGACAGTGGCATCATACCACCGAAATAAGTACGTACATTGGTTTCGGTTAGCGCAGGGAAGCCGCCTACCAAATTTTGTGAAGATAGGGCCATAAATAAGAAAGTTCAACATGGTGGACGTGGTTGACTGTTATGCGTAGAATTTCGAAATGAAACCTGCTTAACTTTTGTAAGTAAGCCGTAAGGAATGAGCCTTCCAAATTTCAGCCTTCTACCTACACGGGAAGTTGGAGAATTAGTGATGAGTCAGTCAGTCAGTGAGGGCTTTGCCTTTTATTAGTATAGATATAATTTGTTGGAAGTACTACTTGAACACTTGTGAGAAACACTGATTAGTTTATTATTAATGGTGCTCAATTGAAAAATAACAATAAAAATATACTATTTAAGACAAGGTTAATAAACTGCATCTATTAAGTAATGTTTTGGACACTTTCATTTTTAATCTAACTTAACATGACTAAAATATCTGAGAGGAAAAACATGCAACATGTTGCCACTTTCCAGCGACCTTAGCCAAGTGACCACTTTCAGTGACCACACTATCCTTTCTATAAATGCCACAGGGATTGGACGGGCATCCCGACCACAGAAGCGGATGGTTCCTTACCTGGACAGAAGACTCTGAGCAGGCAGATGGGCATCCCAACCAGGAGAAAGGAAGGAGCCAGACCCAGAAGTGATGGCCGGAGGGTATGGATGGACAGCCCACCAGAAGATGTCATTGGGGACTCTCTATTTAGGTATTTCTCTTACCTAAACCTTATACTAAGTATTTACACTGGTAGTGATATGATTCAGGAGCCTTTTCTGTGTTTTCAATGATATTGTTTTTATTAACAATATGTTTGCTTTTCACTTTTCTTTTTTAATTACTACGGGGCTCCGCCCCCTGCTCGCTTTGCTCGCCCACCACCGGGTTTGGTTTACCGGATATACAATTTAAAGAGACTGTTATTTTCATGGGAATTGTTACATATACATTATTTTTACTTTTACTTTAAAACTTTTGTAAAAATATTTGTCCTTTATTTTCGGCCTTGGGCGTGGTTAAATCTTTCTTGCAGGAAGTATAACGCTGCTTGTGTTGTGAAGGGGGGGCAGCTGAACGCACGCTATGGTGATGCCTTCGGATCAGCTGCTGTCTTTCTGCTGCTGCTGCTGGCGAACTGCGTGCTCTGTTTGTTGCGTCACACATCGATCATTTAAAAGTCTGTACAGCAGCTGTCCTTTTGCCACTTCGTGTCTCTGCCGCTTGCGTTGTTTTGGGTGGCGGGGGTTGGGTTAAGGAGGGGGTGCTGAATGTACACTAAGGAGTTGAAGTCGGATCATCTGCTGGCTTGTTGCTGCAGGCGAGCTGCGTGTCAATCATTTCAAAGCCTGTACAGCAGCTGTCCTTTTGCCACTTCGCTTCTCTTCTGCTCACGTTGTTCTTGGGGGGGGGTGTTAGGGGCTGAGCACACGCGAAGGAGAAGACGTCGGATTATCTGCTGGCTTGCTGTTGCTGCTGCTGGCGAGCTGCGTGTTCTGCTTGTGACTTGTCGTTGTTTTAAGCTTCAGCTAGGAAGGAACGTTAAGTTTGAGCAGGGAGCACATGATGCCTGGTTTGCCAAAAGCATTCCAACAACTGCTTGGTTAGATGTCCATGAACTTGTTTTAAATCTTGTCTCACTGCCTTGCATTGTGGGACATTATAGTGTCTCTTGCGGGATGTCAAATTGTCTTCCAAGGAGATCATGTCTCGTCTCCCTAGTCTCCCACACCCAAGATTTTTTTTTTATAATAGAGAGATAATAATGTGAGAAGTATGCCTCTGAAGAAACAAAACCTCTCCTTCTTAAGTCCAACTGTGGTACAGATTGTATTATTTTGGTACTCAGATTAAAATTTTTAAAAACCCTGGTTTAAATGAGGTAAATATTTAATGTGGTACTACAAAGATTTATTATTAATACATGCTCCAACAGTATTTTAAAAATAGAAGCAGAATAATACCAATAAAACTAACTAAAGTAAACATCTTGTGCAAATTGAAAGACAATGAATGTGTATCAGTTCTTTGAGCGGTAGAAAAATATGTTGTATTTCATACAATGTCAGTATTACCTTGATTGTTTAATGAACTGGAAAAATTGTTGTCAACATGCTTTGAGGATAATAGTGAAGCATAATTAATTTAAAATTACTTTGCCACTGATATATGAGAAGACTAAAATGTTTTGCAAAATGTGTGCATTTACATTATTTTCTGTCTATTCTATGAAAGGAAAGCTTTGTATTATTAGTTCAACATTAACTACTGCAACATTCATACCTCTTTAGAAATTTAACTCCATTGTACAGATGGGCTTACAAAATCTCAAAGTACTAAAAATACTTGCTTCAACCACTTTACCTTGTAGGACTTGGAGCACTTCCAGGTGCAGTATAAAAGAGGCTGCCCCACTCCATTCAGGGAGCCAGAGTCGGGAGGTGGAGGACAGAGCTTGCGGGAGAGGAGTGGAGGCGGCAAAAGAGAAAGAGAAATAGAAAGGAAGAGGAAAGAAAAGTGAAGAAGGGATTGAGCCGTATTGGGAAGAAGTGTGTGTATTGCATGGTGCAAAAAAAAGAAAAAAGATTAAAGGGCGTGTTGTGCTTGAAATTGTGTCTCGGTGTCTTGTCTGTGGACGGGCTGATCTTCCACAAAAGCAAACAGCAGTCAACTATAGTGTGTGTGTTTAGAATTCAGAGACCAAAGATAGTGAAAATATTGTGGTTTACAGGTGCTGCATACCGAAGGCCGAAATGCCTACTTTTAAAATAACTGAGAGGACTGGAGGCCGTTTGCCTTTACTATCTGTATCAATACAGGACAAAACATTCTGACAGCGCTCATTTGGTGGCATTGCCGGTTTACTCATTAGTTAACATATCCTAACCACTCTGTTACTTTGTCCAAGTTGCGTCAGCATCCATCGCCCGCTTTCACCAACCACTTGCTTCTGATACAAAGATTGTTATTTGATGCAATAGGTTTAGTTGAGTCCCTTTCTTAATAAACCCAAGAAACTGTTGACAGAAAACTCCAGCAATGTTACTTCCTGTCATCCTGAAGTAAAATAAGTTTAAAAATGAACAGATGGTTGATGTTCCTGATGCATTCATGCTGGCAGGTCAGGCACACATTACAATGCCATGTTACAATAACCTTAATTCAGTCTAATTTATTATGAACTGAATATACACATTATCAGCTCATACATGTGATGCTATCGCTGATGAAGCTATTAGTTACAGTACATTGAAAAGGCTATTGTACATAATAAAGAGGCCAGTATAAAAATATTATGTCATTGTCTTCTATACTGATTTCTGTCTCCAGCAGTTTAGTTTATTAGGCCAACCGTAACAGATTGGAAACAATTACAATAAAAATCTAAATGAATAAAACTAGGCAAAGAAACATATTGTATGAATTACTTACAAGCAGAGAGCCTGTGAATCAAGCTCATATTTAACCCAGACTGTTTCCAGTATTTGCTTGATTAATGCCAGCTATGGAGCAAAACAGAAAAATAAAAATAGCATCAGATGATCATTGTGAAATGTAAAAACATTGGATATAATTATTGTAACACAATTGCCATCACCTACACTACCAGTCAAAAGTTTTAGAACACTTCAGTTTTTCCTGTTTTTCTTCAAATTTAAACAGTTGAAATGCAATGCATTACCGTAGATCCCGGAATACAGGCCAACCTGGTATATTAGCCGAACCCCTTCTCTACCTACTAAATTACATGCATTTGCCGATGACCGGTATTTAAGCCGACCCCCTTCTCCAAGCAAAATTTTCTAAATTTCCTTAAAAAAAAAAAAATTTCTTCGGGTATATTTATAATGTTTATCGGCGAGAATTTGAGACTGCCGGCATTTTTGATATATAATATAATGTGCATAATTTACCAAAACACCAATAATTTTTCTAATGTACTAACCAAAAAGTTATAAAAAGTGCCTAGCCTACTTCGATTAAGCTAGGAGCATGGCGGCATGCATGGACGCAGCGGCTCAGGGCTCTCCTTTTCAGTGCACTTTTTTGTTGTTTTTGTACTTTTTTTTTTGTCCTTGTTTGTGCACGATCGGTTTGGCGAACATCCGCTACACCATTCAGAACCTTATAGACATCGGTGTCCAGAGCCAGACATCTGTTTCGAGTGTTTTTCATCACACGCACAACATCCCAGACAACACAGCGAGACCAGCGGGCTCTCCGTGGATTGTTGTCGCCGACCCAACTTGTCGGGTCTAGGAGACAACACAGACGGAGGAGGGAAAGAAAGCAGAAGTGGGGCCGCAGATCCGGCGTTATGCTAAAGCTAAAAAACAACCATACAAGCCCTATACAGAACTTCTTTCTGCACTGAAGGAGCTGCTTTTAATCTCATTGTAGCTACGTATAGTGACAATAACAGGCATTCTATTCTAGAAACAATTTCATACTGTACTCACCATTTAATTTGACATCTTTGGGCTGCAGTTAGGGAGGAGATATTTCCACACAATGTCCATCTTCGTTTCGATTGCGATCGCTTACTTTTACCTTCTCTTCCTTCCTTAGCAATTATGTGTCTTGCTTGCATGGTCTTAATGAATTATATATATATAGGTAAATCACTGCAATTACATCCACAAACACATGTATCTGGGCTCCAACTGACGCTACTAACGCTCTCGGTTGTTTGTTTACAATCGCGCAAGCGGATACACGTGACCGCATCCGTTTCGTAACGCAAGATGTCTATCGTAAATCAAAAGAAAAAATTTCATTTTAAACCTCCCGATAATTTATTATAAATTTTATTAAAAAAATCAACAACTAAAACACTTTTTTGAATAAATTCTTTATTTAATTTAAAGTACCGGCATGCATCTGAAAGATGGCTCTGTGGTTTCGTCATTATTTACTTCCGTATTCATCGGCAAAACCGGCATTGAGCTGGAAATCTTGAATCTGAAACGATACTCGTTGTATAAACCGACCCCCAAACTCCAAGCCAAAAATCTAGGATGAAATTCTCGGCTTATATAACGGGATCTACGGTACCTAAAATGGTGAAAAGGTAAGCAGTAAACTGCCAGAGGTTTACATTTCAATTTTAGGTTAGCAAAAACTGAAAAAAGGAAATTTCACAATATTATAAATGGGCCTTCAGGGAACAACTAATAGATTGCAACCTACAGATGTTCTACGGCAATTAAAGTAAATTAAGCCTTGCATGTTGAAGCAACCAGTTTGCACAGGTGTCCCAAATTCTGTTGATTACTTAAAAATGCTCTGTCTTAAAGCAGAGTTGGAACATACTGTGTTACTACATCTTCTTAAGTACTACTTGGACAATATTACACTGTAGAAAGTTGTAAATTCCAGTGATAATGGCAAGAAAACTGCAATAAACAAGTGAAATTAGACAGAGCAATATTACCCTTAGGAGTGTAGGTCTTTCACTTGGAGAAACTGGATAAACAAAGTGTCAGTGAGTGTTGTGTCCTACACAATCTAAGGGCATTTGGAAAATAAAAAAAAGAAATTCTAATAGGAAGAGATCTGGCAGCCAAAAGTCACAACCCAATCAGAAGACAAGTTTCTGGGGGTCACCAGCTTGAGTGATAGGCTCTTCACAGCACAACAGCTCCAAGAACAGCTTAGCTGTGCTTGAAAAAAGCAAGTCTCAGTTTCTACTGTAAAGAGGAGACTTTATTCTTCAGGTTTGACAGGGTGGGTGGCAGTAAGAAAGCCATTGCTTAAAGGACAAAGTAAGAAAGTGAGGCTTGCCTAGGCTATAAAATACCAGCTGTGGACTACTGCAGACTGGAAGAAAGACTTATGAACTGATGAATCCACATTTGAAATCTTCAGTTCATCACACAGGGTGTTTGTACAACATTGAGCAGGTGAAGGGAAGGCTCCACAGTGTGCAACACCAAATGTCAAATATGGAGGAAGAAGAGTGATGCTCTGGGGTTCTTCTGCTGGAGGCAGAGTTGGTGTCTTGCAAAGAGTGACTGGCATTCTGAATCAAAAGGGTTACCACAGCATTTTACGGAACCACACAATTTATGGTCTGTGTCTAGTAGGTCACGGGTTCATTCATCCTATAGCAAGACAATGACCCAAAACATACCTCCAGGCTATGTGAGAACAACATTAAAAGAAAAGAACAAGAAGGCATACTTCAAAACATGGAAAGCCCAGCATAGTCTGCAGACCTAAACCCCACTGAGTTAGTCTGGGATGAACTGGACAAAAGGGTAAAGGGGAAGCAACCTACAAATGCAACATATTTGTGGAAATGTCTGCAACAGTGTTGGGAAGATCTTTCTGACCAATATTTGATTTGCCCTACAGAAAGAATGAAATGTGTGTATTTGGCTGTTATAGTTGGTTTTTTATTTGCCATTATTTGTTCTATGCCTTGTTTTCATGAAACATTAAGATATTAAACTGCATGCATTTCCATAAAAACTGAAAAAACTGAGGTGTTCTAAAATGCTTGACTGATAGTGTATAAAAATCATTTCTTTTTTAAGTCTATCTGAAAGAAATTATTATGTGTAGCTGCGAAAGTCAACAATATTTCTCAGTATTTAAAAGTTCAGAATATTTTATCTGTATAGATGAAACAAAACTAAACTGTGGTACATTAAACAAGGTACATAGAAAAAACTCCAGTCAGGCATTAAATTTCTGTTTTGACAGATAACAATCAATAGCTAACACTTAATAAAGATCATACAATAGTGTGGCTGGTTATTCAGAGCAAATCTGTTTAACTTTACCTTGTGTTGGTAATATTTGCTTTCCTTCACATTCCTGTGTGATTTTAACAACTCAATCAAACTATAGAATTGTTACATTAGGGTGCTCACTGAAACTCAATTTTTAGTGATGACAAGTAAAAAACAAACCGGCTCAATGACCAATATCTGGTGTAATCTACTATGGGTGGTGGCCCAATTAAATTCAGTTTCTTCAAAATCAGCAGTCTTGGGTTCATTTCCAATTTTTTCCTGTCATCCCAAAAATCCATCTCTATGCCCTGTACACTATGCTTCATTTCTTTAACTAAGCACCTCCATATCTATCACTCTTTTAAACCCTACTACTGCTATTGTCAAAAGTCTGCATCTCCATCACTATCATCACATATATAGAAAAATTCACACACTTCATTTTATACAAAAAGAAGAGGAACAAAGGACAAATCTTTCATATGCAATGAACAAAAGTACAGTTTAATTAAATTTCATTATATTTCTAAAATATGTCAGTATCATTCTGCAATGACTGTCATGGTCTATCCCAAAAGGGAGATCATAACGCTCGAAATCCAATAAATCACCCTTTTCATTTTTCCATTTGAATAGATTTTGTTTTAAAATCATATTAGGGAAATATAAGCAATTATTTTGTGAATTCTTGTGATAAATTGTTGTATTTAACAACAGAATCCATCAAGGTAAACTAACAAATTTATTAATTTTTAGACTAAAAGTGGTATATTAAGTGAGGATGTTTACTGTTTCAAGGTTGAGAAATAGGGGCCTCTAAGGCTCAGTCTTGTGTTTTCTATACTTTCTCCTTTGACAGTTAATCTAATTCACACATTTTCTACATCATTAGATAGGTACATAGATAACTAGAGGGCTTCAAAATTAGCCAAAGCCATTGCAATGCCCACCAAATATTTATCTGAGCCCAGTATGTTTATTTGGTTAAGTACAAAGCCATATAATCTAAAAAAAAAAAAAACTAATAGAAAATGATCTTTGTCATTGCATGGTGTCTACATTTTTTAAGATACACCCCATGCAACACACAGTATGGTATTCTTATTCCATATCACATTGCTTAGGCAGATGAATAAGGAGAGCACAAAATTTGATCAACATGTGCAAACACTGATCTGCTTCGCTGAACTTCTAGATAAAGTGAATATTTAAGGCCATTATTGCTAGAGACTAAAATCTGTTTAAGACTAGCATCTGTTGGATGGGAAAGCATATTGCTGTGGTATACTGGACAAGGAAACGTCCACAAAAAAAAATTACACGCACACAAAAAAATTTTAAATGCAGAAAGACTAAGCAAGCACATAAGAATGTTTTCCTCTGCAAATCTGTCTATTGATGCTTTAGACAGCTAATTAACATTAAACTTTTTCAAAGCCTAATGAACACACAAACTATCTCTTGTATGAATATGTCATGCATATGGAATCTGTTGCATTTCACCATTAAACAAAGCATATGAATTTGGCCAGTGAAAGAATGATGCTAACCGAATGCCTTTGTCACAAATGTAGTGTTGAACCGGTAACTGCACAGGAAAGCTAAATAATTATAATTATAATAATTATAATTCTGTATAAGATGTAACAAAACTAGGATACTCATAATTTGTACATACATACAGTACATGCCCATATATACATACATACTGTATATACAGTACATGCATACAGTATACTGTATAAGTACAGTACACATGCATACACAGATATGTCTAGCATGACAATTTTCTGTTTCAACATTTTGTTTTGTTTTTAAATTACAGTTAATTTATTCATGCTACATGTATCTGTAAGTATTGCATAGCTGAATGGGCTCATAAATGGAATAGCTTTTATTAATAATGATTTGTTCTACATTCAAAACACACCAGCAGTTACCCAATGGTATTGAACAGAGCCTTGGATTCACAACAGAAAGAGTCTAAAGTTAGTGGCATTTTCTTGACCTTTAAACTGAACTTTCTATATACAGTACTATGTAATGGCCTAATTTTTTCCAGTACTATTAACATAGACACCCATATCCACAATTCAACAGGCTTCCTCTGAACAGTAAGCAGAAAGCTTCTGAAGCAATATCAACAGTTTAAAAAAATATGTATTTATTCAGTTGCTAAGCAAATTAAAGGTCTGAAGTTAATATACTGTATTGCACCAAAATCTTCAGTGCAACAAAGCAAATAAAAATCAACTCTACTATATATTGACAATTTTCTGTTCATCTCAAATTTTATTAAAAAAAATCTAATTATTACATTTCCATGTCCCCTTTTAACTTTATTAATATCCAGAAATAATTTGTTATTCTTGATTTACTATACATGTAATCCAGTACTTATCTGAGAGTACACATTTTTCTCTTTGCTTTAAAATTTAAAACATATAAATATGCATAAGTCTAATGTTTATGTACCTTAGCAAGCAAATATACTTAAGCCACATACAAATGTTGTCAATACTGTCATTTACCACTAAAAGCCTCCTTTTGTTTCCATATACTGCATAGTATCCATCGGTGTCAACCCTGTCCTCAAGGATGAAAAGATGACTAATGGGTCAAGAGACAATAATAAAATACAATTCTCAGTGATTTGAAGAGCACAGATGCAAAGATTAAAACTGTTAAGTTCAACTTTGGAAGGGCAAAGTTTGAAAAAATGCGGCAAAGTCTAAAAGGAATAAACTGGGATAATCTTTTATGTGTGAAGGCAATCAAGAAGATTTCGTTTTACACATAATGCAGGATAGGTATATCCCTAAAATTGGAATTAGTAGGAAATCAAAAAATAATCTTCAGTGGGTAAGGGAGGAGATAAAACAGAAGCTGCAAAGGAAAAACAGCTGCATAAGGTAAGACTAATAACACTAATATTAATCTTATGGCGTATCGCAGCATGAGTACAACTATTAAGAAAGACATTACGGAAGCTAAAAAGCAGTTATAGAGAACTATACCAGATAAGGTGAAAGATGACCCTAAAAGGTTCTTTCAGTATTTGAGTAGAAAATGAACGGTCAAGGAGGAGCTACAGTGTGTTACAGGATCTAGTAAAGGGAAAATAAAAACATACAGACAGTGAAATAGCAAATGCTGTAAACTTGCATTTTTCTAAGGTCTTCACATGTGAGGAAGTGGATAAACTCCCAGCATTAACAGGGACTACTAAGGAGGTTCTGAGTGATTTGGAGATTGTAGATGGGGAAGTACTGCTCAGATTAAATAGGCTGAAATCAAGCAAATCTCCAGGACCAGAGTGCTTAAGGAAATTAGTGAGTACCTAAATAAACCCTTGACGAACATTTTTAAGAAGTTACTGTGCACTGACGAAATTCCAAAGGACTGGAAAATGGCAAATATTATCCCATTATATAAAAAGAGTAATCAGTAAGATCCAAGCAATTATAGGATAGTAAGCTTAATATGAATCACAGGTTAATTAATGGAAGGAATTATTAAGGACCAGTAACGGTGCACTGCACAATAACATGCAGTGAATACATTTGACTTGAGCATTCCTAGTTTTCATACTCTTTCTCTGTACATTTAGCATTTGTTTGCTCAGAGGTTGATGCGCTTGCTGCTTCCTGAGCAGCTTTTCTTTTCTCCACCCTAGTGGCCCACTTCTTCTCTTCTTTCGTCGGCATCTTTTTGCGTTAAAACTGATTAAGTCAGTGTTAGTATTGCAATTACTTTGTGTGTTTTCCTTAATTTTTAAGCTGGCACTTAAGTCTTCAATCTACCTCAAGAATGATTTAAGATATGAAGAGGTAGGGGAAGTGACAGTGAAGGTGGTAGGGAATGAGAACGGCGCCCATATGCATATGCCACACGGCCGCCCTGCTGGCTGCTACCGAGAGTTGATTCCACAATAAAATAAAATAAAAATAAAAAGTGTAATAAAAATCATCACCCCGAAAGTGGATAGTAGACGTCACATAGTATATGTGTACCAAATTTCAGGTCAATAGGTCAAACAGTTTGCAAACTACAGGCGATTTAAAATCCTGGACAGACAAATGAACAGCCACAGTAGCATATTATATATAAAGATATGATTAGGCAACACATGGCAAGAACAGGGGTTTTACTGAACAGTTGGCAAGGGTTCAAATGAGGGAGGTTGTTTTTAATTAGTATGCTGTAATTCTATGAGGAAGCTACAAAAGGATATGATCCGATTGGTGCATATGATATTATTTATCTTGATTTTCAGAAAGCAATTGATAAGGTCCACATGAAAAGTTGGACATCAAACTAAAAGAGGTGTGAGTTCAGTGTGTCGTGTATAGATGAGTGAAGAATTGGCTAAAACACAGGAAGCAGAGGGTGAACCTTATCAGAATCAGTTACCTTAATTAAGAGTGGTGTCCCACAAGGGTCAGTGCTAGGGCTGCTACTATTTTTAATACAAATAATGTTTTGGACTAGAATATAAATAACAAATTGGTTAAGTTTGCAGAGGATACAAATCTAGGAGGATCGGCAGATAATTAATGAGCCGCTGAATGATTATGAGGGACTTGGACAACATTCAGGCTTGGGCAAATTTATGGCTGAAGAAATTTAATGTTAGTAAATGTAAAGTTTTACACATCAAAAGTAAAAATGTTAGGTCTGAATACACAATGAGAGGTCTGAAAACTAAAAATGTCCCTTATGAGAAGGATTTAGGGGTCATAGTGGACTCGTCACTATCAACTTCCAGACAATGTTCTTAAGCCATTAGGAAAGCTAACAGAATTTTAGGTTAAGATGTGTAGAGTACAAGTCCAAGGAGGTTATGCTCAAGCTTTATTATGTACTTGTGAGGCCTCATCTGGGGTACTGCAGTTTTGGTCT
This sequence comes from Polypterus senegalus, assembly GCF_016835505.1. Taxonomy (NCBI): domain Eukaryota; kingdom Metazoa; phylum Chordata; class Cladistia; order Polypteriformes; family Polypteridae; genus Polypterus; species Polypterus senegalus. The sequence continues at coordinate 41,739,223 of NC_053161.1, forward strand.
CCAGGCTTCATAAAAAGAGATAGCAGTGCTAGAAAAAATCCAGATAAAAGTGACTAGGCTGATTCTAGGAATGAAAGGAATGAGTTATGAGGAAAGATTAAAACAGCTGAGCCTTTTCAGCTTAAGAAAAAGGAGGTTAAGAGGTGACTTGATTGAAGTATTAAAAATTATGAAAGGAATTAGTAAACGGGGAAACCTTTGGAAAGTTGTTTAGCGGAAATTTAGCACAAACATTAGGAAGTTGTTCACAGACAACCATAGGTCATGTCAGTTAGGGTCAGGTTTGGGAGCACACACTGGTACAGTACATTGCTGCACCCACCACAAGACGAAACCGCTTGGGATCCTATTTGGCAAAACCCCCAGGCAAACACGCGGTTCAGTCCCACCCCTGGAAATGACCATCTATCTGCCACAGCAAGGTGTTACATGGGCAATGCCTTGGCCTGGGGTCCAGCTGCTCGAGTCATCAACAATGAGGATCCTGTGACCCGGATCGCCCTCAAGAGAATCGTGCCACATGACTGCAGTGCCGTATCTGATGTTCCCTCAAAATGCATGTAATGTGCCACATTCGGGACTTCGTGAGCATCCATTCATTCGACGCAAAGTCTAACCAGCAGCAGCTAAGGATTCTCTGAAAAGACACAGTACTGAAGGAATCCAGTCTTCGTCTCAGGTCACTGGATAGTGTCCATGTCTCGCAACTAAAAACTCTAAAGACTTGGACCTTTGTCCTTTTGCATAGATATTGGGAGCGCCACACACCCCTTTCCAGTGCCCTCATGACCTCCCATGCTCTCTCTATCCATTTACTGACTTCATAGGAAGAGTCACCAGAGACATAAATGTTTCTACCGAGGTAAGTAAAGTTTGACACTCTCTAAGCAGACAGACACACTGCTGATGGCTGTGCTCTAGAGATCATTAAAGGCTTGTTTTTTATCCAGAACACTTGTAAGCCCAGACAATCACAGACTCCTCGCTGAGTTTCTCAAGAGCCCCAATCAGATCCTCCATTGACTCTGCAAAGATCAAAGCACTGTCAGCAAAGTCAAAATCAATTAATCTTTCTTCACAGATAGCTGCCCCACAGCTGCTGGACCCCATGACCCTGCCGAACACCCAGTCCCTGCAAGCACTGAACAGAATAGGAGCAAGAGCACACCCGTGATGAACCCCAGAATCAACTGGGAAAAACACGAAGGTTCTGCCTCCCCTCTGTACAGCACTCACAGTACCAGTGTACAGGCTGGACATGATGTCCAGTAACTTTGGGGGATCCTAAGATGTCGACAGCTTTATGAAAATCGACAAAAGCTGCAAAGAGACTCTGCTGATATTCGTATTTGCACTCCATTAGAACCCTCAGTGCCAGGATATGGTCAATGGTAGACTTCTTAGGCGAAAAAACTAGACTGCTCCGGTCGCTGGTAGGTGAGCAAGTGATCAAGGATCCTACTGAGGATGACCTTAGCAAGGATCTTATCCAGCACCAAGAGCAGTGTTATCTCCCAGTAGTTACTGCAATCCAGATGATCACCCTTTCCTTTGCAGATAGGGACAATAAGTCCTATTTTTCCTTAGAGGTTGGGATGACACCCATCTCCCAAATGGAAGCAAAGATTGATTGCAATGCAAGGGGGACAGTGTTACCACTAGCCTGGAGTAGTTCACCCTGGACACCACAGATTCCTGCAGCCTTCCCAACCTTCAGGTGCAATTTCAGTGAAACTGGGTGGATCACAGGTAATTGGAAGATCAGCCTCAAGAGCCATGGACCCAGAGATGTCCACTGACCTAGCCGGAGCATCAGCTTTAAACAGCTGTTCAAAGTAGCCTTGTCTCATAATATGCTCCTTGAAAAGAGTGACATCAAACACCATCAGGAGGAGCTGATCCACCACAGCAATGGCACCTCCCTAAATATGACTGCCATCTGAGTGACCAGACCAATAAAAGGTGTATCTACAGTCATGACCAAAATAACTGCACCATTTCTCCAGAAAATTGTTGCAATTACAAATGTTTTGGTATACACATGTTTATTTCCTTTATGTGCATTGGAACAACACAAAAAACAGACAAAAAAGCCAAATCTGACATCACGTCACACAGGACTCCAAAAATGGGCTGGAGAAAATTATTGGCACCTTTTCAAAATTGTGGGTAAATTGTTTTATTTCAAGCATATGATGCTTGTTTGAAGTCACCTGTGGCAAAAAACAGGTGCTGGCAATATATCAATCATACCTGAAGCCATTTAAAATAGAGAAAAGTTGACTCAACCTTTCTGTTGTGTGTCTGAGTGTGCCACACTAAGCATGGAGAACAGAAAGAAGAGCAGAGAATTGTCTGAGGACTTGAGAAAAAAAGTTGTGGAAAAATATCAACAATCTCAAGGCTACAAGTCCATCTCCAGAGATCTTCGTGTTCCTTTGTTCACTGTGCGCAACATAATCAAGAAGCTCACAACACATGGCACTGTAGCTAATCTCCCTGGATGTGGACGGAAGAGAAACATTGATAAAAGACTGCAATGAAGGATAGTCCGAATGGTGGATAAACAGCCCCAATCAACTTCAAAACATATTCAAGCTGTTCTGCAGACTCAGGGTGCAACAGTGTCAGCTCGAACTATCCGTCGACATCTGAACGAAATGAAACACTATAGCAGGAGAGACAGGACGACCCCACTGCTAACACAGAAACATAAAAAAGCTAGACTGGAGTTTGCCAAAATGTACTTGAGGAAGCCTCATCATTCTACTGTTTACAAAAACCAGAACGAGGTCTATGAAGAAAAGAACACAGTACCTACAGCCAAACATGGTGGAGGTTCTAAGATGTTTTGGAGATGTGTTGCTGCCTCTGGCACTGGATGCCTTGACTGTGTGCAAGGCATCATGAAATCTGAAGACTACCAAAAGATATTGGGGCGCAATGTAGGGCCCAGTATCAGAAAGCTGGGTCTGCGTCAGAGGTCATGGGTGTTCCAGCTGGACAATGACCCCAAACATACCTCTAAAAGCACCCAGAAATGGTTGAAGACAAAACGCTGGAGAGTTCTGAAGTGTCCAGCAATGAGTCCGGATCTAAATCCGATTGAACACTTATGAAGAGATCTCAAAATTGCTGTTGGAAGAAGGCGTCATTCAAATCTGAGAGACCTTAAGCACTTTGCAAAAGAAGAGTGGTCGGAAATTCCAATTGAGAGATGTAACAAGATTGTTGATGGTTATAGGAAGCGCTTGATTTCAGTTATTTTTTTCCAAAGGGCGTGCAACCAAATATTAAGTTGAGGGTGCCAATTTTGTCCAGCCCGGTTTTTGAGTTCTGTGTGACATGATGCCAGGTTTGGCTTTTTTCTCTGTTTTTTTGTGTTGTTCCAATGCACATAAAGGAAATAAACATGTGTATACCAAAACATTTGGAATTGCATTGCAACAATTTTTGGGGAGAAATGGTGCATTTTCTGGGAAAATTCCAGGGGTGCCGATAATTTCGTCCATGACAGAAATCTGTCCAGTCACAGGTCTAAGCATCTCAGTGAGTACCACCAATGAAATGCAGAGATTACGAAGCTCCTCAGACAGCAGAGGAAAATGATCATCATGCTGGAGAGACAAGATGTTCCATGTGCCTTTCTTGTTGGGCTGCCCCAAATTGTAACCCAAGTGCTGCAGTGCAGCAGGAGACAACTCAGCACCACACCAGTTCCAATCCTCAATAGGCCTGACCCCATTGGCTATCCGGCAGTTTAGACTCTTCCAGGGAGATGGTTCCTAAGGGCTTTCCCCCCATCCCCTGCATAATGTGAGCAGCATTCCTATGGGTGGCTATAGCAGAAATACTGTTGCAGAGGGCAGAAAGGAGTCCCGTCTGTCATTTTGGAGCTGTGTGAAGTTTCTTTTATGGTGGCTGGAGTGCTAATCCTGTCACCAACCGCCAAGTTTTTTCTGCAAGTTGGAGGACCAATTGCAGGGCAGATGCGCGTTAACATTATACCCAGGACAAATAACCACAGACATAGGGAATAAAATACAATGTAGTGTGATAGACAGTAGGACTTGACTTAATGTTAATTTGGGGGAATTAAGTGGATAGGACGGTTGAGATTTGTTGGGCTTAATTTTCTTTTCACGTTAAATCTTTCTAATGTTCTAAAAGTACAGTACAATAAGTATATTTTGTGTGTTCCCTCCCTAAAAAAATCTAATATTAAGTGTGTATAATTTGACCACAACTGTTTATCATCAAGATAAAAAATAAAAATGGTGCTAAATACTTGTTTTGGTGTCAAGATGGAACATAAGAGAAAATCTTCTGGTATATCTTAGGAAATTACAAAGTTTTATATAGTACTTACAAGCTCAGCCACATAATTAAGAGCAAGCATGTCAATCTTTTTCTTTCCTAGACGACTGAAATGTCGATTGAGGTGGTCCCTAAGTTTGTCCACAATCTGTCAAGTACAAAAAACAGAAATGTCATGACTAAAAACAACATGACTTCATATTCAGGATATTAGATCTATTAAAAGCTACTTTAAATTCAGTTTAATATTCACATTTATCATCATTTTATATATAAAAAGTGCCATTAAATGTGTTTTTTTTTTATCAGATTAGCATTGCTATATGCAGTATATAGATATAAGCAAATATTTTCTTTATGGTGAGACCTACTGTACCAACACTAGCTGATATCTTATTCTACGAAAGAGGTCAACTGTAGTATAGGGGAAAGAAATGAAGTGATTAACAGTAATCATCAAATATTTATCAGCTTAGCTTTTGGCAACAACACTAATTAATGAGACATTTCAGGAAGACTCATATTTTATTTTTCTTACAATTTTCTATAGATTTGGGTTCCAGGTCATTAGACTTATATCAAGATAATTAAAATACACTTGTTAAACAAAACAACACAATTTACTTATGAAAACAAGGATCACAGTAATATGATAACTGCATGTATATCAACACAAGACTAACAACAACAAATGCTATTGTTAGTTTGTTTGGAGGTTTTGTGGACTTTCTTGATTTTGTAGTGTTTTTCATTTAGCATTTCTCTTTTTTGAACTTGTGACACAGCATCTTGTCTTTGTACACTTGAATGGATAGCCATGGGTGATAGAAGGTTAAATATTGTTATGCTGTGTTTTGAGGCTCTGTTGTTTTCAAAGCAGTCAAAAGTTTATAAAAGACAAAATGTTGCCTTTTGATCTTGTATTAAGAATTAAGCAAGAGAAACTAAGTTGTATAGCTGCCTGCTTACTAACTACTCAGAGCTCTTCATCTTGACACAGATAAAGCTGTTTTAGCAATACCAAGCTATTAAGAAGATGTGTGATGTGGACAGGTGTTGTTGCTGCCTAGTGTTCAAATGAAGAATGTTCAGAGTGGACGTGTGGTCTTTGCCACGTGGTGTTTTGCCTGTGGTGAGACATTGACTTCCTCAGGTAGCTTTGGGTATCACGTTTCTTAGGGAAAAGCAATATTTTTTTTTACAATGAGGGTGAGGTGAAAAGATTTCTTTCTCAAAGCAACTGGAACAAAGTTAAACTGTAGAAGAGCTGATTTTTGAGCTGATGGTGGCCAAGTGTATAAAGAGGAATTTTAGAGCGCTTCAAGCTGCAAAAGCTCAAAGTGCTAAGCAAGGGAGGGAAGAGATAAATACACTTAGATTTTAAATTAATGTGTAGCATCTCCTGACGATGAGACTCCAATTCAAAGTGCAGATCATGAGAAAGCAAGAATTCAAGTATGGTTACAAAATTAAGATGAATGTTGTTCCAGGTGCCTCTTGATCTGGCAAGATGAATGTTATTCCAGGTGCCTCTTGATTTGGCAAAGAGGTCAGAGATATCAATTCACGTTTGACTAAAATGTATGGTTAATATATGAAATTAAGAAAGTAAGCTCATCAAATGTTGGCTAATGGTAAAACTGACAAACAGCTCAGTTGCTAAAACAAGTTCCTGTTTACAATGCATGTGAGGGAGGGTCTGTTGTGTATTACAGAAAGTGAGAAACTAGTAAATTGTGGCAGTGCCAAACTCTTGTCTTATAGTAGGTCTAAAAGAACAGATGCAAAAGGAGAACACTTGCAGGACACTGATAAATATACTACATTAACATCAGCATCTTTCCTCTCAATTTCAGAGAGTTCTAAGAAGTTAAACTCTATGTACAGTACAATAAGACCACAATACCAAGTTTTACTGATAAAATGTACATAACAATTCACTTCATGGAATGAAAAGTGCAAATACATGGTAAAAAGTGCCTTTTAAATTTCCTAGAAATTAGATTCATTTGCAGAAAGCAAGTAACTGGGGACTGGGCGGTCTCATGGTCTGGAATCCCTACAGATTTTATTTTTTCTCCAGCCGTCTGGAGTTTTTTTGTTTTTTCTGTCCCCCCTGGCCATTGGACCTTACTCTTATTCGATGTTAATTAATGTTGATTTATTTTGTTTTCTTATTGTGTCTTTTAATATTCTATTCTTTATTATGTAAAGCACTTTGAGCTACTGTTTGTATGAAAATGTGCTATATAAATAAATGTTGTTGTTGTTGTTGTAAATATCGGCAGCAGTACACTTCTCCACTCCTCAGGCATCCTCTCACTTTCCAAGATTACATTAAATAATCTGGTTAAAAACTTCACTGCCATCTTTCCTAAACACCTTCATGCTTCCATAGGTATGTCATCTGGACCAACGGCCTTTCCATTTTTCATTATAATAATATTATATTATTTTACTACAGGTCTATTCAACAAAAGTTGACGGACAACTTTGTTTTATAAGCAACTAGATTATTTAAAACAGACTAGTTGCATTATTTAAAAATAAAAAATTAAATATAGCATTAGATTCTATGTACTAAATACTTAAATAAAAAAAAAACACACTGATGTTTGATTTATTTGATATTTGCAGGTCTTAAGTATATATTTTAATTATCTTTATGGAAATACAGTCTGTTTCAGGAATTCAATTTTTTTTACTTTTATTAGTTAATACCAGCAGAGGTACTGGCCATTGTTTATGTAATGCTTCTAAAGGTGAAAGGAAATACATGCAAAGGACATACAACATACAAATATAAAGAATACTGTATTTGACAACATATGTGCAGTCAAATGCTGCCTCACATATTTTGTTTCTGATATTAAGAATTTGTTAGTTTTCGCATACCCCTTAAGGTCAGAGCACAGGATCAGCCATTGTACAGCACCCCTGGAGCAATTGAAGGTTAAGGGCCTTGCTCAAGGGCCCAGCAGAGTAGGATCTCTTTTGGCAGTGACGGGGATTCGAACCGGCAACCATCGGAATACCAGCGCAGATTTAAATGGAAAAAAAAGCCAAATTTGATACAGTAATTGAGATCTTAGGAATTTATTTTAAATGCATATCTTGATCGTACCATAATGACATATTTTTGTGTAGATTGGATTGTTCAGTGTTTATTATAGTATAATACATAAAGGGCTATACAAGTACTATTTGAGTTGATTGTGTAATTTAATTCTAATTAAGTTTTGAAGAATATTCAGATATTTTATGAAAGATGTAAGCTATATAAAATAACAAACCTTGAATAGTTTCTGCAGAAAACTAACAACTAGTGAATGAATGTGTATTAACATTTGAAACCTACCAGGCCAATGAGCACCCTCTGCTGGTTGTCTTCCTCTTGAAACAGTGGAACCACTCTTGTATCTTGAATTTAGGACAAGGAAATACAAATTACTCTGCTACAGTGCTCAGAATGCACCTTCAATTTACAATTATGCAAAATGCTACAGCAAAATTTTTAAACTTTTCAAAACAGTCTGTATTGCACCAAAGCTCAACAACAGAGTCCCAGAAATGTGCATAAATAACAAGAGATCTGGTAATAAAAGTAAAGATGAACAGAGAAAATATATGTCGGCATTAATATTGTAAATAATGATTAGGCCATAGCTCTTTGTCTAAATTTACATTTAATGAAAACAGTGAACATATAATTAAAGATGCTTCAAATGAAAAGCAGCATTCAAAAATAGCAATTACAGGTATAACCTGGATCTAAATTCTTGAGTTAAAACAGAGTCTCACAAAAATTGACATTAACAAAATAGAGTAGTGACATCTGTCTGGTTCTTCCACAATCTGGAATGTGGAGGGCAGTGACCCCAACCTGACTCTGTCCCAGTTTATATTATAAAGGCTAAACTAAGGAACAATTTAATTGTCCTAGATCAAAATCGTTCATCAACTATAGTACTATACAATAGTTACTTCAGTAGTGTGTTTGTACACACGTCAAATTACAGAGGATCGATACAAGGGGCTTTTCATCTGGGACCTGGATCCAAGATTTGTCTTTGTTTTAATAGGGTTAAAAAGGAGAATGTATGCAACAGCAGACAATCTCCATTGGCCATCCAGCAAATCTTTCTCCACAAGTGATCACAAAGAATTTAGAATACGATCAAAGAACCTGTGGGCCTCTTCTGCCTTAGTTAAGCAAGAGTTCTAGACACCTATATCAGAAAGAAGCTGGGCAACAACATAAAGTTGGAAACCACTGATAAGAGTACAAGTGCCCAAATGATCCTAAAAGATCTTTAAGCATTATGAATATTTTTTTAATGACAAAGAAGTAAAAATTCCAATTTTCTTGTCTATATGAGCACCACGACTTATTTAAATTTTTAGATATTTATGTAAACGTTGTTAAGACAGTGTGTCAATCTGAGAAATGAGTACCGTGCTGAAAATGTTTCTCAAGGAGCCAGAATTCATCCACAGTGATGTGATGGACAGATCAGTAACTAAAAGAAATATCTCACTGCAGTTGCTACAGAAGCGAAATAAATCCATATGGTGTACTGCGGATTGTGTAAATTATTTTAAATAAATAAATACCATTATTTTGAATTATTGGTTTGTTTAGGGTCTCACTTATCCAAAACCTGCAGTATCACTTGCAGTTAAACATCTACTAAAACTTTAACTTATTAACCACTCATCCATTTTCAAATCTGTCCATTCATGGCTACAAAGGTAACTACTTACAGTGAAAACATAATCTATATAATAATCTTGTTAATAATGATAATATATTTTAAATCACTGCATATTAGTTTTTTTCCTCACCCACAATAACAAAATAAATAAAATATGAAAATAAATCTCACCTAAGCGCCAAGTATCCAGAATGGAAAGAACCCTTAGCAATAAATAACATAAATATACTATTAGAGTACAGAAAACATTAATCACTGAAAATGTAAATCCGCATTTCCCAATTGGACAAATAAAGTACTATCTTCTAGCATTTCACAGTATAAGCTCTTTATTTTAATTGCCTATGATAAAACATTTCCCTTGCCATGTCAACAGCTTGGACCCTCTCTTCACCCAAATGTCCAGAACATACGGCTTCAAATCCAATGATACAATTATAAATCATCACAGATCTTTGGCCTAAGGTGCTGTGGTACAAAGTACACTTATGAGTCACCTTATGTTAGAACATGGTCTTTGTCAAGAACAAACCATGCCTAACACATAAGTCTAGTAGCAAAACACCACTCAGATTTAGATCATGGCAAGCCATTTCCTATCACCCCTTTCCAGGCTTCTCCATCATTAATCATGGCGGGGTTGAAGTTGAACTCGCCCCGCATTAAAGTGAAGTCCCCAGCTAAGACCCTTTCTAGAATTCCCACTACGCACTCAAAGAAGTTCCGGTACTCAAAATCAACATTTGGTGTAAAAACACATATGGCAGTGAGAGTCCTTCCTTCCGTGACTTTCAACTGCACAGAGGCTGCTCTCTGGTTCTTCAGGACAAACTCCAACATGGCATGGACTAGGAATGGGCTCAAAAAGTAGCCCACTCCTACCCAATGCTTTTCCTCCTGGGTAGCTCCAGATTAAAAAAGAGTCCAACCTCTTTCAAGAGGTTTGGTTTCAGAACCAAACCACCTACAGTACTCTGGCTTCTTCCTCCCAGGAGAGATCCCCCATGAAGAATCTGTTTATGTTTCTAGTTTGCAGTTCATGAAGACCTCTACCTTCAACCAACACACTGGTCGCATTGGACTTGGTCTGTATTCCTTCTGCAGGCAGATGGTCCACAAGAGGGTAGTCCCACGTCATGATTTTGGGCTATGCTCAACTGGGCCTCATGGTAAACCTAGTCGACAAGCAAACTTTTATATTTATGATTCTGCATCACCAGGGGCTGTGAATTGTTCTTTGTTTGACCCCACATCTAGGAACAATTTACCTTGGGATTGTTCTACCAGGAGCTTCTTCTCCAAACAACATAGATCACATAGTCACAGGGGCACAGAAAGCTCTCCACCACTAAGGTACCATCAGGCTTAAGGACTCTTTCATACTGTGTGTGGTTAGCATGGGAGACCCCCAAAGCAGCAGAAAGGTACCAACAGGTTAAAAAGGCTGCAGAGTTCACAGAGTCCACGGACAGTCACTATTAATTAAGCTCAAAAAGGTTCTAGAAAACCATCAGGGGATTCAGAAAGGGAAATCAGGGTTTCACCCAGGTTGTTCTCAGCTAAGGGTGGAAAAATGCTGAACCGGACTGAGAATGTAGTCTGGTGGTGGAAGGGACACTTTCAGGAGCTCCTGGACCTGATGGACATGCTCTCTGTGGGGGAGGCAGAGCCAGAAGCTGATGGGAGATCAATGTCCATTTCCCTGAGGTTGGTCACTGAGGTAGTTATGCAGCTTCACAGTGGCAAAGCCGAAGAAGCAGAAGAGATCTGCCATGAAATGTTGAAGGCTCTACACACTTTTGGGCTGTCATGGCTGAAATGCCTTTTCAACATTGCATGGTTGTCAGGAACTGTGCCCCTGGAGTTGCAGATCAAGGTGGTGGTCCCCATTTTTAAAAAGGGTGACTGGGAGGTGTGATCAAATTATTATGGAGGGTCTATGGGGAAACATTAGGCCACGGTACTGGAAAAGAGACACCACCCAGTTGTGAAACCCCTGACCCAGGAGGAGCAATGTTGTTTCCCATCCAGGCCATGGAACAATGGACTAGCTCTTTACCCTCAAGAAGATCCTGGAGGTGGAATGGGAGTATGCCTAATTGTTCTACATGTTTTGTTGACTTAGATAAGGTTTTTGGCTGTGTTCCCCTTGTGTGTGTGTGTGTCATATTCATCTCTTTTGAGGCTCATTCTAATAATGGTTCGGTTATATGAAATATTACACGTCATCATTTAGCTGATTTGGCTGCTTTTCCCTACTTAATCATGTGTATCCTGAACATATGTCATTATGTAAATGCAAATATTCCAAAATCTGAAACACTTCTGGTCCCAAGCATTTCAGATTAGTGATACTTAACCTGTACATATATGTATATAAAGGCACATTTGCATGTGTGCACTGTATGTGTGTTTAATATATAGTAACATATTTTATGATTTTTTGTGTATTCTAGTTTTTCTTCGTTCATATGTATTTACTTTTTTCTTTTCTGGTTCTTCTGTGATAGTGTTTTCTACCACAAAAACCAGATCAAAGTCCTGTACAGCTGCCAGTGATTTTTAAATGTTTAAATGAAAGTGGATACCCCAAACTTTCATGGGACCCACTGCATTGAATCCCCTAAACAAACAATAAAAAACTACTTAAGGACATGCATGTTAGGCAAAATGTCCAGTGGGAGCTGCATTTGGACTGGAACCCCTACAGACTATGTTTTTATTTTATTTTTTTCTCTAGCTTGTCCACTCTAGCCAAATAACCTTATCATGAGGCTGTGATTTAGGGACTTAAAAAAACAACTATATACTGAAGGATTATTTCTCTTAATTAACTTATGTATGTTTGCATTATTTATTTTTGTATATTATTTAAGCATTATTATTATTATCTAATTTTAATTTGTTTTCTTTGTATGTAACTGCTTCTTTCACATCTTGTAAAGCACTTTGAGCTACATCATTAGCATATAAGTGTGCTATAGAAATAAATGTATGCAGTATCATGAAGAGAGCTGCCATAGTATTTACAGTTAAAAGTATTTACTAATGTATGAAATTCAATCAATTTCACAATCTCTTTTTAACATTAAAGAAAAACTGTCATACAGAGCTAGGGTGGCAAATTCTGACCATGGAGAGCCGCAGTGGCTGCAAGATTTTGTTCCAGCCCAATTGCTTAATTACTGCAGAAGCCAATCCTCACCATTGCATTCATGGCTTGTTAGTGTTTTAACTCTACCATGTAAGTTCATTCTTAAATCACAGATTTTTTTTTCCTTTCTAATTATATACATATCATCCAAGTGGTTTGAAGCTTAAAAAGGAGGAGTAATTTTCAATTTTTCACTTCCTGTTCAGTTTCCTTCCGAGTACATAATTAAAGCAAATAGTGAATGATGAATACACATAGGTGTAAAGGGAGACAAGCTAGATGTTCAACTGCTGGTTCATTTGTAATTTGCATCTTATTGCTAATAAGGAGCAGTTAAAGTAATGAATATAACTGTAAAAGACTAAAATAAGCAAATAAGGGTTCAAAATCTTAACAAGTGAGACAACTAAAATGAAGCAGAACTTGTCACTTTAGTAATAAGTGCTTCATCACCAATGCATAATTTCTTATGAAGCAATTGGGTTGGAACAAAAACCTGAAGTCACTGCAGCCCTCCAGGACCAACACTGCTCAGCCCTGATTTAAAAGATCTGAGTGTTCAATCGCAAATAAATTAAATGAAGTTAATTTGTAGCAAACATCAGTCACTAATTAAGAAAATAGAATGAAAATCTGTAGCCACTGTGGCTCTCCCGGATCGGAGTTGGCCACACCTGGTATATAGTATGTCAATGGCACTGGTATGAAATCAGTATGTCAAAGTTTTAGTGTAAAATGGCATTTGACTGACTGAAGTCAAACATTGCTCAACCTAGCATTCAGATAGCTCTTAACATTATTACTCTCCCAAACATTCCTTACTTACTTTTTAGTGTTTTCCAAAAAGTGTCGTAAGTGACTGGATGATTTTGACTCCTCAGAACTCTGAATGCATGTTAAAAAAATCCAAGAAAACAAGAAGCCACATAAATATTCAATTACACTATATCAAGTAGTTTTGCTAAAAGGCTGTTACTGTCTATAAAGCAAAGTTAAGAAAAACATATTTACTGCATGAAATATAGAAGAAATACTCCATGTGTCATTCATTAGTTTTCCAAATTTTGCATGCATTTATGTGGCCTGATTTCAGTTTCTAAAATGACAAAATGTTGTTGCCCAGTGGTATTTGCTGCAAGTACTTATAAAGAATGAGCCAACAGACCAGACTAATTCGCATTCACATTGTACTACTTTATCCTATGACTTTGAATTAAGCAGAAATCCTTCCAAGCATTTGGGGAAACCTTTAGGCCTTGTTCACACGGGCGTTAGGTTTTTGGATAAACGAACTTGCTCTGAACGTCCTAGACGTTTATGTTGCATTTTGTGGTGGCGATCGATTGACTTCTACACCGGCGTTCGTTTGTCTCTGTCTAACGCCAGCCTGCAGCCCAAATTGTAGTTTGTGTGTTAACCTGTGGAGGCAGTGTCGGGAACTGGATATGAAAGCCCTTGTCATTTTATCTGAGGTGCCTCCTTTCAATATGGACCATTTTGCTATGTTAGATATTAATCTTCTTGTTTTAAAAATACTCGTAATCTGGCGTAGGGAGAGAAAAATCGCCGCTACTGGGTTCATCCTCTGACTGCACAACGTCGGGTTAAAGCAGTGCTTCTCAATTATTTTCTGTCATGCCCCCCCTAAGAAGAAGAAAACATCTCGCGCCCCCCGCACGACTATAAATAGTATCATTTGTCTTTAAAATTGTTATAAGTACACCACTGCATAACACTGTATCCTTATTAACGTATAAGAGAATAAAAAAGAAAGAAATATGAATCAATTTACAACAAAGAATAGCTTTATTAAATGTAACAGAAAAGATTTAAAGTGCATTCTAAATTCAAAAAAAATTTTAAAGAAAAATAAAAAAGCATGTTCCCCGAGGTCAAACGTGACCTCCTTGACGGAGCCACGGGGGCGCGCCCCACTATTTGAGAACCCTGGGTTAAAGGAAGTTTTTTGTGCTTTATGAAGAAATGCGAAAATTTCTGCGCAAGTTTTTTAACTACTGTAGGATGTCGGTTTCCACTTTTGATTGTCTGCTGCAGCTGGTGCAATGCCACATTGCACGCCGATCAACCAATATGCGACTTGGTGTTAGCCCCGAAGAGAGACTACTTGTCACTTTGAGGTAAGGAAACAGTAGTCAGTGTGCGCTTACACCGGTGTTATGCACTGAAATGCCCCTCAGCCCCGGCCATGGATTGCCCCCCCTACATAATCGTTATCAAATATTATATTAGAACATAAATTAATAGGTTCATGGTTTACAAATTACATGAGACAATAAAATAAAATAAGCAATATGAAAATATATGTTGTACATGAAAACATAAAAATATTAATATTTTTTCATATACAACATGTAAACTTATATATATCCGGTCCTCCGAAGCGAAAAATAAACGCGCAGAAAACGAACTAGAAGCGGTTTCCTTGCGTTCGTTAGGTTTTGAACGCCAAGAAAAAGCTGCATGCAACGTTTTTGATGCCGTATAAGCGCGCTGCGGACAAGCGCCGTCACCAAAGCCCGTGTGAACACTCTCATTGACTCCTACGTGTAGAAAACACTGGCGCTTGATCCGCTCACCGGACGCTACGAACGCAAAAACGCTCGATTTTAACGCCCGTGTGAACAAGGCCTTAAGCTCAAATTAACATACTTCTCTGAATCAACCTAAAACAGTCGTGATATGAAATCACCTAACCATGCAATCCAACAAAACACATATTTAAAAAAAGAAAATAAAATGATAAATGTTCAGCACTGAAAACTAATTGTTAAAAACTGTATGTTAATAAATTCACATAATACATCAAAACTTACATAAAATAATGTGCCTATAACTTGTTCCTCACTAGCATTAACATATTTTTTCTCCAAAGCTGTATTAAAAATTCTGAACCTAGCAGGGTATATAAGTACTGTTTAAAAATAGCACACTCAATTTTTACCAAGACAAAAATTAAAAAAAAAAAAAAAAAAACTATGGGTGAAGCATTAAGTGTAAAAAGTTAACACTAGTCATTCTTACAGATTTTATTTACATATCATAAATTGCAACATTCTATAATTACTTTCATTAGTAAGTCAATAACAAATACTTCTTTACATCTTTACCAATCATTTATTCATTAAGAGCACTACCAAATCTAAAGATGAAGTTATTTACCTCACTTAAAGATAAAAATGATACCATTTATTCCAATCAAAATTTTGCAATCTAAATGTTTGCTTTTTTTTTTTATTCATCTTAAATTGCTTGGGACAATGGTTACACGGCAGGCTAAGATGCTGTCTGTGCTTGCTTTATCTCTATAATTATATGGCCCTTATTGTAATCTAAAGATGATCAGTCAGGTCAGCTGTCAAGTTTAATTTACCCTGGTGTAACTGTGTAAATATGCATTAGTAACACATGATGCTTTGGATTCACTGGAGTAAGTCAAGAAAATGAACAAAAAATATTGTAATTAAGAAGTTAACTGATACATTAAAATTAATTTTAGATTTTAAATCGAAAACCAGAAATGGACTGCACAAACAGTTGAAACAAAATTTCACAGTTACACAAAAAATACGTAGTGATTAAAACTAAAAGCATTTCAGACAATGTTAACTAACAGAGGCAAAGAATGTTAAGTGCTACCTTTTCAATTTGCAAGGAACAAAGAATCCATAAAAGAATAAAAGGAAACTTTTTCATTAAGAAAATTGCTTTCTTCAAATTATTTTACCATCTCAGCAAGGAGGTTATTCCATTCTTCTCTGATTAAACTATTGTTGTATCTTAGATTTGGGGCAGCGTCAAAGTAGTTGAGGACCTCCACATTGTATCTGAATTCTTCCCAAAATCCTTTCAGATTTCTTGTCTGTGGAAAATGTGCAGAGTTAAAAATATTTATGCATCAACAATAAATTATGATAGTTACAAAACTATATTTGTTGGCTGAAGCTTATAAAAGATTACCAAGACAATATGCAGAAGGGAAGATAAGGGATTCTATTAAATTCAGTATAGTACTGATAAATTATAATTTAAATATAGAAGATAGCATGAGTGAATATTTTGCTTAATTATTAAATTTTATTTTATTCACTAATTTCATTTATTATTTGTTATAGACATTGATGTCAGTCAGTCAATCAGTCAATCATTTCCCAACCCACTATATCCTAACACAGGGTCACAGGGGTCTGCTGGAGCTAATCCCAGCCAGCACAGGGTGCAAGACAAGAACAAATCCCTGGGCAGGGCGACAACCCACCGCAGGGCACACACACACACCAAGCACACACTAGGGACAATTTAGGGCCGCCAATTGCACCTAACCTGCATGTCTTTGGACTGCAGGATGAAATGGGAGCACCCGGATGAAAGCTATGCAGACACGGGGAGAACATGCAAAATACACGCAGGAAGGACCCAGGAAGCACACACCCAGGTCTCCTTACTGCGAGGCAGCAGCACTACCACTGCGCCCCCAGACATTAATGTATTTTTGACATTTGTTAAACTTTCTATGTATAGAATAGAGCATCTCCAATAACTGCCATTTTATCATGAAAAGAAAGTACCTGAGCATATGGTACATTTTCCATTAAAAGTCTTCTTTACTTTAAACCCCAGTACAATTTTCCATTGAGGGTTGCTCAAGTAAGTCTGCATCTTTATTCAAAATAAACACTTTCACCCACAAATTATGTGCGAATTACATTTTTAAGCAGCCTCGTTTTCAATCATGTAATTTGTAAATGTATTAGTCAGTGTCTTTATTTAGTCATTACAAAATTTAACATGCAATTATAGAGTAATCACATTCATACATGGCTAATTTGAACCATGCCTGCTGCAAATTATTAATGTAATATAGAAAATGCTTTATATAGGCAATCTCAGTTTAGAGGTACAATCATTAGAAAATGCTGGTGATCAATATTTCAAAAGAAATCAAAATTACCTCTCACTAACAAACTTTAGCTCACCAAAGGTTTGTTTATTTAGCATTACATTAAAAACTCATAATATCACATCCACACAAACACAAAAACAACTGCATACCCTGTCCAAGAAGGTTGGTTGCGGCAAGAGATCAGATGAGCACTTTACTCCAGGGATTTCCTTTAGACAAAAATAAATAAAAAGTAATAGATCAGCTTCTTAATCCTTAATACAGTAAAACAAGAATATATACTCCAAGAAGACAAAAATGACAAACATCCATCAAAGACAGAGTTGAAACATACTGTATACAATTAGTATTTCTTTGTGCTAGTTAAACTCTGTATTATTGTATTTTTTTAAGGCCTCAAAGGTTTTTAATATAGAGAAACACTGTAAATATTGATAGATTCACTCTTACATTCATATAATGTGTTGGGAAGGAACCTCCCCTTTGAGGGTTGGCTCCTGTTTAAAATTCCAGATCAGTTTAGGTCTCTGCTACCTTGAAGCAGAAGGAATATATAGTATAATTATCAGTAGGAAGAGAACACCATATTTTCTAAAGGTAGTCCAATATGACCAACACAATTAAACAATTCTTCATTTATCAACATAATACTAACATCCAATGCAACTTAAACTGTAATCACATTTACAAAATAGTATGCCCATTCACTATGCAAAATACATGCATTCAACACACATATTCATACATACGGTGTCACACAAGTCAACTATTAGGATAAAAGATACAGCTGTGGAAAGTGGGAGGGAAAACATACGCACTTGGTACATGAAAACTACACAGTAGCATGACCACATAAGAAAAATTAGGTCTTTGAAACTGTGAGGCAGTAGTGCTAACTTACTACTGTGTCTCTCATTAAAATATAGTATTATTAGCTTAAATTACTACATAACATTCCTAACAAACAAATAAATTACATACAAATTAAAAGCAGCATTACCAATCAGAATACATACAGCATTTGTTTTTCAATGCACCATTACATAAATAAGTACAGCACAAAAAAGGCTTACCTCTTCCCAAACAGACACTGAAGTATATGGAAGAATTTTGTCTAAACTGAATGAATCAGAACGTATTTTTCTGTATAATGAAGCTGTATTTAAATACAGAAGAAACATGTTTGTTTATTTAATATGATAAATTCACATTAAGAAACAGGAAAATGTACTAAAACATAACTTACCCAATATAAATTCTTGATAAAGATTGAAATTTGTATTACTTGTCCATTTCTCAGTTAGCCAGTTTATAATCTAGACACAAAGAAAGTTTCGTTAGAATGTGGTTTAATTTTAGTTTTCAAAACTACCACGTTTATTAACATGTTTTGAGTATGTGCTGTAATAGACAGCATGATAATTCAAACCAGGTATAGCACAAAACAAATCCCTAAATGCTAGCCAGTGACTATGACAGAACTGCAGGTGGTTTAACAATGACAAAATAGTTGCATAGGGTTGCCCTAATGTTAAAAGGATGTATTTTCACAAAAAGAGCTTTTTCTCCAGTTCACGATAACCATAGGTGGTCACTGACGATTTAGTAAATTTTCAGAAAAAAAAAAAAATTAGCCCTGTTATTCTCTTTTATAGTTCTCATCACCAAGTTCAAGCTCTCAACACTTACATAGATTTCAAATCTAATATAGATACAGTAAAAGGTCAGAACCATATTCCATTTATAAACATGAACACATACTAAGCTAAATTATCAATATATATTAAGTCAGTGCCATTCTACTACCAACATAATTTCCATTTTACAAAACACATTTTCAGTTAACATAAAAGGGGTAATTCACAGAATCATCAATAATATTAAATAACTAAACAGCCAAGCTTGGGGTGAAACAGTGGCATAATGCCAAACTTTCATAGCTACAAATTCTTGGGTTTAAATATCTTCATAGGCACACCCTGTCCATTCTCACTCTATACCTACAGTATGTGAATTTTCTCCAGATATCCCAGAGATGGACCGATGACAACTCCATATTTTATAAGTGTCTGTCACCAGATCCTGACATAATATGCTGTGGCCCTTATTGACTGTGAATTAAATTAAGAAAGTTCAGAAAATAAACGAATAAGTGAAACCATCTGAGACTTTTTTTACTTTAGTGCACAATCACATGAAATACCAAATACAATGCAATGCAAATCCACAAGTTTCATGGAAATTAATGCAAGATTCAATAATGTCAGTACGATCACAGTTTCAAATGTGACACAAATAAGCAACAAAACCTAATATAACAAATTTCAGAAGGGAAAATATTTGATACAGGGTAAAGGAGAAGCTACAGTGGCATTAATCTTGCATCAGTATCAGAGTGTATAGACAAGAAAAATGTTTGTGAAATCATTGGAAGTACCTGGATTATGGTTAAAGAAGCCCAGTGATTCTTGTGAATATGAGAGGAAAGCAGGGTCAAAATCACGAAAAACACAAACACTGAAACATTTTAGAATAGAATTTTAAAAGACATTCAGTAAGCAGAGAACAAAGAAATGATCAATACAAAAGAGAAACATAACATGAAATGGTCAATTTGCTGCCACATTTATACTGGATGAGATACTGATGTTAATGACTGCAGTAATGGAATTCATGTGTCATTGCCAAAACACAAAGAAGCAGCATTGTGAAAAACAAAAAAAGAGATGATAAAAAAAATCAGCACAGTTTAAATTAATTCAAAAATGAAAACTATGTATGTTGGACATAGATAGTCTTAGATAGAAGTGTCAAGAAGACAGCCACACCTATTGCCCAATCTTAAACCTAGGTGACTCTCCCCTTTTCAAGTCAGCAATAAGTGGCTAATTTTCATATTGTTCATTACTTTCCCAAAGTGAGTTTCACCTCCATATCAACTTCAAAACTATTTTTTTTCCAAAACTGAGAACCACAATCTGAAATAATACATTTAAGAAGTCCATGAAGTTTAAAATAGAGATGGATAAATATTTCTACTTACCGATTAGAAACAAGGATGTTTATTTAGTGAAATTAAATGAGCTTTCTTTGAAATACAATCTACTATAACTACAATATTAGTTAGATCTTTTGAAGGTGGATGGTTATTTATAAAATCCAAAGTAATGTTCTTCTAAGAACAAGCAGAGGGTGAAGAAGGTTGTAATAAATCAAAATGGGCACCAGATGGGGTCCTGGACCTGTTATATAATTCACAAGCTTAAATAAAATCCTTTATGTCTTTATTCATTGTTGACCACCACAAATAGCTTTTGATGAATTCTGTTGATTCTGTAATACCAGGATGACCTAGGAACACAGAGGTGTGACCTCAATCTAAAACTTGCCGAACAACTTGTTCAGGCACAGTCTGTCTTCTGGAGTTCCATCAGGTGGAGAGAACAACCACACAGCCTGAAGTAACTTATTCAGAAGCTCCAGTATAATCACACCAATAAATATTCCCAAATAAATAATATTTGCAGAATCAGTAGCAGTATTTTCAGGTTCAAATAACAAACAAACAATTCTACTTCTTTTGTCAACACTAAACACACTGTTTAAACATTCATAATCCAGGCCAGGAAAAAAAAGCGGTGAACCTAATGGCTAACGACGTCTCCAAAAACTAATTGTAGATAAGATTGGGAGTATGGGTTTGAGGCAACTTGCAATATAAAAATAGTAATTTGTAATACGTGCAGAAGAATCCAGGTAATTCCAAAGGGTTCACATATTTTCTTGCAACCGTTAGATTTGAGCTTGGGTAAATGAATCCAAAGTGTGTTTAAATGTATGCTATAACCTGACCGAATTTCATCCCAAGAAGAAAGATGGCACTAAATCTAAAGTATACTTTTTGAATTTTACATCTTGTTATAAACATGTGGTCAATGAAAAAGGAAACACAAAGCACTTTTTTAAACTATGCCTATTTGCCTTGTAAAGCTAAAGTTCAGAGAAAGACAACACTTCTCTGAAAGGCATGCTTAAATTGAAAACCAATAGTGGAAACTGAAAAGTTGTGAAAGAAGAATGAAAATGGTTTCTGATTAATACAAAATATATGGCATCTTAACTAGCTTTCCTTCTAAATAATGTTAACAAAAAAATAGTGGTATCATTGGTAAATGACACGGTTATTTCACACCTCCACATCCAAATTTTCCTCTCGGGCCAGATATACAACAGCACAGTGCAAAGCACCCAGTTTATGACTATCAAATTTACTCCTATGCAAAAACTCCAACAGAGCAGAGTGACTTAAGCTGGCTTTCCATATCTTCCCCATCTGTACATCAATTAGTGTGGCATCAGGCGTGGATACTATGATGCTCTTAGAGCTTAGTGAGCAAATTTCAGAATCTTGACCTACAGATAAAGAAAAGGAAAGAAAAAAGTTGAAAGATTAGTGAGCCTGACCTTTTTTTGGATGTTTAGCAAAACCATGCAAAGTATCAGAGGTCTCGAATTCCAGTTGCAGCTACAGTACATACTTATACAAAACAGATCAGATGGGAAGGACTTAAAGCATAAGGGGAAGGAAATGTGCAGTCTATTTTTCAGTTAAAAGGTAAGTGATAGTACTCTAAAATGCACTTTGTGATAACATGAACTGTTAGCAGTGCAATAGTTTTTTTTTAATTTATAAAAAAATGAAAGAATACAATCTAATGAACTGATTTCACTTTTTTTAGTGGCTATTATATTTACTGAGCTTAAAGATCACACTACAATGAGTAAAACATAATTACAACAGTTACATTACATCACTCCAAAAAATTAAGATAAATGTTATTTATGATTTAACGTTAACACCTCAGCTCTTCTCACTGCAGGACAATACAATATATGAAACAAAAAAGTCTTTGCTTTAGTTCAACATATACACTGTATATTAAAACATCAAAAGAAAAAACAGAACAGGGGAAGAAAATCTTAAAACAACAGTAATGAATTCTTGCCAAATTCAGAAGAACATTTGCACAGAGGTATTTTTTTCTAGTTTTATATATTACTAGCAAAATACCCGTGCTTCGCAGTGGAGAAGTAGTGTGTTAAAGAAGTTATGAAAAAGAAAAGGAAACATTTTAAAAATAACGTAACATGATTGTCAATGTAATTGTTATGTCACTGTTATGAGTGTTGCTGTCATCAAGGATTTGATTATCATTATTTCTTTCAATCAGGTTCGTATTTGTAGGATGTGTTGTGTTCAAGTTACATTCCGTGTTTGTCAACCGTTGTAAAGATAACAGGTTTCATTCATCGAAGTGTTCACTACCCAAATCGGTACTCGTGAATCTAAGATGTTTAACAGGCATTCCCAGTATTAACTTGTGGATTTGCCTGCGAATATTTAGCGACAGCGTGTTTATGAACTTGTGGAATTGCCTGCGAGTATTTAGCGGCAGCGTCTCTATTAACTTGTGGCTCTGCCTGCAAGTATTTAGAGACAGCGTCCCTATGAACTTGTGGATTTGCCTGCGAGTATTTAGCGACAGAGTGTCTATTAACTTGTGGATTTTTCTGCGAGTATTTGGTGGCAGCATCACAAAGTTGTTTCCGTCTAACTGCATCAGAAAATGTACCACAACGTCTGACATGCCTCCTTTTTTACTGTTTTCTCACAGTTTGGATTGCTGCTGTCATAATCGGTTTGAGTTTCATTGTTTGTTTCAATTACGTTAGTATCCTGCGACTTGTTGTGTTGAAGTGACATTCGGCATCTGTCAAGCGTTGTAAGCATACTACCGGTTTCATCGATAAGTTCGCATCCAGCTTTTGAGAGTTGAAACATTCATAAACATCAAAGTGTCCACTACTCAAATCGTCACCTGTAAATCTAAGATGTTTAAGAAGCATTGGCGGTTCTCCAAAGGTGTAAAATATTTGGCCATTTTGGTACACTTGAAAGCGACAGCCAAACAATTCAGCGGCAGCCATCAACTCACATGCAGAACCATAGGTGAAGGGCTTAAGCATTTCACTCTTATAGTGCTCCTGTGTAGTATAATTATCTCCTGTACCGTCATCAGTCCACACCTTGAACCTACCCCAGTCATTCAATACATAAGACACAATGTTCCTCTGGATATCAAGAGTGAGCCTGATATGGCCGTGCAATATGTAACACAAAGAATGGGAAAGGCAGGCGGCATCTCCGGGCATGGAAACCACTCGGTAAGTGACAGTTCTTTGATCAATGGTCATCACCTCGATAGACATGTTAATGGGGGTACGGTTGGAATGGTAAAAGAAATGGGTACCTGAACAGTAAACTAAGTCTAAAATACCTACACAATAACTATAATCGTAATAAATGAACAATAAAACAGCGGAGAAGCGGCGGATTAAATAAAAAGGCTGCAGTTATCAGCAGGGAGACATGAATACTGTGGCGAATCAAGGAAGGGAATAAAGAAACCGGAGCGATGGACGGCCTTATATGGGCAGGCAACCAATTACGTGGGAGGCATGGGGATGGGGGATGCAACGCCGCCTCACACGGCGACCGAGCTGCAGGCTATGGAGGTATATATGTACGTAAGTAGGATTCAGTTATGACCGTTACGCGTAGAATTTCAAAATGAAACCTGCTTAACTTTTGTAAGTAACCTGTAAGGAATGAGCCTGCAATTTCAGCCTTCTAACTGAACGGGAAGTTGGAGAATTAGTGATGAGTGAGTCAGTGAAGGCTTTGCCTTTTATTAGTATAGATTAGATGCTGCTTACTTATTAAGCTTAGGAAGATGGATTAGAATTCTTTCAGCTGAGCAAGGTAAGTCTGTGTACAAGCAAAGAAGTGTAAGATAAATTTATTGTAGCATTCATAATTTTTCCCTATCTGCTGTTAGCCCAAATAATTATGAAGCTATCACTTTCTGAGCAAGAAGCAAATACAGTATGTTTCCCCAAAATGTTCTTAGTATGGGACAATCCCAAAAACATAATCTAGCGAAGCTGGTGCATGATGACTTTTTTCTTTTTTGCAAAAAAAGATTCTGCCCTTGATAGATTTTAAATTTTAGAGAAATGTATTATTTTTTTAATGTAAGATGAATTATATTATGCTTTGTACAGATAAAATAAATGATTATGTTGTGAATGAATAAATTCCATCTAAAATATATTTTAGCATAGAGGAAAGAAAAGGGATTTATTCCAGTTTTTTTAGACAAAGTTTCTAACTTGCACATAGAAGTAGTAGTGTGCTGCTGAAGTCAATATGTGGAGCAATTTGAGCAAGCAAGGCATGTGCATCATCAGTACAGAGTTCTCTACAATTGCAATGAATGAAATATTGTGCAGGTTGAAGAAGCCTAAACTACATGATAGTCATGTGAACTGAATTTTCTAAAAGCAAGGTAAAAAAGCTTTGGTAAGTATTTACTTATTGTGAAAAGCAGCAAGCTGCCATTAGGTTAATATTGAGCACTTGAGGCAAAGTTACACTCTATTTTATTATTTTTATAAAACTTGCAACGACAGAAAAACCCCAGTGTTTCTCTTATAGTCTTGCCACACATACCTGAGAAATATAGGTTATGACAAGGGTAATCTGTTTGTTTTGTATTAATGAAGTGAATAAAATGTCCAGGCGAGCACACAGCAATATAATAATCTGTGAAGTGAACAGAAATAAAGATGAGGGACAACATTATTGCAAATATCTACTGTAGACAAAAAGCTGATAAATTAAACAGTCATTATTTTGTCTAAATAATCAATACAATGACACAAAGAAATTGCTTATAGAACCAGCACTTTGTTTAAAGTGACAGATAAAAGTACTTTGGACAGCTGCATAACCACCTAATATCACATAATTCAATCAAAGCATTTGACCCTAAATGAACTTAAAAAATGTTTGATCAATTAGTATACCTTGTTTTGTCTCATATTAATTATGATAAAATACTGTAAGATAATTTCACTAGGAAGAATGAATTTGCCACATAGATAACATGCCCCAAGAGCGGGGTTTTTCAAATGAAAAGGTGCAGATTAATGTGGCGTACTGTATTTGTAAATACTTTTAAGAATCATTTCAAACCTAGACTAATTTGTTTGGTGAGCTATACTATGGTGGCATTGGTAGGAGGTGGGGAGGGGGGTTTAGATATAGCATTTATGTACTAGAAAAAGAACAATGGTTGGTAAAACAGCCAAGTATGTGCTTTATTTTCACATTAATCTACACATGTGGCTATGGGGTCTCATGTCACATTCTGACAAGCAATTTACCCACAAACTGTTAAGGTGGGCAAAATGTGTAGAATAAGAATAATTTCCAAATATGAATCTGGAGAGTGTTTCCATAAGTGAATTCAATAACAGCCAAAAAAGAAAAGCAAGAAGGTTACTGAAAAAGCCATCATGTCACTCCACATATGTTTTTCAAGCCCAATATCAATTCAAACATAGTAAATGATGGTACGTAGTCAATGGATAATACAATACTGGAACCTATGAATGCAGTCGCTCCTCTTCATTACCGAATGAACCATTAAAATACACCACATCTCTAAACATGCTGGAAAGCACTAATGCTGGAGCAGTAATAACCTACTATATTACAGGTCGTAACACTTCCAAATATTGCACTGTTCTCTCTGTAATTATCACTCCCAGCAACAACATACTTTTACTTTACTGAAGCTATATACCAAGATATGATAAACTGATCTTGTGACCCTGTGAATATCAAAAAATCAACTCCTACTAAACATCTTGTTTCTCTTCATCTTTTCCCACTTCTATATGGGGTCAATGTGCTTGATTATCCTTCTGCAAACAACTCAGTCCTGCATCTCCTTGCCATTCAAGCCCTTTTCTTTCAGTTGTTCTTTTACTTTATCCATCCACCTCTGCTTTGGTCTTCCTTGTTTTCTCTTCCCATGTACTTCCTTTCCTATCCCTTTTTTGCCTACATATTCATCGTCTATCTTCATCACATGTACATAACACTTCAACAGATTTTCTTATACATTGTTGGAAATCTTTCCCCACTTCTGTTGTACCTCTGATTGTCTCATTTGTTATTCTTCCCTTTTTTGCAACTCTACACATCCATCTCAAAATTTTTATTTCTGCCACATCTAACTTCTTATCCTGCACTCCTTTTACTTTTACCATGTCTCAGCTCCATAAATCATTGCTGGTCTTGCCACTGTCTTAAAAACCTTACCTTTAACCTTAAACTTAATTCTTCGATCATATAATATTCCTGATACTTTCTTCCAATTGTTCCATCCACACTGCTCTCTATGAGTTATCCCTCCTTCTATTTTTCCATCTTGGGCAACCAATGACCCTAGATATTTAAATTTACCCACTTTTTCAATAGCTCTTCCTGCAGGCTAACATCTGAATCCTGATCATCATTAAACCTTAAATATTCTGTCTTCTTCCTGTTTATCTCCAATCTATCTTCCAAAGCCCTTCTCCATTCTTCTCCTCCAAAGTCTCCTACCAATTAGCATGCATTATTTCCTTTCCATCTAGTTTTTCTGCACACACAACTCTCCCACTTTCCTTGTTTCCATCAAATCTGCCAACGCTCTTCCTTTCGCACTCATTGTCCCATCATTCAGTATTCCTTCTTTCACTTTAAACTTATCCATTTCTTTCTCCAGCTCCATGTTGGGCTGGTTTGCCCTCCTTGTGGCAACTCTTATCACGCTCATTATTTAGTAATCTGTATTGCTGAGGGCATCATCAAGGCATCTTGTATTATAGTGGTCACACAATACACTGAAATCACTATAATTCAAAAAGCTCTATATTATTTCCTTTTTACTTGATACACTGTCAAACCTTTTGTATAACTATCCATGCTGATCTGCCATCAACATTTTCAAGCAAATTGGAATATATGTTCTAGGTGTAAGTAGTATTATGTAACAAAGTGTAAGTTAGGTACATTCATATATTCAATGTGGTCCTATTAACTGTCATGGTTATTAAAAAAATCTTCTCTGGATTATTGCAAGCAAAAAAGATTCCCCAAAACAAAATTTCTGAAAGTTCTGCTCACTCAAAAAAGTAATCAATTCAAGAAAACACGGGCAGATAGCCTTTAAATGTTCTTTAGAGATTTACTTGAAATAGAAGCAGAAGTGGGAAAATATAGCTCTTTTAGTAATGCAGTCCATTAAAATAAAGCAAAGCTAACCTGCTACAAGTACAGCAGGAATCATTCATGAACAAATGCTTGGACTAGTGTTTGTCACAGTGCACCTGGTAGCTAAGTAACCCATAAAGTTCAATTAAGTTCAATGAACCAACTGGTGAAACATCGGGGATCAAGTATGATGGCCAGTCAGTTGACACAAACATATTGAACAAATGCAGACCTATTAGCCCTGAGAAAGTTGGTTCTACGGAACATCTCATTTAAGAACCTAAAAAATAACAGGTAAATATAGTCAGACACATCTGTAAATACAAGAGTAGCTCTGAAATGTTTCAGAGTATTCAATACCTTCATGTACTTTGTATAATCACTCTACAGTCTTACTGAGAGGTTTCAGAAGTAATATGAACAATGACAGACCCCTAGAGGCATGGAATAAGGAGGAAAGGCCTGCTTAATCTGAATCTCAATGAGTACAAAAACAGAAATCTATATATCAAGTATTGTGGTGGACAGCTGGAGTCCTTACCCGGCCGGGATGCCCTGAGTATGGAAGGACCGGAGTTGAGAGTATTTTCAAGACCGCTTTTTCCCTGGACTGGCAGAGGGCAGCCCCCTTGGCTTGCACCGGGACCACGGGTTATGAGCACAGAAGCTCGTTCGGCACCTGGACTCCTTCCAGGTGCCCTATAAAAAAGAGCCAGTAACTACCATACAATGGCCTGAGTTAGAAGGAAGTGGACAAAGATCTTCAGGTGTGGAGACAGAAGGACTGGCAGGAACAGGGACTGTGTTGTGCACTGTGAGCCTTGTGTGCTGTGAAGGCAAATATAAATAAACTGTGTGCTGCGTGGACTAAAAACTGTGCCCTGCCTGTCTATGTTGGGGTTAGGGCAGCTGTACATGCCCAGGCGTCACAGTATTATGTTTAATTTGGTACATATAATTTCTAGCTTGGTCACAATGTTTGTATTTGTATGGGTTGATTGAAACTTGTAACTGTTAACTATATAAATCCCCTGTGGCCACTGTGGGTTGCACCCGCGGCATAGACAGAACTAGGCACAAATTCAAGCACAATACATTTTTTTTTATTTGGCCTGGGTAAAATTTCCCTGGTCATTTACCCCCTAAATAGCACAGTAAACAAGCACAGTCAAATAAACAGCACACAGGACTTCTCTTCTTTCTCTTTCTGTTCTTTCACCTCCATATCCATTTGTATGCCCACATTGTTCAAAACACATATTTTTTTTAACATATTGTCAAGTTAGTATTTCCACAAACAGAAAGACTTGCACTCTTAAAGTGAAGGCAGAACACTTAACCAGTGAATGAGGGGGAAAGGACATCCTTAATCATCACTCACTAGTATAACTTTTGTTTAGTTTTCAAACTGTCCTTAATAAATTAAAAGACTGTATAGGGTCAAAAAAATTTAGTTGCATGAATACTTGCTCAAACATAGCATGACAGTTATATAAACCAAAAACTGTAGCCTTTAACTTATTTGGCTTTTAAAACTAATACCCCAGAAGACTTTCCTAAGCTGGTTAGCCTATAAAATGTTATATAACAATATATCTTCTCACTGTAATAAGGGTGTGTTTAACAACCCTTGATGAAATGTTGATTAAATTATTTTTGACTTTTCTCCTTTAAATCTCTTCCTAGGTGTATACTTCAATTTGCATTTATTGTAATATTATGACTGAGAACACATACCCTCAACTGCTGCTTTTACAAGTATCACATGTGCATTAATGGAAAAAAAACTATACACACCCTCTTCTGACTTTTAGGTTTCAATTAATCTGTTTCCCCAACATATTACAAAGTACTGTATTTTTAATGCCATGTTCTGCCCATATTATATTCACCCACAGTCATGTTTAAACACTGTTTTAATTTTTACAGTATTCCCAAGTTTTTAAGTTCTCTGTATTAATGATGCTATATAAATGAGATTGTCTAAATTACCATATGGCAAATAATGTGTTGCAACTCAGAACATTCTAATTTGATTTTATTCAGTCTTTTTTACTTCATTTTCATGTTGTTTAATTATTCTTGTGTCTGTTTTTTACCACAATACATCCACGTCTCTTTCCAACCAGCCTAAGACAAATAAACCATGAAAACATTAGTTAATAGTAGTATTAAAACATTTTCCCTTTAGATCTCAATCAGGTCAGAATAGCACGGGTATTAAAGTAGCACAAAAGGTCTGAATCTCTTTTGTTCCCAAGAGACAACAGTCAGGGTGTGCATGTAAAAACATTATTTGTTAGGTTCAACCCTGAATTCTGCTGCTTTTCATCCTCAGAAGTCAATTTCTGAGAATCCCACAGTCTATTACTATTTAAAGGTGTACACAACATATGCAATAATTTAAAGCAGTTTGGCTAGCTATTTAGTGATTACTTGCTGTGAACTTTTTTTAATACTAAATGACTTCTCATTAAATGTCTGAATAAGCACAGCACCTGGTTTACACAAAACAGTACAAAACATAAGGTGGATATCTTCTTTTTTACTCAATCATATTGTTTAAATAGGTATTAAATATAAAAATTATATATAATAAATTAAATAATTAATATTATTGATTAAATTATTTCAAATACTGAATGCTGTCAATGCTGTATTAAAAAGAAAACCACCATATTTCTAAACTTCTGCTTTTTTCTGATTTTATATTAAAAAGCTTTGCATCATCAAGTAGGCAATCATTAATTTGCAAAATGAAAAATACATTCAAGTGTTATTTACCATAGCAATAAAAAAATACGAAAAGAACAGATGTATAGTACAGTATGATATACTGTATTTTGACTATTGACTTTAAAAGGCATGGCTTCATATACTAATTATCATTCACAATCTCTGTGTTGTGGGCAATATATACATACATACATATAGAGAGAGAAAAGGAAAGTAATTCTAATAGCTTTCTTATGCTTTAAAAGCTGTTTTAAGAAGGGAATGAAAGTAAGATAGAAACTAGCCCTGTATGGCAGATACCCTATCACCGATCATATTTATTCCAACTGGTACAAATTAAAGTGATAATTTTGTTTTGTTAGCGTATTTTAATATGCACAACAGTACGCTGAAATGCAATAATCAAGCAATAACTTAAAAATACATTTAAGGAATGTAATCAAAACGATTAAACTTCCTCTAAAAAAAATAATAATAAAACCATATTACATTTTTGTTATTGGGTAAGTGTATCAAATAAGTAGTACAAAATAAACATCCAAAACCTTTTTGATTTAAACTACTCCTTCACCAGAAATGTTTACAATGGACACAAGAAATTAATTTACCAACAAACTAAATATAGGGCGGAATTTTCAATTTGCATTATTAATACAATGATTAAAATGCAGCTGTTCTGTACTTTAATGTTAAGATATAAAATTAAGAAGGGCCAAATACACCATACCTAAAAGAAAGCAGATGGCTGAAAGACACTGGTTTTAGAAGACCAGTGATCTCTAATAACAGGATCATCAAAGTGACGAGAAAATTTTACTTTACACATAACTAGTCAAACTAAGTTTTCTTCCCTAGCAATCTTGGAAGATCATAATTTGCAGGCAGCGGATTTTAACACAGCTAGTAATATAAGTATATGAATTTGACTCTCTGAAAGAAACGTGTTTAAATTAATGAATAAAATATGTATTTACAACTTACCTAAATTAACAAAAAAAACTTGACTTGGCCTAGGCGAATTCATTATTTCAGAAGAAACTGTGAATGTTTTACTACAACCTTGGACAAGAAAAAAAACCACATAATTATGATTATAATTTTGCAAATCCACATAAAAGATGTGAAGTGAAATAAGTTGGTGTCACTACTACTTTAGGCTATCCATAAATTCAGACAGCACACAATAGAATCTGCTATGGAAATATTAAAAAGTGTGACAGAATACCATTGAAGAAAATAGAAAAACAGCATTAATTTTAAATTTTTACACTTTTATTAAAAAGGTAACAGTTAATGGAACAAAATGCAACTTTATAATCATAACTTTACATTAGAAAGTATTACATTGGAGCCATTATATTTTTATTTAATGTAAAATATTATGCCATTAATAGAATGTAAAATCATATGCACTTATACTTTTGAAACAAAAAGATAGTAATTTGTGAATGTCACATTTCCCTATATT
Organism: Polypterus senegalus; assembly: GCF_016835505.1. NCBI lineage: Eukaryota > Metazoa > Chordata > Cladistia > Polypteriformes > Polypteridae > Polypterus > Polypterus senegalus. The sequence goes on from NC_053161.1 coordinate 41,770,702, forward strand.
TTCTGTATAATCTTTCAGACATTGTGATTGGGTTGTATAAAGTACAAATTTAAGATGAAAAAACTGACATATTGATTAAAAACAAACCTCTGTGAATGAAAGCTACTGTGTAAGCTTCTTCCTTATTAGGTACTGTTGGATGACTGTAGCATACACACATACTTCCTAAAAATAAATAAATAAGAATATAGATACTTGTATACACAATATATCAATGGTTATCAAAAAAAATAAATCACCTAGGGCCAAATTCTTCTCAGCAAATAATCTTTAGGCTAGTCCCCTCTGTCATAAAACCCAACACACACACACACACTTTAGCAGAGAGGTTTTTTCATTCAGTCTTAGACACTCGGATCCAATCATTCACATTACACATAGTAAGTCAGTTCAAACCTGCCAAATTTATATTTACACAAAATAAACATATGTTACACTGAATTCATTGTGGTGTTGCTGTCATTACAAAATAGTAACAGTCATTATTTAAATTTATATCTTTGTTCTTATTAAAATCCACATTGGATGTACAGGCTGGTCCAGATCTAATTATGCAGATCCAGATCATCTGGATGACTTTGATTTATGCGGGGCGATTCCAATTCGGCACAAAGACGATTCTTCATGTCGTCACTTTGCACACTTCTTAATGGTCCGGGATTTTTTGGGTGATGTTCTATGTAATAAACTTAATAAGGTATACCGTAATGAAAATTGCATAATTAGATCTGGACCCCCCTATATACTGAATCAGGTAACTTTTACTGATTAATCAGGAAGAATTATTCAAAACTCATTCTGCACACCTAAATTAATTATCTAGCAAAAATGTTTCTGTCTCAATTATTTAAGCAGAAAATTGAAACAGAGAATCATCAATTCAATGATAAATAGACTGAAAAGTGTGTCTTTAAAAACCCATCACAAGTTACATGGATACAGGCTAAGCTCAATAAAGCCTTCACTGATTAGGTGGTACTGTATTAATACGGTGCTTCAAGGACTTTTTTGTCCGAGTTTTCTACTGAAAAATCAACAGAGAAGTTTCTGAATCTGTGAAACATCATTTTCATGCCTTGGCTGTGAATAGCTAAAGCTGGGTGATGGAGGTGTCAGTCTGGCTGGCAGGATAATGTGGCACAGTTGTGATGTTACAGAATGTACAATATTTAAATGGTGTCAACTTCACAGAGTAACAGTAGGAACGTTCAATGTTTGATGCCAGAATAACTGTTCCCTTTTCACTAAGTGCTGCTTTTGAACCATTTGTATACATCTTACTTTTGAGGTGGAGTCCTCCAGCTTGCCCTGCTTCTGCCCTCTGACTTTGTAACTTAAACATCAAAAATGAAGTGAACTACTTAAGTTTGTCATGAATTTTCTCTCATGTTTTGCATGCCTTGTTAACAAAAACTCCAGGACAGCCCCTTTCAAACCTTCTGAACATGTCTAACTTGATACATGTCTGGCATTAATAAATTCTACATAATTTAAACATAATTGAAAAACTTGTTATATCAGGATATCTGGGGCTTGAAAAAAACATCACATGGAGGCCTCTAACTGATGATCCTGACTGCACATTTAGACAAACACACATATACAGGCAAAACATACACTAAGTATACAGATAAAAATATATACAGTAATACCATATACACATGCTATATATTAAAAATACTTAATAAAATTAGATCCTGTGATGAACAATTAGTTCAAATATTTTTAACTTGTTTCTATTGTATTAGCGAAATTATACACATATATCAAAGCTGTAAAAGTGAGTTACTCAGGGCATGCTAGAGGGTTTACATCTACTGAATAGTCTAGAACCATCAATCCTCAGGTTAAGACTGAAAAAGTTGCTAAGCATAGGGTGTCCTGCCAATCTAGCTCTGCATTTTTCCTTCATGACAGCAAAAGAATAAAATTGAATGAAATAAATGTTGCTCATTTACCTATACATGTACCATATAAGGAAATGTTTTTATGCTGAGATTTATTTATATATAAAAAACAACAACAATATAATGACGCTCGGTGAATAGCTTTAAATTAACATTTCATTTAGAACTGCATAAAAACAACACTGAGGTAATAAATATATTTCAATTTATAGAGATTAAAAAGCATTGAGAAAAAAAACTAATCAACAATAATAATTATCAGCTCTTAAAAGCTTGACTATAACTTAAACCTGGAGAACCATATTGCAGGTTAACCAAATAATATTGACTAATAATGTTAAAAAGAATAATACAGAAAATAATCCATCTCATTCTGAAAGCTATTCCTAATTAATAGATGAGAGACTATTCTCATAACTTTTTAAAACACTGTGTAACTTGACTAATGAGGAATCTGACCTAATATATTAAATTCCACCCAAATATCAGCCTTAATTTGTTTAACAATAAAACTAGACATAATAAGACTACAGATGGTCAATCTGTATAAACCATTAATTTAGTAATTTTAAGATAACACCAGAATAGTAAATTCCATGTTTAATTTGTAAAACAGAAACCAATCACCTGCACCTCAAGACTATGCAACAGATATAGGAATTAAATAAACTGATTACTGTAAAACCCTAGCTGACATGTACAATTTTCACTAAAAGTGGGGTTTGTTGCTTCTTTTTGGTTAAACTCACATTACAGTTAAAGCCTTAAGGTATGTTGTCAATCACATTCCAGTATCTTTTGACAGAGATAAATGCTATTAAATCTAAACTCAGCTTTTGACATTTTGATGCTGCTATTTTATTATGCAGGCTTGAAAATAGTCTTAGAAAGTGAGCCACTGATTGACTAGAGTTTAGTTCATACATTTTAAATAGTGTTCTATATGAGAAGACATGTAATAGCAGTTCTTCATTTTAAAACTGATGTAGTATTTGTATCAGTACCTAAATGTTTACTGTTTTCTCTCTTTAGATAGATAGATAGATAGCTAGATAGATAGATAGATAGATAGATAGATAGATAGATAGATAGATAGATAGATAGATAGATAGATAGATAGATACTTTATTAATCCCAATGGGAAATTCACAAAAGTACTTTTTAAGAGATTAGTGTATGATAACACCAGAACTGTAGAGTCGGTACACAAAATCTTTGACTACGACTCCTCAATTTACAGTACTACCGACTCAGACAAAAGTTTGACGTCACCCAGATATGTTCATGTTTTGATAGAAACTGACAGCTTTTTTATCAAGATATCGTTAAATTGATTTAAAAATACAGCCAGGACATTACTAATGTGTATAATGGCTACTACTGCTTGAAATGAAAGATTTTTAAAAAATTCTTCACATACTGTATGGCTGCAAAGCCCCATTTTAGCAGCAGATCTTTCATTGTCCTAATGTTAAATTCCCTCCGCTTATCCTTAACTAGTCATATGTTAATGCTAATTGGTTGTTAGAGAAACCTCTCTAACTACAGTACATTAAAACCACTGAAACCTGTTCTCCTGTTTCCTTGTATTACAAGGTACTGCCATTCCTAAAGTTCAGTCCTGGGTTCAAAAATAGCCAAAATAAAATCGGCCTTCTCAAGAAACACATTAGTCTATTTTTCGCAGAATGAAGGTTATTTCTTGTGACAGACTGCCAAAAAACTGAAGATTTCGTAAAAAGGTGTCTTGTACTGTTTTGAGAGAAAAGGGAGAACTGGGTCTAACCAGGATAGAAACAAAAGGAGAGTACCCAGATGGGCAACAGCTTACAAGGATAAGAATATCAGAGTGTGTAGTTTGGGAAAAAATGCCTTACTCATCTTAAAGACTATATTTTAAAATCAACTTAATGATATCTAGATAAAATATGTAAGAAATTCTATCAAAAACATAAAAATCTAAGTGGTCCAAAACGTTTGAATGATAGTATAATTACTATGTAATTGGACACAGGTGCCGCCACGAGAGGCAGCCTTTCCAGCAGCTCCATGTATGACTTCATCTTTTTACCTTTTTTCTCAATTTTTCTCTATTTCACTGATCACTCATACCACTTTCTTTTATGTGGACTCATTCCATGGACACTTTTTACTACTTTTTTACTACTTAGACATGTATTTTTATAAGTCGAGACTCATCTATTCAGGTAGTCAACTTCAAGCGCTGAGAACAAAGGCCTGTGCCGGCGTGGTTCCCTATTTAGCCGACAAGGTAAGAAGGCGGTATCATGGCAGCGGAGCTGGCGCGAAGCTAAAGGCTAAGTGGCTAGCGAGAAAGAGGCGATACAAGCTTTCGGTGCCTTCTGTGATCTTGGGAAATGTGAACTCACTACCAAATAAGATCGACGAACTGGCTGCGCTGGTGAAAAATGTCAGGACCTACAGAGAATGCAGTTTGTTGTGTTTTTGTGAAACGTGGATAACAAATGACATCCCAGATGCTAACGTGCAGCTACCCGGGTTTAGCACAGTTAGAGCAGACAGTGACACAAAACACCTGCAGGAAGCGGAAAAGGAGGAGGACTCGCTCTCTATGTGAATACAAGGTGGTGCAACTCTGGACATGTAAATGTCAAAATCTCCACTTGCTGCAGGGACATCGAACTGTTGGCCGGAAGTCTGCATCCCTATTACTTGCCCAGAGAGTTTGGACACGTCATTGTTGTTATTGTTCACATCCCTCCTTGGGTGGACATGGAGATAGTGGGTGATATCATCCATTCTGCTGTTTCTAAATTACAAACACAGCACCCTGAGGCACTTGTGCTAATCGCTGGAGATTTTAACCATGTGATGCTGGACAAAACACTACCTGCCTTCTCTCAGAATGTGGATTCTAACACCCGGGGAAATAGGACTATTGACTTACTGTATGCAAACGTTAAAGACGCATACAGCACCACCCTGATGTCTGTGCTTGGGAAAGCAGATCATAACCTGGTTCTGCTTCAGCCTCACTACAAACCAAGAGTGAGGGAGCTACCAACAACCACACGCTCATTGAGGAAGTGGTCCCCTGAGGCAGAGCAGGCTCTGAGAGACTGCTTTGAAAGTACGGATTGGGATATCCTGCAATGAGAACATTGAGGAGGTTGTTGGCTGCACTACTGACTACATCAACTTCTGTATGGACATTGTAGTTCCAGTCCAGGTAAGCAGAGAGCTGAGGAGACTTTGTGCCAGCAAGGCAGTGGGTCCAGATGGAGTATCGCCACGACTGCTGAAGGCCTGTGCGTTGGAGTTGGAGAGTCCTATACAGCGCATCTTCAACCTGAACCTGGAACAGGGGTGTGACACCCCGTGTAGTGGGAATTGGAATCACCAGCCTACACTCTAGGTGTCTAGTATGTGGGACCGAGCGTGACCAGGATGATAGTATAAGACAGGGAGACACGGACACAAAAAGGGTTGGGTTTTTTGAGGAATAAAGTGATGTTTAATTTATAAGTGCACTTAAAGAAAAAAATCAAAAATAATGTCCTGCGGAATTTATATATATTAATACACAGTCCAATACCGCAAAGGACACTCTAAAGCAGTAATTAAATGGAGCCCAGAAATGACTATACAGTAATCCCTCGCTATATCGCGCTTCGCGGTTTCACTCTATCGCGGATTTTAAATGTAAGCACATCTAAATATATATCACAGATTTTTCGCTGGTTTCTGCAGACAGTGGGTCTTTTAATTTATGCTACACGCTTCCTCAGTTTGTTTGTCCTGTTGATTTGAATAGGGACGCTATTGGCGGATGGCTTAGAAGCTACCCAATCAGAGCATGTATTACATATTAACTAAAACTCCTCAATGCTATAAGATATGCATCCCGCATGGAGCTTGATTGTTTGCTTGTCTCTGCCTCTCTCTCAACCTCTCTGACATTCTCTGCGCCTGACGGAGGGGCTGTTTGCACAGAGGCTGTTTGCTTAAAAGATACTGACGCTCCTCTAAAAAAATGCCGCTTTATTGCGGTGCTCGGCATATTTTAAAGCACAAAAGCACACGTATTGTTTTTTTGATTGTTGCTTTAATCTCGCTATCTCTCTATGACGTTCTCTGCGCCTGACGGAGGAGATGTGAGCAGAGGGGCTGTTTGCACAGAGGCTGTTTGCTTAGAAGATACTAACGCTCCTCTAAAAAATGCTGCGGCAAACTTAAAAGCACAAGTATTGATTTTTTGATTGTTTGCTTTTCTTTGCGAGCGCTCTCTCTCTCTCTCCCTCTGAAATTCTCTGCTCCTGAAGAGAAGAAGATCTATTTGCATTCTTTTAATTGTGAGAAAGAACTGTCATCTCTGTCTTGTCATGGAGGACAGTTTAAACTTTTGACTAAAGGGTGTTATTTCATGTCTAGAGGGCTCTAATAATGTTAACAGTGTGGGAGAGTTTATAAGGGCTTAAAATATATAAAAATAACTACACAAACATATGGTTTCTACTTCGCGGATTTTTGTCTACTGCGGGGGGTTCTGGAACGCAACCCCCGCGATCGAGGAGGGATTACTGTATACAGTATTTACAGTGCTTCTTGAAAGTCCCAAAAGAAAAAGAATACTGCACACAAACTAGTGGAATCCATATATATATACACACAAAGCAAAAGGTGAAGCGGTCTTCCTCCACAGCGATCCAAGTCAGGAAGCTGTTCCTCCAAACAGTGTATAATACAGAATTCACCCAAAAATATTCAAAATACAGAAAAAGTGTATATACAAAAATAAACAGTGCACCACTAACCACAACCCAATAAATACCTCCACCAAAGTTAATCAAGAGATATTTATATGAAAAAATATTTACAAAAACAATGCACAAGCCGTAATGCTTGGTAACTTCTAAGACGCAGATCTACCAAGTACAGTACCTTCCTCCAAGACGAACTAGTCAGAAAGGACCCCCTCTAGAGGCCACGATTCCCTTTTGTATTCGGCGCCCCTACACTGACCAATTAAACCGCCGTACGTCATCCCTCCCGGGGTACACGATGACATGAACGCGTTTGCGAAAAGCGGCGTCTACTTTCCCATATAATTACTATAAAAATCGAGCAGACGGCGCACGCGCGCGCGTATATCTGTGCCGGCTTTTCACATGCAGACTGCACTTAATGCCTTAAGTGAACGTAAGCATTTTTCCATATTTTCTCCTTCCCCTGAGCTACAGCTCAGACAACTATGAATACGGGATCCCCATGCTAACCCGGGTTAAATAATATTAAGGCGCTTCACACTTTCTTTTGCTACTTTAGAGTTACGGTGTCGCAGGAGGCACACGCAGTGAGTGGAGGACTGACAACGCCATCCCGGCCAGTCAATGGCAAGGCTGTCTCTCCAGTCTGCATGAGACCCGCCGTGACACTCCCCAAAAGACGCTAATATCGTCAGCGAAGACGTCTGACTGCACTATATAAATGAAAAAAGGTAAGTTTCCTTTCTTTATACCTTTTTTCCTCAAACAAAAGACTCCCTCTTTACATGGCAGAGGACGCTTAACTAATTTTATTTAATTACTGGTAATGCCAGTAAGGCACATTACCACAAGTGGAGAGTCCCGAGGCTTTGGAAAACATTGTGTATCACCCCTGTCCCAAAGGTATCACGTCCTAGTGAGCTTAATGACTTCCGGCCTGTCGTTCTGACGTCACATGTGATGAAGATCATGGAGCGGCTGCTGCTTCACACCTGAGGCCACAGGTCCGCCATGCCCTCAACCCTCTGCAGTTCGCATACCAGGAGAAGGTGGGAGCGAAGGATGCCATCATCTATATGCTACACTGATCCATCTCCCAATTGAACAGAGGCAATGGTGCTGTAAGAATTATGTTTCTGGACTTCTCTAGTGCCTTCAACACCATCCAACCTCTGCTCCTTAGGGACAGGCTGACAGAGATGGGAGTAGATTCATACCTGGTGACATGGATCATGGACTATCTTACAGACAGACCTCAGTATGTGCGTCTAGGAAACTTCAGGTCTGACATTGTGGTCAGCAACACAGGAGCGTCGCTGGGGACTGTACTTTCTCTGGTCCTGTTCAGCCTATATACTGTACATTGGACTTCAAACACAACTTTGAGTCCTGCCACGTGCAAAAGTTCACTGACGACACTGCTATTGTGGGCTGCATCAGGAGTGGGAAGGAGGAGGAGGAGTATAAAAACCTAATCAAGGACTTTTTTTAAATGGTGCGACTCAAACCACCTACAACTGAACACCAGCAAAACCAAGGAGCTGGTGGTGGATTTTAGGAGGTCCCGGCCCTTCACTGACCCCGTGATCCTCAGAGGTGACTCTGTGCAGAGGGTGCAGACCTATAAATACCTGGGAGTGCAGCTGGATGATAAATTGGACTGGACTGCCAATACTGATTCTCTGTGCAAGAGAGGACAGAGCCGACTATACTTCCTTAGAAGGCTGGTGTCCTTCAACATCTGCAATAGACGGTTGTGGCAAGCGCCCTCTTTTACGCGGTGGTGTGCTGGGGAGGCAGTATAAAGAAGAGGGATGCCTCACGCCTGGATAATCTGGTGAGGAAGGTAGGCTCTATTGTAGGCATGGAGCTGAGCAGTTTGACATCCGTGGCAGAGCGACGGGCACTGAGCAGGCTCCTGTCAATCATGGAGAATCCACTGCATCCACTGAACAGGATCATCTCCAGACAAAGGCACAGCTTCAGTGACAGACTGCTGTCACTGTCCTGCTGAGGAGATCGTTCCTTCCCTACACTATGCGACTCTTCAATTCCACCTGGGGGGTTGGTAAATGTTAACATTATACAAAGTTATTGTCTGTTATAACTGCATTTTTATCACTCTAATACTCAAAGTATCTATCTATTTATCTATCTTGACTCAAGCACACAACATACAAGATATAAAGCATTTTATCACTATCAGCATGAATCATCATCATTTTAGCACCCTAACCTGTTATAGTTTGGGTTTAAAGACTGTAGTGATGCCATTATAGCTTTTTTTTACAATATTTATTAAGAACTTACAAACATTAAACAAAAGAAAAAAACTTACAAAATTACAAAAGATGATGTATTTGTATCAAAAGGCTAGAAGAAAAAAATAGCTTATTTGAATTAGTATATGTGAAAACTGGAAATTTTAACACATTAAATAACAATTTTTATTTAGCAAAAGTCAATACATTTTCACCAACTCTGACTCCAGTATCCCAATAATTGTCTCCAACTTTAACTCCACAGTCCTGGATAACTTAGTGGAACATGTGGACCTCCAGTCCTCAAGTAAAAGGGAGTGGAAAACAATTGGATCAACACGAGGGCTTAAAATGGATAGGGGTCAGGGTTTGTCTTCTTTGGAGTAAATGACTAGATCTGTTTGAGGTGGTGTTTGCCCATTATTTGAAGTGAAGACATTAGCAACAGCCTGTCACACTGGAACATTATAATGTCATTAGGTTTGTCTAAAATCGGTTTGGAAGTACTGCAAATTTTTACTTCTTGAACTTAACTGGCCACTATGATAAACAAGATTATGAATTGTGACCCCATAGGCACCATGTCCCGGGGAATTAGCACAGAGGGTCCCATGGATGGAAATGATAAGGAGCTTTTGATATTGCATATGTGTTGTAAGTAGTGATGTCTTTCACTTCATGTGGAAGTTATAGTCTGTTTTAGTAATTAAGTAGTGCTCATCAAATGTACAAAGTACTATGTGTAATAACGGCTCTAGTGTTTTGTAAAAGCAGTAAGGAGGTACTTTTCAAGCTCTCAAGTTCTAAATTGTTTATTCTTGCATTTTCTGTGGAAATTTAGGCTGATCTCTCTTTTTGGAATGTACAATATTCTCTTGCCATATCAGTCGGTGCATATAACTTCTTTTTGGGATTAGAGTTCAAGTTTGCACAGGAAACTGCCAGTGTTTGTGTAATGTGCCTGATTGTCAGCATTCATCACAATTTTTCATGCAATTTGTCATGCTTCCTGTCAAATGCCCATGTCTATGTTCTGCTTCCATGCCAGGCATGTGGCTGCATCTCCTCTGGTTGTTCGAGGATTGTCAATTGAGACTAAGTTGAAGCTTCAGGGGCCAAGGGTGCAAGAGTTTTTGCGTGACAGACAATCAACACTTAACATTATATATATTATACAGATGACTTTCAGCTACCTATTCATTAAACCAAATAATGACTACTCAACTGGATCTTGAATTATTTGCTTCATCAAGTTAAACACTGGATAAATGACAAGTGAATGTCTTTAAACATAGAAAAAGAAGCGGGATATGCTGCAGGCAGTAACAACATATATGTTTTAAGGTTTACCTTGGAAAGCCAGAATATTAATTTTGTAGAACACAAAATATGAGTTTTAACTTTGATTACCAATTAGTACTTATATTACTATACCTTTGAAGATGTGTTTGTATCAGCTAAGAAATTACAATAAAACATTAAGAAAACTTAATCCATGTACAGCTCTATTCCAAAAACATCTATGTCCACATCTTTCTGTTTCTAGTCTGGAAAAATTTTTAAATGCCACTGAAAGGATATTAAACTATTATACATGGCCATAAACACTGTGGCATCAAAATCCTTCTAACATAAAAAGCTTTAAATGGCTTCAGTCCCTCTTACTAAGCAAAACTAAATAACGTCTAGGTTCCAGTTCATAGTCTGAGGTCACAAGATTTAGATCTCCTAAAAATTCCAAGAACATACAGAACTATTGTGAAACACAGCATTTTTAGCATCAAGGCTCAAATTCTGAAATAAACTTTCCTGCTGGAACATGTCTTCTCTATTGCTCTAAACATTTATTTCTCAGCAAAAGATTCAATATTTAATCTACTGAAGTTTCATTAGAGACACTAATTAGACCGTTCATATTTCAGTACTATTGATTTTCATCTTTCTTTAACAATGCAGCAATCATTACCAGCTATTATTAAATGTTTCCTATTTTGTTTTCTTTCTTGTCAATATCATAGGGCAATTAAAAACACTCTTCCAATTTTGGTGAAAGAACTGTCTTATTACATAAATTGTATCCGATAGTGGGATTAGCATTCAGTCTACAAACATAACTACTGTATTCAGTTTTAAGATTTCTAATATTTTTATTTCTTTTCACAAAAAAGAAGAACTTCCAGGTTTATAACAGAGATAATTAGGCCGCAGACATTATTATCACAAAAACTATAGCTTATAGAAATAATTAGAGTAGTGATTGAGATAGGAAGCTTATCAGTCTATGCATCAAATGTATGTGTTGTTTTTATTTCAGTGCAGTTGTTAAGCAAATATCTTGCAACAGGAAAGATTGAGGTATTGGATAAATAATGCAGTAAATATTGTATTGAACAATACAAGTAATGAACCTCTGCAAAAAAAAAAAATAGTGTAGTATAAGAAACTACAAACAAACTTTACTAATAACAAAATACATGAATACATTTTTATTACTAATAATCACACTGAAGAAAATGATTTTCAGGTCAATCTGATGTTAATTGACAAATTATTATAATCTCTTTAGATTTATAGCTGCATGCATTTTAACACTACCATGTTAACATTAGTAGCCGGCTATAGTCTTTATTCCACATATTCAGTTTCAGATCATTATTTTTCTATTCAGTAATTTCTTAAAATGACGTGTTAGACAAACATTAATTATTATTTCAAATAGCATATTAATTATTACAATTCACCTAATTCTAGTAACTAAATGATACTCTAAAGCGTTCATTGTTTAAGCAGATCTTGTTAAAGCCTAATTCATGATTAAAAATTAGTGAATGTAATTTTCTTAGTTATACATGCCATATTAGATAAAAAAATCATTTTAATGAAAGTAATTGTTTAAAAATAGTTAATAGTATACACTTACTCTCTGAAGGTTGCAAGTCCAAATGAAACAATGCAAAAAGCATAAAAAAGCATGTAATTATTTTCAGCAAACAAAATATTGACTTGACAATGTTTCATTACTACAGACAAAACACTATCTAAAATGCTGCTGCATTTCCTCCACTTTCATTGACAGTGAACAATTTATTAAAACTAATGAAAAAAGACTAAAACCCTATATATGTACACCATGTCGTAAAAACATACAGCAAACTGGATAGATCATTTTAGGGGAATAGAAGGAAACAGAATTTCACAGTGTCATATTTTCAAACCTGTCAATAAAAACATATTGATATGTAATGTCAAGGATGTCCTACTTAATGTGGCCCAGGTATCACAGAATGTAAGATACTTGGTGAACATTGGTTTAGTATGTACCAGCCTTTAAATCAACTTTTTTAAAATAATAAAAAGAGACATAAATACATTTTCTGGAAGTGATTTTAAGTAATTAGAAATCTTCTCCAGTAAAATACATGTAGAAATTCTCGATAGAGATCACAAAATGTTAAAAAGCAATGTGACAAAACATAAACATGAGACTTTGGTACAGAATTAAATTTGTGGACAAATAGAAGAGATGTTCACAAAACCTACTGAAGCTAACCATATAGAAAACTGTACAAATTCTGCTTTAATATTGATGTTTTTTCCATAAAGTCAAATTGAAATGTGTTTTAAATGTAAGACAAATAGTGGGATGCAAACTGAAATCATTAAACCAGATTTCCTTCTGTCACTTAAGAAAAAATTAATCAAATGAGATGGAAAATGAACTAATAGCTAACCATATACAGTACATAATTCTTATTTCTTTGGGTGTTTATCACACTGTATCTATTGCACAAATTAAAAAAAATTAAAGTGAAGGCTAAAATATGCTTATCTTTGCCACACAGCAAAACATTTGGATGATGTTCTTAGAAAAATAATAATAACAAAAGTAAACATGTTTGATGTGATATAATAAGAGCATTATCACACCACAGGTTTAAATATTGGGTTTCATTACAGTAATAACTGGCTTTTAGTAAAGAAAATGGTTGGAGTAAATTCCTGTACCACTACATTTGAAACACCACTGATTGCAATATTTCAGAGGACGTTGTTTTCAATCTAAATAAAAGGGTCTGTGTAACTACAGTCAATGATTGTCATAGGGTAGCATATGGATTCATACTTAAATGGATAAATCATGCCTTTATAGTGTTTCAGTTTGGGGTTTAATCCAACTTTCTGCTAGCATTTTAATCTGGCAACACACACACATATACATATACATATACTGTATATACATATATAGTGGGATGCAAAAGTTTGGGCAACCTTGTTAATAGTCATTATTTTCCTGTATAAATCGTTGGTTGTTACGATAAAAAATGTCAGTTAAATATATCATATAGGAGACACACACAGTGATATTTGAGAAGTGAAATGAAGTTTATTGGATTTACAGAAAGTGTGCAATAATTGTTCAAACAAAATCAGGCAGGTGCATAAATTTGGGCACCGTTGTGATTTTATTGATTCCAAAACTTTTACAACTAATTAAATTCAAATTGGCTTGGTAAGCTCAGTGACCCCTGATCTACATACACAGGTGAATCCTATAATGAGAAAGAGTATTTAAGGGGGTCAATTGTAAGTTTCCCTCCTCCTATAATTTTCTCTGAAGAGTAGCAACATGGGGGTCACAAAACAACTCTCAAATGACCTGAAGACAAAAACTGTTCACCATCATGGTTTAGGGGAAGGATACAGAAAGCTGTCTGTTTCCATGGTTAGGAACATATTGAGGAAATGGAAGACCACATGGCTCAGTTCAAGTTAAGGCTCGAAGTGGCAGACCAAGAAAGATTTCGCATAGACAGAAGCGACGAATGGTGAGAACAGTCAGAGTCAACCCACAGACCAGCACCAAAGACCTACATCATCTTGCAGCAGATGGAGTCACTGTGCATCGTTCAACCATTCGGCGCACTTTACACAAGGAGATGCTGTATGCGAGAGTGAAGCAGAGGAAGCCTTTTCTCCACCCACAGCACAAACAGAGCCGCTTGAGGTATGCTCAAGCACATTTGGACAAGCCAGCTTCATTTTGGAATAAGGTACTGTGGACTGATGAAACTAAAATTGAGTTATTTGGGCATAACAAGGGGCGTTATGCATGGAGGAAAAAGAACACAGCATTCCAAGAAAAACACCTGCTACCTACAGTAAAATATGGTGGTGGTTCCATCATGCTGTGGGGCTGTGTGGCAAGTGCAGGGACTGGGAATCTTGTCAAAGTTGAGGGACGCATGGATTCCACTCAGTATCAGCAGATTCTGGAGACCAATGTCCAGGAATCGGTGACAAAGCTGAAGCTGCGCCCGGGGCTGGATCTTTCAACAAGACACTGGCCCGAAACACCGCTCAAAATCCACTAAGGCATTCATGCAGAGGGACAAGTACAACGTTCTGGAATGGCCATCTCAGTCCCCAGACCTGAATAAAATTGAAAATCTGTGGTGTGAGTTAAAGAGAGCTGTCCATGCTTGGAAGCCATCAAACCTGAATGAACTAGAGATGTTTTGTAAAGAGGAATGGTCCAAAATACCTTCAACCACAATCCAGACTCTCATTGGCACCTACAGGAAGCGTTTAGAGGCTGTAATTTCTGCAAAAGGCGGATCTACTAAATATTGATTTCATTTCTTTTTTGTGGTGCCCAAATGTATGCACCTGTCTGATTTTGTTTGAACAATTATTGCACACTTTCTGTAAATCCAATAAACTTCATTTCACTTCTCAAATATCACTGTGTGTGTCTCCTATATGATATATTTAACTGACATTTTTTAGTGTAACAATCAACGATTTATACAGGAAAATAATGACTATTAACAAGGTTGCCCAAACTTTTGCATCCCACTGTATATACATATACACTGTATATGCTGTATACATATATACATATCTACTCTATATATCTCTCTATATTATAAAAAAAATCTTGGGAGGGAGTCAAGGGAGACGAGACGAGATCCTCTCGGAAGACACTTTGACGTTACGTGAGACAAGGCAGTGAGACAAAAGGACAGCTGCTGTACAGGCTTTTAAATGATCGACATGCAGCGCGACAAACAAAACACATGGCTCGCCAGCAGCACGACAGCAGCTGATCCGATCGCATCTCCTTAGCGTGTGTTCAGCCCCCAGCATTTGCAATGCGAGCGGCAGAGACACGAAGTGGCAAAAGGACAGCTGCTGTACAGGCTTTTAAATGATCGACATGCAGCGCTTCAAGCAGAACACGCAGCTCGCCAGCAACAGCAGCAAGACAGCAGCTGATCTGACTGCAACTCCTTACCGTGCATTCAGCCCCTTCCTATCCCCCTCCCTTTACAACGCATGCAGCGTTATACGTCCCATGAGAAAGATATTTAACCACACCCAGGGCCGGAAATATAGGACAAAGAGTACATGACAAAGTAGAACGTTGTAAAGAATTCAAAAATGTTGGTAAGGTAGATAGATAGATAGATACTTTATTAATCCCAAGGGGAAATTCACATAATCCAGCAGCAGTATACTGATACAAAGAAACAATATTAAATTAAATAGTAATAAAAATGAAAAAAATTTAAATAAAATTAATGTTAGCATTTACTCCCCCGGGTGGAACTGAAGAGTCGCATAGTGTGGGGGAGGAACGATCTCCTCAGTCTGTCAGTGGAGCAGGACAGTGACAAAAGTTCACATGTACGGCAGGTCTTCTCACATCTTTTCAGAAGACACTTTGAAGTCCCGTGAGACTACTTGCACGGAAGACACTTTGAAGTCCTGGGAGACGACTTGCACATCATGCCCTACTTACAAACAATTTCTTGGAGACACTTTAACGTCCCACAAGACAAAGAAGTGAGACAAAAGGACAGCTGTTCTACAGGCATTTAAATGATCATCACGCAGTGCAACATACAGATCACGCAGCACGTCACAAACAACAGCAGATGCTGTACAGGCTTTTAAATGAACGATGCACAGCGCAACATGCAGATCATGCAGCACGGAACAAGCAGCAGCTGGCATAAAGGACAGCTGCTGTACAGGCATTTAAATGATCGTCATGCAGTGCAACATACAGATCACGCAGCACATCACAAGCAGCAGCAGCTACTGTACAGGCTTTTAAATGATCATGCAGCACGGCACTAGCAGCCCCATTCTCACTCACTACAGCTCTATCACTGGCAAATATCAAGAAATAAAATGAATGAAATGAAAATAATCTCTTTTAATTGTATATCCAGTTAACCAAACCCGGGGGTTGGCTGAGCCCCCTATTATATATAAAATCCTAAGCCTAAAAGTGCAACGATTTTATGTGACGCGTTTTGTCATGCTTTAAATCAGGCTTATTTTAAAACCTACATATATATGTTTGGTATCATTCTTTTCAGAATTTATTGAACTTTAATGTGCTGATATTATATTTTCAGATTCTTATTCCATTTTTAAATTACAAACAAAAAAAATATAAAGGACTCATATCCCGCAAGACAAGACTGTGCCAAGAGATTTAACCATACCTGGGGCCAGAAATAAGAGACAAAGAGTAGGACAGCTGCTGTACAGGCTTTTAAATGGTCGAAGCGCCGCACAAGATGCAGATCACGCAGCACGACAGCAGGAGCAAGTCAGCAGCTGAACAAGCAAAGATCTATATATATATACATCCATATCTGTATATACATCCATATATTATATATATATATATATATATATATATATATATATATATATATATACACATATATATACATATATATACATATATACATATATATATATATATATACAGTGGTGTGAAAAACTATTTGCCCCCTTCCTGATTTCTTATTCTTTTGCATGTTTGTCACACAAAATGTTTCTGATCATCAAACACATTTAACTATTAGTCAAATATAACACAAGTAAACACAAAATGCAGTTTTTTAATGATGGCTTTTATTATTTAGGGAGAAAAAAATCCAAACCTACATGGCCCAATGTGAAAAAGTAATTGCCCCCTTGTTAAAAAATAACCTAACTGTGGTGTATCACACCTGAGTTCAATTTCCGTAGCCACCCCCAGGCCTGATTACTGCCACACCTGTTTCAATCAAGAAATCACTTCAATAGGAAGTAACAGAAGTAATTCAGATCTATCAGGCTGGTAAAGGTTATAAAGCCATTTCTAAAGCTTTGGGACTCCAGCGAACCACAGTGAGAGCCATTATCCACAAATGGCAAAAACATGGAACAGTGGTGAACCTTCCCAGGAGTGGCCGGCCGACCAAAATTACCCCAAGAGCGCAGAGACGACTCATCCGAGAGGTCACAAAAGACCCCAGGACAACGTCTAAAGAACTGCAGGCCTCACTTGCCTCAATTAAGATCAGTGTTCACGACTCCACCATAAGAAAGAGACTGGGCAAAACGGCCTGCATGGCAGATTTCCAAGACGCAAACCACTGTTAAGCAAAAAGAACATTAGGGCTCGTCTCAATTTTGCTAAGAAACATCTCAATGATTGCCAAGACTTTTGGGAAAATACCTTGTGGACTGATGAGACAAAAGTTGAACTTTTTGGAAGGCAAATGTCCCGCTACATCTGGCGAAAAGGAACACAGCATTTCAGAAAAAGAACATCATACCAACAGTAAAATATGGTGGTGGTAGTGTGATGGTCTGGGGTTGTTTTGCTGCTTCAGGACCTGGAAGGCTTGCTGTGATAGATGGAACCATGAATTCTACTGTCTACCAAAAATCCTGAAGGAGAATGTCCGGCCATCTGTTCGTCCACTCAAGCTGAAGCGATCTTGGGTGCTGCAACAGGACAATGACCCAAAACACACCAGCAAATCCACCTCTGAATGGCTGAAGAAAAACAAAATGAAGACTTTGGAGTGGCCTAGTCAAAGTCCTGACCTGAATCCAATTGAGATGCTATGGCATGACCTTAAAAAGGGGGTTCATGCTAGAAAACCCTCAAATAAAGCTGAATTACAACAATTCTGCAAAGATGAGTGGGCCAAAATTCCTCCAGAGCTGTAAAAGACTCATTGCAAGTTATCGCAAACGCTTGATTGCAGTTATTGCTGCTAAGGGTGGCCCAACCAGTTATTAGGTTCAGGGGCAATTACTTTTCACACAGGGCCATGTAGGTTTGGATTTTTTTCTCCCTAAATAATAAAAACCATCATTTAAAAGCTGCATTTTGTGTTTACTTGTGTTATATTTGACTAATGGTTAAATGTGTTTGATGATCAGAAACATTTTGTGTGACAAACATGCAAAAGAATAAGAAATCAGGAAGGGGGCAAATAGTTTTTCACACCACTGTACATATATATACATATATACATATATATACATATATATATATATACACATACACACACACATACATACATATATATATACATACACACACACACACACACACACACACACATATATATATATACACATACACACACACACACACACATACATACATATATATATACACATACACACACACATATATATATATATATATATACACACACATACATACATACATACATACATACATACATACATACATACATACATACATATATATATATATATATATATATATATATATATATATATATATATATATACACACACACAGTGGTGTGAAAAACTATTTGCCCCCTTCCTGATTTCTTATTGTTTTGCATGTTTGTCACACAAAATGTTTCTGATCATCAAACACATTTAACCATTAATCAAATTTAACACAAGTAAACACAAAATGCAGTTTTAAATGATGGTTTTATTATTTAGGAGAAAAAAATCCAAACCTACATGGCCCTGTGTGAAAAAGTAATTGCCCCCTGAACCTAATAACTGGTTGGGCCACACTTAGCAGCAATAACTGCAATCAAGCTTGCGATAACTTGCAATGAGTCTTTACAGCTCTGGAGGAATTTTGGCCCACTCATCTTTGCAGAATTGTTGTAATTCAGCTTTATTTGAGGGTTTTCTAGCATGAACCGCCTTTTTAAGGTCATGCTGAAGCAATCTTGGGTGCTGCAACAGGACAATGACCCAAAACACACCAGCAAATCTACCTCTGAATGGCTGAAGAAAAACAAAATGAAGACCTTGGAGTGGCCTAGTCAAAGTCCTGACCTGAATCCAATTGAGATGCTATGAGGTGTTATATTTGACTAATGGTTAAATGTGTTTGATGATCAGAAACATTTTGTGTGACAAACATGCAAAACAATAAGAAATCAGGAAGGGGGCAAATAGTTTTTCACACCACTGTATATATATATATATATATCAATATCATACCCTTAGTTTACTGTTATTGCTATTACTGCATTAAGACATGTTATGCTTATTTTGGACACATCTTTAACACCATCATCCAGGTTTATTATCTGGGGGTATCATCTTAATGAACTAAAATTGCTGAAGACTATATATATATTTTAAGTGCAAAATCTTTTTTTTTTTTCTCTCTCTTTTAAAGACTATGTTAGTAACAGATATCTCTATCTTTTAACCATAAAGCGCCACTGCATGGGGGCTTGTTGTGCTTTGGACGTGCTCTGTCTCTGGGTATGTCAGAGGACTGGGACTGCGTGAAGTGGGTTTTAGCCTCACTTGGGGAGGCAAAAAGGGAGGGTGGTTTGAAAGAGAGCAGGCTTGATCAATACCTAATCTATCCTCTCAATCTTTATAATTATAACTATCAACGTAATAATAAGCTGCATGGCAACAACTCTTGGGGAAATAGGAAATTAAGACCTAAACTATCTCACTTCCAGTTAAGACTATAAAATGACATCAAAAACTCAGAATCAGTGCCTCCATGATGGGACAGTTAACTTCGTAAGCTGGAATGTTAAAGGCCTGAATCATGAATTAAAGAGAAAGAAAGTACTTTCTCACCTAACAGGTCTAAATGCTAAAATAGTATTTTTACAGGAAACCCACTTACTAAGCAAGGATCAGTCCCGGCTGCAAAAGACTGGACTGGTCAAATGTTCCATTCTAGTTTTACGAAGAAAACTACAGGGGTGGGAATTCTCATACATAGAACAGTACCATTTGTAGCATCAGATGTAGTATTGGATCCTGAAGGGAGATATGTAATGGTCATGGGAGACTTATCTAACTGTAAAATGATTTTGATAAATGTTTATGCACCTAATGTTGATGATAAGGAATTTATACAAAATTTATCCATTCCCAATCTGAACACTAATAAAGTTATAATGGCTGGGGACTTCAATTGTGTTCTAAATCCACTTTTAGATAGGACTTCCTCCACAGGGGGAACGGCAACTAACACCGCAAAGATAATTACAGAGTTTATAACTGATCACAACTTATCAGATCCCTGGAGGTTTTTAAACCCAAATTCAAGAACATATTCTTTCTACTCACCAGTACATCATTGTTACTCAAGGATTGATTACTTCTTTATAGACAATAACTACTTGCCTAAGATTAAATCTTGTAAATACGATGCTATTGTTATTTCGGACCATGCACCTATGATCTTGGAGCTGAAATTACTAAGCCCCATACACCCGCTTCTATTAGCTGACGAGAATTGTACAGAATTTATATCCAAACAAATCAAATTCTTTCTAGAGACAAATACATCCCCCGAGATCTCTGCAGGAATACTCTGGGAAACTCTTAAGGCCTTCTTAAGAGGTCAGATTATCTCATATCTTTCCCACAGAAATAAATCCGAAGCGAAGAAAGTAGCAGAGATAAAAAGCGAAATTACTAAAATAGATGAAGAACACGCCAGACTACCAAGCGAGACTCTACATAGGAGGAGGCAGGCTCTACATTCAGAATTAAACCTCTTGACAATTAAAGAAACTGAACAACTAATCTACAAATACAGACATCATTATTATGAACATGGAGAGAAAGCTAAAATCCTGCAGTACTTCTTTGTATTCCTTGCTTTGTGCTCCAATAAACACACGTTATCGGCAATACACTAATAACCCAATTGTGCTCCACTCACTTAAAATCTGTAACCAATGTAGAAAGCATTTTAAGATGGAGAAGCTTCTATCTGTGGCACCTCTGCAAGAGAACCACCTCTTTCAACCTTCACAAACATAAGCAGTTTTTAATATCTGGAAAAAATTTGGAATTAACTTGCTTAGAGATCTTTATATAGACAACGTCTTTGCATCCTATGATGCAAACAAATCTGTGCAAATGCCTCCTACTAACTAATAAAAAAAACAACATTAAGCTTTAGAGTACATTCTAAGTTAAAAAACTGATAAACTGCAAAATAAGTAACTATCAATTTGTGCAAAAACAAGTACCCAATATTTTAAATATTTTTTTTTAGTTTTGGCACCAAAATACATTGAGGGAGCGTAACTTCAAATTTATTTAGAATATGGAAATTTAAAAAATCATCATGTCAATCATGCTTACTTAGTCAGCCAACAGTTAGTCCATCCTAGTACCTCATAATTTCATTGTCAAATTACACACTTCAGTTACATGATTTGATACAAATTATTTTTATTCAAAATTATGATAAAAAAAATGAATGAGACAATCTAATAACTGTATAAACCTCAAACCTTAACAGAAAAGAATTAGCCCTTTGCAGAAATATAAACAAACAACATATATATTTAAAACAAACTTAAAACAGACTTAATATCTAAAGAAACATTCTGCATTTGGATATCAGATATTTGCAAATTAAGTGAATGTTTCAAAGCAGGAAAATGGTTGGTTAAGCATTAATCTAAAAAGAAATGATGAGAGTTAATGTAATGCAGAAAAATAAAATGAACCTTTAAAACTTTTGGCTGCCTAATCTTTTTTGGGTTTTCCTGGTTAAAAAGTTTTGAATGAAAGAGTCCAGTGTGTGTATGTGTGTGTGATAAGCGGTTTTGTCAGCTTCCTATGTAGGTGATATGAAATTGTGCCTGTTAATGTCCCAGAATATTTCTCTTTCACTGTGTATCACACACTGTGTGTCATTTTTATCTAGCAGGGAGGTATGAATTTCCAAAACCTGAGATTTTAACCTTAAAATTGTTAAGTGAAAAATACATTTGACAGTCAAATACGGGCATATTGCTAAAGAATACCATGCAGATACAAGATGTGTATTAATTTCAAGAAATTATGCTCCATGATTTCCTTCTAGTACATTTCTATTGCTCCTTTTTTCTCTCTAACAAGAGGCCCAAAATGCTGAGCCGTTGTTTATTGGTTACAGTCAGAGAAAGGTTCATACGTAACTATTACTGTTCTTAGTTCTATTCTTTTTTGGAGAAATATCCTCAGAAATTACAAAAGTGTTAAATGCAATGTAAAAATGTAAAAGTAATCAAATTAAAGTATATCTTTGATATACCTGTTCCACTTGTGAAAACACGAAGATTCAATGTAGCAGCAGTCTCATTTTCCTCACAGTATCCATGTCCAAAGTTAACAAGTCTGAGCAAACAAAAGAATTGAAGATAATTAAAAGATCTCAACTAATGAAGTTACACTGGGATCAAGCCCAAGTAAACATTTTCCTGTAGGTTTCGACAATATTTAAACTGACTTGTTAATACCTTTTTCAGATTTTTAAAATTAAACTGTGTAGTGTATATATAACTACTTTTGCCATGCCACTTATAGAATGGGGAAAACAAAAAAGAAAATGATTATTTATAATCCCCTTTATCTGTAGACATTGACATATTAAATCTCTTTAAATTGTATCTCTTTTGAAATTAAATGATAATTATAACAATAATTTTTCTAGGAGCAACTACTGTAACAAATTAAAAGATGAATGTTACAAAGAGATTTGTGTGCTAGTAAACATTAGCTAATCAATTTCTTTAATTTTATTCAAAAACTGAAGACTTTCTCAAAATGTGTGATACTGCTGTTCTGTCTTAAAAAGACATACATAAACTTTTTTATTCCTTGTGACAGTGTTATTTAATATTAGAGTTGATGCTTTATGAGCGCTGTAATTGATATTTTTAAATAAAGCAGAGCAATTAGACCCCGTGACCCTGTGTTAGGATATAGCGGGTTGGAACATGACGGACTGAATTTATTACATTCTGTATTATTTACAGTAACTATACAGCCAACATATATTTTACTTTTATATTAACATCAGTCTATAGTTTTGTAAGCTACAAAGTAAATAAATAAAGTAAATGATTTATTATCCAAAAATGTCACTGTGTGAAATGTTATGTGGTGAAGCTCATAAGTAAACATCTATACCACATAAAAATATAAGGACAATACTAATCAATCCCAAAAGCTCACTATCAACCAGTTCAACACAAACAAACTCAGGAACATTTATTCAAATACTATGGAAAGCAATTAACATCAAGATGTTACATTCATGCATCTCACAGTTTTTGGGTAAATTCTATTTATTATGATAGCTAATATTATCAAGTTTTGATTACAGTCAGCTACATCCTAAAAATAAAAGAGTGCCATGACAGTCATTAATGAACAAATACTTTATTTTTTGAAATTCAAGACCACCAAAAAAAAATACTAAAATGCCCCATTTAAAATGTCCAACTATCCATCCATCCATTTTCTAACCCGCTGAATCCGAACACAGGGTCACGGGGGTCTGCTGGAGCCAATCCCAGCCAACACAGGGCACAAGGCAGGAACCAATCCCAGGCAGGGTGCCAACCCACCACAGGACACACACAAACACACACTACAGCAAGCACACACTAGGGCCAATTTTAGAATCACCAATCCACCTATCCTGCATGCCTTTGGACTGTGGGAGGAATCCGGAGCGCCCGGAGGAAACCCACGCAGACACAGGGAGAACATGCAAACTCGCAGGGAGGACCTCAGAAGCGAACCTGGGTCTCCTAACTGCGAGGCAGCAGCACTACCACTGCGCCACCGTGCTGCCCATGTCCAACTACCAAAGGAGAAAAAAAAATAGTAACATGCTAGGAACGTGTGATAAATATGCAGTAAAACTGTGGACAGAAAAAAATGTGATATAAATCTTTCAGTACCAAGAATCTCAGCAAGACCCCAAACCTTAAAAACTTAATTTTGACATTTTAAGAACCTAAATTTAAACATTGGATGGCAAGCTATATCGTAATTATTTAATATTTATTACCCAAAAGCATATTTTTCCCAATAGCTTGACACCCTAAAAAAATATTCTGTCCACTATTTTCTCAAAGATTCTGAATAAATATGAAATTTATGTTGTCTGAATGAGTTTTTTTCTGCCAAATGACAAGGACCTGTATGTTAGGTAGACTAGATACTCCAATTTAGGCAAGCAGGAATTGCAGTAGTAGTAATGGTAGCAGTAGTGGTGGTGGTAGTAGAAGTAGTAGTATTAGTAGTAGTAGTAGTAGTATTACTAGAGAATATATGGGTGTGCAAGTCCCTGTATTTGAATGATATTTCATTTATGTTTGGTTGCTGCCTCGCGCTGAAATATGCTGCTGCCACACAAAATAATTGTACAGGGCTAGGCAAACTCTGAATTGGATGAATGGAGGGGTTTAGAAGAAAAGGCCCAAAAAAATCTAATTATGTAAAAAAAAAAACAAACAAAAAAAAAAACATCATTGTGAAATAAGTAAGATGAAGAAAATATTACCTCCCTTTAGAAATGGGTTTCACTGGCAAATCAAGCGGTACCTGAAACTTTAAATATAGAAAAATGATTAGATAATCATATTTTTTAATAATCTCTACCCAAAAATTTGTAATAATACTAGCCCAAAATTTTACTTTATCTTAATGTTTCTGTCATTTTAGCAACTGCAATTCTGAAAAATAAAAGACTTACCATAACATCAAAGTTACGATCAGGATAAAACTGATAACACTTTAGAATCCAGTTATCCTGAAAAGACAACAGCATCAATAAGAAAAAAACCAATAATAATACAACATAACAATTTACTTTAACATAGGCATTAAGTAACATTATACCGCTGTCTATAAGAATATCAGAAAAATAAATGTCATCACTTAAAATTATATTAATAAGCAGTGATGAGCGAATCCTTCAGAGTATGCCTCGCCATGAATTCATTGAAATTGTGGAAATGTTCGGGAACTTTGCCAAACTCAGCAACATTTATTGAAATCAATAGGGAATGAGAAACTGAACAGTTTGTGAGGGAATTATAATGGTGCAATGGTCTTTTAAGTGTTCCAGAGGGCAAGGGAAACATTTGAAAACTATGCTAGACCAATTACCTGGAAAAAAATGTGATCTAAGCTGTGAGGCAGCAGTTCTAACCAATGAGCCACAATGCCTCAAACAACATAAGATGCAGACAGATCAATAACCATTAACAAAATACAACTGGCCACAACAATTTAATTTAAAACTGGCAAAAATTTAAAATAATTCTATATCTTTCCACTCACAGAGTTCCAATATTAATATTAATAATAAATATTAATATTAATAATAAAGGACTTTGTTAAATGGTGCGACTCAAACCACCTACAACTGAACGCCAGCAAAACTAAGGAGCTGGTGGTGGATATTAGGAGGCCCAGGCCCCTCCTGTACCTCGTGATCATCAGAGGTGATTCTGTGCAGAAGGTGCAGACTTATAAATACCTGGGAGTGCAGCTGGATGATAAATTGGATTGGTGGGTCAATACTGATTCTCTGTGCAACTGAGCTGACTATATTTCCTTAGAAGGAAGGTGTCCTTCAACATCTGCAACAGACGGTTGTGGCGAGTGCCCTCTTTTATACGGTGGCGTGCTGGGGAGGCAGCATAAAGAAGAGAGATGCCTCACACCTGGACAAACTGGTGAGGAAGGCAGGCTTCTATTGTAGGCACAGAGCTGGACAATTTGACATCCATGGCAGAGCGACGGACTCTGAGCAGGTTCCTGTAAATAATGGAGAATCCACTGCATCCACTGAACAGTATCATCTCCAGACAGAGGAGCAGCTCAGCGACAGACTGTCGTCACTGTCCTGCTCCACTGACAGACTGAGAAGATCGTTCCTCTCCCACACTATGCGACACTTCAATTCCACCGGGGGGGTAAACGTTAACATTATACAATGTTATTGTCTGTTATACCTACCTTGCATTTTTTAACTTGCACTGCATTTTTATCACTATTTAATTAATATTGTATTTATCAGTATGCTGCTGCTGGAGTATGTGAATTTCCCCTGGAGGATTAACAAAGTATCTATCTGTCTATCTATCCATTCAGGGCACACACTGGCCATTTCACAACACAGCATTGTAGAACTGACTCGTTTTGAAGTCACAGTCATAAGTGCAGCTAGACCATCTTTTTTTATATCCAATATATTTATGTAGATGCTTCACACTTTTTATTTTCATCAAGAATACAGAAACAGCTTTTAAATAATAAGAAATCTTTTGTTATTATTACTTCACAGGTCTCATGTGTTTTCTGACTCTGCTCTTTTAAGACTTAGCCATGTGGCATAGCGATGAATGAGTGTGTGCACAGGGATCA
The DNA here is from genome assembly GCF_016835505.1 of Polypterus senegalus. Lineage (NCBI taxonomy): Eukaryota > Metazoa > Chordata > Cladistia > Polypteriformes > Polypteridae > Polypterus > Polypterus senegalus. Next base: position 41,797,123 of record NC_053161.1, read on the forward strand.
GTGTTATATATTCAGTAGCAATACTCATAATAAGTTTTTTTTTGGTTTAAAAATGCATCCACAATAGTACACAGTACACATGTGTGAAAGTTCTGTGCATGGCTGCTGTGAAAATGTTCACCTAAGATGGCCACATGAAAATATTCATCAATAAGGACATCTGAGACACAAAAACACCTGGAAAATTTTGCCAAACTCTGCATTCAGCATGTACAACAATAGTAGGCTGCCAAGATGCTCAATAGACCATTCTACTCAACCAGAAAATCTCAGAGACTGGTACCATAATTCAAATCCTCTATACTTTCCCCAATCATTCCTCCAATTTCAACCTTGAAATTTTGAATTACTATAAACTGACTTGCTCCAGTTTATGAGGTAAATATGAACATTGCTTCTTCAAAGGATTATAGCTAATTGTCATCACAATATCTTGACTTAAAACCATAGGCAGATATCTGGTTTCATATGTAATGTTTAACTAAACTCGCTTCGCTTGCCCAAACCCGGGTTTGGTTAACTGAATAAACAATTTAAAGAGATTATTATTTTCATGGGAATTGTTACATATGCATTATTTTCACTTTTACTTTAAAACTTTTGTAAAAACAAAATTTGCCCTTTACTTCCTGCCCCGGGCGTGGTTAAATCTCTTTCTTGCGGGACATATAACACTTTTCTCATTGTGAAAAGTGGAGGGGCTGAATGCACGTAAAAGAGATGCAGTTGATTCAGCTGCTGTGTTGCTGCTGCTGCTGGCGAGCTGCGTGTTCTGCTTGTCGTGCTTTGCATTAATCATTTAAAAGCCTGTACAGCAGCTGTCCTTTTGCCACTTTACGTCTGTGCCGCTAGTGTTGTGAAGGTTTTGGGGTTGAACACGCATTAAGGAGATGTGCTCGGGTCATCCGCTTGGCGAGCTGTGTATTCTGATTGTCATTGCTTTAAGAGCTGGGAACACATGAAGTGTGTCTGCCAAAAGCATTCCAACAACTGCTAGGTTAGATGTCTGTGAACTTTTTATATTGTTTGTAAGTAGGGCGTGACGTGCAAAAGTCACCGTCTCACGGATTTTGCTTCCTAAGGTTGTGATGTCTAGTCTCGCGTGTCGTCAAAGTGTCTCTCTGAGATGATCATTTCTCAATTGCTTCGCTCAACCCCCCAGAGGCATGCTACGCTCCTGCCACTTTGCGTCTCTCCCGCTCATGTTGTGTAAGGGTGGAGCTGAATGGACGCTAAGGAGATGCTCTCCCGCTCGTGTTGTGAAGGGGGGAGCTGAACACAAGCTAAGAAGAAGTGGATGGATCAGCTACTGGCTTTGTGCTGCTGCTGCCGAGATGCGTGTTCTGCTTGTCACGCTGAGCGTCGATAATTTAAAAGCCTGTACAGCAGCTGTCCTTCTGTCTCACTGCCTTGTCTCACGTGATGTTAAAGTGTCTCTCGCGGGACATCAAATTGTCTTCTGAGAAGATCACATATCTCCCCGATTTTTTTTTATAATAGAGAGACATTACTCAGATTTATTTTTGCCCAGAAAACAAGTAGGCAGAATATTTGGGTTATCTCCATTGAAATGTCCGTGCTAAAAGTTGACTAGAAAGCTTGCATATTGTAAACTTTCTAGTTAGCCAATAAAAGGTGTTATTTTGCCTAACTTTTTTTAACAAACAGGTACAACACAGATACTTCAAAAGACTTTTTTGGACAGTTATCTTATCAAAAGATCATGACAATACATTGTTCTCCTCTCTTGCTAAATGAATCTTAGCCTGGACAAGTCTATTCCTTTTTTATATCTAAGATGTGTCACTTAAAGTGAGGAATTCCAGTTTCTGTATTACATCATGCCTGAAAAAGGGGCCTGATTTACCTCGAAAGTTTGCATATTGTAATCTTTCTAGTTAGCCAATAAAAGGTGTCATTTGGCTAGACTTCTCACTACATTCATAATGGCTAACACAGTACAACACCCTAGTACTAATGACATACCATAAAAATCATTTTAGAAAAAGTTAATAGTTACAACCAAATAATCACACTATGCCTAGTCTCTAAACCAGACTAACTAGAGGTTTAGAGAGTAGGCATACTGTAACTGAATTAAAGTAAAAAGAAACCTTACTAGGTTAGTAGATTGTAACAATGTAATAATTTAATAAATACAAATACAAGCTCATTTCTGTAATTGTACATATCACTTCAATGTCAGTCATTTTTAGTCAATAAACAACATATTAAAATAATCACCACTTAGAATATGTTGCCTTAAATGCTTCTAAAGATAAGTTATACTTTCAGTTAAGATTACAGTTTTACTAGATTAATACCTTTAAAAAAAGGAGATGCAGCATCTGAGTCTGTGCATCCCATTGAACCCAGGAAAAATCTTCTGCCACTTTGTCTTTAGGAATGCAATCCAAGTTTTGTAAAACCTTAAGATAAAAAAATAAAAAAATCAGAAAAAGATGCATTTCAAATTGAACTAAATAATGTAATCAAAACAAAATTATCAGGAGCATTAGATGTTTCAGTAAAATTTTGTTTCAATATATAGTAACCTAGAAAATTAACTACCTCATTAAAAAAATATATTAATAATTAACAGAACTTGCTTACAACTCTGTATCCTTCTTCTATAGTAAGGCTTATGTGTAGTTGTTCAATATCTGTAAAGAAAAAAAATCAAAAGTGGGCACATTCAGGCAAAGGTTACAGAATATACAAAATAAAGGTTGTTTCAAAACAGACCATGTGTTATAACTGAAACTGTAACAAATATGACCATCTTGAACAAGATAAAAATCAGCAAGGATCCGTACACAGATTTTGATGAGAGGCAGCACAGAAAACAGTAGAGCTAAACTGAATTATAAAAACAAAACATTCATCTGGCTCAAAGAAGATTTTGGATTAAGAACTACCCTCTGTATGAAGAGTACTTTTCCATGAGGGCTTTGTCAGCTGTTCTAGCTCTTCTCTGTAAATGAATGTGAGACAATGGACAGGTACAGTAGACCCCCGCAAAGTTGCGGTTCAGAGTTCGTGGCCTCAGTTCATGGATTTTTCCTTAGAACCTAAAAATTGTTAGTGGAAATTGCAAATATCTGCCACAATTTTTATGGCATTTTTCATGGCAATACTGTACTGTAGAGAGAGCAGGAAGCAACCGTAGAGGAAAACGCGGCTTGGGATGGTGAAAGTAGCCTACATAATTTGAAACTGCAACTCCCAGCAGTCCCTGCAGTGGCTCTGATTGGTCTTCTGCTGAGGGTACAGGGGCTGTTGTGGTCAAAGGATGTCAGCGCAGCTTTTAAAAAGAGGGCCGTTGACCAAAGGCTGCCTGTGTACATAAGAACTGTAAGTGGATTCATGGCAATCCTGCGAAGAAAGGCGCGCTCCTGAACCCGTCCACCCATCTTCACAATTTCAGGAACTACCGGTAGGACTATCTTTACATTCCCATTCAACATGCGGATCTCTGGACTATCTATTTTCATCATTACATTTGATCCGCTGCAGTTTTCTATGGACTTTACTGTGTGTGTTTTGTTTGTGATTTGTTATATTGAATGTGTAATCGGCGTAAGGGGAATAGGGGTGGTATCGTTGTTTCCATTACATTCTTTATTTGCTGTTTGATTACCGGTTTGCTTTGTTTTTGTCTCTGTGAGTGCATACGGTTTGGGCCAAGGCTGGGTGTGTCTCTGGAATCTCCACCATAAAAATAAATAAATCACCGTCTTCTCGATGGTGTGAATCTTAGCGGCACTGAACTGCTACAGCGTTATCCATTTCTCCTTGCTGCTGATTGACTGCTGCCCTGTTACACATCTCCAGCTGAGTGTTCTTGTATTTTCCGTTTTGTTCTTCTTAAAGCCCTAAGATGCCACCGAAACTCCCTGCACCTTAAGGTTTCTGGCAATGAAAACGCGCTTGCATGAGTTATAGTACATATAGTGGTAACATCAGTATTTTACATTCTAGCACTGCAGGAGACATACCAGTACAGTACTGTAAAGTATACAGGTTTACCTTTACATTCTTTTTTTAGGTAATGTATTAAGCTGAGTTTGAAATGAAATGAAAGTGTTTTGGGGGTATAATTAGGGTTTAAACTATAAAAATAGGCATTTTTTAAGCACATCCAAAATTTGCGTTTTTCCACAATTCCCGGGTGCTCTTGGAACGTAACCCCTGCAAATTCTGGGGGTGTACTGTATATGAAAAAGAATATTTTAACAGTTTCTTTCCTTCTTTCTGCACCAAGAACCAAAATTCTCCCCCCGACTCGTATACTCTATTTCATCCCCCTTGTCAATGCAGCTCATTATTGCAAAATCAGAAAATTTCAGTAAGTGACACAACCTGGTGTTATACTAATAGTCTGAGGTGTAGAGAGTGAAGGGGGTGGGCAGAATTGTTCCTTATGGTGCTTCAGTGTTGTTCACATCTATAATCAGACAAATCTAAGCCTAAGAAATTGCAACACTGGACAAATTAAAAAAAAATATCATCCTCACATTTACATTTACTTTCACAATTAATCAAAAAACGAAAGGACAATTACAGGACACATAAGTATAACAAAGACCACCGGAGGCAGAACTGATGTCAGTCATACTAGGCACAGGGCAAGTGACCTACTCTTGAGAGAGTGAGGTCAATTCAATCCAAGGCACATTCGCCCACAAACATCAATACTGGCCACTTTGATCTGACCTATAAATTTAATATCAACGTGTTTGAGATTTTGTAGAAAAACAGATTATGCAGAGAAAAATTCAAGTAAACATTGATAGATGTTTAAAGAATGCTATTTATTAAATTCAAATACATACAATTTAAAATTTCAATGATGATTGCCAAAATGAAACAATTGTCATTATCGTTTTACTCCCCATTTCAAATGAATGTGCACAGACAAAGACTCAAAAAAAAGCTCCACTAACCACTTTTATCTGAAAATGGAATAGGCACATTAATAAACAAACCATGAACAACAAATATGGCTTGTGGGCACTACACTTTTATAAAAATTATTCTGTTGAAACAAGGCACTTAAAGGTCTGAGTCATTTTCATACCATCCATCCATCCATCCATCCATCCTCTTCCGCTTATCCGAGGTCGGGTCGCGGGGCAGCAGCTTAAGCAGAGAGGCCCAGACTTCCCTCTCCCGGCCACTTCTTCCAGCTCTTCCGGGAGAATCCCAAGGCGTTCCCAGGCCAGCCGGGAGACATAGTCCCTCCAGCGTGTCCTGGGTCTTCCCCGGGGCCTCCTCCCGGTTGGGCGTGCCGGAACACCTCACCAGGGAGGCGTCCAGGAGGCATCCTGATCAGATGCCCGAGCCACCTCATCTGACTCCTCTCGATGCGGAGGAGCAGCGGCTCTACTCTGAGCCCCTCCCGGATGACTGAGCTTCTCACCCTATCTTTAAGGGAAAGCCCAGACACCCTGCGGAGGAAACTCATTTCAACCGCTTGTATTCGCGATCTCGTTCTTTCGGTCACTACCCATAGCTCATGACCATAGGTGAGGGTAGGAGCGTAGATCGACTGGTAAATTGAGAGCTTTGCCTTACGGCTCAGCTCCTTTTTCACCACGACAGACCGATGCAGAGCCCGCATCACTGCGGATGCCGCACCGATCCGCCTGTCGATCTCACGCTCCATTCTTCCCTCACTCGTGAACAAGACCCGAGATACTTGAACTCCTCCACTTGGGGCAGGATCTCTCCCCCAACCCTGAGAGGGCACTCCACCCTTTTCCGGCTGAGGACCATGCTCTCGGATTTGGAGGTGCTGATTCTCATCCCAGCCGCTTCACACTCAGCTGCGAACCGATCCAGAGAGCTGAAGATCACGGCTTGATGAAGCAAACAGGCCAACATCATCTGCAAAAGCAGTGACCCAATCCTGAGTCCACCAAACCGGACCCCTTCAACACCCTGGCTGCGCCTAGAAATTCTGTCCATAAAAGTTATGAACAGAATCGGTGACAAAGGGCAGCCCTGGCGGAGTCCAACTCTCACTGGAAGCGGGCTCGACTTACTGCGGCAATGCGGACCAAGCTCTGACACGGTTGTACAGAGACCGAACAGCTCTTATCAGGGGTCCGGTACCCCATACTCCCGAGCACCCCCACAGGATTCCCGAGGGACACGGTCGAATGCCTTTTCCAAGTCCACAAAACACATGTAGACCGGTCGGGCAAACTCCCATGCACCCTCCAGGACTCTGCTAAGGGTGAAGAGCTGGTCCACTGTTCCGCGACCAGGGCGAAAACCACACTGTTCCTCCTGAATCCGAGGTTGACTATCCGGCGGACCCTCCTCTCCAGAACCCCGAATAGACTTTTCCAGGGAGGCTGAGGAGTGTGATCCCTCTATAGTTGGAACACACCCTCCGGTCCCCCTTTTTAAAGAGGGGACCACCACCCCGGTCTGCCAATCCAGAGGCACTGTCCCGATGTCCATGCGATGTTGCAGAGGCGTGTCAACCAAGACAGTCCTACAACATCCAGAGCCTTAAGGAACTCGGTATCTCATCCACCCGGGGCCCTGCCACCAAGGAGTTTTTGACCACCTCGGTGACTTCAGTCCCAGAGATGGGAGAGCCCACCTCAGAGTCCCCAGGCTCTGCTTCCTCATGGAAGGCATGTTAGTGGGATTGAGGAGGTCTTGAAGTACTCCTCCCACCGACCCACAGCGTCAGTGAGGTCAGCAGCGCACCATCCCCACCATATACGGTGTTGACACTGCACTGCTTCCCCTCCTGAGACGCCGGACGGTGGACCAGAATCTCCTCGAAGCCGTCCAAAGTCGTTCTCCATGGCCTCTCCAAACTCCTCCCATGCCCGAGTTTTGCCTCAGCAACAACGAAGCAGCGTTCGCTTGGCCTGCGGTACCTATCAGCTGCCTCCAGAGACCCACAGGACAAAAAGTCCTATAGGACTCCTTCTTCAGCTTGACGGCATCCCTCACGCGGTGTCCACCAACGGGTTGGGGATTGCCGCCACGACAGGCACCGACCACCTTGCGGCCACAGCTCCGGTCAGCCGCCTCAACAATAGAGGCACGGAACATGGCCCATTCGGACTCAATGTCCCCACCTCCCTCGGGGCGTGGTTGAAGTTCTGCGGAGGTGGGAGTTGAAGCTACTTCTGACAGGGGACTCTGCCAGCCGTTCCCAGCAGACCCTCACAACACGCTTTGGGCCTACCAGGTCTGACCGGCATCTTCCCCACCATCGAAGCCAACTCACCACCAGGTGGTGATCAGTTGACAGCTCCGCCCCTCTCTTCACCCGAGTGTCCAAGACATATGGCGCAAGTCCGGCGACCACGACCACAAAGTCGATCATCGACCTGAGGCCTAGGGTGTCCTGGTGCCAAGTGCACATATGAACACCCTTATGCTTGAACATGGTGTTCGTTATGGACAATCCATGACGAGCACAGAAGTCCAATAACAAAACACCGCGGGTTCAGATCGGGGCCATTCCTCCCAATCACGCCCTTCCAGGTCTCACTGTCATTGCCCACGTGAGCATTGAAGTCTCCCAGCAAAGCGAGGGAATCCCAGAAGGTATGCCCTCTAGCAACCCTCCAGAGACTCCAAAAGGGTGGATACTCCAAACTGCTGTTCGCATACGCACAAACAACAGTCAGGACCCTTCCCCCACCCGGCGGAGGGAGGCCACCCTCTCGCCCACGGGGTAAACCCCAATGCACAGGCTCCAGTGGGGGCAATAAGTATGCCCACACCTGCTCGGCCTCTCACCGGGGCAACTCCAGAGTGGTAGAGAGTCCAGCCCCTCTCAAGAAGATTGGTTCCAGAGTCCAAGCTGTGCGTCGAGGTGAGTCCGACTATATCTAGCCGGAACCTCTCGACCTCGCGCACTAGCTCAGGCTCCTTCCCCTTCAGAGAGGTGACATTCCACGTCCCAAGAGCCAGTTTCTGTAGCCGAGGATCAGACCGCCAAGGTCCCGCCGCCACCACCCAACTCACACTGCACCCAACCTCCTTGGCCCCTCCCATAGGTGGTGAGCCCATGGGGAGGAGGACCCACGTTACCTCTTCGGGCTGTGCCCGCCGAGCCCCATGGGTGCAGGCCCGGCCACCAGGCGCTCGCCATCGAGCCCCACCTCCAGGCCTGGCTCCAGAGGGGCCCGGTGACCAGCGTCGGGCAAGGGAAAGCGTCGTCCAAAGTTTTTGCTCTTCATTGGAGGTTTGTTGAACCGCTCTTTGTCTCATCCCTCACCTAGGACCAGTTTGCCTTGGGTGGCCCTACCAGGGGCATAAAGCCCCGGACAACATAGCTCCTAGGATCATTGGGACACGCAAACCCCTCCACCACGATAAGGTGACGGTTCAAGGAGGAGCATTTTCATACCAGATTTCAAATTTTTGGATAAACATACTGTGCTATTATTAAATTACTTTTAAAATAAGACAAAATAGAGACCATAGGGACATTACAATTATGACTTCATTGGGATAATTATAAAAGACAGACATATGTCAGCATCAAGTTAAACTATCTTTAGCTTATCATCAATGCAAAAATAATAATGTTTAACAAAACACTAAAGTGTTAACTAACAAATTTCCAAAAATTAAAAAACAAATAAGAACAATATTTACTATAGGTTAAGAGAGAAGAGTTCAGTCCTGCAATAAAGCAGAAGTCTCAAATAGGAAACTTTATACAGTAGAAGAAATATACAAGCTATAACTCATTTTGCAGCTCACCATAGATTTTTTCTTTTTTTACAGTCAAAATAGGAGTCAATTGGTTAAACAACTGCCTCACTGATATTATCATGTCATCGAAGCATTTAAAGCTTATATACTAAAGACGTCCAAATAAAGCAGCACTCTTATCGAAATGTTCACTCTCAAAATGTTGGGAGGTCACACCATAGTAAGGAAGGGAGGAAGGAAGGAGTGGTGACTCTGAGGCTAAGGATCTGCACTGGGAATCGGAAGGTTGCCAGTTCGAATCCCGTAAATGCCAAAAAGGACTCTGCTCTATTGGGCCCTTGAGCAAGGCCCTTAACCTGCAATTGCTGAGCACTTTGAGTAGTGAGAAAAGTACTATATAAATGCAAAGAATTGTTATTAAGTTAGATTTTTTTACAACATAACTAATTAGATAAAACTACAATACTTACACCTGTCTTCTGAAATAAGCAGCAAATGACTTTCAAGTATACATTTGTTTTCATACTCAGGATATAGAAACTAGAAAAGAAATAAAATTGATTTAAACAAAAAAAATTGGAAATATATGAAGCAAGTCCTGCTGTACTCAAAAAGCTTCTGCTTTTATCTTAAGGAAACATTTTGCTACTTTGTGTGACTTACATCCACTTTTATGATAAACACTGTGTTAATACAGTACAATGCTCTCATATTTAGTTTGAGTCATTACACCGTACTCTGCAGGATTTGATACAGCATATACTGTATGTATGATTAAAAAATAAATGATAAAATTAAGTACATTTAAAATGCTTCTATAGGATTCATTCTTAAGACAAGAAGTGTGCCTATTTTTGCCCTGTTCACTCTTAAGTCTCTACAGTGGCTCCTGGCAAAAGTTAGGTATAATTTTAACATACTTTACTACTTTGGCACACCTCACATAAAAAATGTTTTAATTCCAACACACCAGTTTGTGTCTTCCTTTAAACACTGGGGTATTCCTGGCATTTCAACCATTGAACCTTTTTTAATTCAGTATCCTAGGAATAGTGTATCTCATGAATGATCTATTCAGGTCCATGGTGAAGTTTTTTGTTTTTTTTTGTGTCACCAACTACCAGCAAAATAATTTTCCATTTATGGCAAAATCATAGAAAGTTCAATATAGTGCAACTGGCCACAAAAATTTAAGATCATTTAAATTTACATGCGACTCAATTCTCATGAAAATTGATCGTACAATTTTGGCAATAATTTGTTTTTTTTTCTTACCTTTTATACTAATAAGTCAGTGTAAGTGCTCTTTTGAGAATAATGCTTTAAGAATATGCATTGAATACAAAAATCTGAATTTACTTGAATTATTTAAATGTCAAATATCTATTAAATTATGCTTTAATAAAATGAAGGCACGGACTACCAGAAATACTTTCAGGACCACAAAATATAAAAATAATTACCTGCACTCGTACATGTTTGTCCACAGCTTTCAAAACTTTGGTGTTATTGACAGGATGAATCTCAATAAGTAGTGTTAGACATTTAGAAACTGTGGAAAGAAAAAAAAAATGCTTAGAACTACAAAAGTTACACATCGTGTGCTATAAACAGCAGAACTTATAAATACCAAAGAATAAATTATCTCCAAGATAAACCTTTGCATTTCTTTAATTTGAAAGGGTCTCCAAAACAAGGATTTACTGCTAAATATAAATAATTGCTTGTTCAATTGAAATTACTCAAAGTTCAAAATTTTAGCTTCATGTTATATGCCTCGCTTCTGAACACTGTACACTTCCTAGATACCGAAAAGGAGGATAAATGTAAAGATCCCTAAACAAGTGTACTTGCATGTAGTTAAGAGTTAGAACAGATTTATTTTAAAAACTTAGAACAGATACATGTTAAACTTAGACCAAAGAAAGATAGCATTCTAATATGTTTTTATACTGTATGGTAGTTAAAGGTAACTATATTTATTATTCTAATAGCAGTATATCTTTAATGGTTTATTGTACAAGTTCTTGAGTAAATTAATTTTGTATATTTTTTAAACAAGGCTGTAGCATGTCCAGGAAAGAAGGAATGTACCTGACTTGCAAATTAAAAACACATAGAGACCCATATAAATAAAGTACTTGTTGGATATTCTGCAGAATTTCATTATTTTGAGATGTGTAGGAAAGAAAAGAAAAAAACATTTACTACCATTTTGCACAAAGTCACAAGGAAACAAGCTAAGATTTTGAAGTTCTACAGAATTTGCATTCCATTTTTCCAAATAAAAATAAATAAAAAAAAATACATGTTGAGACAATTTCATTTTTCCATGTTCTTTCTCCCTTATTCTAAATAAGTACTGATTTAATTTGTGACTCACTTTCCCATAATTTTCACAGGTTTCTTTAAAAATATGCAAAACTTCCATTCATAATTTAGAGGGCTAAGACAGAAATGAATGAAAAAAGAAGATCCGCTGTGGCAACCCCTAACGGGAGCAGCCAAAAGAAGAGGAAAAGCATATATTGCAAACCCGATTTCCACAAAAATCTAACATAATTAGATTGAAAAAATACTAGCCCCAATTTAACTTCTGTGGCATTAATTCTGAACATAGCTTGGAATTCTATGCAATTACGGCTCCCCAACTCCCGAGTCAGACTTGGGGTGATAGGAATGATCAGCTTTACAGTCTTAAGCCTGAATAACTCTCAGGTTAGCGTTCTGCTACAATCTAGTGGATAAAATAAACCAATGCTGCAAAAAAAAAAAAAAAAAAAATCATGAACATTTCTACGTGTTTTGACACTCTAAAATAACATCAGTATTTATAAGTGTGGCAGAGCCTTCACCCAAACAGGGATGTGCAGACAGGAGAGGCAAATGTCATCATGAAAAGTAAACAAACTAATAATGATGACATAAAACACATTTCTCCACTGGTCTGTGCTATAAATTTATTTTCTGTATGATTCCAATAATATTTATCATTTTTATAGTCAAAATCACTGAATTTGCGGATTTCCTGTTCAAATATATAGGAGAAACACGAGATGTGGCAGCGACGAGCCTCACCTCGGACTGCACTATCCCTCACACACATGGGTAATGTATGCAATTGCCGCGTGCCTGCTGCTGTCTCTCGGTATGTCGCCAACATAATGTCTGCAGACATGTTTATTATGCACCCTGATTTTCCACAGTCTGGCTAATATCTTTAATGAATGTGTGTGACATATTTAGTCTTACTGATCGGACATAAAACCACAGTGAAAGGGCACAAGGTGAGGCAGATAGTACCGTGCCACACTGAAGGGGGAGGATATGAGCCAAACAGGTTCTTGCTGCTGCTGTTCTTCTATGCAGGCGCTCTAGGCGCCAATAAGTTAGGGATATCAGGAAGTCAAGTGCACTGCAGTGGTCCGTTTGTTTTAATTTTTTGTTCCAACTGACTGCCAAAATGGAAGCTTATATATCTAAGCTTAAAAAATTCTCAAAACTGGACTTTCAATCAAAACAGGAAGTGATAAATAACAGACCAATGCTGGAGCTAAAAGATTTGCTTCAAACTAAAGAACAAAAGACAACTCGCTTTTTTCAAATGGAGTGATACACCTGAAAAGACTGTAGCTGTCCTACAAGAAACAGCCTTTACTGCTTTCTGTGCTTTTTGTTCTCAACTCAATGTTAGGACTAACATGGAATACTGTAATATGGACGATGTATCAAAATTCCTCAACAAATATGAAAGATTGACTACTCACATTCAAAGCCCAACTACTTTAAAAACATTTGGAACCACAAGGATCGATTTGGCCTTGAAAGAACAGCAGACACTAAATATTAGCATCCACAATGCTAAGGTAAAAGAAAACACGAAAGATTTTAAAAAGACCTAATTAATGCATCCTGCTTCCTAGCCAAACAGGAGGTGGCATTTCGTGATAATGATGAGAGTAGAAGCTCTTCTAATCGTGGCAGCTATGTAGAGCTATTACATGCTTTTGCTGGGAAAGATGAAAGGATAGCTAGACATTTGGAGACATCCACTGTGTTTTTTGGCTTGTCAAACAGAATAGAGAACGATTTAATTCAATCATTCAGTGATGTGATTAGAAATTATATTAAAAAAGAGGTTAATGCAGCTCTATTTGTTGCTGTAAAAGTAGATGAGACAATGGATGTCACAAACAAAGCCCGGATCTCTGTCAGTTTGCGCAATGTGGCTAAAAGTGAAGGAGGTGTTTTTGGGATTTGATGATTTGAGTGAAGATAGACAATCCCTGCTGAACTAAGTATGTCTTGGGAGTGTTGGAGAAATACAACTGTTTTGAAAAACTAGTAGCTCAGACGTATGACTGAGCTTCTGTGATGGCATCAGAGCTTAATGGGGTGCAGGACAAAATTAAAAAAAAGGTGCCCAAGGACATGTTTACTCACTATTATGCACACAAATTGAACTTTGTGCTGTTACATTCAGCAAAATACATGCTTGAGTGTAGAACTTTTTTTTTTTTTTTAAAAAAAACAGTTGAGGGACTAGGGACAATTTTGAGTAAGTCTACAAAGAGCACCCACTTACTGGATGATGTATGATGTTGTAAAGCGATGTTTACCAAGGGCAGCGCCCACAAGATGGTTCTCAAACTCTTGGCTGTTGCAGACAATAAGCATGTATCAATCTGATCTGACCCTAACCCTGATCTGATTTTTGTATTATGAGTGAAAATCCTGATAGGATAATGACACTCTAATGATGGCTGCTGAATATGATCGGTGGCTGTCAAAAGCATCAACGTGTTTTTTATTTATGGTATATGAGGGCATTTTCAGTCAAACCGAAGCACATTATAGATTGCTGCAAAACAAAGTCATGGACATTGGATATTGTTCTGCGCAAATCCGCGACACAATTGGAGTTGTTGAACACTTGAGACAGGAGTTTGACACATTCTATGAGGGATTTGAGCAGAAGTGCACCACACTTGGCCTGACAGATAGTGGAAGTAAACAAATGTGTTTTTTTTTTTTAACATTCTGGATAACATCAGTGTTCAAATGAAAGCTAGTTTTGACCATTTTGGTGAGCTAGCTTTCCTTGGTTTGGTTGATTGTGCAAAATTTAATAAAATGTCACAAAATTTTGATGACACCAAACTGCAGAGCCTGTCAGAATATGCAAGGTTCTTTGACTTTGTTAGTCTAAAGGCTGATCCCATTTGATTGTACAGCTGACAAACAGTAAGGAATGAATGTAAATATCTTGGACAGCTTCTCAGCTTTTTGGTTCAGAAGGATCTGATGCAGACTGTTCCTGAGGCGACAAAGTTACTTCTGCTGGTGCTCACTGTACCAGCTACAATGGCATCTGTGGAAAGGACATTCTCTGCATTGAAAATACTGAAAACACACAGTAGGAATAGTACAGATCTAGGACGACTTTCCTCCTTGGTGATAACCTCCTTTGAGGCTGAGAGTCTTTTAAAAATATATGAAAATAAGGATGACTCTTACAAGAAAGTGACAGAGATTTTCGTGGAGAAGAATAGGCACATGGACTTCATTTACAAATAAAGGTAAGACTATTAAGAGTTTTCAATTTTATAAAAAATAGGGTCAGACTAAGAAAAAAAACAACCCAATATTTAAAAACTACATTTTCACCTTAAATAAAATATTCTTTTGTTAAACAGTCTGTATTAAATTGATTAAAGAATCAGAATTGAAAGCTTTTAAAAACAGCCAAATATTTCAATTAAGGTCAAAATTGAAATCTGTTTTTTTTTTGTACACCACTCTATACTTTCATTTGTATTGAATGAGTATGAATTGTAGAACTGAAATTTAGAACACATGGAAGGGTGCAGAGCAAATGCACTCTCTTCACTCTCTATGTAACGTTCTTTCTTAGCCAATATGTACCTTACCTATGTGTGTATAAATAATGCTGATGAGATATGAAACATAACCAGCAGTAAATGTGCATGCTGCCAATTGAATAGTGAGTAAGCTACTCTTTTGGATTCATATATTTGTAAATCTGACTCTAAAGGAGTCAGTACCTCAACAGACATGAACCTCCCCACACGTCACTGCACCCAAAATATAATGGCGTTTAAAAAGAGAAGCTGTAAAGTGAACATTAAAACAAACTGAAACAGAAAGCATTAATTCTCTGATCTCCTGGCTGATATCACCCTCTCCCATGACAAAGTATTTATTGTTGGTGATTTCAACATTCACGTTTGTTGTCAATCGAAACCTTTGGTCAAAGACTTTTTATCACTATTGGACTCATTTGATTTTATACAGTATATTAATATGCCAACTCACTCTCTCAGTCACACCCTTGATCTTGTTCTTACTCGTGATATTTCATTGAATAATATTGATTTATGTGATGTTTCTTTCACTGATCACTTTTCTGTAATGATGGATCTGCATATTACTGTTGATCTCCCAACTAATAGCCGTCCACCACGCTGCTCGGGCTTTTTAAATTCATCCAACCATTTTCTCTAGTCTTGATGTGCATGTCCAAAATAATGGTATCGATGATTCTGTCTTAATATTTAATTCTTCTTGTAAAACGGTTTTAGACTCAATTGCTCCGCTCAAGATAAGCAGTAATAAGGGAAGACCTGCTCCCTGGCTAAATGAAACTACGTGATCACTGCGCCGCGCCTGTCGAACTGCTGAATGGCGTTGGAAAAAAGATGGACTGACTATCTCTAAACAGATTTTCAGGACTTCTCTTTTCAATTTCCAGGCTGAAGTTAAGAAATCGAAACATGACTTCTTTGCCGATTTCCCGCCATTCAAACAATCCTAGGGTTTTATTTAATTCAATTAATGTGGCCATTCACCCTCATTCTATGATGGGATTAAATAGCACTGTTCATTCATGTGAGTAGTTTCTATCATTCTTTGTCAGCAAAATTGATACTATCCGTCATGGCATTGTTCAAACTGGCTATGAACTTCCTACTGTTAATCATGACATTGTTCTAGATTCCTTTGATCAAGTCTCACTTTCACTGCTAAAAAGAACTATTGACACCCTTAAACCAGCTTCCAGCCCCCTCGATATTGTACCACCACGTCTCTTAGTGGAAGCCTTTGATGTGTTGGGCCCATCTTTACTAGACATTATAAATGATTCTATTAGTTCGGGGGTTTTGCCCTCATTGTTTAAACATGCTGCAGTATGTCCCCATCTAAAAAAGCTTTCGTCCAATTTCCCAGCTGCCATTTCTGGCTACAATTCTAGAAAAAATTATTTATAATCAATTGGTCAATCACCTTAACACCAATAATTTATTTAAGACCTACCAATCTGGTTTTAGGCGTTATCATGGTGTTGAAACGGCACTCCTGAAAGTGTTCAACGACATCTCTCTTATTACTGACTCAGGTGATGCGGCAGTCCTTGTCCTCCTTGACCTGTCCGTCAACTTTGACACCATTGACCATGAAATATTGTTGATGCGGCTCGAACACCTTGTTGGGATTAAAGGGGCTGCTCTTAACTGGTTCAGGTCATATCTAACTAGTAGACACTTTTCAGTGACTTTAAATTCCTCTTTTTCATCTACTGCTCCTCCTAAATATGGTGTTCCTCAGGGATCCATTTTGGGTCCTATTTTATTCTCTATATACCTTCACCCAATTGGAGCGATTTTTTGGAAATTTAACATTTCTTTTCACTGCTATGCTGATGATACTCAAGTTTATATTCCAGTCTGCAACTCTGCAACAAATCAACTCCATAACTGTCTATCTGAACTAAGATCATGGATGGCTAATAGTTTTCTTGATCTAAATCAAAATAAAATGGAGGTGCTTATAGTGGGTCCACCAGCTAAAGCCCAAATTGGTCTTGGACTTCTTGGCTCTTTCTCTGTCTTTTCCAAACCTCAAGTCTGCAATCTTGGTGTTGTCTTTGACAGTAACCTCTATTTTGAGAAACAAGTAAATTCTGTAGTCAAGAGTTGCTTTTTCCAACGTTTGTCTATTAGGTAAGATCAAGCCGATTAGCAAATCTCTGATACACAGGTTACAGCTGGACAAAAAATGCTGCCTGTCACTTTCTGGTTGGGGCAAGGAAGTATGACTCTGTTTCTCCTATTTTAGCTTCTTTACACTTGCTGCCTGTCAGTTTTCGAATTGATTTTAAAATCTTGCTGCTAGTTTTTAAATCTTTACATGGGCTCGCTCCTGCCTATTTATCTGAATTGTGTGTTTTACACCAGCCATCCAGAGTGCTTAGATCTTCTGGTCAGTTGTCTCTTGTTGTCCCTCGTACCAAATGTAAAACCATGGGGGACAGGTGTTTCTAAAGAGATGTGTTCATAAAGAGTAAAAATGTCATGCTTTGTATAAAAAAAACTAGGAGGGCATTCCTACTACTGAGACCTAATTCTAAAGTCTGACCAGACTCAATATAAAAACAGACAAAAGGATAATAAATTTTTAGCTGAACAAACATATTAGCAGAAATTTCAAATTGCAACTGCAGGGATTAACAATTCAGTCAGCACTAAATTATGCAAGATCGTTCAGAATATTCATATATTTATATCAGCATTGATGATAATGAACACGGCAATCCATTATCACCAATGCTTTTCACAAGTCCTCTTAAATTTTTAGGTATTTACCTCCAAAAACAAGAGATTAAGAAGATTATACAAAAACACCAAAGCATGATTTGCATTTTATTATTAGTACTCCAAATCCCCTGACAGCCTTTTCCAGAGCAATATTTTAAGCTACAATACTTGCTCATTATCTTAATTTACTCAGATGGAAGAATCCTATTCATTCTCTAAAATTTGGAAGAACTACTTTTGCTTAAACTTAGAAACTTGCCATCATGACACAGCCAAATATGCCACCTGCCAGAAAAATCAGAAAATGAAGATTTTAATTCCATTTAGATTTTCATCAAAATACTAAAATTCAGACAAACACTTAAAAATTAAACACTAATGATTGCTTTTGACACGGGGAGAAAAAGAAAGTGAAAAGTGTAGACTTAAGGTTCAATAAAAAGATGGCAGTGCGCCATGTTTCACATTATTATGGGAAGCATGTTAATGGTAAAGAAAGAGTGCAATGAGGCCTAAGGCTGATGAATCAATGGCTGGTGAAGCAGACGTAAGAATGTCTTCATGGGCAGCATTGTGCTACTACTATGCAGATATCACCAAAAAAAACCTACAAAACAGTTGTACGCTTGGCCTTATTTAATATGAATGCAGCTTAAGATTTCAATGAAAGCTGGGATGTACAACACTGTTATAGTCATCTGTAAAAACAGTAAAATGCATTAAATAATGTAATATTAAATTTGCAACGTGCATTGAATTTAAGGGTATTGCCATTCTCAATTTATGTAAGAAACTGTAATGATGAATTAAATTACCTGGCCGGAAGTGATCTTTCAAATGGTCCGTCTTCTGCAAAATACTAACAGCTAAAATGAAAGACAGATTTTTAAGCCAAGAAGAGACACATTGTGTACAACAATATAATGCAACAAATATAGCTTAATAAGTTATATTAACTAATTTTATTCAAGTGCTTAGAAACTGTCCCAGTAAAATTTTCTTCTAAAGAAAACTGATCTGCCTACTCCATGTTTCTCAGACTAAAAGACAGAAAACAAATGAGCTCCAGTGGTTCAGTTTTAAAAAAAGATAAATAATTTAACTTTAACAAACACAGTGACGCTTATAACATATCACTAGTAAAATCAAATTAAGAAATGGTATAGATATATCAGAAAACAGGCTAATGATATCTCAAAAATACACCAAAATTATATTGTACTGTATTAGTATATGCATTATTAAGATTATGACATACAGTACCCAACAGTGTGTTTGCTCTGTTGACGGAGCAGCTGATAATGGAAACTTCTTTCTCAAAGGAATAGAGAATCTGAAAATAATTTCAATATTATATAATTTATTCCAAATAAACAATAACAAAATCATCACATTTAAACAAGTAAGTTTTATTGCTTCACCATTACAAAATAATATTCATGAGACATTCACTGTTTCACATGATTTCTTTTTCTGCCAGATGTTACATCCTCATTGTGCAACTCAGCCCATGATATTGTCAGCTAACTGCTGAATCCTTAATCTGAACAGTTTGCATGCAAGTTTCCACCACAATAAGGAAGCTCACAAAGATGGGCACAGAAATTGGCAAAAATGCCACCGAATACACAAAACAGAAATCAATTTAAAAAGCAAATTAACAGCACAGTGGTGGATGAACTAGTTCTGCTACTTAAACAGATCCAGTGTTTGCTATTGGAATCCAACACGTGATCAGTCTCGATTTAGAAAATGCCAGTGTTTTCATATGAATTCTTATGGATGCACCAGTTTTGTCTGTCACACCCCCAAAGACATGGAAAGAAAGTGGACTAGTGGCAGTAAATTGACCGTAGAGAGAATGTGAATGAGCACCGATGAGAAAAAGAACTCCACCCTGAATTCTAGTAAGTGTACTTTATTTCATAGGCTCCCCAATATTGTTAACTATAGCAGATGGATGAAAAATATTTGTGTGAAATGAAACAAAAATGCATAAAACAATATTTAACTTGTAGCTTATTTCAACATGTTACTGAATAATATATTCTATATAATATTCTCCAGTCCTGTTCAATCTATATACATCAGACTTCCAATACGACTCGGAGTCCTGACACGTGCAAAAGTTCGCTGATGACACTGCTATTGTGGGCTGCATCAGGAGTGGGCAGGAGGAGGAGTATAGGAAACTAATTAAGGACTTTGTTAAATGGTGCGACTCAAACCACTTACACCTTAACACCAGCAAGACCAAGGAGCTGGTGGTGGATTTTAGGAGGCCCAGGCCCCTCATGGACCCTATGATCATCAGAGGTGACTGTGTGCAGAGGGTGCAGACCTATAAATACCTGGGAGTGCAGCACGATGATAAATTGGACTGGACTGCCAATACTGATGCTCTGTGACGGAAAGGTCAGAGCCGACTATACTTTCTTAGAAGGTTGGCATCCTTCAACATCTGCAATAAGATGCTGCAGATATTCTACCAGACGGTTGTGGCGAGTGCCCTCTTCTACGTGGTGGTGTGCTGGGGAGGCAGCATAAAGATGAAAGACGCCTCACGTCTGGAAAAAATTGTTAAGAAGGCAGGCTCTATTGTAGGAATAAAGTTGGACAGTTTAACATCTGTGGCAGAGCGACGGGCATTAAGCAAACTCCTGTCAATCATGAAGAATCCACTGCATCCACTGAACAGTGTCATTGCCAGGCAGAGGAGTAGCTTCAGTGACAGACTTTTGTCACTGTCCTGTTCCACTGACAGACTGAGGAGATCGTTCCTCCCCCACACTATGCGACTCTTCAATTCCACCCAGGGGAGTAAATGCTAACATTACTCAAAGTTATTGTCTGCTTTTACATGCATTTTTATTACCGTACTATTTAATTTAATATTGTTTTTTGTATCAGTATACTGCTGCTGGATTATGTGAATTTCCCCTTGGGATTAATAAAGTATCTATCTATCGAATAAACGTATCTCTGGATTCCACAAATGAAATACATGTTCAGAGAGTTTGTGTGCTGGTAAGAAGAATGCCCCTAATGTGTTCACATTTGAAATGTCGCAGGTATCTTAATTGTGGAAAAAAACAGTTTAACAAAAATGAAGTCAACCTGGACACCAACTCACCAGTCTTCAAAAGAAACTAACATAGAAGAGGCTACAGGTATATTTTAATAAGACCCTAAATATTTTTCAGTTGTATTTTACAGCTTTTAGGAGAAAAAAAGTTTTCTGTTGGGATAAAAAAAATATATGGAAATCCTGAACGAATTTGGATGAATCCAAATTGATTTGAACCTTCTCAGCTAAGCAAAAGCATTTAAACTATGAGTTTATGAGGAAAAAAATATATTACTATAACACATACAATAAATAATGCTTTCCACTGTACTCTAGTCAATTATCATCATAATTATCATCAATTCAATGGCCCACCACTTACTAAAGTTATGGAATGAATGTACTACAATTTTAAGGCAAAAAAAACTTTATTCTGTTCCACCCTGTACATGTCAATCTCCCATTTCAGCCTTTTCTTTTTAAATCTGTGGATCTCTACACGGCTAATATGTTTGGATCTTTTGAACAATTAAGCTCCAGATTTATTCTCCCAGCAAAATACCTTCCACTATATGCAAATTATAAGATTTGATAAAAGCTATTACTGAACTTTATAAATCCTAATCCATGTCTATATTTGTAGTTATACTAACTAGTGTGATTGAAGATTGAAATAGTACCTGCATAGTATATAAGTCACAGAATTTGCTATTTACTGATCTTAGGGAGCAATAGGAAAGAGAGTTATCAATTTACATTTCAAAAAATGAGTGAAATTTCATCTATTGATAAAGTACTAGTTCAATATATACCAAACAAACCATAATTCAATTATATGTTTTCAATGATCACATGTATCTTACTTACATTTGTACCCAGGGCAACATTCAACTAGTGAGTAATGTTATCAAGCATGTGCCTAACCAGATCACATGTTTTGGGAATGTCCTTCACTTAAACTATTTTGGACAAAAGATTTGTACCATATATCTCTCTCAGTATGCCTCAGGTTTACAACCACTCCTACTGCCTTAACAGCAATATTTGGATTTCTAACAGATGGATTAAAAGTGTGCCACAAAAAATCAGTTATAACATTCTATCCTATGCTATACCACTTTCACAAAGACTTATTTTACTCAACTAGAAGAATCGCAATCCACCTTCTATGCTGTAACTTTCTGTGGGAAAGCAATGTTGTCTATTATCTCAGTTTTAAAAAAATCTAATTCTCTTTGGATCTGTTCAGACCTTTTGGCAAGAACTCTAAAATGAACATGCCAGACACGTAGTTAACATATTTTTTACAAGACCAAGAAAAATTACTTGACAGATTTTTTTTTTTTTCTAGATTTTCTTAGTATGATCATTCTGAACATTTTTAATTGGTTATTGAACCAATGTAAGTGAAAAGAAAGAAGTGGAAAGATAGCATAATTTTTCTTGATGCCTGACTGGATAACTCCATTCACATATTTTTCAAACATTTACAAACTAACATACAATTATTGTGTGATTGTTCCACTATTACAATGAACTAGGAGAAAACAAACGACTGAGCAACTTTGAAAATATCCAAGAAATTTATTAGCACAAACATCTGACAAATGCAGAAGGCTCAAGAACAGACAAGCAGTGCCATGAACCTCTTTTCTTTTCTTTATATTTATATATAATACGTTATCATGACTGTTCGTTTGTCTGTCCAGGATTTTAAATCATCTGTAGCTCGCAAACCGTTTGACCAATTGACCTGAAATTTGGTACACATATACTACATGACGTCTACTATCTGCTTTTGTGTTGATGATTGACCTCCAAGGGTATTCCTCTTTTTAATTTTTATTTTATTTTATTGTAAAATCAACTCTTGGCAGTAGGCAGCAGGGCGGCCGTGCAGTGCATGCATATTGGGGCTGTTCTCATCCTTACCACCTTCACCATCACTTCCCCTACCTTTTCATAGCTTAAATCATTCTTGAGGCAGATTGAACACTTAAATGCCAGCTTACGTGAAAAATTAGAGAAAATGTTTTTGCAACACAAACACTGACTTAATTCTAACGCAAAAAGATGCCGACAAAAGAAGAGAAGGGCGGCCACTAGGGTGGAGAAAAGAAGAGCTGCTGAGGAAGCAGCAAACGCATCAACCACTGAGCAAACGAATGCTAAATGTACAGAGAAAGAGGATGAAATGTATAAGACAAGTGTATTCACTGCACGTTATTGTGCAGTGCGCCGTTACTGGTATTAAATGAAATGCAAAAACTCTGGTAAGTCCGGTCTAAGGGCCAGGGTTGACCCAAGTCATGGAAAAGATGTAAATACATCAGTAATGTTCCTGAGTACTTCGGAAAGACCTGCTGAGGAAACAATAAACATGCTGCATCGTATGGCAACACAAGTATATAAGAAAACGATAATCAATGAACTGTAAAGTCAACTATTGTATAATAGTTTTTGTGTTATTTCATATAACAAATATATCAATACCATCTCAAAACATTCTACAAATGTATTTTAAACATAAATATGTTAAAAATCAGATCAAATACAGCATACTATAAAGTGCATATTTAAAGTAAAAAATATTGTTTACAATAAACTTTTCCTTAGATTTAGACTTTTAGATTATACCTTGTTTTGTCTTGAAGACGGATCATAAATTCCCACATATGTACTTCCATAAGCACCCTGCCAAAGAAAAATAACACTTTCACTTAACACACAGCAACTAATACTGACTTATTTGGATAACAAAAATACAATGCATCTGGACAGTATTCACAGCGCATCTCTTTTTCCACATTTTGTTATATTACAGCCTTATTCCAAAATGGATTAAATTAATTTTTTTCCTCAGAATTCTTCACACAACACCCCATAATGACAACATGAAAAAAGTTTACTTTTTTTAGGCAGCAAGTTAACAGTCAGTTCTTAAAGGTGATGTGTTGGAAGCAGAAAAATGGGAATGCGTAAAGATCTGAGCGACTTTGACAAGTGCCAAATTGTGATGGCTAGTCAACTGGGTCACAGAATCTCCAAAACAGCGGGTCTTGTGGGGTGTTTCTAGTATGCAGTCGTTAGTACCTACCAAAATTGGTCCAAGACAGGACAACCAGCAAAGCGGCAATAGGCTCTTGAGCTCAATGATGCATGTGGGGAGTGAAGGCTAACCCATCTGGTCTAATCCCATGAAAAACATTTAAAATATAGTGACATTTTCCCTATACCTTATAGTTCTCTCCCTAAACTATCTTATAAAGACACACATCACTTCTGTAAATCATTTCAATTAGTCACTGAAACCTGACAAAGTTAAAAAGATATTACCTTCCATGTGTACAGGATGCAGCCATTTCCTTCCACATTGACAATCTGAGCTTTTCTCTCATGAGGAAAAGTAGCTGTTTCTACAAAAAAATGTTTTACATAAATAAATCTATACTAATAAAAAAGGCAAAGCCCTCCCTCCCTCCCTTCCTTCCTCCCTCACTCACTCACTCACTCACTCCCTCCCTCCCTCATCACTAATTCTCCAACTTCCCGTGTAGGTAGAAAGCTGAAATTTGGCAGACTTATTCCTTACAGCTTACTTACAAAAGTTAAGCAGGTTTCATTTCGAAATTCTACACGTAACGGTCGACAACGTCAGCCATGTTGAACTTTCTTATTTATGGCCCCATCTTCACGAAATTTGGTAGGTGGCTTCCCTGCGCTAACCAAAACCGGTGTACGTATTTATTTCGATGGTATGATGCCACTGTCGGCCGCCATATTGAAGTTTCCAATGTCACTAATTCTCCAACTTCCCGTGTAGGTAGAAGGCTGAAATTTGGCAGGCTCATTCCTTACAGCTTACTTACAAAAGTTAAGCAGGTTTCATTTCAAAATTCTACGCGTAACAGTCATAACAGTCGACAACGTCCGCCATGTTGAACTTTCTTATTTATGGCCCCATCTTCACGAAATGTGGTAAGCGGCTTCCTTGCGCTAACCAAAACCAATGTACGTACTTATTTCAGTGGTATGATGCCACCATATTGAACTTTTCAACGGTCTTTGTTACTTATGGGCCCATCTTCAAGAAATTTGGTACGCGGGTTCCCAATGCTAACTGATTCCTAATTACGCATATATATACGTCCATAGCCTGCAGCTCAGTCACTGTGTGAGGCGGTGTTGGGTTCCCCCATCCCAACGCCTCCCACGTGGTTCGCTGCCTGCTTATATAAGGTCTTCCGTCGCTCCGGTCTCTACATTCCCTTCCTTGCTACGCCTTGCTAGGGATTCACGTCTCTCTGCTGATAACTACAGCCTTTTAATGTAATCCATGGCTTCTCCGATGTTTTATTGTTCATTTATTATGATTATAGTTATGGTGTAGCTATTTTAGACTTACTTTACATTGTTCAGGTACCCATTTCCTTTATCATTCCAACCGTATGCCCATTAACATGTCTATCGAGGTGATCACCATCGATCAAAGAACTGTCACTTACCGAGTGGTTTCATGTTACATATTGCACGGCCGTATCAGGCTCACTCTTGATATCCGGAGGAACATTGTGTCTTATGTATTGAATGACTAGGGCAGGTTGAAGGTGTGGATTGATGACGGTACAGGAGATAATTATACTACACAGGAGCACTATAAGAGTGAAATGCTTAAGCCCTTCACCTATGGATCTGCATGTGAGTTGATGGCTGACACTGAATTGTTCGGTTGTCGCTTTCAAGTGTACCGAAATGGCCAAATATTTTACACCTTTCGACAACCGCCAATGCCTCTTAAACATCTTAGATTCACAGGTGACGATTTCAGTAGTGGACACTTTTATGTTTATGAATGTTTAAACTCTCAAAAGCTGGATGTGAAATTATCGATGAAACCAGTTCTATACTTACAACGCTTGACAGATGCCGAATGTCTCTTCAACACAAGTCCTACAAATACTGTCGTAATTGAAACAAACCATGAAACTCAAACCGATTATGCCAGCAGCAATCCAAGCTGTGAGATTTGAGACAAGATTACTGTTCACATGGCCAACTGTAAGTTACATGCTCAAGAGTAAGCTCAGCGCACAGCTTGGTCATGTTACAACCGGAGGGCCGAGCTCACAATGTGGTATACAAAGAGATCCTTAACAAATAATTATTGGTATATTTTCCCTCAGTTTAAAATGGTTTAATTTTCTTCTTAATAAAAATTTTAAGGCAGTACTTCGCCGCTGCAAAGCGTGGGTATTTTGCTAGTATACTATATTAAAAACTTGATTAACAAACATATTTCGGTTTAACTTTTGCCTTACAATGTAAAAGTAATGTTATTTGCCGCTGCATACATTTGTTAGAGGATATGAATCAAAAGTTAACATTTTATTTTTAATATTGTGTCACCAACTACATTAAACCTCAGAAGAGATTACTACAGTGGCTAGAAATACTGAACAAAAGGCAGTATGTAGCTAAGTAGTATTCATTCATAAAAATTCTAAAGGTTTTAAATGTATTCTGACGAAAATGCAAAGTTTAAAAAGGTAATCATCTATATAAAAATGCCCCATATACAGTATATATTATTACCAGAAAAGGATGTAAAACAATATCCCTTCCACATTGGCATTGTGAAAAAACAGCAGTCTGTTTCACAGATCCGCCTTAAAAAAAGGACAAATGTTTGTGCATCTGTGTGTACATCTGGATTGCAATGTTTCCATCATTTCAACGGATGGTGCATCACAAACATTAATACTGATTTTAACCATCCCATACCAAATGACATACAGCAGAGACATGTGCATTTTGCATTTGTCATTTCAACAGATGGCAAATCACAAACATTAACAGTACTTTTACAAATCTCAAGCTAAATGGCAAATAACAAAGACATGTATTGTATTTGTTATTCCAACAGATGATGCATCACAAACATTTGTAGTAATGCATTTTATTATTTATTACTATATGCATTACAAAATACATTCCAAAATATGGTGCACTGCAAACGTTAATACTAAGGTCTACATTGATCACTTAGATTTCAATCTGCTTTAGATGGGTAGCATAGCTAGTATAGATTACTTTTTACTAGGCATTATCTATAAGAGCTTTAAGAATAGAAATGGAGAATGAAAAAAATTACTCCTGATTTCACTCAAGACATTTGCCACCTAAAATGAAAACAGAAATAAGTAAGACTAATTGAATGAGTTTCACTCATCTTGGCGACGACCCAATTCAGAAACTAAAAGTTAAACATATGAGAACTGTGGCAGAAGTCCAGAGTTCCAGGTACAACATGTTCATATTTTTCACATGTAACTGCTATTATTATCAATCAAATGGACAGCCTTCTGTCAACTGAGACAAAGCTGTTTTTTTCCTGCTCAAATGCAAGTTATCCTATGGAACTTCACTATTTTAAGCTGTTTCACATATTTTAAATTCTCCGTAAATAGCAACAGAGTTTAAAAAGCACTTTTAAATTTAAAATTTATGCCTCTTTTAATATCACAACGTATTCTTTCTGAAGTATGAAGAGTTGAAATAAATAATTTGCTATTTCTACAATTTTAAATTTAAATAAATAAATACAGTAAATTTCCACTCCTATCTAGCCAAAAACAAAGATTTGGCAAGGAAAAACTGTATTAGTAAAGAAATACCGAAACATCCACAGAATGCAAAAAAAAAACAGGGTAAGAAATATAAGTACAGTATATTAGAATATAGTATACTGTATATTAAAAAAAATGTGCTATGCTGTTTTTCCTGTCAGCACATAATTTTCTGTAGCTGTAAGACAGCTGAATAGTCAACATAAGGGTGTGTAAATGTTGCTCATTTAAGAAATCTGGTGGTTATTTTCCTTCAAGTATAATACAGACACTACTTAAACAAAAGATATCTGAACAGCTTTAAGGAACAACTACAAAAATGTAGGAATCCCATTCAGGCTTTTTTAACCAGTCTGTTTGCACAATTCACCATGGGTGGAAACATCTGCTTACAGTATATACCAATACAAAAACATTTTGCTTTAAAGCCTCAAGTCTGGCAAATGGATAAGTAATTGACTATCTTTAGATACTAAAGGAGAAGAAAGCAAAAGAACAGAACACTTATTAGTGCAGCAGATGATTGTTTCCTCTTTTTTTAACTACCTTTTTACCATTATATTTTACGGATTTTTAAATATTGTGGTCCATATTGTATCCCGGCCAATACCCTCAGGCCGCCAGAGGGAGCCCTCCCAGCGGCATGGAAGGTCTTCGAATTCCAGCAGAGCCTCATGGACATTGTAGTTTTTATGGACAGCCCTGGATACCGTGGGGGCCACCAGGAGCCGCTCTAGGGAGGCTTGGGGAGCCTTATTTGCCCTATAACCCGGAAGTTCGTCAGAGGAAGAGTGTCGGGCTTCCGGGGTGAAGAAAAGAACTTTACCTGACCCGGAAGTGATACAGGATCACACGGACTGGGGACTGGGAACACTTCCGGGTCAGGGAATATAAAAGGACTGTGGGAGCTCCCAGACAGCGAGCTGAGCTGGGTGGTAGGAGGGCAACGCGCCTGGGAGTCGGAGGATTGGTTTATTGTGTTTGTGATTGATTTATGAGTAGTGTAGAGTGGAGGGTGCTTGGTGTACTTTGTTATAAGAATAAAAATAATTATTGTAGCACTTTTACCTGGTGTTTGGTGTGGTACCTGAGGGTTCAAGGGAGAGATATATATTGTAGCAGTTGGGGGATCTATCATATTATATCTATTTGCCTTAAATACATAGAGTAGTAATTAAAATACAGTAACCACTGCACATTTGCGAACTATTTGCGATTTTGGTTATTCACAAGATGGCCGTGAATAATAAATATAAATATTTTAGGAGCTTTCTGACAGATTGCAGAAACTTGCAGAGGAGGAATAAGTCAAAAAATATATAAACAATATGGAAAATTATATCACTTAAAATCATAATATATAAATATTAGTGTTATTTAAGATTTTTTGAGTGAGTGCATATTACAGGTATAATTCCATTACAGTGGTTCAGTGATGCTCATTCAAGAAACATTCCTATTAATGCGGCACTCACTCAAGAAAATGTTAGGTTTCTAAACTCTCTTGGGACCTCCCCCAACTGGACAACACACCGAAGAGTGTCCCGAAGTGCGATCATCACATCTGTGGAAGACAGTTTATCCACTGCCGGAGCAACAGCAGGCTCACAGTTCTGCTGTGGCTCTTCACCGAAGCAAACAGAAAAGATCTCGATGGGTGATGCAAGGAACATTGTAAATGAAGGGAACAGGATTACTTGACCACTACCTGGTCACAACCCTGTCTGACTGCTGTGTCTGTGTATAGGAGAGTGGCAGATCACACTACAATAAATATTTTTATAAATTTTTAGGTCCCTGGCAGTTCATTGTAACAGAATTTTACCTGTATATCTTTCAATATTAAGTTATTATTGATAAAAAAGCAAAAAAGAACTGTGAGGTGGCACAGAGTAGGTGTCTGTCCACTGATCTGACGATTGCAAGTTAACCGCAGAAACTCCTTGTGTGGAGCTGCTGATCTAACAGTATTTCACCTGTTTTCCTGTGCTGGACTGAGACTGCAAACACTGTTAGCGGTCAGGATCTCAGCTTTAAGACTCTCCCAACATGACTTCCCTATAACACCCTGCAATCTGCCTCATCCTTTGCCTGTGCAGTTTTACCATCAGCTCTGTTGTACATGGCTTGTCTGGGGACAATGGCAACTCAATCAGCCACACTTTTCTCCAGCTCCATGAGCCCAAAGCTCCATTAACACTTTCCAGCATCTCCTCTGAAGAGCCAGGTAAGTTCATTGTAGGGTTTTGCAGCACTTAGTGCTTAGCTGTGTCGGACATTAGGTTTTTTTCCCCATCCCGCACCTGACACCAACATAGTACTGGTGTCAGATTTACTTTCTCTTTACATGTCTCTTTGAGGTGGCTTGCTATCCTTAAAAGTGCTTCTCATTATTTCAGGTTGGCCATTTTCATAGGTGCCTATACTTATGGTGATGGAAAACCACTTGTCAGTGCTGTTACAATATTAAGAACTGTGAATCCTATTTTCAGTACAATAAATTGAAACAATATGAACGCTTGACTTGTTTAAAACAATTCCACTAACTTAATCATATATTATGTATGTCAAGTATCAAGTATAAAATCTTTTGTGAGTATTCCACCTCTTAAGAGTATTGATGTAAAGTGGACACACACAGTGTATATATATATATATATATATATATATATATATATATATATATATATATATATATATATATATATTTATATATATATATATATATACACACACACACACACACATACACAGTATGTTCCTCAGAACATTACACACTTGAGTGAACAATGAAGACTTAATTCCATTACTGTGGACTACATTCATGACATGTGTAGCTCACTACTGAGCTGATGTTAATTCCCTAAGAAAAAAACTGAATTTTGGTGGCCTGTCATTTACCCAGGCTCCTCTGTACTTCAGATTCTCAAAACTTTGCCCTGTATGGTCAAAACACTGAAAAATAAGCAGCATAGCCAAATGTTTCTGCATTTATTCACGTGAACAGACATAATCTCTGAGAATC
Source organism: Polypterus senegalus (assembly GCF_016835505.1). Taxonomy (NCBI): domain Eukaryota; kingdom Metazoa; phylum Chordata; class Cladistia; order Polypteriformes; family Polypteridae; genus Polypterus; species Polypterus senegalus. Next base: position 41,827,156 of record NC_053161.1, read on the forward strand.
ATCCAATGAGAGCACACTAACTGCCACTAAAAATATACAACCAAAAAAAGCTGTAGCTTAGACAGGGAATCATGCAACGCAAAAAAAACTTACAACAATACCCTCATCTGTATGACACAAATAATACTGCTCAGATCTATAAAGGCTGAAAGATTACCCATGACACCAATAAAAACAAAAACAAAAATACTGACAACTTGACCTTGAAAGGGCTTCATTTTTAGTAATGCTCTGACAGAAATACAATCTACAGTATAGAAAGAAGAACACATCATGTTTCAAGAATAGTGAAAACTAAAGCATGTGGACTAAAAGCAGAATGAAGTAGAAGAAAGCTCTTTACTTGGTTCACTTGTAATGCTATTCCAACAACAGCATTTATTTATTTTAATATACTGAACTTTGTAATTGTTAAATTATCTATACATTTATCCTTCTTCCTAATCCACTTATCCAGGGCAGAGTTAAGGGGCTGTTGGGGCATATCCCAGCAGTTATCGAGTGCAAAACAGAAACAATACGTGGACAGGGTGCCAGTCCATCGCAGGGCAAATAGGCACACTCTCACTAGGGTCAATTTAGCAATACCAACTCACCCAACCTCAATATCTTCTTGTTGTGAGAGAGCAATACTATCACTTCACCACTGGGCCACCTTGTTTAGATTATATCATTGTAAAAATATTACTGCAAAATATAACTTGAACTGTTGGAAAATAGCAAATTTCATTGTTGTTACAGTTCAGTCACTGTGATCAGGTCAGTACACTTAAGACATAATACAGTAAATACAAATCACCTCAGTCCAAAACAGTCCTACACCATGCCCCCCATGAACAATTTTGCTCTAACCTTTTTAACAGGCCCTGAAAAAAAACTGCATTACCATCATCATTCACAGTTACACCAGTATCACCAGCCCTTTCTTACCTCTTTCATAATTATTCATGCCTCAACCTCCATCACTGGCCGTATGTGTATTTCCTCTTTCATCAACATACATCCCTTCAACTCTATCACCACAAAAACAGACAAAAAACAAGCAAACAAACAAACACACACACACACAAACAGAGGTACCAAGCCTTTCCATATTGAATCAGTAAAATACAAATATAGAGATTGTTGTAAGAAGAAAAGACATGTTTTATGAGTGTAGCCACATTAAATGTTTCAACGTTTGAGCCCACATTGTTGACAAAACCATTTTCCTGGAAGAGTAGGCTCTGAGCCAGATGTACACAGAAACGATTTGGAGAGGAAAAACATTTTTTTAAGAACAAAAGGGATGGCTGCGGTTTATTCTGTGAATTTTCTTTGATGTTCATCATTGGAGGATCAACATCTAAAAACATATGTCAGCGTATTAGCCAAAGGTCTCCTAATACTGAAGTTTGGAAGGTTTACTGCAACATATGGCAAGAGGTAGAATAACTGGACCTGACTATGTAGTAAAGCATTACAATCATGCATTCATCATATAATTTATAAATAGCACCCCTTTCAAATATATATGCCAGCAACACTCATGACAATGACAAAACAATTACATTGTCAATCATGTTACGTAATTATTAAAATGTTTCCTTCTCCACTGCCAAGCGCGGGTATTTTGCTATATATATATATATATATATATATATATATATATATATATATATATATATATATATATATATATATATATATATATATATAGAGAGAGAGAGAGAGAGAGAGAGAGAGAGAGAGAGAGAGAGAGAGAGAGAGAGAGATATGACAACACTCATATCAAAGACAAAACAATTACATTAACAATCATGTTACGTTATTTTTAAAATTTTTCCTTTTCTTTTTCATAATTTCTTTAACACAATACTTCTCCGCTGCGAAGCGCGGGTATTCTGCTAGTATCTTCTATACTAATAAAAGGCAAAGTCCTCACTCACTCACTCACTCATCACTAATTCTCCAACTTCCCGTGTAGATAGAAGGCTGAAATTTGGCAGGTTTATTCCTTACAGCTTACTTACAAAAGTTAGGCAGGTTTCAATTCAAAATTCTACACGTAACGGTCATGATGGTTGATAACGGTCGACAACGTCCGCCATGTTGAACTTTCATATTTATGGCCCCATCTTCACGAAATTTGGTAGGCAGCTTCCCTGTGCTAACCGAAACCGATGTACGTACTTATTTTAATGGTATGACGCCACTGTCGGCCTCCATATTGAACTTTCCAACGTCACTAATTTTCTAACTTCCTGTGTAGGTAGAAGGCTGACCTCATCTTCACGAAATTTGGTAGGTGGCATCCCTGCACTAACCAAAACCGATGTACGTACTTATTTCGGTGGTATGACGCCACTGTCGGCCGCCATATTGAACTTTCCAACGTCACTAATTCTCCAACTTCCCGTGTAGGTAGAAGGCTGATATTTGGCAGGCTCATTCCTTACAGTTTACTTACAAAAGTTAAGCAGGTTTCATTTTGAAATTCTACGCGTAACGGTCATAATGGTCAACAACGTCCGCCATGTTGAACTTTCTTACTCATGGCCCCATCTTCACGAAATTTGGTAGGCGGTTTCCCTGCACTAACCGAAACCAATGCACGTACTTATTTCGGTGGCATGACGCCACTGTCAGCCATCATATTGAACTTTCCAACGTCACTAATTCTCCAACTTCCCGTGTAGGTAGAAGGCTGAAATTTGGTACTTATTTCGGTGGTATGATGCCACTGTCGGCCGACCATATTGAACTTTTCAACGGTCTTTGTTACTTATGGGCCCATCTTCAAGAAATTTGGTATGAGGGTTCCCAACACTAACTGAATTCTACTTACGTACATATATACGTCCCCCATCCCAACGCCTCCCACGTTGTTGGCTGCCTGCCTATATAAGGCCATCTGTCGCTCCAGTCTCTACATTCCCTTCCTTGCTTCGCCACGGGATTCATGTCTCCCTGCTGATAACTACAGCCTTTTTATTTGATCCACGGCTTCTCCGCTGTTTTATTGTTCGTTTATTACAATTATAGTTATTGTGTAGGTATTTTAGACTTACTTTACATTGTTCAGGTACCCATTTCCTTTATCATTCCAACCGTACCCCCATTAACATGTCTATCGAGGTGATCACCATCGATCAAAGAACTGTCACTTACCGAGTGGTTTCCATGCCCGGAGATGGCACCTATCTTTTCCATTCTCTTTGTTACATATTGCAAGGCCATATCAGGCTCACTCTTGATATCCGGAGGAACATTGTGTCTTATGTATTGAATGACTGGGACAGGTTCAAGGTGTGGACTGATGACGATACAGGAGATAATTATTCCACACAGGAGCACTAGAAGAGTGAAATGCATAAGCCCTTCACCTATGCATCTGCATGTGAGTTGATGGCTGCCGGTGAATTGTTCGGTTGTTATTTTCAAGTGTACCAACGGCCAAATATTTTACACCTTTTGACAACCGGCAATGCCTCTTAAACATCTTAGATTCACAGGTGACGATTTCAGTAGTGGACACTTTGATGTTTATGAATGTTTAAACTCTCAAAAGTTGGATGTGAAGTTATCGATGAAATCGGTTGTATACTTAACAACGCTTGACAGATGCCGAATGTCTCTTCAACACAAGTCCTACAAATACTGTCGTAATTGAAACAAACCATGAAACTCAAACCGATTATGACAGCAGCAATCCAAGCTGTGAGATTTAAAACAAGATTACTTTTCACATGGCCAACTGTACGTTACATGCTCAAGAGTAAGCTCAGCGCACAGCTTGGTCATATTACAACCGGAGGGCCGAACTCACAATGTGGTATATAAAGAGATCCATAACAAATAATTATTGGTATATTTTCCCTCAGTTTAAAAAGGTTTAATTTTCTTCTTAATAAAAACTTTCAGGCAGTACTTACGCTCTGCGCTTGGTATTTTGCTAGTATATATATATATATATATATATATATACACACACACACAGTGGAACCTCGGTTTACGAGTAACTTGGTTTATGAGTGTTTTGCAAGACGAGATAAATTTTTTTAATAAAATTTTGACTTGATAAACAAGCGATGTCTTGCAATAAGAGTAGTATGGACACACTTTGTCTGCTGAGCATCATGTGATCACAACTGAGCTGATGGTTCTTCTCTCTCCTTATCTCGCTCGCTCGCCCAGCGCGTCTCTCTCTCTCTCTCTTATCTCGCTTCGCTTCGCGCCCAGTGCGTCTCTCTCTCTCTCTCCTTATCTCGCTCGCTCGCCCAGCGTGTGTCTCTCTCTCTCTGGCAATCATCTCCTATTCTCCGTCTGAGTCTTTGTGCCTCACTCATATACTCAACATCCGTATGAGCGTATACTGTTTACTACAGCATTGTGACTGTGTGTGTGTGCTGTGAAGTGCGAGTCCCCATCTTGCTCCCCAAAACACGGCTGAGTCTCAGTACTTTAACACCAGCTTTATTCAGCTTGAAACAGCAACAGCGCTGTTATTTATTGTAGCGGGATCTTTATAATGCTTCTTGTATAACCCATTGACGACAGGCGTTAATAGCATGTCTGCGATCTTTTTGGATGCGCTTATACGGCAAACTGCTACAGCGCTGGGAGACTGCGATTGCTTTGGGACGCTCTTCCGCGTGTCGTCCCGTTGGGTGGAATCCCATATGAGTTTAGAAACTCACACCAGCCATGATTCTTTTTAAAGGTAAAGTGCAGGTTAATTTGTATTATGTATTTTACTTTATATTTTGGATTAATCATTTTTATATGAATAGTTTTGGGTTGTTGAACGAATCATCCGAGTTTCCATTATTTCTTATGGGGAAATTCGCTTTGATATACGAGTGCTTTGGATTGCAAGCACGTTTCCGGAACGAATTATGCTCGCAAACCGAGGTTCCACTGTGTGTATATATATTGTCAAGGATGCCAGGGGCGATGACCCGGCCGGGACGCCTTGAGGGACCGGAAGTGGGCATGCACCCATCTGGGATCACGTGGGGGCTGCCACCCTGGTTGCTTTGGGGGCCACGGTGCCTTGGGAGCCCTGAACCTCAGCACTTCCGCCATACCAGGAAGTGCTGGGGAGAAGAGAAGCAAAAACACCCGGAGGACTTCCGGCTACACAGTTGGTGCTTCCGCCAAAAGCGGGTGTGTCGGTGGAAGCTCCTCAGGAAGCACCTGGAGCCCATCCAGGCGTGCATAAAAGGGGCCGCCTCCCTCCAGTCGATAGCAAGAGTCGGGTGGAAGTGGACAGAGCTTGGAGGAGAGGAGTGGAGGCGGTCTGAGGACTGAGCAAGGCATCATTGTGCGGCCAGGACTTGAAGGAGTGATTGGTGCTGCGGCACTGGATTTGTGCATTTGTAAATAAACACGTGTGGTGAAACAACATGTCTGTCTGTCTGTGTACCCCACAATGGCATCCCAGATGGGACTTCCTGCCTGAGATAAGGCAGGGACCCCAAAAAAATAATTTTGTGGGCAGTCCGGAACAGCAGGTTAGCCCACACGCGCGCTGCAGGAGTAGTGTACGCACGACCCCGTGGGAGCGATTCGCCTCACGGACAGCCACCGGTCCACCAACGGATCATATTCCCCTGGTGCGGTCAGTGGCAACAGCAGGCCGATCCTCGGGCTGTTGTCGGCGCAGAGGCGGCAGCGTGAGGGTCTGTGAAGACGGAGTCGCTGCAGCTCGACAGGCCGCAGCAGCTGGGAAGCTGCTTGGAGCGACGTCACCGCACCGGGAGAAACAGAGCTAGAATGGCCGAGGACCGGAAGTCTCGCTCTGAGGCGGACACGGGATTGGTTGGTGTGTCTGATGTGCCCACCGATGATTGGATGGAGGCGGGCCTCAGAAATCAATCCCGTGCTGAAGAAGGACCCAATGGGGCCGGAGGAAGGGCCCCACAGAGGGTGGCCGGCGGATCTGCCTAACTGTAAGATAGGGCAGCCGTTGGATAACCCTTTGTGCTTGCTGGCGGCTCTGCGTGAGCTGGAGGATTGCCTGCAGCCCACAGAGTTGCTTTTGCAGGTAATACGCGTCATCCGTAAGGGATTGAAGGAGCTGGAGGTGAAGGCGATTGCGTCCGTGAAGATGCTGCGACAGTGGGTGAATCGGCGCGGTGCTGGAGACTTCAGCCGGAAAGACGCGCCGGGGAAGGTAAGTGAAGCCGTCCCCGTAAAGAATAAAGGAGAATCTGCCGAACTTGGCTGTGATACTAGCCATATGTTTGTATGGTTATTTTTATATATTTTAAGCCCTTATAAACTCTCCCACACTGTTAACATTATTAGAGCCCTCTAGACATGAAATAACACCCTTTAGTCAAAAGTTTAAACTGTGCTCCATGACAAGACAGAGATGACAGTTCCTTCTCACAATTAAAAGAATGCAAACATATCTTCCTCTTCAAAGAATGCGTGTCAGGAGCAGAGAATGTCAGAGAGAGAGAGAGCGCGCCGACAGAAAAGCAAACAATCAAAAAATCAATACGTGTTTTTGGGCTTTTCAGTATGCCAAAGCACTGCGATAAAGCGGCATTTTTTAGAGGAGCGTCGGTATCTTCTAAGCAAACAGCCTCTGTGCAAACAGCCCTTCTGCTCACACTCCCTCCGTCATGCGCAGAGAATGTCAGAGATGGTGAGAGAGACAGAGAAAAGCAAACAATCAAGCACCGTGCGGGACACATATCTTATATCATTGAGGAGTTTTAGTTAATATGTAATACATACTCTGATTGGGTAGCTTCTAAGCCATCCGCCAATAGCGTCCCTTGTATGAAATCAACTGGGCAAACAAACTGAGGAATCAAGTACCATAAATTAAAAGACCCATTGTCCACAGAAATCCACGAACCAGCAAAAAATCTGTGATATATATTTAGATATGCTTACATTTAAAATCCGCGGTAGAGTGAAGCTTCGAAAGTCGAGCGCGATATAGCGAGGGATTACTGTATATATATATATATATATACTAGCTGAATACCAGCGCATGCGAGAAGTAGTGTGTTAAAGAAGTTATGAAAAGAAAAGCAAACATTTTAAAAATAGCGTAAGATGATTGTTAATGTAATTGTTTTGTCATTGATATGAGTGTTGCTGGCATATATATATATATATATATATATATATATATACACATATACACACATACATATATATACATATACATATATATACACATACTGTATATATACACACACATATATACATACTGTATATACAACATATACATATCTACATATATACTGTATATACACATATATATACAAATCTACATATATATATCTACACATATATATATATTAGGGGTGGGACTCGATTAAAAAATTAATCCAATTAATTAGAGGCTGTGTAAGAATTAATCTTGATTAATCGTATGTAATCGCACACGTAAATTTGCCCCAAATGCAAATGTTTTTTTTTTATTTAAAACGGTTTTAGTGGGCGACAGAATCAAATAATAGACATGGACATGAATATTGTAAACTGAAGCTGTTTTAATTTCTGAAAAAAAAAAAAGCCTTTAAACTGCATTTGAATTCAAAACAGAAACAAAAATATCATCCCTGGTTAAAATTGGGCAGACTTAAAAATAAAGTGGTAGTTTAAGTACTTTAAGTACATTTGCAGAATAGTATTGTCTTTAAATAATAATAACCAAAATTTCAACATAAAGTGCAGTTTTCTTCTTAAAAAAATAAGTCAGAAACATAAAAGGTAATTTGACCAGCTTACTCTTTAAACTCTGAGTAACATTAGCCAAAATTATTTTGTACATTAGGCTAAAACAGTGTGATCATTGAACATTTTGTAATTAGATGTATTTAGAATTACTAACGGTCACGGAAGTCCAATGATCCCCAGTAAGAGCCACAAAGTCCGCTTTCTGTAATGCATCTAATTTTGCTTGCTTTTCAGTGTGCACAAAACAATGCTTTTATCAAGGCTTTCGGGAAGTCGAAATGATCAGTCGTAGGAACGCGCTTTATTCCGACTCTAACATTTTTGTAGCTGTGATGTGTGCATCAGTGTAATGGATGTACCAGGAAATCATGCATTGACAAAAGTTCCCGTTTGCTTGGAATTGAAAGTGTGATGAAATCGTTATTTTTAACGCGTTATGGAGTACATGCATCGAAGCTTCTCAGCTGTGCTTGTGCTAAGAAAGGGAAAATTTTAAAAATAACGTAACATGATTCTGCGTTAACCTAATATTTTTCATACGTCCCAAACCAAGGAGATCGAAGGTAAAATGAATCGGTAGCGCGTACATAGTCAGTACATCCCCTCTCGGGAATCGAACCTCGAATGTCGTTAGAGGCGAAGACTCTACAATTGCGCCACAGCGTGTGGCTTGTCTATGCTAAAGTATGTATTGTAGATCGGGGTATATATATACATTTATATTGTAATGGATGGCCGGCTATTTATCCCGGCCAATACCCCCAAGCCGCCAGGTGGAGCCCTCCTTGCAGCGTGGAGGTCCCCAGAAGACCAGCAGGGCATCATGGACATTGGAGTTTTTATGCAAAGCCCTGCTGGATGCCGTGGGGGCCACAGGAGGGAGCTGCAGGGAGGACAGAGGGCTTCTTCGTGCCCTGTGACCCGGAGGTTCGTCACAGGAAGAGCGACGGACTTCGGGTTGAAGAAAGGGACTATTTACCCTGACCGGAAGGAATAAGGACTTGTGGACTATTGGGCAGAAACACTTCCGGGTCAGGAGGTATAAAAGGACTGAGGGAACTCCCAGACGGCGAGCTGAGCTGGGTGGAAGGGTGGCAACGCGTCTGGGAGCTGGAGGATTGGTTATTTGTGTATTATTGTGGTTTATTGTGAGTTTAATGAGAATTGTGGTGGAGAGTGTGCTTTGTGCACTGTGGCAAGAAAATAAAGTCAACATTTGGACTTTTACCTGGTGTCTGGAGTCGTGGACAGGGGTTCAAGGGAGCGAGGGCGCCCCCTATCGTTCACAATATATATACCCGTGTATCGCAGTGGAGAAGTAGAAGTTATGAAAAAGAAAAGGGAACATTTTAAAAATAACGTAACATGATTGTCAATATACAGTAATTGTTTTGTGAGTGTTATTGAATGTTGCTGTCATCAAGGATTTGATTATCATTATTTCTTTCAATCAGGCTCGTATTTGTAGGATGTGTTCAAGTTACATTCCGTGTTTGTCAATCGTTGTAAAGATAAGAGGTTTCATTCATCGATTAGTTCCTTACTGCATCAATAAACAGCTCGTCTTCCTTTTTATCTGTGATGAGACAAACTGCATGCACGGGTTTTTTTTTACACTGTCTTCCTTTAGCGGGACATTCACTTTTTCCACCGTGTGCTTTGTTTCCGCAGTAGCTGCACTTATGAATATGATTCTATGTATAAGACGCTTCATATTTTTTTGCTGCCTTCTCAATTGTGTAATTCGGTTTTTGTTCAGCACTCTTTGGAACTGTTGCTTTTGTCTGTGCACTGCATCAGTTCACGTGAGCCGCTTGGTGTTCTTGCATCGAAGGTTCCCAGCTGTACTGGTGCCATCTCGTGTAATGTCAGCTAAGACCCGGCACTTAAAACTTTCTCTCGCAGTTTCAATGAGTTTGTGCCAAACACCACCCTGACCATCTCATCTTCCTCTGCATAAGCACAGTCCTTCACACGTGAATATTTACCGGCAGTGTTTGTATTGGATTGCGCTGATGGACGGCCTTATATGGGCAGGCACTAAATTACAAACGCTAGTGGTAGCCTATGAACTTAATTTAATATAAACTTACGGTTCACGCCGTGCTTTGTTTCCGCAGTAGCTGTACTTATGAATATGCTTGTATGCATCATTTGCTTCATAATGTTTTTCTGCCTTCTCAATTGTGAAATGGCGTTTTGTGCTCATCGCTGTTTGGAGTTCTTCCTTGTGCTCTACGTACTTACGTAGGAGGCGTGATGATGTCACACGAAACTCCGCCCCCCACGGCCATCTCCAACTCAAGACTCCATTACATTATATGGGGAAAAATAGCTTCCAGTTATGACCCTTATGCGTAGAATTTCGAAATGAAACCTGTCCAACTTTTGTAAGTAAGCTGTAAGGAATAAGCCTGCCAAATTTCAGCCTTCTACCTACACGGGAAGTTGGAGAATTAGTGATGAGTCAGTCAGTGAGTGAGTGAGGGCTTTGCCTTTTATTAGTATAGATATATGTGTGTGTGTGTATATTGTGACAGATAGGGGGCGCTATCGCTCCCTTGAACCCCTGTCCAAGACTCCAGACACAATATAAAAGTCCAATAGTTGACTTTATTTATACTGCACAGTGCACTAAGCACCCTCTCCTCCACAATACTGATAAATTAACACAATACAATAATAATAAACTAATCCATCACTCCCAGACGCATTGCCCGCCTACCACCCAGCTCAGCTCGCAGTCTGGGAGCTCCCACAATCCTTTAATATTCCCTGACCCAGAAGTGTTTCAATCCCCAGTCCATGTGATTCTTTATCACTTCCGGGTCAGATAAAAAGTCCTTTTCTTCATCCCGGAAGTACGTCACTTCTGCTGTCGCTCTGCCTATGACGCACTTCCGAGTTATAGGGCACATATGATTCTCTATGCCTCCCTGGAGCGTCGTCTGTTGACCCCTGGGGTATCCAGCAGGTTTGTAAGGGAAAACTTCATAGTCCATGACTCCCTGCTGCAGGGAGAGCTCCAGCTTGCGGCCTGGGGGTATTGGCCGTGATGACAAGCCGGCCATAGACCACTATATATATATATATATATATATATATATATATATATATATATATATATATATATATATATATATATATATATACACACATACACACTGCTCAAAAAGAATTACAGGAACACTTAATAATCACAGACTAACACCAAGTCAATTAAGCTTCAGGGATATCAGTCTGTCCAGTAAGGAAGCATAAGCAATTGTGAATAAACTTCAGCTGCATTTTTGCAAATGAAAGTGACAACAGGTGTACTGAACAGGCAACAACACGACAACCCCCAAAATAAGAATGGTTTTGCAGGTGGAGGCTACAGACAATTGCTCTCTCCTTATCCTTCCTGACCGATTCTTCTATAATTTTGTGTTTTGCTAGTGTGCTTGTCATTACTGGAAGGATGAGGCCGTATCAGCAGCCAGCATATCCATACGTTCTGTCGCAAGAATACCAGAAGTCATATATATCCACATCAACCACTGTCAGTTTAAACTTGCCTAGTGGTACAATTGAAAGATTGATTATTGTTTTAAGTACTGTGCATACTTTGTCTTTTTTGATAACTCATAATGAGAATCCTTACTCTAAAATAAGAGACATCACTACCTCTATCACTATGCACTGCAGAAAAGATTGTTATCTTCTCATAAGAAAAAGAAACATCAGGTGACAAGTCAAGTTAGCTCATCTTTGAAGAATCTTTGGAAAGACCCGTCAGGACTAAATAAATAAATAAAATTACAGGTTTATAAAAATCGCTCCAAGAGAAACAACATACCTTTCACCTGTTTATCAATTTATGTACCTGGAAACCATATTTATATAAATGAATAAGGAAATATTTGGGCTCTGTTGGGAATGAACCCACATCTGCAAAAAAAGGTAATTCACTACTTTTTCACTGTGCAATGTATTTTATGTACCAACATTTACAAATTGCCAAAAAGAGAGAAAATTTAGTGTTTTAGCAATTACTGAAAATCTGTCATCAGTGAAACCAACATCTGAAGGCATGAATGTTAGTATTAGTTGCACCTTTACACACTAACAACACTCCTAATTAATTTAAACAATATTCAAAATATTGTGGAGACATTAAGTAACTTGAATATTGATATTTCAATCTTCTGATCAGCTATACCTCAAACAAAAACATTTTTTATAATAGATTGTATTTTATGCAAAAACAACACATACTTCCTTGATCTTCCTTCATTATCCACCACATTGGGTTTCTAATGAAATTCCAGTATTGATTATGGCCATACGTTGCTTCCCTTATAATACACCTGTATATAAAATATAAGATAGCGTAGAGAAAAGAGCAGTCAATCTTAATGTACAGGGTGGCCCACGAAAAAGTAGCCCGCCTTCCTGCCAGAGTGGCGTGCCAATTGACTACCCTCATCACAAAAGCTGTGTAGACGTAGTGCAAACGTGTGATTACGAGCTGAGCAACGTATTCCATTCCACAAAGAATCATTTTCAGCACTTTCTGTAAAGAGTGAGTAAAGATTTTTGCATTTCAAGTTCTTTCTTTATGGAAGGCGCCTTTTTTCGCAGGGAGGCGGGCTACTTTTTCGTGGGCCACCCTGTAGAATATTGTATAACATTCTTCTGTCTGTAAACAGATTCATGGAAACTTCCTGAAAAAATATGTTGAGGCCTCAAGAAAGTGCCCTGGAGATGCAACACAGGAATCGACTTTTTGTTCAAATCTCAAAAAGAATAGTAGATCTAGAGGTTAGAGAAAACCACTAAGCTCTATTTCATGAGTTACCATCTTATCCATCACATTTTTGGCTAAAATAAATGCACAATATTCCATACCTCATTCGTTTCTTTTTTCACTAGCAATGAGTCAGTCACTCAGTGTTGGAAGCACAAAAAAGAACCCTACACTTGTATGAATTTAAAAATGCTGGGATCTAAACCAAAACACACCACAAAGTACAACAGCAAGCTGCCTATAGTTAAGTAATATGTAGCCTCCAAGAGGGATCAGAAGGTGGAAGTGAGAGAAAGCATGACAAGTTCTGAGATTTTACAAATTAGTCGGACACTTTGAACCTTTTTTCACTTGAAACTTGTCACCCCTCAATTGTCTTCTTAAAGTTACATTTTAAAAACAGCCAAAAAAGAAACAATACTGATAATATTTAATAATAATATATATTTTATTTAACACCTCCACCATTCTCAAAGCCCTTAATAGCTACTCAAAAGGAAAGTACAGTAATAGAAGCACAGAAAAAAGGGATATCCAATAAATAATACCTGAAAACCAGAAGTATCAAACTAAAAATACATTAAATAAATAAAAATGCAAATATATGTAACACAATGCGACAGTAAATTGGAATATGTGGCTCAACAATAAAAGATAGTAAGCGAACAGATAAAAAGTTAGGTTATAAAGATCTGACCAGAGGAAGTGAAAGTTAGGATAAAAACCAAAAGGGAACCATTACTAATTAGAATTTGAACAAATTTACATTCTCAAGCACATAAATAACTATTTGATTGGCTTGCTCAGCGAAGTGCTCTTTGAAATATTAATGTAAATGATTAACTTGACATACAGTATGCACTTTAAAATATCTAAATTTTTTTATTGTACCGGGGAGTGCAAGGAATGGCATTTCATAAGTCTATAATAATAGTGACCTTGCTACCTTTATTTGTTGTATTAACATTGTTTTTTTCTTAAATATAGCCTTACAGACTGAGACCTATCACTTATGTCTTCCTATCAAACAGAACAATTGTTTGTGTACTGCTGACCAGACACAAAATGTTAGAATAAAGCTAACCAGGCAACCAACCCAAAGAGTGTGAAGCAATGAACTATACAATGCAAAATTGCTAAGTGTATGTGAAAAGTACAAAAAACAGAAGTGATGGCTAACCAAAGTTATCAAGTAATAAGGCAACAAGAACCACAAACTATACACATACATGAATAAGCATGCACAACAGAAATGAATCCAAAAAAATCAGGTTTTACAATGGGAGTACTCTTCCGATATTATGGTCTTAAATACGGTACTCAGATTTTTTGCTGAGTGAGGTACTTCTACTTCGATGCATAAAAGGGAGGCAATCTTTAAGCAAAGCTGCGTAAACCAAGTGCTTTATCAAGAATTAATGAAAAAAAGAAAATTAACCAAAACGTAGTTGTTACCACTTTTCATGCACAAAAGACAAATAATTTAACTACAAACTGCCAAAGATGAAGACAGTTTAATTAAACAACCAACTCACACTAAATTATACATTGTCTCTTCATAGGGCTTGAAGTTAATTTTCAAAAGGAGGTGTGGAGTTAGGGAATTAAACACATGGTGGAAAAGGGTATTGGGTGTTTAAATCCCAAAATATAAAAAGCACTGGGATACTAATATTCAGAAGTTTTATTTTATTTTTTCTGATGTTTACAACAGTTCATAAATTTTTAGTAGATAAAGGTATCAGTCAGTCTTTCAAATAATGTATCTCTGTAATTTTAACTTTCAATAAATAATTATTTAATTTTGCATATAGAGATGTCCACTCCTACTGTATGTAGCCAGAAAGCCAAGGAAAACTGAATCGGTAGGGTATTTGCAGTCTAGAGAATGTAGAATAAAATATGTTAAGGAAAATAAGTATTTATGGTTTTATCCATACTATGCCATTTCTCCAGGCAGAGTATAGTTTTCTACAACTTTAAGACAGTAGAGCAGTCAACAGAAAGATGCAAGTGTGAATATTGTATTTAATTAAAATATAGTTAACATAGTCTAAGATTAGGTGGCACAGTAGCACACACTGATTGGCACAACCACTTTGCAGATTCAATGTACAAGGTTTAAATCCAGCACTCGATTATCTGTATGGAGTTTGCATGTCCACCTTGTGTGTAAGTGTTTTTCTTCTGGATACTCCAGTTTTCCTCCCACAATCTCAAGGCCTTGTAAGTTTTGTTAAATGATTCCAAGTATGAGTGGATCCTGCTATGAACTGGTACCCTTCCTTGATCCTTTAACGGCACTGTGCCCATTTTCTGACAGGAATGGGCGGTGTTCCTTGCTACTCTGATCAGAGTAAGCAGATTTGAAAATGACTATTACCATTATTAGTCTGCCAGTGAACTAAACTCATTTTCTTTGAGATTACCATGAACTGTTTCCAAAACCAAAAGACATTTCGACAATGCAAAGATTAATTGAGGCATCATAGGAAAAAGCCTTTTACAAAGTCCTCACTTCTCCACTATTAGAGAGATATGGCAGCTTTAGCTATGGGTATATCTACAGCTAATTTTCTATTCAGGTATTTTTAAAGATTGTTTCTTACATTTTGCGTGTGCCACCGATAATTTCAAAGACAGTCAGAACATCATAAACATTTTAAAGAAACTACGATTTTTGAGATTTTTCAATACCCAAATTAGCAGAAATCAATTAATCTGATAAGATACAAAAGTGAATACAAATTCACTAAGAGAGTAGTATTCAACTTCTATAAAAAATTAAAAAAAAAGTGATTTCACTGGGCAATGTTACTCAAGAGACAAAATTAACAACACTGTTGGTGTGGTCTTCAAGGGACAAAGTTAAATCAATACCTCCAGAGTACATGTCAAAACACAGTTTATAATCTAGTGGCAAATAATTTCATTCTTCAACTTAAATGTTAGATAATTGATCATTCACTGACAATTATACAAGAAAAGGCCTTTCATTGTATATATAACTACACTACAGCCAGATATACAGTATATCAAGCACTTTGTTGACTCTGAACAACAATTTAAAACAATAATTTCTAGATGCTCACTGAATATAGGCTGACATAAAACTGCATTTTGAAAGAACAAAAGTGTGTAATCCTAATAAAAAACTGAAGACTCTATGTAGTTTTTAAATTCTGCAGCTATAGGAAATCAATTACGCTGGTTGATATTAAATAAGCTACATTTGACAAAAAATGTGAACTACATCCTGGGCTAGCTCTGTAGCCACAGTCTCAAATTGGATTAAACATGTTTTGAAAATGAATGAGCTAAAGACAATTTAAAGCAGACTCTCTTACAAACACTACTGTTTCAACCAAGCTCAAATCAGTGTGTTTTATACAGTGTGCCAAGACAAGGTCCCAATACAGCCTTTAGTTAATGTGTGTGACTGTTAATTCTTTTGAAATGCAATGGTCACAAATGTATACAATTAATACTCAAGGGGAGTATAACTTGCCATTCATTTTTACATGTTGGATCTAGCAGGAAACCATTACTAAATGTTAGGAAAGCACACACGTAGATGACTTGAAAACAGGACTTTCAGAACTCCAAAAAGTGGCAGAAAACGGTACCACGTATCTATAATTTATACACAAAATATAAGCATTGGCCATATTTCAGTATTTATTTTCAATACAGAATGAAAACTAGTCCGTTCATGTTGACTGACAAGCTATAACATCGATATATGTACAGTATATTCAGATTGCGTTCGTTTGTGCAAATTGCTTCCATGCCAATTGTTGCAATAAGAAAAAAGCTTTTTGAGTTGAGGGTGTGACAAGCACAGTTGTTATTATTTTTTGCACAAGGTCATTTGGAGCCATCTCTTGGCCTATATCAACGTTGCCTCAGCATTCCAAGAAATAGCACGAACTACTTTCCACTTGTCAAAGGTCGTAGAGTGTCACTTAAATATTTCAGTATTCTAATGTGCATTTCCAGTTATAGGAGTAGTTGTATGCCAACACCGCAATAAAAGAAAACATATAAATCGCATTGTTCTCGTCGTGATTGCACAATACTGCTTTCATGCGCTAACTTTAAGTTTGTGTTACTTTAGAACAAACGGTTTTGTTTTTCCTGAATCTGTACAAACTGTCAGACAATCTAAACCTCCGACATTATAAAAGGCATATTCCGATACATATTTGGGAAACAAAAACAAGAAACTGTGCCTTTTTTCAGACCTGCGTTGCACTAAATGTCTTGCAATTACAGTAAGTAGGGTATATTACCTACTGTCCCTTGATTTGTGTTTTCCCGTAATTCCAAGAGATGGGGTATCACATCAGCGTGGAGATCAAACGTACACTTTAAAGCCAACATGTGGATTGGTCTCTGGAGTCACCGGGAAATCGCACACTGTAACAAGCGAATTGCCTGATACAGGCCTCTTTAAGCTTTGCCAGCACACACCACGAACTAATCAGATTCCCTTTGACATTTTTTTCCTGTAGAATATTCCCAGCTGTCAGCAAGGGTGTTGTCCATACCCTCCAGCACTCTTAACCACCATCCGCTTACACTCCTTTACCTATCCTGAGTAAGTGAAGGTACTTTCAATTCGTAAACTGTTCTGTCCCGCCCCTGCACAATCTCATTGGCTATTCTGCGAGCATTTCCTGTAACGTCATTGTATTTTGGCAGCAAATTCCACAAAATGCGGAAGAAAATCTTTTCGATGGACTGTCTTAGATATTTACAAAGCAAGGAAAAAAATTACTGACTCCGGCATATTCACGTTTTTGTATGTGTACGTCCGTAGATAATGAAATGTAAATTTCCTTTCCGGGTCGTTTTGAGAATAATTTTAGAACGGATTGTGCTAGATGTTGGGCACGTGAATATGAATAACTCGGCGAGCAGAACAGGGCGAACACAGTTATCGGT
This sequence comes from Polypterus senegalus, assembly GCF_016835505.1. NCBI lineage: Eukaryota > Metazoa > Chordata > Cladistia > Polypteriformes > Polypteridae > Polypterus > Polypterus senegalus. The sequence goes on from NC_053161.1 coordinate 41,844,578, forward strand.
GAAACCTAACACTCTCTTACTCTAGGTTTTCTCCGTACACTTTGAAGATAAGTGTCTTTTAAAATAAATTAATAACGATGCTGAAGTATTAAAGTGAGTGTGGTTGTTTGTGAGTGGGCGGTACACTTTTCTCCCCGCCACCTTTATTTTGGTTGGGTAGGTTAGAACATGGGTGGATGAGTGGAAGAATGGATGAAAGTTAGTTTAAGTTTACCCAAGAAATGTTTAAAGCCATAAAAGATCACTTTTAATGACAGACATAAATGAGTCGTGCACGAGGTGCTAAGAGTTTATTCTTAGAAAAGTGAATGAGGTAGATTTTATGCTTGCGATTTAGTGATTACACTAAAGACAACCTTAACAAGAAACTGGACCAAATTAGCTCATTAGTCCTGCACATTTCCTTACATGCCCTGCACTCCTTTATTGTAAGTAGTGACAATTTTTACTTGTTTGACAGCTTTGTGATTGCCAGTACAATTTTCTACACACGTGTGCTGGACTGGTAACATCACTTCAAGAGAGGCCCACTGAATCACAAACTAATTAAAATGATGGCCTGGAGGAAGTAGTAATGGAAAGAATGAAAAAAAAAACAAAAAAAAAACAGTGCCATTAAGAATAATGCTGAACAGCCTCTCTCTGAGACACTAACACTGAATACTTCAGCCAACAAATCATTTTGTAGAAGTGGGCCAGGAAAAGCTACTGGGGCTTCTTTATATCAAGAGCAATGTGACTGGGACTGTCATGTCAGAAGATTTCTTTCTTTGTAGTCATTCTGGTGTGTGTTCAGACCATAGTGTATTTATATTTATTTGAAGAGCCTTGTACAAAGTCAGATTTCTGCCTGAGGATAAATATCTGTCTATCTATCCGTGACATTCCATGATCTGGGCTTTCATAGAATTCAATACTAGAGCATGCCCATCCCTATGGATCAGGGCAAAGTCCTAATTCCATTCTCTTTAAAAAAAAGACCAAGAAATAACACAAACACATTTGTCTTCCAGGTGGCACAGTGGTAACGACCTGTGGGCTTGCGTTTGAGACCTAATGTGGTAGGAAACTGCGTTGCCTTGAACCTTTCAAATAATTCATGAATGTGTTTCTGTCTTGCATTGGATACAACACATGCTCTACCATTTAGGTGAAGTAGGCAGTCATCTAGGGTGGCAAAAAAGAGTGGCATTTCTTTAACAGTCTTACAAACACTCTGACCCAATACATTGCCCAATCATGTTGTTCTGTATTATTTCAGCATTCTAGAGAAGGTGTTAACATCTGACAACCTGAACAATCCACTAATGTCATAAACAACAGTAATGCTAATTATAATGATAATAGTAATAGTCAGTATGTAGCAGAGAAGAGGCAGACATGGCAAAATAAAATTAAACAAAACGATAACAGGCCTACAGCTGTTGATTGCATTGCTAAAGGCTGATTTAATTAAAACTATATTCACCTCCCAAATTGGCTTACTTTAAAGCTTGTTTTAAAACTTGGCAAATATCTTTCTCTGTTATGCACCACCATGTGTGAGATTTGTTCTTGGCACAGTAAAGCATTTCTCCATAGTCTGTCTGTCACTTGAATTCTGTTTTCTTTAGAGAAATTTTAAGTGCTATAAAGAAGTAAATAAAGCCTACTAATATAGTCAAATTCCTACTTTTTTGCTGAAATGGCATCCCTCAAGAGTATATTTTTCTGAAACAGTCTTGTAAATAGACTTTGCAAAAGTAATCAACTGCAAATTTACTGTTTGGTCTCCAAAATTTCCATTCTTTGCTGTTCCCTGTCTTGTCTCCTTTTTGTGTCTCTAGGTCTCACTGTACACATCTGCCAGTGATGATTCCAATCAAAACAAGATGGGCTGGGGAGTACAACATAGTTGAGGGCATCAAAAATATTACAATCATCTCTGCTTGTGAGTGTGCCCTGCAGTAGACTGTTTGTTCCCACTTTGTACCTGATGCTACAGGGATTAACTCCTTCTGTCCTTAATTGAGTAAGTGGGTTAGAACGTGGATGAATAAATTAGTTACAGTACTTACATCTGAATTGGTCTACACCTGACTAGACATAATAAACACATATACTGTATATAAACAGGAACCAAGTATGCAGTTATACTTAGTGAGAATTCTCACTCTATGTGCTTGAATAAATTTTGTTAAATAAAATGCATAGTTAATATTAAGGCTTATCCTTGGTGTTTTTGTTGAAGATAGGAACAGGAAAACTTTGTGCCCCTTTTTCCCTCCACATGCTTCTCAAAGACTGATCTGTCTCATAAATAATGATTCCGTTTTTCTCTGTTCATTGGTAGTCCTTCCACCTATTTTCTGAATCAGAACCTACTTAATCCAGTCTTAGATTGTGAAGATGCAGAATCTACCACAAATGCATGAGATGCTACACAAAGAACAACTACAGGTAAGATGACAGTCCCTTTCAAAGCACACTTATGAGTATGCCAACACTAACTTATAATGAGCAAATTTTAAATTGCCAGTTAACCTAAAATCCTAAATGGGTCTTTTTACTTCCTGTACATGCTTCCTCAGTTGGTTTGCCCAATTGATTTCGTACAAGGGACGCTATTGGCGGACGGCTGAGAAGCTAACAAATCAGAGCACGCAGTTAAGTTCCTGTGTGGTGAATGGCTAAGCAACAGAGTGCCGAATTCGATTCCGCGGTGTTAACCAGGAAGTCTCGTCTCGCTCATTCAGCATCAATGTGTTTCGCTATGTAAAGAGTCAACTTTTGTGCTTTGTGCATAGTCAAGCCCTTCATTATGGCTCCAAAACAATCTGCTCCTGCTACTGCTTCAGGGGCCGTGCCCAAGCGCCAACGGAAGATGTTAACGATTGCCGAAAAGGTAACTTTATTGGATGTGCTGAAGGAAGGGAAAGCTACACCGCTGTAGGACGCCAGTACGGCATCAATGAAGCTACGATTCTTTTTATTTAAAAAGTAGGAAAGGAATATAAGATCTACGGCTGCAGTGTCCTTTTAACCAGGGTGCAAAACAAGTTGTAAGTGGATGTAATAAGGCAGTAGTCTGGATAGAATCTGCTTTAGGGATTTGGATTAAAGACTGCCGGAAGAAGAAAAATGGCGGTGCTACACAGTCGCCTGAAGAGGCTCCTTTAGAAGAGCTGCTCTCCTTTGTTGTGCAGTAAAACTAAACTCATCATTATCGTACAAGTCATCCGTATATTTAATACCATAATTAATTTTCTATTTACAGTACTTAGTGCATGTATGTACGTTTAGTGTCACTGTACACACATTTACTGTATACAATTTTTCTTGCATTGTAAGTATTTATTGCTGGTGTCCTGTCTATTGTGATGGCTGTAACATATGTGATATCGGAGACACTTGATATTTTTAAAATAATATTTAGGTTTTACTGTATATAAACAGTGTGTTTTCATACATAATTTCAATGAATCTTACCTAATATCTAAGAGAATACAAAGGGTTTATGCTGTATAACTGTGCGGGGAATATTTATAAACAGTGTGGGAGAGTTTTTAAGATCTTAAAATATATAAGAATAACCATACAAACATATGGTTTCTACTTCGCAGATTTTCACCTATCGCGGGGGGTTCTGGAACGCAACCCCCGCGATCGAGGAGGGATTACTATAATAGAAAAATTGTATGTGAACCTAATAGTTAAATGTATCATGAAATATATTTTGTGGCCACTAGGGGACATCTTAAAGCCCCAAACTCTTGACAGAACTACTAACACACAATTTCCAGATTCAGGAGACCTTTACTTGTTCCCTGGGGGTTTTCCACTCTTCTTATTTGATTTTTGCCCAGTTTCCTAGGGTTTTTACAGACACAATCCCTTACAGGTAAACACTGTGTTTTAAAGGTTTTTCCACAACAATATTAATTCAAGTGCAAGTCCCTGCCACAACAAACGTCCAGGAAATCCTGCCAACTACTCCATTGTGAACAAAATGGACAAAACAGAATTAGGATAAGGGTCCTGAAGGATGCCACACTTAATAAAGTTATCCGGAGCACAAATGAAAGCACAAAACATGCATAAGCAAAGAGAGAGTAAAAAAGGGTTCAAGTGGAGGAGCTCTGACCTGGTCTGAAGCTAATCCAAGAGTGAATGCAAATTTCTCGGTGGATGATGTTTTAAATACTAGGGAGACTGGAGGATTTTTCCTCCACCCTAGGGGAAAACATCCCGGGTATGACGTTAAACTGCATCCGGCCCTGCAAGCAGTCCTCCAACGAAGGGAAATCATGAGGGTTGATGGCAGGATTGGCACTCCAGCCACAGTAAAAAAAACTTCACACAGCTCCGATATGAAAGAAAAGATTCTTTTTTGCTCTTCTCTGGAGTAGCTCTGCTGCAGCCACCAATAGGAAGGCTGCTTGCATCATGAAGAAGAGTCGAAACCGTTGGAAAGCCAGTGTGGTCAGGTCTGTTGGGGATCAGAACTGGTGTGGTGCTGAGGCGTCGCCTGCTGCACAGCAGCACTCATGTCCCAATTTGAGGTGGCCCATACGGGTAGGTGCATGGAACGTCTTGTCTCTCAGGCAAGATGATCATCTTCCTCTGCTGTCGGAGGAGCTGCGTAAACTCCGTATTTCAGTGGCAGCACTCTCTGAGGTGCGCAGATCGGGGACTGGCCAGATCTCTGTAGGTGGATACACCTTTTATTGGTCTGGTCGCTCTGATGGCTGTCACACTCAGGGATTAGCTGTTGCTGTAGTGGATTGGCTTATTCCGATGGTGTCCAATGTCATTCCTTTCCACGAGTGTATTATGAGACTCAGATTATGGCACTCCCAGGGTGCCTTGTCTCTTGTCTCAGTGTATGCTCTGACCACGGTGAGTGATGTCTCGGCGAGGGAGATATTTTATTCACAGCTTCGCTCAGTGGTTGATGGGGTCCCACAAGGTGACACTCCTCTGGTCATGGGTGACTTCAATGCAGCCACTGGCACTGACAGGGCTGGCTGTGAGGATTGTCTCGGTCCTCATGGGTCTGGTGACCGTGGTGAAATTGGCTCCATGTTCCTTGACTTTGCAAAAGGTCAGAGGCTGCGAATCATTGGATCCTGGTTCCAGCGCCCAGAACCGCATCATTGGACTTGATACTACAATACTGGTGGTGCATTGAAGGAGATCGATCACATCCTCATTTGCAAACGCTGGAGGCTCTTGCAAAACTGCAGGGTCAACGGAAGTACCCAGTTTATGAATTCTGACCACAGACTTGTTGCTACTTATAGGATTCAGCTTATGTCCAGTAGGTTATCATCTACAAGGAAAATGAGCCTGGACTTGGCCAGACTCCAAGACCAGGCTGTTTCTAATGAGTTTGCACACAGTTTGTGTGAGGAACTTGCAGATTTGGGTGCAACTGCCGATCCTAATATGATGTAGGAGGCCTTCTGTGACAAAACCCTGAAGATTGCTGAGGGGTTGTGTTGGTGTTCCCAGATGGAGGTGTTTCATCTCGTAGGCCACCCTGGATATCATGAAGAGGAGTCACAGCACATGGCTCAGTGGTAACTCTGGTCTGAACCGGGAACTGAGAAGGACAGCTGCGAGGGCTCTGAGTGCAGATAAAGAGGCATTTGTTAGAGGAATCTGTGAGCAAGTGACACACCATCTGTGGTCTAGTGACCCATGTCCTGCTTACAGAGAAATTAAAGCATTACAAACATCCAAATCTGTTACTCGGAGAGTCGCAATCAGTGCAGCTGATGGAACGGTCCTTACAGATGACACTGCAGTTGTGACCCACTGGGATAGCTACTTTGAGCAATTGTTCAAAGCTGATTGTCCGGCTCGAACGTTGGATATCTCTGGGTCCACGGTTCTTGAGGCTGATCCTCCAATTAGCTGTGAACCACCCAGTCTCACTGAGATTGCACAGGTGGTGAACCAGCTGAGGGGGGGGGGAAAGGATGCTGGGATCTGTGATATCTGGGGTGAACTTCTTCAGGCAGGTGGTAAAGCTGTCCTCCTGGCATTGCAAGCAATCATTGCTTCCATATGGGAGACTGGCATTATCCCAACTGACTGGAAAATGGGACTTGTCGTCCCTATCTGGAAAGGGAAGAGTGATCGCCTGGATTGCAACAACTACAGGGAGATAACACTGCTCTCTGTGCCAGGGAAGGTCCTTGCTAGGGTTGTCCTCAATAGGATCTGTGATCACTTGCTCACCTACCAGCGACTAGAACAGTCTGGTTTTGCGTCTAAGAAGTCTACCATCGACTGCATCCTAGCACTGAGGGTTCTCATGGAGTGAAAATGCGAATATCGGCAGTTTCTTTGTAGCCTTTGTCGAGTTTTGTAAAGTGTTCGACTCAGTTGATTGAGCTGCCCTGTAGGACATCCTGAGGGTTTAAGGGATCCCCTTGAGGTTGCTGTATATCATGGCCGGCCTGTACACTGGTACTGTGAGTGCTGTGTAGAATGGAGGCAGAACCTCAGCATTTTTCCCAGTTGATTCGGGGGTTCGTCAGGGGTGTGTTTTTGCTCCTACTGTGTTCAATGCTTGTATGGACTGGGTGTTGGGCAAGGTCGTGGGGTCCAGCGGCTGTGGTGCATCTGTTGGTGAAGAAAGATTCACAGATCTTGACTTTGCTGATGATTCTGTGATCTTCGTGGAGTCATGGAGGCTTTGATCGGGGTGCTCGAGAGACTGAGTGAGGAGTCTGATTGTCTGGGCTTGCGAGTGTCCTGAATAAAAACCAAGATCCAGGCCTTTAATGACCTCTTGGGCACAGCCATCAGCAGAGTGTCCACCTTGTCAGTAACTTTCATGTCTCTGGTGACTCTTCCTATGAAGTCAGTAGACGGATTGGGAGAGCATGGGGGGTCATGAGGTTGCTGGAAAGGGGTGTGTGGTCAGTCCAATATCTATGCAAAAGGACAAAGGTCCAAGTCTTTAGAGTCCTGGTGCTTCCTGTCTTGCTATATGGTTGTGAGACATGGATGCTATTTAGTGACCTGAGACAAAGACTAGACTCCTTTGGTACTGTGTTTCTCCGGAAAATCCTTGGGTACCGTTGTTTTGACTTTGTGTCGAGTGAGTGGTTACTCATGGAGTCCCAAATGAAGCACATTACCTGCATTGTGAGGGAGCGTCAGATATGGCACTACGGCCATGTGGCGTGTTTCCCTGAGGGTGATCCAGCTCGTAAGATCCTCATTGTTGGGAACCCGAGTGGGTGGACCAGGCCAAGGGGTCACTCACGTAACACCTGGCTGCGGCAGATAGAGGGTAATTTCCGGAGGGTGGGACTGGACTGCGTGTCTGCCTGAGGGGTTGCCAACTGGGATCCCGGTTTCGTTGTGTAGTTGGTGTGGCAACGCACTGTACCAGTGCATGCTCCCCCAACTTGACTAGGGGAACAAGCAGACCATATGTCAGCAGTTGTGTCACACTGTTATCCTTCCTTTGCATTTTCCTTTTTCCTAAATTCCATAAAACTCTCCCCACACTTCTGTATATGACAGTATTCTTTTTACTTTTTCTTACGTTTATTTATTCCAGTGACATCACACATTTAACATGAAATACTTCTTGAAATGAAAACCTTGAACTCCAACACGCCTGAGTGAGGCAGAGCGACTCCTTTTACATATGACCCGGAAGTCACTTCCAGTGCCAGTAAATTGTCCTTAGGAAACAGATCTAGGTCAGGCACAAGCCTCACAAAGCAGGGGTCACAAATCCCCACAGCACCTCTAGCAGCCTCTATGGATCCCAACAGGGCTGTCCTAAGGGACTAGAGTTCTAAGCATTCCCTGTGAGTGTCCATATGGGTACAGTAGCCTGGGATGCTGCGCAAGTATTCCGTATCTTCAGTCCAACTCTGTTGGGATGCCAGCGTATCCACTTCCACACTGGTATCTTCTACCAATCTTCTGGCTGAGACAGGGACTTTGTTGCCTCTCTTCCTGTCCGCTTACTATTTTGGCCTCTCATTCAGGTACAGAACTGGAACCAGTCCATCACACTGTGTAAAGTAAAAAAAAAAAAAAGTGTTTTTCAAGTTCATAAAAGTCAAGGAAGATTTTATCAAACACACACTGTAAAATGCAGGAAATGGGTTTGCTGCATAACAGCTTAAAAGAAAAGTCTCTGTGGGAAAAGATAACTACAAAGAAGGTCCAGGAAGCCATTAATGACCAATTGTCAGACCCCTTGTTGCGTTTCCCATTATGGGCATAACATGGGAATGTTGTTAAAACGCCTTCATTAAAAAGGAGAGCCTCAAGTGTCAAGACTCTCTGTAGATACAGGAAGATCTGGTGTTTTAAGACACTGCCTTCTGTGTTTGTGTCCCCTGAGTAATCTGTATTGCCTGCTTTTTCTTGTCTCCTTATCTTCTACATTGATTTTCTATTTGGCTCAGTTTATTAGCTTGTTTCATTATAAATCTTTTATGCCTGAAAAAGATTTTTTAAGGAGAATAACGACAAGCTAAAAAGAAGCTTAGGAGAGTGTTATTTCCAGTGAAAGGTTGAGGAATACCACCATATATACACTCAGTACCCACTTTATTTGGGTACCCCTGCTTGTTAACAGAAATAGACTGCAAGTACAAACAGGTAATTGAGTAGCAATATCTCAGTACATATGAAATGCATGCAGATTTGCTCCAAAGGTTATACTTTAAACCTTAAATTGGCAAAACACATGATCTGAGCAGCCTTTAATTGTTGATGTTAGGCATGGTTTCAGCCTCTCAGAAGCAGCTGTCCTTCACAGATCTTTACAAACTATATTTCTATAGTTTACAGAAAATGGTGCAATAAACAAAAAATCTTTTTGTATGTAAGTGGAAGCTGTGTTTGCAAAAACATTTTGTTAATGAGAGTGGTCAGAGTAGAATTAAGATACTCATTCAACCTACTGTAAGTGAAATGCCATAAATACTCAACAATTCTTTGCAACAGTGGTGTGCAGAAGGTCACCTCAGAAGTAAGTAAACAGCAGACCTTGAATTGGATGATGTACAGCATCAGAAGATGATGCCAGGATCCATTCCTGACAGCTAAAAGCAGGAAGATCAGGCTACAGTGGGTAAATAATCACTAAAACTGGACAATTGAAACCTGGAAAAATGTCCTGTATATTACTAGGCTCTCTTCACAAAAACAGTGATCCTGTTGCATGCCATCCCACTGAACAACCAGAGCACAATTTCAGAACTCACTACAGAAACCAAATTATTTTATCCCCTTAAAACAAAGGAGAATGCCATTGACTGAAGAGACTATTTGGGCAGTCGGCTATAATGGTGCCTTTGTTCTGCAGCAGTCTTGTTCTCCTTGAGGTCTTGTATATCTTGAATGACCAATCCTATTTTCTGGGACAACATACAGATGTTAGGGTCCGAATTTGATATAAACAGTATGACTCCATGGATCATTCCTGCCTTTCATCTGCAATACAAGCTACTGGAGGCGAGATTGGCGAGCATTTCACTATCGATGAGCATTATTTGAATCACACAGCACACATAAACATTGTTGCTGAACATGTCCACTCTGTTGCAACCATGGTATACCCTTTTCAAATTGATACTTTCCAGCAAAATAATTCACCATATCACAATGCAACATCTTATTCTGGTTCAATAAGCACTGACTTCAGTTTATGCCAGTGACCTGCACATTCATCAATTCCAGATGTTAGTCAATCAAAGCACCTCTGGGATGAATTGAAATTAATGTGTAGCCAACTGCATTATGTTGTAAAGTTAGTATGGGCCAAAATCTCTAAGGAATTAATCCAGTATCTTGTAGAAATCATGTCTCACCTAAAAGAATTGAGGCAGTTCTGGAGGCAGAAAGGAATCTGACCTGATTCTGGACTGCTGTATTTAAGGGCATAGTCACTAAATGTATTTTGAAGTTCATTTGTACCTTTATGCATAACTTAATGTCTTCTTTCATGATCTAAAGCCAAATTTCTTTTTCATTTTGTGAGTGTTACTCTTTTGCACCACAAGGTGGCACTTTTTGATCATAAAGTAAAACTACAGCACTGAAAATTTTATAAAATCCCAGCCATTAAAAAAATTATTTATAAAGTAATTTTCTTTTTGTATATGCTTTGCCATCAACCTTTTTAATTATGAAATGTTTATCTGTCTCAGTTTTTAAAAACATGAAATTAATGATGTCAGTGCTTCACAGAGTGATATGTATATTTTAATTAAGCTTTGAAAGCAATATTTAAATGCACTCTTGAGACTTTCTCAGACAATTGTGAAGAGCAAAGCAAATGTGCCAAGGATGAAATAGTGACAATAAATGAAATTAAGTAGACTGTGATTATGCATTTTTTAAATAGACAGTATACAAAATGAGACTGAATCATACATTTTTAAGCATGTTTTTGTTTTAAATGCGGTATTGAGTATTGGGGGAGAAGCTATTGTCGGTTTCAGTGGCACAGCCAAAACAAACTCCATGTAGACAATAGAGATCTTGTTCCATTTGACCTTCCAATATGACACCTGCATAATTCAGTTCAGACTTGTTGAGACCAGAACCTACCTAAGCAGCACCCAGCCAAAGGTAGGAGCCAGCCCTGCATGGAGGTGCCAGTCCATCTCAGTGCACACTTGTGCATACACCTTTACTTGGTTATACTGGTTGCCCAAAGAAGTCAGGGATGTTGGAGATAATAGGATGAAACATCTAAAACCCAAAGGAATTAATGCTTCAAACAAAAGACTAATGTATATAAATTTAGTATGGACTAACATAGATGGACCACATGCAGCTTGTGGTTGCACACAAGTGGCCGCAAATGACATAAGTGTGTGTCTGAAGCAATATTATTATGATGACTTGATGCATGAGTTGAAAAAAAATTGGTCTTATAGATTCTAGAAATGCAATTATTCTACTGTGGCAGTGAGGTGAAAAATGTAATAAAAGTAGTGCAGCTATGTTTTTTGTTATGCATCAAACAAAATTAGACAGGTGCATAAATTTGGGCACCCCAACAGAGATATTACGTCAATACTTAGCTGTACCTCCTTTTGCAAATATAACAGCCTCTAGACGCCTCCTATAACCTTTGATGAGTATCTGAATTCTGGATGGAGGTATTTTTGACCATTCTTCTATACAAAATCTCTCCAGTTCAGTTAAATTTGATGGCTGCCGAGCATGGAGAGCCTGCTTCAAATCATCCCATAGATTTTCGATGATATTCAAGTCAGGGGACTGTGACGGCCATTCCAGAACATTGTACTTCTCCCTCTGCATGAATGCCTTTGTAGATTTCAAACTGTGTTTTGACTCATTGTCTTGTTGGCATATCTAACCCCTGTGTAACTTCAACTTTGTGACTGATGCTTGAACATTATCCTGAAGAATTTGTTGATATTGGGTTGAATTCATCTGACCCTCGACTTTAACAAGGGCCCCAATCCCTGAATTAGCCACACAGCCCCACAGCATGATGGAACCTCCACCAAATTTAACAGTAGGTAGCAGGTGTTTTTCTTGGTATGCGGTGTTCTTCTTCTGCCATGCAAAGTGCTTTTGTTATGACCAAATAACTCAATTTTTGTCTCACCAGTCCAAAGCACTTTGTTCCAAAATGAATCTGGCTTGTCTAAATGAACATTTGCATACAACAAGCGACTCTGTTTGTGGCGCGAGTGCAGAAAGGGCATCTTTATCATCACCTTGCCATACAGATGTTCTTTGTGCTAATTAAGCTGAATTGTAGAACGATGTACAGATGCACCATCTGCAGCAAGATGTTCTTGCAGGTCTTTGGAGGTGATCTGTGGGTTGTCTGTAACCATTCTCACAATCCAGCGCATATGCTGCTCTTGTATTTTTCTTGGCCTTCCAGGCCTGGGTTTAACAGCAACTGTGCCTGTGGCCTTCCATTTCCTGATCCCATTCCTTACAGTTGAAACTGACAGTTTAAACCTCTGAGATAGTTTTTTGTAGCCTTCCCCTAAACCATGAGACTGAACAATCTTTGTTTTCAGATCTTTTGAGAGTTGCTTTGAGGATTCCATGCTGTCACTCTTCAGAGGAGAGTCAAAGGGAAGCACAACTTGCAATTTACCACCTTAAATACCTTTTCTCATGATTGGACACTCCTGTCTATGAAGTTCAGGGCTTAACGAGCTAATCCAACCAATTTGGTGTTGCAAGTAATCAGTATTGAGCAGTTACATACATTCAAATCAGCAAAATTACAAGGGTACCCAAATTTTTGCACAGCCAGTTTTCCACATTTGATTTAATTTCATACAATTAAATACTGCTTCACTACAAATCTTTGCTCGGAAAACACCCCAGTATTTAGATGTTCCTAGGAAATGAAAGACATACCACTGTTATCTTTTTTGTTGAAAGTAGAGTTTGGTGGTCGGCTGGGGGCTGTGCCCAGTCACAACACCTGGACAGACCAGGAGAGAGACTGTGCCTCCCCAGGACCATGAGACGGCAGCCGTCCTGCCTGGTTTGGGGGCCACGGGGTCCAAGCATGGAAGCTCAACCCTATAAGGACCCGTGGCCACCACCAGGGGGCGCCCAGTCAATTGTGGAGCCTAGGACAGTAGCGCTTCCGGCACACCTGAAGATGTTGGAGGAAGGAATACCGAGGACACCTGGAGTGCTTCCAGGTGCTCATGTGGCACTTCCACCACACCAGGAAGTGCCGCAGGAAGTCCATCGGAGAGTACCTGGAGTATGTCCGGGTGGATATAAAAAGGGCCGCCTCCCTCCAGTTGGGAGCTGCAGTTGGGAGGAAGAGAACAGAGCTCGGCGGAGAGGAGTGGAGGCAGAGAAAGACCTTGAGAAGGACTATAGAGGGTGATTGGTGCAGGGGCATTGTGTACTGTGTACGGAACATTGTATATATTTGTTCATGAAACGTGTGCTTTTGTAGACATGGAGGTATCTGTCTGTCTTTGTCCGGGGCTGGCTTTCACAATAGTAAATTATTAAGCAGGCTGAGAGGGGTTCCCAAACTTCATATGACTGTAATTTAAGTCCTTGATCTAGACTCCTCAGTCATAAGTAATACCTAAAACATACAGAATATAATATAATGATTTACAAAAGCAATTATTAAGAAAATGGCACAGACATCAGCACTAACACATCACAGCTGTCAGAGACTGACTGGACATCTCGGCCCGGGCACTGTCGCCTTATATCTATAGATATTTTTCTCAAATGGCGTTGGTCTTACTCCCACATTACAAAGACATGTGTCAGGTTAACTTGTGACTCTGAATTGAGTCTTTGTGAGTAACTTTGGCAGCCTGTGAATGTGCTCTGCAATGTACTAGGATCCCTAACAGGGTTTTTTTCTGCCCAGCACTCACATAGGCCTTAGCTGTCTTTGATGTTGGAGCCCACAGGTTCGGTTTTGTAAGACATATAGTCTTAGTGAGAAAATCACTTCTTACTATTTGTAGCGATTTGTTTGATCACAAAACAAGTTTTATATCCTTAAAAAATATGTTGATACTATGCATCAAAAAATGCCTGACCTAACAGCATAGTTGTCCAGCTTAGAAAATGTATAGATGAGTGGTCATGGTTATCAACCATGTAGGCATAAACATCAATCTAATCATTATTTTAAAACATTTTAAAGTAAGATTTAAATAATATAAAGAAGGAAATGAATAATAAAGTTTATTTTGGAGATGTAGGAGAACGGACAATACATTTACAAAGGTTGCTGTCATCATTAGGGTGGTGGCCACCAAATGCCACCAGAACAGCTTGTAGAGCTGTATTATGAAATCTACTAGTGTCCAGAACTCTACAGGAGCTTTGCAAGAAAGTCACTTCATCCAAGCTCTTTTAATGGAAATGCCATATGCTTCTAGTCTGTTATCCGGTGACTGAAAATGTATTGACATATGGGCATCTTCACTGTCACCACCTATGTGCTTTGTTAATGGGGCATAGCAATCATGTAGTAGAAGTAAAACCTCATATCATTTACAAGTGAAAAGCATTGGCCTTCCCTCCAAAGTGGAAGGGTCCTGTTAAACCATGATTGAAAATATGCCATTCAGTGTGGGAAACATCTGGCTCCTTTTTCTGTTTCTAGGGGACATAGTGAGGAAATGTGCCTTGCATTGAAATGGAAGCCCATCCAGGACAGATGACTGCCTTCCCCCTGATGCTGCAGGAATTGGCTTTGGAACTTCAGCATAGATATACTTTGAAAGAAAAATGACTGAGATATAAACTATGCAGAACGAATGAAGGGCGCTGAAGGTATAATCAGTTACATCAATAGAAAAAAACGAGCAGAAATGTAACCAAGCAGAAAGGTTAAGTGGGTTCACTAAATGCATGGATGGATGGTTTGGGAAACTAAATGAATGAAAAATGATTCACAGGACATTTATCACAATCTCTCATTGTGTAGGAGTCCATTGCCTGTGCTCTTTGCATCGCTGTACTAGTAATTAGTGGTTTATGTAGTGCAATTCTGCTTCTTTAAAATGCTCAAGGGATTTTTTTAAGAAACTGTCTACTCATGCAGTATATTTACAAAAAAACTATTTTAGAATAGCTCACTTGTTCACCACAGACACCTGCACAGCTATGAAGGACCAGAAACTCGTGCACAGTTGCTCATCACTAATGAAGTCCTCATCCTCAGTCCCTTGCTGACATGACCTCTGATACTGTTGCTAATGAAACAAGAAAAAGATGAGCTGTCTGAGGCTATTACTATATCTGCCAATGTCACAGAAAAATCATCTTCTTGCATTTCTAATTACAATTATAGACATCAAGGCTTCCCCAGCATTTTACAGATAACTGTGGGCATACCAGAATGCTCATCCAGTGCCACAAATCTTGGAGCAAAGTAGAAAGCACACTAGGGAGCTATTTCCTCACACACATGGCCACATTCATTCCAATGTGGTCTATTTAGAGTCACTAGTAAACAGGCAAATTGTATACCGACTGCAAACTCCATGTAGTTCAAATTGACCAAGTGAGTGTTTGAACCCAGGATATCAGAGCAGGGAATCTACTGTGCTGTTTATTTTGAAATATTAACTGCTTCATTTAACACAAGAAGTAGACCTGTGTTCAACATCCTCATGGGCCCAATTAATGGCACCTTTTTAGGGACTACCGGCAGTTTTTTTATTATCTGAGAAAGCCAATCTTGTCTTGTAGTATTTTTATTTTGGCAGAGGAAACCAGTGGTCAAGAAAAGAATAGCTTTTCAAACAAGGCATGGACCGACAGGCCATAGAAGCTGTGTCTGCTGCAGCTCTTGTAGTGTAAATATGCAGTTGTTTTTCACAGAGTTCATGAATAACCACGTATGAACTGCTTCAGAGTCATTGTGAAATGCCATTCACGGCAATGCAAACGAGGCATGTTGTAAGACTGTCTTAAGCAAGCTAGAAGCAATGCTACCTGTTCCTATTAGGATGGTGTGCCTTATTGTGACAGAAATCATATTTCATTCAAATTTCCTGTTTACCTTTTACAAAATACCAGCTTTGTGTTTATATTTATTTGTATATATGCCTTCCCAGGTTTTTCTCAGGGGAACCTTGATTTTCCTTCCACATCCCAAGTTAGATTAATTGGTAACTTTTTATTGACCCGGTGTGCATGAACATACCCTGGGTTCCTTAGCTGGTTCTTCCCTGTATGCAATGCTGCTTTGTGTCATTAAAATGGGATTTAACAGTTTCATTAAACATTTGTATGGATGGGTGTTCCTTTGTAGCTTCACATATTTGTAAAGTGTTCTTCCTTAACCGTAAGCTAAGTATCGATTTCAAGTGAATGGAAATATCAGAAGGAACTGACGTGAAGGACAATGGTAACACTATTCATTTTTAAACATCTTTATTTAGTTCATAGTTCCAGGGAGCCAGTGCCCAAGCCAGCAGCACAGGGTGTATGGAACCAGATCATCACAAGGTCCCACTTATACACACACATTAGCATTTACTGACATAGACCACTTTAGTTTGCCATTCCATCTAATAGACCTACGAAAAGTAAAGCAAACATGGATACCAGTAGATAAGATAATGCCCAACCCATAATTTAAACCCTATATACATATATGTGAATACATACAGTATATAAATATGTGTGTGTGTATATATATATATATATATATATATATATATATATATATATTGTGGAACGTGACCCGGACACAGACAGGCAGACACCAATGGTTCAAACACCCACACACATTTATTATACATAATTATTTACACAAGTGCACACAAACCCCAAAACTCCCACAAAGTCCAGGCCTCACACTCAATGCCTCTTTCTCTTCAGGCTGTCTCCATTCCTCTCCTCCAAGACCTCATCCTTCTTCCACTTGACTCAAGCCCCCAAATGGAGGGAGGCGGCCCCTTTTATTCACACCCGGACGAGCTCCAGGTGTGGCGGACGTTCTGGCTGCGCACCCGGCAGCACTCCGAGTGTCCCTGATCCTCTTCCCCCCAGCACTTGTGTGGCGGAAATGCTGAGATCCAGGGCTCCATAGGCATTAGGGCGCCCCCTGGCGGTGACCACGGGCCCCTACAGGATTGAGCTTCAAAGTTCTGTCCCCGTGGTCCCCATAGCCACCAGGGCGGGTCGCCCCTCCCAGCCACCTGTGACTATATATATATATATATATATATATATATATATATACATATACAGTGCATCCGGAAAGTATTCACAGCGCATCACTTTTTGCACATTTTGTTATGTTACAGCCGTATTCCAAAATGGATTAAATTCATTTTCTTCCTCAGAATTCTACACACAACACCCCATAATGACAACGTGAAAAAAGTTTACTTGAGGTTTTTGCAAATTTATTAAAAATACAAAAATTGAGAAAGCACATGTACATAAGTATTCACAGCCTTTGCTCAAAACTTTGTCGATGCACCTTTGGCAGCAAAGAGTGAGATGAGCCTTGCTGGTAGCTTTATATTGGAGAGACTGGACGGGGGCGGAGTTACTTACACTCAGTGGACGGTTGGTTACTCAAGGCTGTGGGAGAAGAAAGAGATGATACTTCTCTCTCTTGCTATAGAAAAGCGCTCTGAGAACAAAATCCATCCATCCATAATCCAACCCGCTTTATCACGGGGGGTCTGCTGGAGCCAATCCCAGCCAACACAGGGCACAAGGCAGGAAACAAATCCCAGGCAGGACACCAGCCTACCACAGGGCACGCACACACCAAGCACACACTAGGGACAATTTAGGATCGCCAGTGCACCTAACCTGCATGTCTTCGGACTGTGGGAGGAAACCGGAGTACCCGGAGGAAGCCCACACAGACACAGAGAGAACATGCAAACTCCACACAGAGAGGACCCGGGAAGCGAACCCAGGTCTCCTAACTGTGAGGCAGCAGTGCTACCCACTGAACCACCATGCCACCTGAGAACAAAATTATTTTTGTAATTATTTTTAAAGTGATCCACTGACGTTTGTACTAGCTTTGTGCTTTTTGAGGAATAGCAACCACTAGAAACAGGGAAAGAGCAGGCAGGGCTATAATCTGGATTGACACTACACTTGGGACACCCTCTCTAAACAGATAAAAAACTCCTTAGAATGAACAACCTACAAGGACACAGCGCTGCTCAGACTACAATTTTATTCCTATCTTATAATAATCTCAGTGATTAGATGAATGTACTGTTCATATATGTCTATCAACCATTTTGTGAAGATTTCATGTTTGACAAATAATTTGTCAGGGGCCCTCATAATATTTAATTGTTAAAATGATCTTTTTGTAATATATCTATCTCATAACACAGAGGAACTATATAAGAAAGGGTAGAGCAGACTCTCTTTCTTTGGCGAGTTCATTTCTTCAACGTGTGTAGTGAAATCCTTGAGATATTCTACAACTGTGTGATGGCCAGCGCAATTTTCTATGCTGTGGTGTGTTGGATTTGTAACATAACTTAAAGAGAGGCCCACCAAATCACAAACTAATTAAAAGGGCAGGCTCAGTTATGGGAGGTAGTATCCCTAGCAAAAGAGAAAAAGATAACATAGATGAGTGCCATTATGAACAACGCTGCACATCCTGTCTCTGTCACACTAACACTGAGTACTTTCAGCTAATGAATTATTGAGAAAAGTGTGTCAAGAAATGCTACTGGGTCTCCTTTGTACCGACAGCAATACACCTGTATAATGCCTCACTGTGACTGTGACTGCCAAGTCAGAACCTTTCTTTCTTTTTAGTCATTTTGGTGTGTGTTCAGACCACAGTGCATCTATCTATCTATCTATCTATCTATCTATCTATCTATCTATCTATCTATCTATCTATCTATCTATCTATCTGTCTATCAATCATTAGTCACTCATCTATCTATCTATCTATCTATCTATCTATCTATCTATCTATCTATCTATCTATCTATCTATCTATCTATCTATCTATCTATCTATCTATCTATCTCCTTTTGTACAAGTGATGCCATGAGGCACATGAGCACTCCCATCTCACAGACAACTGCCTTCTGAGCACAGTTTGTCAGTTGTAGAAATACAACCACAGAAAAGTACTTATTTGAAATCTAAGCATTCACAATATGAGCTTGGTAATACTGCAGTTATTGAACAAACAGTTGTGCTTCAGGGTAGGTTTGCTGCTGTCACAGCATCCAGCAGAGACAGGCGTTTCTCAGTTTCCTTTGACTTGTTCTCAGCCACAGATTGCCAG
The DNA here is from genome assembly GCF_016835505.1 of Polypterus senegalus. Lineage (NCBI taxonomy): Eukaryota > Metazoa > Chordata > Cladistia > Polypteriformes > Polypteridae > Polypterus > Polypterus senegalus. The sequence goes on from NC_053161.1 coordinate 41,863,347, forward strand.
ATGTTTGTGTTTTTATTTGTAATTGCAGTCTAACATAATCCCTGTAGTCCAGGCCCTTTGCTCCGAAAAGACAGTGGAGAAGTGACTCACTGAGAAGCTGGAATTACAATTATGTGGAAGCCCAGCTATGAGTTTTAGACCTTGCTGGTCTGGCAAGTTGCACATTGTGAGAGCTTATTTGTCCACATTGAAATGAGGTCAGTTCTTGCCCTTTAAAGAAATATGTCATTTTCTAAACCTCTAATAGATGTGTTTCTGCAGAGGAAGATGAACAATTCAGCCTTGTGTCCTTGTAGGTTAGGTAAACTTAGAAATCGCTCATTCATAGGCAGTGGTTCTGTCTCTTTACAGATCGTGCCTTAATTGTGAGATCAACCCAGATTATAACCCTGCTCCTTCCCTGTTACTTTTTTGGCTGCTTTTTTCATTTTACAAAATAAACATATGGTTTTCTGTTGCCAAAGGAAAAGTGTCATATGGAGACCCAGTCAACGGTAAAGGTCTTGTATGCAGCTAAGCGTTTCACTTAAAATGATAGGGATTAACCTTTTTTTTGCCTTTCAACACTGATGATTTTCCTAATCTGCTGATAAATCATGCAGATTTTCCACCTCATAGCCCTGTTTTAGCTAGGCCTGGCCAGATCAGTGCTCCATGATAATCCTTGGCTAATAGCAGCGGTGACGCCACTGTTGGTTCTTGCTGTGTCAGACATCAAGCTCATTAATATTAGCCGTACCCCACTGTGAAAAAAAAATTTAAAAAAAAGCAGAAAACTGTACTCCAGCCCACCACTTTCCCCATGGTTTTATGACCTCAGGGCACTAGCTGAAGGAGAAGGTCAGGAGTGCGCTGAGGAATTTTCTTGTGCAATCTAATACACTACCCAAGGTGCCTGTCAGTTTAGCTAAGGCATCAGCGAGTATGGTCAGATTTCACCCCATGAGAATAACTTCAGAGATACAAAGTCACGTCCGCCCTCTCTTTTTTCCCATCAATAACGAAGCAATAGAGTCCTGAAGTAATGCTGTGCTGGGCATTTTGAACAGCACATGGTGTACAACCTACTGAAATGAAATTAACAAGGCAAGCACATTAAGGCCATCAAGTAGATGAGAAATAGGAAGTAGGATTACAAGAAAAAGGAAATGCAGTCTTAGATGAAGCATGGCATACTGACCACCTTAGAATGTAGAACATACCTTTTCTTTTATATAGCACCCTTTATATAAGGCACCATCAATGGGTGATATGATATCAGCTAAATCCTACTCCCCACAGCATGAGGATACAAAATCAGATCAGGATTTATTTCTTAAATTTTGAAAGAATGCTTTTAATTTCGTGTCCCAGTAGGTTTGGTGTCCTGTTAATTAGAAACATTCTCCAACACCTCCTCCTCCTCCACCTCCTCCACCCACGTCTGCTACACACAAGATGTACGAAATTTTTTTTAAATTCAGAGTTACCCACAGACTGCCACATCCAAAAATGCTTTAGGCACTCAAAAGAAAGCGCTGGATCACCTCTGAAGGTGTGCCTCACAATGCAGACATGAGATCTGCACAAGGCAGTGCCTTCTAGTACTGGTCTTCTCTGAAAAGATGCAATGCTTCAGCAAGAAGCAGTCACTTTATGCAAGACAGCAGTCTACATGTTCTGTATCACTTGTTTGCTTAAAAATCATTACATTCTCCACTCATATTTCTTTTTCTGACTACTTCCATTTATCCATTGTGTGTTTACTGCAAGAGGAACATTGGGCAAGGTGGTATAGTTGTGTAATGCTTTTAAAGCTCCAGTCTCTGTGTGGAATATGCACCTTCTACCTGTCCTTTCATGGACTTCTTTGCACATAGATAGATAGATAGATAGATAGATAGATAGATAGATAGATAGATAGATAGATAGATAGATAGATAGATAGATAGATAGATAGATAGATAGATAGATAGATAGATAGATAGATAGATAGATAGATAGATAGATAAACAACAAGAAAACTGAAATAGAGTTGGGAACCTTGATGAGAAAAGCCCCGCTTGATACAGAAAGAGTAAACGATGAGGGAAACTAAGAGACGGCCAGCATTGGCAAAGGTATCTGAAAGACAAGAAGGACACTGACAGATGGCTTTATGGACCCCACAACAAAGTCTCCATTCTGTCAACAGCTTACATCTGTGTCCTTTCATGGCAATTCATAGTCACTTTTAACCAAGTTTATCACTAGACTTGCCTTTTACTTATGCTGACTTGTCACTTCCTTTTGTAATCAGTAGTCTTTAAAGACTTTCTCACTGGCAGACTGCCACCCCATTTTACACCTTTCCCTGGTCTTTCTAATCATTGATCAATTTGCCTCTGCCTGCTCCCCTTTGATCTCCTTCCTGGCGATTTCATACTTTCTTGACTTCACATTTACAGTCTCTGTCCCCTTGTTGCGCTTTAATTCTAAACATCCTATATATAAAACAAGCTCATTTGCAGTTTTCAGTGATTCAGCATGATGTTAACCTCGTGTACCCTTGCTTTTTTAATGTGCCGGCTTATGTATTGTCCTGCTTTAACCATATACAAATAATTCATAATGATATTTTATTCATTTTTGTGTGTAGCCATTTATGTTGTATTGTTGTTAAGTACAGGTTACTACACGAGGCCAGCCCAAGTAGGAAACCGAAGTGTCCAAGTAACATCTGGCAAATAAAGCTAATAAAGTAAACTAAATGGGTCTGCTCCATTGGAATGGAGTGATCCATCTAGCTGGCATGGCCTAAACCCAAAATTGTAATAAAATTTATTAAAATAATAAAATACTAACAAAAATAAAGTGTATGGATTAATGAACATTTTACAAATAAGGAATAATAACTTGAGCAGAAAAAAAAGAAAAGCTAGAAGACTCACCAAAAAGGGCACATTTAAAATTAATTGGAAATTGTTACTATGCAGTAATTATGTGACATGTAGCCAGAACACAGTAACAGGGATCATTGGAGCATGGGGTCTTAAGGGAGTTCAGGAATTTTCATTGGGAAAAAGTGATTTTGCTCTCTGGTTGCTAGATGGAGGGCTTGTGAACGTATATCACCAGGGATTGGTAACAGTCCCCTGTATCTTCCATAGGCACTGCATTATCATCTGTAGCTACAGTACCCTATAAGTGAACTCCACTGGGAACATAATGTCTCTGCTGTGCATGCAACAAGACATGTTTCAAAGAACTGTATTTATTCAAATATCAGGATGTCATGGGTGAAGTGTATTCTAGGGGCCACCAGAAGGTGGTGTTCTTCCAAAACCTATATTATTTGGGGTTGTTAATACACACCCATAAAAGAAAGTAATAATGTGTAGGAAACGGACTGTAGACCAGAAATGGAAAGTGTGCATGTGGGGAGTCAGGACAACCTTAACCTATCTCTAACTTAACCAAACTCAACCTAACACTACCAAAACTACTTAATATAGGTCAGGGCCACATTGAGGGTACTTGAGGATAGTTTGGAGCACTGAGCATAAGGCAGGAACCACACACAGATAGGGTGCCAGCCCAGTGCAACAACAGGGCACACTCACATACACAAGCACACCCTGGGCCAGTTTGGAGTTGTCAGTTAACTTAACACACATTTTTAGGATATGGAAGGAAAAACACACACAGAAACAGGAAGAATGTGCAAACTTCCCACAGATAATCACTGGGTGTGAGATTTTAAACCAAGACGCTAGGGTTTTCTAAATGACTGAATGACACATCTGAGGTGTTTATTGTCATGTTCATTGTTACCTCTTAAAATTAAAAGACCTCTTTTGTATTATTGTGGTTTGGCATTTTATTGTTCTGAGCTTTGGAGGGGCTTAGTGGACTCCCCATTGCAATATTTCTTTTTTTTAGTTTTATTGAAATCGTACAACATTCCATACAAATGGATACATTTTTACAGAAATAGGATCAAAAACAAATCAACCCAATATTTCTGATAATTAGGTGTGTAGTATGCTGTGGTGTCTAGGGTATTGGATCTTTTATATTATAAGATATCGTTTCATGGGGCCAGATGTGATTCTGAAATGGGGACAACTTGTTAAAAAATTTGAAGTGAATAGCAGGCCCAATCTGCCACTACTGTGACCACTGTAGTTCACTGACCACTGTAGACTACTGACTGTTTTCTTTCTAAAAACGCTCCCTCAATACCTTCAGTCTGTGTACTTTGAGTAGCCAGGGTTTCAGGGAGAGAGGACAAAAAACTGAACCAAATGTCTTGACTCTTGAAAAAAATTTTAAAAATAAAATTGCTGTTATCAATTCAGGAGCTCAGTACCGCACAACAACAGCAACATTTATTTATATAGCACATTTTCATACAAATAATTTAGCTCAGAGTGCTTCACATGATGAAGTAAGAGAAAAAAAAAGACAAAGTAAGAATTAAATTAAGAGAACACTAATTAACATAGAATAAAAGTAAGGTCCGATGGCCAGGGAGGACAGAAAAAACAAAAACAACGGCTGGAGAATAAACAAAATCTGCAGGGGTACCAGGCCACGAGACCGCCCAGCCACCTCTAGGCATTCCACCTAACATAATGACCTCAATCAGTCCTCATGGTATTCAGGGTTCTCATGGAAGGACTTGATGATGACGGTCATGTGGACTTCTGGCCTTTAATCCATCAATGTAAGGACATCATAGTGCTTTGATTAGGTGATGGTGGTGAGTCGCCACCACAGAAAACCGGAAAAAGAACAGAAGAGAGAGTAGGGGTTAGTATGGATTTTGGAGCCACTGTGAATAGTTATGATAATTAATTGAATATGCAGAGCATCAGGATTAAACTAAAATTAAGTTATGAGAAAGCCATGTTAAAGTAATGTGTTTTCAGCAGTGTTTTAAAGTGCTCTACTGTATCAGCCTGGCGAATTCCTATTGGCAGGCTATTCCAGATTTTAGGTGCATAACAGCAGAATGGCGCCTCACCACTTCTTTTAAGTTTTGTTCTTGGAATTCTAAGTAGATACTCATTTGAGGATCTCAGGTTACGATTTGGAATGTAAGATGTCAGACACTCCGATATATAAAATGGAGCGAAATTATTTAAGGCTTTGTAAACCATAAGCAGTATTTTAAAATCAATTCTGAATGACACAGGTAACCAGTGTAGTGACATTAAAACTGGAGAAGGTAACTGAAGCTTAATGATTGTTGTGTACATTGTAATGAGTGCTGTGACAGAACAGACAAGCACACAAACACATACACTAAACGTAAAACTCTGCTCCACACTGTTTGAGAAGTGTTTCTGGCTGTATTACAATATCTTTGTGTTATGTTACTGCATCACAACAGAAAACAGAGATAGATATGCATTGGGTATATACAATGTGTTAAAATGCTGCGGTTATGGCATGACATATTTGTATTTCCAATTAGTAATGCTGATTTCCTTGAGTTATTCCTTTACATGTGCAGTCAGAACGTGGATGCTGTGTAGCCTCATCTGTGCATCTACTGCTGTTGTTTGGCTGATTTGTTGATTCGGGTGTTTTGAGTACTGAAATCTGCATCTCCTGTACCTCTTCGTTATGAGCTCTCTTAAAGGCAGTCATTTTCACTTCCTTTTGACGAGTGTGACACACTATTTGTCACACCTATGACAGTGTATTGTTCACTTTTACCACTATTCCATTGATGTCTTTAATGCCAATGTATAATCTGATGTTATAGAAAGTTTTTTTTCATGCAACAAGTTCATTTTTAACACATGCAATGTGCTTTCTATACATGCAACACACATTTACATATTTAATGGGGTCATTTAAGGAGTCTTTTTTTTTGGCTGTACACAGTTTATCAGAATCAGTAGCTTAGTCTGTGTCGGATCAGGTTAACACAAGCACCACTGCTCCCTGCAGTTCAAAATGGCCTTCCCTACTTTGAGAGGCGCCTTCTGGCAGCATTGGATTGGTTTAGAAATGTGACACTCAGTGAGCCAACTGCTCCCAGACACTTTTAAGCAAAATGTATTCATGGTTGTCTCCAGATGTGTATATTATACGTCAGGCTCAGTAAGACTGTATAAGATGGAAAGTTTAGTCCCCACCATTGACTCACTGTATGACTCTGTGAAAGTCACTTAATTTACCTTTGTTCCAACTATAAAAAAGAATATATATGTGAAAAATTCTAAGTCACCCTCATCTTAAATAAAAGGTGTCTGCCATTTCGTAATAATATTTTTTTTTGTTCCCTTGTTGAAAGTTCATTATGTGCAACAAGTAAATAACAAGAGAAGCACTTTATAATTGAACTGATGGCACATTTGCTGTCATCAAAACACCACGTTGAATAGAAGAATAAAGTGAGTCTATTTGAATCAAAGTTCAATGTGTTTAGGGAGGCAGACTTAGCTGGAGACATGATTGCCCTGAAGCAAGAGGCCTCAAGCAGTTAGCGTGTATTCTTAGCAGAAAGCCTGCATTTGCGTGTAAGCTGGCCATAAAATTACAGGCAAACATATTAAAGCAGTCATTTCTGAGCAACCAGATCACAGTGGTTTTGTTCATTATATTCAATATGCTTATCTTCAAGCTGCCCAACATCATAATGAAGAGCTTATCTGTTCTCTAGTTCTTTATCAGGGCTAAAATATCTGCTTTAAAATGTAAAGAAATAATAATGTATATTTAAGTATAAATATATATATATATATATATATATATATATATATATAAACCATGTGCATGTTTTATTAATAAGTGGAACCATAAAGGCTACATCGGTATAAATAGAACACTGAGCTTCACACAAGTCACATGTTTTACCAGTGGTAAATATGTCTAACTTCTGGAAAAGGAAACAAAAAGCTTATCTTTTGAAATGCTAAAAAAGCAACAGGCAATGATTCGCTTTGCAGACACGGATAATGTACTTAGAGAAAGTGTCTTGTGATTGACTCTTGTGTTGACACTGCGCCCTGCATGGCTGTTACCTTTAAACCGACAGCATTCTTTATTTTGCTAGCTTTGTCAGAACTTGTTAGTTGTACATTCCTGAACTCAGCTGCTCTTGCGTGGATGTCTGTGTTTGCATGTCTCTGTGTGTTTGCTTTTTTCTTTGTTTATTGTGTGCTGCCTTGCTGCAGGATTTGATCATTTCAGTTGATAGTTTCAGTCAGAGGTTAAATACAATTTATGACAAATTCTACATTTTCTAAGTAAAATTCATGTTAGCCATCATTGCAACACACAACATTGCTTGTGCATGAATTTTGAAACAAATTATATGGTGTAAATATTCTGCACTTAGCACAGCAATATATGCACAGTGTGTATCCAAATGTAGAGGTTACTTATTTCTGATGTATACGAAACATAAGAAAGAGAGATTGTAGCTATTACGGTGGTTCTTCAGTGAAAATGTGAAACAGGAGGTTAATTTCATGTTAGAGATTAATAATTTGATTGAGGTATGTATCCTGAAAAATGTGGATGAAACTATGAATGAATAATAAGCTGGGTTCTTTCACTGTTTGATGATATTGCTGTATACATTGCAGTTAAGGCTACAATAGGCAAATGAGTTTGGTGCAAGGAGGCGATGTGTTCTGGCAGATATGAGATAACTCATATGAAGTGTGTTGGTGAACTAGCCAAACAGTGATTTTTCCTTTCAGTTTTTCAATGAACCCTGCATTGAACTCTAAAAACGAGCACTATGGAACTTGCTTATGACTCCATGGCCCAAAGTTTCAATCACAAGCTAGTCATTTTCTTTGTAGTTTGCATGTTCACCCCTTGTTTGTGAAGATACTCTGGTTTTCTTCCTGAGATATGCATGTTAACACTATTCTATTGATATGAGTGAGAATAAGAGTGTGTGTGTGTTTGTGTGCATAAGTGTCTTTTGCCAGGCCAGCATCTTATCAAGGCTTAGCTATAATAGGGCTGCTGAAACAGAATGAGACATTCTCCAACACTGTAGACAGACATATAATCCACTTATAAAAAAACAAATGTTAAAATGTATAAAACTATCTATCTATCTATCTATCTATCTATCTATCTATCTATCTATCTATCTATCTATCTATCTATCTATCTATCTATTTATTACTGGATATTCCCTCCCTATAGTTCTTATTATAAAACATATTTAAATAAGTTTACTTTTAGCTGCTTACCACTTTTCCAGAAGTGAACTTACACCTTTGATTTGACACTGCCAGTGATTATCATGTTTAAGCTACACTCTGTCTTTTGACTTAGTGTCGTGTTTTTTGGATTCTGTTTGCTGTTTGTTTTCTAGCATGGAAAGTCCATTTACATTGTCATGCATACTGGTTACTTTGTACTCTCATCAAACAAGGAGCCTGGATAACAGTTAATAAACATAAGGAGAGTGCATTGGTGTTCTTGACTCAACCCAGCCACAGGGGATGCACAAACCAGTGGGTTTCTTTGTGCCAGTCACAAGCCCGGATAAATGGGGAGGGTTACATCAGGAAGGGCATCCGGTGTAAAATTTTGCCAAGTCAATATGCGGACAACGTAGATGAGCCGCTGTGGCAACCCCTAACGGGAGCAGCCGAAAGAAGAAGATTGGTGTCCTTGACTCATTACAAAACAAGAAAATGCGTTTCAAAGTTTATTTTGAATTTGTGGTGCTTGTTTTTTTCTTGATTTAATTAGCAAAGAGCTTCAAAATAAGCAGCCATCATTAATTATCTTCTTGGTAAATAATTTGTCTGGGGGTTGACTTCTGAGAGCTTAACTGCCTGTCTCTCTGTTTGATTTGTGGTTCCATCAACAGAGCTTGAGTGTTCACTCCCATCCTCAAAGTGACAATGTACAGACAGCAATCACTTCTTGTCTCACTTGTGGACACCCAGACCAGCCAAACTTCAAATTCTTGTGCAGTTTTCATTTGTAGCTATAATGAGTTATTTGATTACAATAAAGTTTCTGGCACATATTGACCCTTTCTAGCCAAAGGTTAAGTGGTTGGGAGACTGTCTTACAACTAAGTGAAAATAAGTGGATAGGACTGGTGAGCTTTGTTTGGCTGAATGGCCTGTTCTCGTCTAGAGTGTCCTAATGTTCTAAGCCTCTTTCTCTAATATCTTGCAGGAACAGCAGTGATGCTCCAGAAAATGGACTACTGTCCATAGAATTGAGCAGAAGATTTAGCATTACTTTAAGGTCTGGACCTTTAAAGTTGTCGAAATGTTTGTAGCACATGATGTGGAAATGGTAGTTTCAATCAAATTTCAATCTAATGTTTTGATCTGTAATCTTGCACCATGACTAAAGGTTTAGATGAAAAGCAATAAACACTGAATTGTGGTTTACTTTCAATTACTTCATTCAGCATTGGCGTTTACAGGTTGCACATATACATGGGCCATGCAATGAACTGAACATTTTAATAGGGGTGCATGATTATGACAAATTTAAAATTGATGAATATTGGCGCCCTGCCTGGAGTTTGTTTCCTGCCTTGTGCCCTGTGTTGTCTGGGATTGGCTCTAGCAGACCCTCATGACCCTGTAGTTAGGATATAGCGAGTTGGATAATGGATGGATGGATGAATATTGGCTTTGATATTATAATTGTGATTATTAATTTCAATTAACAATACAATAAATAAACATCTTGTCGTCCTAACTGCTTATCCTGTATTCTGTTAACACACATTACAGTACAACCATCATTGTGCATAGAACTGCTTAAAAAATGAATATGAAATTGTTAAGTGCTAGATTAGTTGAAGAATAAAAAAAATTAGTGTTTAATAATGTTTCTTATTTATTTCTTACAAAAAAGGAACAGCATACAAAATCCAGTAAATTACTGATATACAAATATTTATATAGTAAAATTGAAGTAAAACTCAAACATTCCTCCTTTTCCTCCAAAATTAATGTTCTTTCTGAAAAGTACAACCATCACCATCACTTACCGTTCAATAATGTAAAAAACATGGGGAAATGTTAAACATGGGATTCAGCTGTATTAAGAAAACAAATGCTGCTTGTATATGTAAAAACTAAAGTACCGTACATGATAAAATCTTAAATACCAGTAATGTAAGAGTAAGAAATTAATGTAAACACAGTCTGATACTGTAGCACTGATGTACAGATATATAAAAAACATTAAATGTGACAATATTAATCTATACCAATAAAAGGCAAAGCCCTCACTGACTGACTGACTGACTGACTCACTGACTCATCACTAATTCTCCAACTTCCCCTGTAGGTAGAAGGCTGAAATTTGGCAGGCTTATTCCTTACAGGTTACTTACATAAATTAAGCAGGTTTCATTTCGAAATTCTACGCGTAACGGTCATAACTGAATCCTACTTACTTACATATATACGTCCATAGCCTGCAGCTCGGTCACCGTGGCGGAGTTGCGTCCTCCATCCCCACGCCTCCCACACAGTTGGCTGCCTGCCTATATTGCGTCCCCCATCCCCACGCCCCCCACGTAATTGACTGCCTGCCCATATAAGGCCGTCCATCAGCAGCAATCCAAGCTGTGAGAAAACAGTGAAAAGGAGGTGTGTCAGACATCGTGGTACATTTTCTGATGCAGCTAGACGGAAACAACTTCGTGACGCTGCCGCCAAATACTTGCAGAAAAATCCACAAGTTAATAGACACGCTGTCGCTAAATACTCGCGGGCTAATCCACAAGTTCATAGAGACTCTGTCGCTAAATACTCGCAGGCAGTTCCACAAGTTCATAGACATGCTGCCACTAAACAACCGCCAATGCCTCTTAAACATCTTAGATTCATAGGTGACGATTTCAGTAGTGGACACTTTGATATTTATGAATGTTTAAACTCTCAAAAGCTGGATGTGAAGTTATCGCTGAAACCAGTTGTATACTTACAACGCTTGACAGATGGCGAATGTCTCTTCAACACAAGTCCTACAAATACTAACGTCATTGAAACAAACCAGGAAACTTAAACCGATTATGACAGCAGCAATCCAAGCTGTGAAGAATAGAGACTCTGTCGTTAATACTCGCAGAAAAATTCACAAGTTAATGGACATGCTGTCGCTAAATACTCGCAGGCAATTCCACAACTTAATAGAGATGCTGTCGCTAAATACTCACAGGCAAATCCACAACTTCATAGAGACGCTGTTGCTAAATACTCGCAGGCGATTCCACAAGTTAATACCGGGAATACCTGTTAAACATCTTAGATTCACGAGTAGCAATTTGGGTAGTGAACACTTCGATGAATGAAACCTGTTATCTTTACAACGATTGACAAACATGGAATGTAGCTTGAACTCAACACGTCCTCCAGATACGAACCTGATTGAAAGAAATAATGATAATCAAATCCTTGATGACAGCAACACTCATAACAGTGACAAAACAATTACATTGACAATCATGTTACGTTGTTTTTAAAATGTTTCCTTTTCTTTTTCATAACTTCTTTAACACACTACTTCTCCGCTGCAAAGCGCGGGTATTTTGCTAGTACATAATAAACTTGAGAAGTACTTCGATAGTAACACAATGTTACCAAGAGTAATTCAATTGAGCAGTGGCGTCCCCATTCCTGAAGAAAGTATTATCACAGAAGGGGCACTCATTTCAAGAAGCAGCACCGCTAGGATCTGTCTTTCAGTGTATATTCCTCATCAGTATAATGAACCATTATCTTCAGGCATGCTTCCATAGTTCTGCTCAACCACAAATCGGTAGTAGTTGCATAAAGTACTACTTGTTTCAGAACTATTATAATTTTTGTCTGAAATGTGGAATAAAGTGAATACAATGTGACTTTGGAAGAATAATTACAGTAGGGAATGAGTTCTCTTTCCCTGATTACTGATCATTTTTGAACACCTTTATGCACAGTTTTAATTGGAGCCTTGTGTTCTGATAAACAAAATAAGATTGACTACTGTTTTATGATTTTACTTTCGAAAGCCTGCAGGAAACACGCATGCGTTAGTGTAAACAGGTAATTAACAGTTATCTGTGTCATAGACCTAATATTACTGGAGCTTAGTGTTGTTTGTTTAGCTTTCATGAACATTTCATATTGGCCTGAATTTTAACTTGCTGTGTAGATGTTCGCTTGCAGTGGTTTAACAGTTTGTACCATACACTTTTGAAAATAAAATATTTCCAAATTATGGATGATTCTCTTTGTTTTAATATCTAAGCATCTTAAAAGTGACAGATGATCTAGGTTCAACATTAAGCAAACAGAAAAGTAATATATTCACACTTTTTAAAAGATGTTTTTGAAGATTGGATGCCTAACAATGCGTTTACCATCTAGCACATGATTTTAAGTACCTTTGTAAATGCAAACAAGTACTTGAGGTGAATATACATACATAGTTGGGACACTGTGTAAAATGTAAATAAAAACAGAATGCAATGATTTGCAAATCTTATAAATTCATATTTTATTCACAGTAAAACAGACAAAACATCAAATGTTGAAAGCGAGACATTTTACTATTTCATGAAAAATATTAGCTCATTTTGAATTTAAAGGTGAAGGTGACAACACGTCTGTAAAAAGTTGGGACGGGGGCAACAAAGGACTATAAAAGTGACTGATGCTAAAAAGAAACAGCTGGAGGAAATATTTGCAACTAATTAGGTTAATTGGCAACATGATTGGGTATAAAAAGAGCATCTTAAAGAGGCAGAATCTCTCAGAAGTAAATATAGACAGAGGTTCACTAATTTGCAAAAAACTGCATCTACAAATTGTGGAACAATTTCAGAATAATGTTCGTCAATGTAAAATTGCAAAGACTTCCAGAAATCATTGTCTGTGAACACAGCTCACCCTTCTATCAACAAAGGCAGGTTAAATCTCTATCGGCCAAAGAAGAAGCTATATGTGATCATGATCCAGAAATGCCACCATCTTCTCTAGGCCAAAGCTAATTTAAAATTAACTGAGGAAAACTGGAAACTGTTCTGTGGTCAGACAAAACAAAATTTGACTTTCTTTTTGGAAAACATGGGCACCGCGTCCTTCGTACTAAAGAAGAGAGGGACCATCCGCTCATTTCAAAAGCCTGCATCTCTGATGGTATGGGGGTGCATTAGTGCCTATGGAATGGGCAGCTTGTGCATCTGGAAAGGCACCATCAATGCTAAAAGTTATATACAGGTTTTAAAGCAACATATGCTCCCATTCAGATGACATCTTTTTTCAGGGAAGGCCTTGGATTTTTCAGCAAGATAATGCTAAACTGCATACTGCTTCTATTAGAACAGAATGGCTTCATAGTACTGAACTAGCCTGTCCGCAGTCCAGACCTTTAACCATTTGAAAACATGAAATGAAAAATACAACAAGGAAAATCCAGGGCTGTTGAGCAGCTAGAATCCTTCTGCATATCAGACAAGAATGGGACAACATTCCTCTCCCAAAAGTCCAGCAAATGGTCTCCTCAGTTCCCAGACATTTACAGACAAGAAGGGATGCTACACAGTGGAACACATGTACCTGTCCAAACTTTTTTGAGACATGTTGCTGCCATCAAATTCAAAATGACCTTATTCTTTTCTGAAAACGGTACATTTTTCTCAGTTTGAACATTTGATATGTTTTATATGTTCTATTGTGAATAAAATATCAGTTTATGAGATTTGCAAATCATTTCATTCTGTTTTTATTTACAATTTACACAGTGTCCCAACTTTTCTGGAATTGGGTTGTATATTCTGCTGTTGGTATTGCATTACTGTCATTCTTACTCAAGGGAGTAAGAATTTTATTTTACAATTTATACATGCAAATAAACTTCAACTTCTTAAAAACCCTTCCATTCCCAAGTGATCTATTACATAGATCATTCATACTTACTCACCCAAAGCCAATTTTGAAATTCAAGCTAACTTAATAGTACATCTTTGGGATGCGGAAAGAAAACGGAAGTACCTGGAGAAATACCCATGCACACACAGAGAAAATGTACAGAATGTGTCCAGTCCAACAATCAAGCCCAGAACTCTTGCCCTGTGAGGTAGCACTTCTAACCACCATGCCACCCATAATGTTCTTTGTTATGGTAATATTCCTCCTATTAAACCCTGGCAAAAATAACAATAAAATGGTAATAAACATATTACTTTAGAATTAAAATAGCACAACAAAACAAGTCAACAAGAAAAATGCATTTACTGTATGAAGGAGTGTAACACTGATTGGGTTTACAGCTTTGAGGACTTAAATTCAGTTCAGAGTCTGGTCATTGTTTGTATAGACTAGACTTGTTCTTGAAGGTTTTCTCCTGATATTCTGGGTTCCTTCCATATATGAAAGGATAGAGTGCATGGTCGATTAATAGGACACTCTCTTCTAAGCCTGTAGGAGTCCTACCTTGCTTCATTTCTACAAGGGGGATATTTCCTGATTGTGTGCTTAATACATTTGTTTGAGTCTAGCTCCACAAGACCTTGTAATGAAAAAAATCACAGTGAGAAAGTGGACTGCATTTCAATACAGAAGTATAACACTTTATAGCATGGGCTCGAGCTTAAAACTTTATAATAGCCTCTTCTCTAATGTGCTGTGCAGTTTAGATTTTCCTCTGTATCTTTTTTTATATTGTTGCCTTTAAAAAATATGAATGTTAAAGCAAGAAAAGGCAACAAAGGAACTGGGTGGAATTCAGTAAGTAAAGCAAAGCTCCTCTGAAGAGTGTTGAAGGATAGATTAAATTACATCACTTCATTATTTGTCTACACTATCTAAGGCTAGAAATAGTCATTCAGATTTGTAAAAAAATAAGCAACTAAAAGCTGTAATTTAAAAAATTCTTTTTAGAAAAATAGTTTGTTTCTTTTTTGGGGGGAGCAGCAGATTAAATTTACAAGAAACTAACAAGAAAAAAGTACAGATATTTTTAGAAACTAAAAAGAGAATTCCTCCATGTAAATCATTCAGTAGTAAAATAAGCACAACAAACTAAGAAGACCCATATTAAACTCTCAAAAATAGCCTGTTCCAACTCACCACACCTATGCTTATTATACAGTTATGCCATTGATAGCCTAGGGCAAAGCAATTTTCTGAAAGTCAAGTCAGAAACAAAAGCCAAGGTGGGGATGCATTTGAACTTGAAGTAGTTTTAGGAGATTGGACCCTCTAGCTCAACATGCTTGGTTAATTCCTTTGCCAGTTTCACATTTTAAATTTTCAAAACTTCATTAGGAAAAATATTTATTTTTAAAATGCTTTAAAATCATGACTTGCATCTTGGGTCTCTGAAGCCTGGTGATAGTGTCAGTCCAGTTATACAAAAGAAATACACACAATTCACTCCAATGTATCCTTATACAGAGTACTTTAATTTACAAGCCCAGTCTGCTGCACATAACTACAAATAAGCAGTAGTCAACTCAAAATTTAAAAATACCCTTTTATTGAAATATAGAAATTAATTAATACATCTAAATCCTGATTATTTTTAATAAAACATTTTACTGCCCCAATAAATTAGTAATAATGATTAAAAATAATGCACCTTATAATTACATGGAATATATGGAGTACGTTAAAGCAAAACTATTATGATCAGCTGCTTTTAAAAATTTTTTGGGCATTTACCCAAAATTCCCTGGAAAGAATTGGGTTTTGAAGCCAAAGAAATTTATTTGTGGTGTTTCTTTTTGTTTTAGGTTAATTTTTAAAATTTTAACAATTTGTTGTCTAGACCTCCAACCATTACAATGACTTGTTATTTAGAACATAGGGTAAATCTACTGGTAACATGCAAATCTAACACACTCAAATGTAAATTAATAATAATAATAATAATAATAATACATTTTATTTATATAAGGTGCCTTTACTGAGAACTCAGGTACACCGAACAAACAATAAATAAATAAATAAAAAGACACATTATAAACAGCTTAAAACAACAAAAAACCAGAAGATATAAAATTAAAACCAAACAAAGCCACTGTAATCATAAAGAAAAAGCCATTTTAAATAGACGCATTTTAAGTTTACATTTAAAGGTTGAAAATGATTCGATATTTTTGAGTTCAGTACATAATTAAACACATCTACCAGTTTCAATGAATTAATTATAGTTACAGTATACCTTCTGTTAAAATAATGCAAAGTAATTTATACCTTTATATATATATATACACAGTATATATTGTAAGTGTCATGAAGGAAGGCAGCTGGCAAAGCTCGCTTAGAGGAAAGAGGGAGAGAAGAATTACTTGTTTGTGTATATTCTTTGATTTAGCTGTTGCTTAATTATTAAGGTGTCTGGTGACAAATAAAATCCTCTATTTGAGATCAGAGCTTTTCTGGGTACTATTGAGGCTGTGGTTTGTACCTCAGTGGTGCCCCCTTGTAGTTACTATATACAGGGTGAGTCAAAATTATGTTAACACTAATGGTACTGCTGTGTGTATACTTATATACAATTTTTGTGAGCGATTGATGTGCCACACATTGTACATGTGTTGAACATGATGGCAAACAGGTTGAGACATTCCTGTAAATCACCTTGCACATATGAAGTATGTTTTGTGAATAAATTGTTTCCACCATTCAAATGTTAACATAATTTTGACTCACCCTGTGTGTGTGTGTATGTATATATATATTGTGGCGGGCAGCCAGGATGCCTAAAAGGACCGGGAGAGGGACTATGCCTCCTCTGGACCACGAGAGGGCAAGGGGCACCCAGACGCCTGTGAAGCCCTGGACATCAGCACTTCCGCCACACCCGGAGGTGCTGGCGGAAGAAATACCAGGGACACCCCGAGTGCTTCCGGGTGCTCATGCGGCACTTCCATCACACCAGGAATTGCCGCAGAAAGCTCGTCAGGAGGCACCTGGAATATGTCCGGGTGGACATAAAATGGGCCGCCTCCCTCCATTCGTCAGCTGGAGTCAGGTGGAAGAGGATGAAGCACCTGCTTAACTTTTGTAAGTAAGCTGTAAGGAATGAGCCTGCCAAATCTCAGCCTTCTACCTACACAGGAAGTTGGAGAATTAGTGACGTTGGAAAGTTCAATAGGACAACAAAAGCATACACACCGCTTGGTCATGTGGTGCCTCTGTGTGAACCGGTCAGGCACAGAGAAGGTCAGCTGCTGACAAAGCGTCTCGACTGCTGCAGGGCCTGCATTGGTGAAGCAGGTGAGACGGTAATGAAACAGAAGCACAGGGCTTATTGGTTTTTAAAGACTGCCTCCTTCATTGGGTTTTAACCAATGCACGGAATAAACCAACACACGTAACCGAAAACTCATTTTTTAAAGACTGCTCACTTCATTGTGTTTTAACCTCAGTTGTAAGGTTCCCATGGGATACCCCTCGCAAACAGTTTTACACGCTGCATATGGCGATTCACCTCCGCGAGAAACATGCCTCTATGAACAGTCAACGTGGGTCGGAGATGCATGTGACCTCTACGACAGACGAATATAAATGACGCCGGTTTTTCTGTGTCGTCACGTCCAAGTTGGTGGGCGTAGCTCTGTGAGTTGTCGTATCCAATGGTCTTGGAGTTGGTGGGTGTGGCTCCTTCCTGCGTGCGTCATAGGTGTCTCACTTGTTGGCGGCTTAGTGAATCCACGCCCCTTCCGGCGTGCTTTCCATGGTTGTCTTGCCTTAGTGAATTATATATATAGATTTTCATGTTACTAATGGGTCTTTTCTCCGGGCTTCCTAATGCCAAGTGTTGTTTTTTTTAACTTGTCTTTACTTGCTTTGTCTCTCATTTTGTACATGTTTATATTTTTTATGTGCTTGCCATTGGCGACATTGGGAAACACAAATTTGTTTCTGTTTTTGTAAAACACTTTAATGCACTGAAGCTGCATGAACACTTATATAGCTTCCTTCTAAATTCCTAGTGATTCCTGGTTTTGAATTGTATGTTACTGCCTCAGCGAGTACTTCCTGCTTGTGTGTCAACACAATCTCACCAAGATATTATATAAAATAAATAATTCTTTTAAACCGGAAACATTTTTTTCCTGTCAGTAATACACAGTTTGTATTTTTTTTTTCACTTCTGAGAAAATTCCAGTATTTAGATTAAAACTGTCAACAAGTTCAGGCTCATCAAACATTTCAAAAATCTGTTTTCATTTTTTATCACAGTTTTCTTAAGATTTTTTTTTACGTTTTTTGAAGAATGCTTTTATTAAAGCAAAATAATACCTCATTAGGGAATCTGAAGCCCTTCATCATGCAAAATTATTTAGATGGTGGATTACACTTCTTTAGAGGTTTAGAGAAACAGCGGTAGTCATCACGCTGCCAGGAAGAGCCTCTGGGCTATTATTGTGTCATGCTTGTAAATGTGCAACAGCTAAAAGCATCGTATCTCAGGAGAAAACACAGCGGAATGGTTAGTGAGTGTTCACACCACTTCCTTTTTTCTCAGGATTTGTTACTGCAGACTGAAAATATGCTGATGAAAAAAAAGGTGGACTCCAAATATAAAGCAGTCATTTATTCATAAATTGCTCTTTTAAATCTGGTAAAGCTTCCTACATAGCCTTCTGGAATTTGCCTGGTAATCTCTATTGCTATAAATGGTATTATGGGTCTTACAGTAATAGTCATACTGTACTTCATAATGAGAATATTATTTCGTATTTTGGACCTCTGTAATTCTGCTTGTCATAATTTACGAATGGGAATGGAGAAATTAAAAAATGCAGCAGATATGTGTATGACTTTTTAGCGTATTCACTCAATGATCACATTTTTATATTTGAGGGATTGTTTATTTAGAAAATGGAAATTTGTGGGTAGATTACACTCATGCACAAATAAATACAACTCAATATCCAAGAAGGGTTACTGTTTGTGGAAACAATGTGACCTAGGCCATTTTGTGGCCTAAAGACTGAAACCCAAATCAGCTTTATCCCACATCCTGTATCTAACATTGGGAGAACTAAAATTTGACTGTTGTTGTGTTTTAGCTAGGGTTCCTCCCCTGGCTCTGGTTCAAATGCCATTTTATGTCTCTCTTGGTTAGTTTTGATTCATTTACCTATGTTAACGTTGTTGATTACATAGTTTCCTTAGGTTTAAGCATCTGTCCTATGTACCACGTGGTTTGTGGGTGGTTCCCTAAGCAAGGCAGTACCCTCAGACCTATAAAGGCAAGGGCAACTCACGGTCCCTTGTGGTTCATTCAAATGTGCTCGGGACTTAGAGAGTGTCCTACTGTGATTTTCTGTGTTCTTGATTTTTTGTGATTTAGTGGATTTTTTAACCTATTTTTGTGACTTTGCCTCTTGGATTTTGGATTGAGACTTTGTTTGATTTTGGAATTTCCTGTTTCAAAGGTATTGCATATTGTGCCTTTTGCTTTGTGCTCTTCAGAGCTTATTTGTGTGCTACAGAGCATATTTGTATAAATATATGTTTTTATTTGTAAAGATTCTGTGTTTTTGCCCTTGTTACATGCTGGCTTTTGAAGTTTCCTTTCTCTAGTGGACATCTGGGGTCATTTCAGAACTTTGTGTGATTTGAGAACTCTCAAGTTTCATAATAACTTTAGATTAAATTGACTTCATAATTAATAAGATTATGACTAATGGATATAATGTTGTCACCTCAGAATTTGCAAACAGTGTGGCAACAGAGTGCTGTCCTTACTGCAAAGATTAATGCATACAAATGAGATACAAACTTTATTTTTCTCTCTTTCTCCAACTTTTATAAAAATGCTCTTTTGATACCAGATTACCGGTAGTACTAAGAGTCATATGCTTAATCACTGAGCATGAAGCTGACACCTCAGATTTCTTAGTTTTGTTTTATTGATCTCGATGTTTATTAAATCATTAACTCTTTGAGGGCTGAATATTTTTTCCAAAAAATGATGCTTTCACACAGAAATCAATATAAAATGTTTGTTGCTGGATGCTGTAGCTGCCAGTTTGCCAAGAATGAGCAGCAGGTTTACTGCCAGGCTGTCTTCACGTGGCTGGGACAGCAGTGGTGGCGGTCATGGTTGCAGTGCATTATAATCTGAATTCTACCTTTTGTCATTGTTAAGTGTCAGTCCTCCCTGGTGAACATTGTCAGTACCATGACTAGCTGGGGACCGATCAGCTGGAGCTGGAACCTCACATTTGTTTTTGATCACTTATATCAAAATTTGAGTCTGGCAAGTCTTAGTCCAGTTCAGAGATAATAGGCAAGACATCATCCACGGAGTATTTTGGTTTTCGCATTCGCTTTGATCTCTCACCAGATGTCAGTGCCATTTTTGCCGTTGTGTGCGCCTTGCAACTCACGTGAGCTCAGGGAATCTCAGTCAAACCAATGAATCTAACTTTCTTTCTAGCAATGAGAGTCCAACGTAATGGTTGGTTTTGTCACAGTTTACAGTTGATTACCATCGTCAACTCCTCCTTTTGACAAAAGTTGACATCAGCCCTGAAAGACTTAAAGCCTGGTACAGCTGTTCCCATTCCACTACTATTGTATCCAGATGAAAATCAAATCTCCAATTTTGATGTAACAAAATCCTTCACTGAAAATAGCAGTAATCCAAGTATCTAGATAGATAGATAGATAGATAGATAGATAGATAGATAGATAGATAGATAGATAGATAGATAGATAGATACATACATACATACATACATACATACATACATACATACATACATACATACATACATACATACTTTATTAATCCCATGGGGAAATTCACAAACTGTGGTGGGTTGGCACCCTGGCTGGGATTGGCTCCAGCAGACCCCCGTGACCCTGTGTTCGGACTCAACGGGTTGGAAAATGGATGGATGGATGGAAATTTACATACTCCAGCAATAGTATAGACAACATAGCACAAACTGCAGATTATGCATCTAGAAATGTATTCTCTGACCAGAGATAAAAAGTTTGGTGGGTTAATGGTTTTGACTTGAAGGAACTGATTCATTTAGATGGAGGAGTCAGTAACACCTAAGATGGGACAGTGAGCTAGCTCTGGAAGACACTTAATAAAGACAATGTGGATGATATGTTAGAATCTTTGTACTAGCATGCCTCATCCCAAGAAATATCTGTAGCATCCACTTTGGTTACACCTAAGATATGCTTCAAATTTCTAGCCATGTAGTTGTTTGGCAACCTTAAATGCTAAAGTCAATCGCATGTTTTTAGTGTTCAGGCATTGGGTCTGTAATGTGCTCCTGCATTTTTTACATTTTATTTATTGAACCTTTTTGCTCTTTGAATCTTATGGTCTTCTTTTTGCTTAATGCTTATGTGTGTTATGATCCAATGTCTTAAATAGGAAAGAAAATTGCAAAACTCCTGGCCACAACAACTTAAAGTTTTAAAAAAAGTAAATTTATTAACTAAAAAGAATAATTTGAAAAAATAAAAATAAAGTTTCAAACAAGAAAAAGGAAAATTCCAATACAATACTCAAATTACAAAACATTCTAGATGCAAAAATTCTAAATTCAAAGAATAAAACTTAAAAAAGTATAACTCTAAGAACAAGAAAATAAAATTACTAAGGGAAAACAAACAAAAACTGAATAAACAAAATCAGAGTCCATCCATTAATTTTCTAAGCCTACTGTATTCTAAGTAGGGTTGGGGGGAAGCTGGAGCCTGTCCCAGAAATCATTGGAATGATGCAAAGTAGGAACAATTTTGAACAGGGTGCAGATCAATCACAGGGTAAAGAAACACACGCACACATTGCCAATCCATCTAACCTACATCATTAAACTTGATGTTGACTGCAGGCAGAACCCCCTAGCGGCCACCCCAGCTCCCAACCAGGCTGTGAAGGACTCCATCTCCCATGGAACCATGCGGGAGGAATCACCAGCGACCAGGGAGGCTGCCACCAAGTGTCTCGGGGGAGGTATTGAGCTGTCCATGGTTGCTCCCCCGGAACATATGCAGCAGGGGCATACCGGCTGGGTATGGGACCTGGCCGCCCATCACACTGTATATATTCAGATGATTGTGGTGCCAAATACAGCAGCTCCTGACATTTAAGGGCCCTTGTGCTTAAATACAAATGACTTTATTGTAGTGTTTCTCCAAACAAAACCCCAAAATGAGGCCTCTAAAGTTGCTGCGGTGCAGGCCCTCAAAATGGCAGACATACTTTAAAGTCCCAGAAAGTGTTGCAAAATGGTCGGTCAGCCTTTGGATTGTATAAAAGAAAAGACCAAAAGAGAATCTTTATAAAATAAAAGATTTATTAAAAAAATGTTCTGTAGCACAAGAATCTCCAAGGAGAACGAAAGGCACAGAAGGAGTTGTCTTAAAAACAGGAAATCCAGTAATAAAATTAATAAAAAGATGAGCACAACTTCAAAATCCAGTAATTTAACAAAACCATGCAATAATCAAAGAGAACTCACCAGCACTTAGTGCATTACATGTACTGCAAGGAAGTTTGTGTCCCATGCTGAGGGCAGTCCCCTGATGCATAATGGAAAGGTGGCCCCACTTCTTGGGGAACCATCCACAAAACAAATGAAATATAACAGAACAAGCAAAGTTGCATAGCAATTAAATATACAAACTAATAAAAAACAGAGTAATTCAAATAATTTACACAAATAACAATGTTAACTGTAAACTAGCGTTTCTCAACCTTTAAGTATTTGCGACCCGGGTTTTCATAACAGTTTTAATCGCGCACCCCCTAACATTTTTTTGAAGTGTAGATGCATAGTTTATTATACCTACTAAACTTTTATCAACATTTATCTAACTCTACAGTATATTTATTGTTCTAGTATCAGAATGTAGTTTAAGTTAATTTGTTTTGGTTTCAACAGATGTTTTTTTCATATTTTTGAGTCTTGTTTTCTTTTTTTCACACGCCCCACAGGTTGAGAACCACTGCTGTAAACAAAGGAATCAATCAGGAGACATAAAGGAGGTATATGAACACAACGCAGAGGAATAACCCTGGCTGAAATATAACAATAATGACAAATTAAAAATCAAAACAAAATTAAAACAAAAGAAAATCATGAGATCAGGGAAAATAACAAAAGCACCAAAAACAAAAAAAAAGGACAAGGCTCGACTGCAGTCTTAATATTCAGGGTTTATTCATCAGGAAAACTATTTTTTCAATGAACTGAAGTGTGGAGAGATAATGAAGAAATCAGTGAAGCAATACACTTGTAAAGGAGTAAATGCTATGGGAGTTGATGAGTGAAATGAGTCAATGAGTACAATAAGTGAATGATGGACAAAAGTTACTATATGTTGGAATTAAACAAATGTAGCAATAATAAAATGTCAGTTTAGTAATATTATGCTTATAATAAAAATAAAATTGTAGCAAAGCTTCAGTGCATGACAATCAGCTTGACCCTCCATAAATACTGATATACGTACACTCACCTAAAGGATTATTAGGAACATCATACTAATACGGTGTTTGACCCCCTTTCGCCTTCAGAACTGCCTTAATTCTACGTGGCATTGATTCAACAAGGTGCTGAAAGCATTCCTTAGAAATGTTGGCCCATATTGATAGGATAGCATCTTGCAGTTGATGGAGATTTGTGGGATGCACATCCAGGACACAAAGCTCCCGTTTCACCACATCCCAAAGATGCTCTATTGGGTTGAGATCTGGTGACTGTGGGGGCCATTTTAGTCATGAAGGGATGGACATGGTCTGAAACAATGCTCAGGTAGCCTGTGGCATTTAAACGATGCCCAATTGGCACTAAGGGGCCGAAAGTGTGCCAAGAAAACATCCCCCACACCATTACACCACCACCAGCCTGCACAGTGGTAACAAGGCATGATGGATCCATGTTCTCATTCTGTTTACGCCAAATTCTGACTCTACCATTTGAATGTCTCAACAGAAATCGAGACTCATCAGACCAGGCAACATTTTTCCAGTCTTCAACTGTCCAATTTTGGTGAGCTTGTGCAAATTGTAGCCTCTTTTTCCTATTTGTAGTGGAGATGAGTGGTACCCGGTGGTGTCTTCTGCTGTTGTAGCCCATCCACCTCAAGGTTGTGCATGTTGTGGCTTCACAAATGCTTTGCTGCATACCTCGGTTGTAACGAGTGGTTATTTCAGTGAAAGTTGCTCTTCTATCAGCTTGAATCAGTTGGCCCATTCTCCTCTGACCTCCAGCATCAACAAGGCATTTTCGCCCACAGGACTGCCGCATACTGGATGTTTTTCCCTTTTCACATCATTCTTTGTAAACCCTAGAAATGGTTGTGCGTGAAAATCCCAGTAACTGAGCAGATTGTGAAATACTCAGACCGGCCCGTCTGGCACCAACAACCATGCCACACTCAAAATTGCTTAAATCACCTTTCTTTCCCATTCTGACATTCAGTTTGGAGTTCAGGAGATTGTCTTGAGCAGGATCACACCCCTAAATGCATTGAAGCAACTGCCATGTGATTGGTCGACTAGATAATTGCATTAATGAGAAATTGAACAGGTGTTCCTAATAATCCTTTAGGTGAGTGTACTTTATAGTACAATCTGTTGCATTGTCTTCTTTGGTATAAAAGTGTAATAAAAGAGAAATCTTTTTTTTTTTTAAGAACTATAGTCATTATTTCAGTAATATTTCCACATTTATTGTATTTTTATTTTTTGCTTCAATTAATTTGTCTTCCCAATAATATATAATTCCTGGTATGCTGCCTCAAATGAATATAAAGAAACACTGGTTTCCAGAGCAAATTTTAATTCAGTATATACAAATGTTCAATGCACTCTCTGTAACATGCTTCTACTCCATTACTTTGAATCTTACTAATCCTACACAAACCCCCCGCCGACTCAGTAGGAGCAGGGTGTAAACCATCAGCCTTCTGACTATATGACTCATCCGTCCAGCCACATGAAAGTGCACTTCCTGGGCAGGCTATAGAGGATCCCACATGGTATTTAATTCTCTCACCAGATTGCGACAACACATTATGCACTCCCATCTTATGAAACACAGGATATCCTAAAAAAGACAAATGTCGTCATACCCTGGCCTGAATTTGTCTTGTAATAAGAAAAAAAAATCTCTCAAAGCCTCACAGGAGCTACTGTGTATTGGAAGGAGAAATTAGTGTTTTCTGCACTGTTATCAGCGTTGTGTTGAATTTAGTCATAAAAATGTGAAGACTTTTTTGTGACATTAGCAGAAGTAAGAAACTCTAGTAACATACAGGCTTCAGGACATGTATTGAAAATGCTGTTACTAATATACTTATGTCTCTCTGATAAGCTTAATAGTTTATATATGTATCCTTTGTTTTTTTATTTTAGGACACCATTGATACGGAAAGAAAATAGCACACAATAAATCCAACTATTTTTCCTTGAC
Source organism: Polypterus senegalus (assembly GCF_016835505.1). Lineage (NCBI taxonomy): Eukaryota > Metazoa > Chordata > Cladistia > Polypteriformes > Polypteridae > Polypterus > Polypterus senegalus. The sequence goes on from NC_053161.1 coordinate 41,888,728, forward strand.
CCTCCAATAGTGCCCTTACTTGAGCTTGAACTTAAAAAATGAAATAATGACTGGAATCAATTTAATTATGCAGAAGTTTGTAGGATACTTGCCAGCTTTTGGAAAAATCAATCTTATTTATTTAGCAATGGTATGACACATCCATGCGGGCGGCACGGTGGCGCAGTGGTAGCGCTGTTGCCTCGCAGTTAGGAGACCTGGGTTCGCTTCCCGGGTCCTCCCTGCGTGGAGTTTGCATGTTCTCCCCATGTCTGCGTGGGTTTCCTCCGGGCGCTCCGGTTTCCTCCCACTGTCCAAAGACATGCAGGTTAGGTGGATTGGTGATTCTAGATTGGCCTAGTTTGTGTTTGTGTGTGTCCTGCGGTGGGTTGGTTCCTGCCTTGTTGGCTGGGATTGGCTCCAGCAGACCCCCGTGACCCTGTATTTGGATTCAGCGGGTTAGAAAATGGATGGATGGATGACACATCCATGTAAACACAAAAAAAATCACTAAGTATGCATAATGGAAGTCAAAACCATTCTGCTAGCTGGACATACTCAGCATAGTATGCGGAGGATCCAGTTATGCCTTTTTTGCTTAGATCATATTTTTCCTCCCCTCTCAAATTATTTTGAGGTCATTCATTTCAGTTGTAGGTCTGCTTGTGGGCTGAAACCTTACCCAGCAACATCAGGCAAAAGACAGGGACAAAAATGTCTCATTGACAGTAGTTCTGCCCATTATATTAGATTTGTCTATTAACCTTGAATGGCTTTAGGATGTGTGAGGAAACCAAATAATCAGGTGAGTCCCCCAAAAACATGGAGGAAAAGGTGCAAATAATACTCAGACTGGAATTTAAAGCCATGGCTCTAGAGTTATAAGAGAGCACCAAAAATTGCTATGCCACCAGATATTCCTTTTCAACAGATCATACAACTTTCTTTCTTTTCCAACCACCATAGTCTTGACACCTGTCCTTTATTCTGTGCTGCCTATATCCTTTGAGTAATGTTAACACCTTAGACTCACCAGAGTACAGACATTTTATAACTGCAATCCTGCAAATGTTAGGATGGTCTCAGGGTCAACACTATGCTAACTAATGAAAGGTGAGTTCTGTTTCCCGGCCTGTTTACTATTGTCACAAACTTGACCACAAGCCATAGCAAGGTTTGGGGCAGCCACACATATAATTGGTATCCTGGCTGCAAAATCGTAAAAATGTTACACAACAGTCCAAAGCATAACTGTGGGAATATGGAAAAAGTTGAGGCTTTAAAGGGGAAGACAGGAAGTGAGGTTAAAGTTGTCGGGTTCATAAGGGTCTTCAGCCATAGGCTCGAGCCCGGACGTGACATCACAGGGGCCAGAGCCGACAAGGTCTTCTTCCATAGGCTCAGACCCAGAAGTGACGTCAAGACGGCCAGGTGGAATCTCCCGTGAATGGTCTGCAGGCAAGGGAGAAAAAGAGTCTGTGCACTCTTCCACATCCCAGTATGATTCGGAATTGCCCTTCCTCAAGCACTTTAGCTACCTCCCATGCGCACATGTGTGACACTGTACAGTGTCCTTATAGAAATTGACTATCACATAATGTTGTTGCTGGGCAGGAGGATAGTTTTAGTTTACTGTTTTAGAGAGACTTCCCCTTCCACTCTCACCATCGTGCTAAAACGTTATCATCTGTTCATGTCTATAATCATTTGTTTGTGGCCTTGGGCTGCTAATCTCCACTGACTTCTCGTAACTAGTGTCAAATACAAAGAATTCTCTTATCGTGGGCCAGTGGCTGAATTGGCCAAATGTGCTCTTGGACAGGCTAAAATGAATCTTAGTGCCAAATACAACTTATACATATTTAATAATCTAAAACATCATTCTCAATCATTTTACCAAATGTATCTCTTATAATTTTCTTGATTTATTTTTGTAATTGCAAAGAACTAAGAAGAAATGATGTAAAAATAGAAATGATATTGAAAAAGAATGCAAGTGACTTTTAATAAAGTCATGTCATTGTGCTGTTATAAATTTCTTTAAATTAATTTTTAAATCTGCCTATGTATTGACTCCCCTTCATCCAAATTTAGTGTAGCTGAGACTAGCGTTGAATTAAAGTGAATAATGGACTTGGTGATATAACAAGGACTAATTCTTGACTTGGATCAGTTGAGTCAAGAGTAGGTTTCATCTTTCCTCTGTATGTCAGGTTTCTCAGCAGTTGAGTACATTTTTGGGAGTTATTTTGTTTTTTGCCATTTATTTTATTACTATTTTGACTGGCAATATCAGTTAGTTTCATGGATCCAAGTTGCAGTGGCATTACAGGGCTCAGTTACATGGCAAGATGGGTGTGACCGCATGGTTGGCATGTGATGACATATAGAATGTCATAGTATGTGGTCTTAATTGACATTTTTTGTTTAGTAGTAAGATCATCAGCTTTTCTAACCATTTAGCTGAATCTAAACATAAAGTAACTTGTATTATTTTGCCTGTACTTCACCACATTAATATCTTTATAATTTCAGCACCTTTTGTTTTTGAGCAGCAATCTTTTAATTTTTTTATTTACTTACATTATTGTATATTTTTGATTTTGTCTTTGTTTTGTTTTTTATCACTGTCTAATTTTACCTATTAGGAGGTAGTTAACATAGGCGTCAACTCACATTGACTGTGCAGATGCAGGTGAGTGAAGCAAGCTTTTGTGAGATCAAAATAGGGCTGCTATTTGGCTTCCTTTAATGACTAGAGGTAGAACCTGTGTTTTGGTACTGTGTTCTGGTTCCCTCTGTTTTCTTTTTCTTACGAGTCTACCAATTCTGATACAACTATAAAGGCTCACAGCACATGAGAGACACAGACAGACAGACATGTCAGGAAAGGAGGATTTCAATATAATTCCACTGGACTGGCAAGAGTTTAAAAAATAGCATACAGTAGTCAGCTTGCTTACTTGCACTTTGATTTCTTCCTTTTGTGTATCCCCTTGTATGCAGTTTGTTTTCAGTAAGCACACTATTTTTTATGTTTTTGGTACAGTGGGAACCAAACTAGGGTTAGGGCCAACTCACATACATGCTACATTTCTAATTTAGATCTGACCCACCAATTTAATGTTTGTCCCTGGAAAGCTGCAGTACTCAGAGTAAAACCCATAAAGACCTCGACAGATTTACACAAATAGTGACCTTGCCACCCCCACCTCAACCCTGTTAGCAGAGTAATATCTTGGGTTAAACTGAACAATGGAATCTGGAAGGACAGCATGAATTTTAACAATGAATTTTATTGGTGCAAATTTGAATTTTGTAGTGTTACTAGACATTTTGGCACAGACCTGTATAACACTGTATATTGCCCAGAAGAGGATGGGTAGACAGTTGGTGCAGATCTCCAAACTGTGTGTGACTTTATCTGTTATAACTGATTGTGAACCGTTCAGGGATGCTGCTGACTGGAGATTTTGGTTTCCTCTGCTCTATTGTCAATTGGCCATATCTCAATAATATTAATGCACATATGTTGTTAATATTCTATTAGGTTAATCAGTTTGTTTTGCTGGGGATGCAAGGTAATCTGTATTTTAATGTGTGTGTAATATGCAATGGGTAAACTTTGTAGTTTGTTTGTTTTGTTACCAATGAACTTATTACAGCACTCTAAATTGAGCTGAACTGAATTGAACTTAAAGGTTGCTCAGTGAGATTGTTAGAAAGTGAAGAAGGCATGCTTTAGGTGACCCCATTTGTTACACAGCTTTATAAGTAAAAAGTATCATAGAAACCCTCAGAAGGATGAATATTCTTTTTCCAACTTCTTCTTTTGGAAAGCATGTAACATAATAATTACAGAAAGGTTTTATTTATAGTGTTTGAGCATCCAGAAATCATAGTGTGGTCCAGTAAGTATCCTGTTAAAGGATATGTATACTCGAGCTGACATGAACAACTTACTGAATTCATTTTTATGTACAGTGCATTTAAGATATACTTTAGGATAACTGGCAACATGGAAAATTAAATTTTATGAAAGGAAATGCAAATATTATAATAACCCAAAAATGTTTTGTTCAACATGTGATCTTGTCAACATGCTCTTTTGAGTACTAGTTATTTTTAACTTCATCTGACCTGTATTATACTAAAATCTCTTCTCGTTTGATTTTATTGTGCCGACAAAGTTCCAAACTCACCAGCAGTTCTGTACTTATTTGAGGAATACACCTACACATTCCTCTTTTTTTTTTTGCAATTACTCCTACACACTATTGACCACATGCCACTTCCTGCTTGCCCGCTGGGGCATTACTTTTATTAAGGCAGATGGGAAGAGTTAAACTACTGTAACAACAAGCTTTCACAGTTAATGTTATCCAGCTTAGTATAACTACTCTTTCTCTAGAAACCTACAAATTGAAATAAATGCTATGCTTCTTAATGTTTATTTTCAAAAGCAAGCACTTAGCGTTGAAGGAGATTCTTCAGCCCAGTGTGCAAAGATAGTCACAGACCTCACTTAACCTGTGCATTACTTGTTTTATTAATAATAATTTTTTATCAGTATAGGATCTCATGGTTTGAACATTCCCATGACAACTAAGTTGTTAACTGAAATATATTCATGACAACGTACTGTTTAAAAAGTTACTATTCATAACTGTCAGATTTTTAGTTCATGTGTATATTTCCTGCCTGTGCTTTGCTTGCTTTATATATATCTATATTCAGTATTAGTTCCCATGAACTCTCAGCTAACCACAGGGACCCTGGACCTTGGAAGCTGTTTTAAGCGCCAAAGACAAACAAATCGAGGTCTCACTTCCAGATGTACATTCTATAAACAACACAATCCTTGTTGGCTTACTAAATTAACAGGGCTGTACAACGAAGAGATAAAGAAGAATGACATTTAAATGTACCCAGCAGACATGGTGTGTCCTATTTTTTCCATACCCAATATCTGTAATCCTTTGAACACTTTCTAATCTATGTTATCACTTCAATTTTCTGTTTTCTTGAATACACAGGTCTTGTTTAGATTATACTGCTAAGTAGACTCCCTAGTGCATAAGAAAATGGAAAATTAGAGGTGATTGACATATGAAGTGAAGAGAGTACATACAGTATGTGCTGTGTGTTCTTTACAAATTGTTTTCACAGCATTCTTAAACACAGTTTGATATACATAGTTTGAGAGAACGCATGCTGGCAAGATATCTAGTGTAAGATGGTAGTGGTATCACTGATTTTCCATATGATCTTATAGATAAATGTATTGTACATTGTCTGTATTGCTGACATCCATCCATCCATTCATTCATTTGCAAATCTGAATAATCCAGTTCAAGGTCCAGGGGGAGTCTATCCAGCAGCCTCGGGCATAAGGTAAGATTTCATTCTGAGCACTCCATAGCACAGTCATCAAATACTGCATCTGTATTCTCTAATAATAATCAGATCTTAAATATTATATAACTTTTTGCTCCACCATTAACGGAAAAATAGTATAAATGAGAGTTAATCCACCTGTAGAATTCTTTTGTGCTTGAAATGAATGGAAGGCAGGAGATGTGATTGCTGTGCAGCCTTCCAAAGCCTTTTATAATTTTGATCAGCACTTGTTAAGTACTGAAGGGCTACACTGTGGACCTTGAATCAACCCTTATTCGTTCAGTGTGGGTCTAGGCAGAGGAGTGTTGCTGAGCTGCTACATCAGAACCACTTCATAGGGTTAGGTAGTGCCATCAAGGGTAAAGACTGCAGACTACTCATGACAGCATTCCAATATGATTTTGCAACAATTGGTTGCACACTGAGACAGAGTCATGACATGAGTAAAGACTGCTCCAAGAAAACATTTGTATTTTTAACCACATTGTCTCTTCTTCAACATGAAGTATATCATTTGAAATATGTAGAGCTTGACCAAAGGCACGCAATTCATCTACCTATCCTTTCTACATTTTCTTCCATTGCAGAATCACTATGAGGGAGTGCTTCCTGAAAGCATGGGGTGCAAGGCAGAACCTTGCCCTGGGTGGGAGTGAGTTCTGAGAGAGTCACGTGTGCTTTGCAAACGCTAGAGTCTGTTGAGAGTTGTTGGTTTGTTCTGTGGTGTGAGATTTACATTAAAAAAATACATTTTGCTCTTAAAAACTTGGGTTTTGGTTGCCTCTAAGGAACCGTGTGGGAATTTTTAAAGCTTTTTCCCTTTAGAAGGGCTTTTTTTTCGCCCGCACAAGAGCAAAAGTAGCTGGGTGTTTGGAAGTGCGCTTGGAAAAGTTATTTGTACTTGTAGCTGTTCTTGTTATCTGTATTTGAATTAGCATCGAGGCGGCAGGGTAGAAAGCAGCAGTAACTGATATCGGCATTTGTAAATAAATAACCGCGTCGTCGTAACAGCGATTCCTTAGTTTAAAGGAAAAGAAAAAAAGGCCGCGGCTGACTTCAAAGCAGTAAAAGGTGGAAACTCAGTAGTGCGCAGGTAAGCGGCCTGCGTTAAGACACCGTTCAGGCACAAGGAGCAGTAGGAGCAAATAAGGTAGTAAAGTTTTATTTATTTGTTTATTTTAGATTAAACAGTCCTTAGCGGTCCAGAGGCAGAACAGTTAAGTGGGCGACAGCGTATTGGTTCATTAATACGGGGGAATACAAACAGTGCGAGTGAAGAGCTTATAAGTAAGAAGAGCGCAAAGTTAGAAGAGACAGAGAAAAGTAAAGTTAACCTCATAGAAAGGCAAATAGCAGGCAGCTGAGAGGGAGAACAGTACAGGAGCTTAAGGGGAAAAGGTGTAAAATATCTGTAGCAGATCTTAGTGTTACCATTTAAGTTAAGGAGCAGCTGAAAGAAGAAGAAATTTAATTTTAAGAAAAAAAAAAGTTAAGGCAGCTTAGTAATCCCAAGTCAAATTTTAATAATGAGGCCAGTGCAATGCAAGTCCTGTTGGATGTTGGACTTTTCAGATGATGGTTTGGAAGAGCCAGTTGTCTATGAGGGCTACATCTGCAAGAGATGCCAGCTGATCCAGCACCTCGAGCTCAGGGTCGCTGAACTGGAGGAGGAGTTGGCTGACCTGCGTTGTAATAGAGAATTGGCGGACTTGGCCCAGGTGTCCTTTAGAGATAGTGTGCACCCCTAAGGTGGCGGGAGGAGATTCCAGACCAGACAGGTAGGAATAGGTGGGTCACGGTCACAAGGCGTAAGGTAAAGGGTGCACACTGTCCGGGGGCATCAACCCCAGAATTAGAAGTGTCTAACCGTTATCATGTCCTGGCGGAGCTGAACAGTGACTCTGATAATTCTGAGGTGGTAGGCAATGGGCCACCTCAAAACCAGTTCCCAAAAAGAGAGAGGTAGTGATAGTTGGGGACTCAATCATTAGGGGGATTGAAGCGCAGGTGTGCTCCAGAGAGAGAGAGTCTCGCGGTGTGTTGCCTTCCGGGAGCACAGGTGGGAGACCTCCCTGGAAGGGTGGATAGGCTCTTGGCCAGCGGGGGTGGATCCAGTTGTCATTGTCCACGTTGGAACAAATGACATACATAAGGGTAGTCTGTCAGTTCTGCGATCCAAATTCAAAGAGTTAGGTACCAAGCTGAGGAGCAGAACTGACAAGGTAGTCTTCTCCGAAGTTCTGCCTGTGCCACGCCAGTCCAGGTAAGATTGAGGAGATTAGAAGGCTTAACGCGTGGCTCAAATCTTGGTGCAGGGTAGAAGGGTATAGGTTTATGGGGCATTGGGACTCCTTTTGGAACAGATGGGACCTGTTCCGCGTGACGGGTTACATCTGAACCGGAGGGGCACCAATGTATTGGGGAGGCGTATGTGTAGGCTAGTCGAGGATTGTTTAAACTAGGGAATGGGGGCAGGGAGTTTAGGACAGGCCAGATTTAGATCTATACATGGAAGAACAAACAATGGTGTAGAAATAAAAATGCATAGTAATGTAAATTTTAAGCAAACACGTAAAGATAGAAGGATTAACACATTAAAAATAGCTTAATGCTATATCAAAAATAAGGTAAGTGAGTTGGAGTTGTATGTAGCAGAGCACAATTATGATATTATAGCAATAACGGAAACCTGGCTAAATAACAAAGATGGGGATGAGTGTAACATAGAGGGATACACATTTTTAGGAAGGATAGACAGAACAGAAAAGGAGGTGGGGTTGCTGTTTATGCCAAACAGGAATTAAATGTAAGTCATCTTCAGTTGGATGATGAGCCCCATCTTAGTGAGGACATGTGGCTTCGCCTGGAAAATATTAGGGAAAAGGTCTCATTTTAGGAGTGTGTTATAGACCACCCAATTCAGACAGTAATTTCAACACACATCTTTTAGTAATATCAAAAGGCAAGTTTACAGGGGATATTATAGTCATGGGGACTTTAATTATCCAAATATTAACTGGGATAACCTTACAGATGGAGGAGCACAAGAGCAGGAGTTTTAGAAGTAATCAGTGACTGTTTTTAACACAGCATGTTAAAGCACCAACAAGGGGTGAAGCCTGTCTGGATTTAGTATTCTGTAATAATCAGGATAGAATTGAGGGTGTAGAGGTGATTGAACCACTAGGGTCAAGTGACCATAATGTAATACAATTCTCAGTATTTTGTAAGAGTACAGATGCAAAGACTAAAATTGTTAAGTTGAACTTTAGTAGGGCTAATTTTGAGCAGATGCGACAAAGTCTAAGTAGGATAGACTGGGATAAGCTTTTAAATGTGGAGACAGTCGAGGAGCAGTGGAACAGGTTTAAAATGTTTTACATGTAATGCAGGACAGATACATACCTAAATTTGGAAGTAATAGGAAACTAAAAAACTCCACGATGGATTAATAAAGATTTAAAAAGAAGTTGCAAAGGAAAAACTGCTGTATAAGGCATATAAGACTAATGACTGCAAAGAGAACCGTAGCGTATGAGAACATGAGGGCAACCATTAAGAAGGATATCAGAGAGGCTAAAAGACAGTTGGAGAGGAATATAGCAGATAAGGCAAAGAAGACCCCAAGAGATTCTTTCAGTATTTTAGTAGTAAAAGAACAGTTAAGGAGGAGGTCAAGTTCATCAGGAATAGTAAAGGGAATTAAAAGATACAGACAATGAAATAGCAGATGCCCTAAACTTACATTTTTCTGAGGTGTTTACAAGTGAGCAAGTGGATAACCTGCCAGAGGTAAACACAACTACTAAGGAGGTACTGAGGGATTTGGAAATTGTAGAGGGAGAAGTGCTGCTCAGATTAAATAAGATGAAATCAAACAAATCACCAGGCCCAGATAATATTTATCCTCGTGTTCTTAAGGAGGCTAGTGAGTACATATATAAACCCTTGACACATATTTTTAGGAAGTCACTGTGCACTGGAGAGATTCCAAAGGACTGGAAAATGGCAAATATCATCCCATTATATAAAAAGGGTGACAGGGCAGATCCAAGCAACTATAGGCCAGTAAGCTTAACAAGCATCACAGGAAAATTAATGGAAGGAATTATTAAGGATAAGATTGAGCAACACATGACAAGGACAGGAGTTATTCTGAACAGTCAGCATGGGTTCAGAAGAGGGAGGTCGTGTTTTACTAACATGTTGGAATTCTATGAGGAGGCAACAAAAGGATACGATCAAAGTGGAGCTTATGATATTATTTATCTGGACTTTCAGAAAGCATTTGATAAGGTGCCACATGAGAGGTTGGGCATCAAGTTAAAAGAAGTGGGAATTCAGGGTGATGTTTTTAGATGGGTGCAGAATTGGCTCAGACACAGGAAGCAGAGGGTGATGGTGCGAGGAACCTCATCAGAACTGGCCATGTTAAGAGTGGTGTTCCACAGGGGTCAGTGCTAGGGCCGCTGCTATTTTTAATATATATAAATGATTTAGATAGGAATATAAGTAACAAGCTGGTTAAGTTTGCAGATGATACCAAGATAGGTGGATTAGCAGATAATTTGGAATCCGTTATATCATTACAGAAGGACTTGGATAGCATACAGGCTTGGGCAGATTTGTGGCAGATGAAATTTAATGTCAGTAAATGTAAAGTATTACACATAGGAAGTAAAAATATTAGGTTTGAATACACAATGGGCGGTCGGAAAATCGAGAGTACACCTTATGAGAAGGATCTTCGGAGTCTATAGTGGACTCTATCAACTTCCAAACAGTGTTCAGAAGCCATTAAGAAGGCTAACAGAATGTTAGGTTATATAGCACGATCTGTGGAGTACAAGTCCAAGGAGGTTATGCTCAACCTTTATAATGCACTGGTGAGGCCTCATCTTGAGTACTGTGTGCAGTTTTGGTCTCCAGGCTACAAAAGGACATAGCAGCACTAGAAAAGGTCCAGAGAAGAGCGACTAGGCTGATTCCAGGGCTACAGGGGTTGAATTATGAGGAAAGATTAAAAGAGCTGAGCCTTTACAGTTTAAGCAAAAGAAGATTAAGAGGTGACATGATTGAAGTGCTTAAAATTATGAAGGGATCGAGACTTGTATTTTAAAATGAGTTCATCAAGAACACGGGGACACAGTTGGAAACTTGTTAAGGGTAAATTTGCACAAACATTAGGAAGTTTTTCTTTACACAAAGAACGATAGACACTTGGAATAAGTTACCAAGTAGTGTGGTAGACAGTAAGACGTTAGGGACTTTCAAAACTCGACTTGATGTTTTCTTGGGTGAAAAAGGGGGATAGGACTGGCAAACTTTGTTGGGCTGAATGGCCTGTTCTCGTCTAGAGTGTTCTAATGTTCTAAAAAAAAGTCCATAACAGGTAAGCTCACTCATATTAAGTCAGTTTAGCATAAATTATTTATCTACCATATTTCTGCACCCTGTCCAACAGAGAAATGGTCAGATAGTGTAGCAGTATTTGCAGTAGTAGTATGGTTATCAACAACACCATTTATATTTTCATACAAGGCATGTATCTGAAAGTGCTTTGCAAGATATGAACAAGTACAATGAAATTCTTAATTGTGTGGCTGACCAACATGCAACATGTTGCCAGACGGGGCTATTTTTGTAACAGCAAAATGTACTGTCAGTATAAAGAACGGCCCCCTTTTGATGTAAAATACATTGATTTGCATAAATGAATGCCTCTTTTCATAGTCCACTACAACACCCTCCTCCATATATCTAGCCACATTTACAGAGTGATTATATTGACAAGGGATCTCCTATTGACCAGGAAAGACTGAAGTAAAAAAAAAATAAAATTAAAAAAAAAAAAAAAATTAACCTTTCCTTGAGTACTTTTGTACTAGGGTGTTGTACCTTGTTAGCCATTATGAATATAGAGAAAAGCCAAGCAATAGGGTACACCATAGGGTACACCAGTTTCTGTGTTACATTTTGCCTGAAGAAGGGGCCTGAGTTGCCTCGAAAGCTTGCATATTTTAATCATTTTAGTTCGCCAATAAAAAGTGTCATTTTGCTTGGCTTTTCCCTGAGTACTTTTTAAAGTTAGTTTTTATTGTGCTTGGACCTGTTTGTCCTGTGACTATATAGAACCCCACATGCATGTGTTTGGGATTAAAATGGAGCACATTGGAAGAATATGCACATTACATTGAAACAGTGGGCTGACAAAGAACTGAATGCAGGTCCCTGGAGCTTTAAGGCAGAAGGCACCACTGTGCCACTGTGTTATCTGAATGCTTGGATCTTATCAGCTTCAAATAATAGTAAACAGAATTCAAAGGGAACAGTAATTCCTTTGAGATGCTCTAGCTGTAAGGCTCTTTTATCATGACACAAAACCCATTGATCTATAGACATTCCAGAAGATATTAACTGAGTCTGGGACTGAGAACTATTTACACCACTCCAGTTTTATCTATTATAACCATCACATGTTCAGGTTCTGTTTTAACTATGCTCTTAGCATATGCAACTTTACATTGGTCTGATATTCATGGGCATTCATTTATGATTTCTTATAAAGTCAATTTGCTGCAGTTTCTTTTCTCTTCCATGGTTTCTTTTTAAATTGAATTCAGGATTTGGACTGTTTAAGATGGATGTGATTTTTTATTATATTATTTTTTATTTATCGTGACATCATTTTATCTACCACACTTTTCCTTGTGTTAGCAGCCTTACCACATGACTACCATCATTTCCATCAATATCATTAGTAACACTTCTAGTATAAATATGGCAGCTATGAAACATTTCAGTATCCATTAGTGGTTGTTAAATTATCTTCAAAAAAGGAATTCCAGCATATTAGATCCAAAGAGATTATTGTTAGATTTCATTTCATTTTTAACTTTCACTTTTGCACCTATTTTGCCTTTCCGCTTTAAGATGCTTTAAAGGCTGTGATTTTCCTGGTTAAGAACACGCTTTTCTCTAATGATCCTCTTCTTTAGTCCTTTTAGTTTTTATCGCCTGTCTTTTTTATTAAGCTCACATTAATACTTGGGCTCTTTTAACATGCTCATAATAGTAAGTGTCCAACAGGGCAGAACAAAATGATGAAACAAGATATCTTTTTATTTACACAAAATTTGAAACAACAATAAGGAAACAATGAGTTTCTGCTGCAGTCTCTGGAGCCCAATTTCAGGTGATAGCCTGATGCATCAAAGCATTCTGTGCGCAAAACTCAGTGATGAGTTGAAAAACACAATTGAAAGTGTTATGTTGACGATCAGTTTCATCAGAGCAACTTCAAGCCTACAACACCATTTGTTTTGCAAACTTCTGTCTGATATGTCAGCTGAGCACAATGATTTACTTGTGCATAGCGATCTTAGGTGGCTAAGTAAGGACAATGCACTTAATCGGGTTTGTGAACTCTGGCAGGAGATTGTTGCTTTTCTCTGCAGCTGTCCTCTTAAGAGAGCAGAGACATTTATATCAAAAATGCTAGACAAGATGTTCATGGCAGAAGTGTTATTCCTGAATGACATCTTCCAACATTTAAACTGACCTAATCTTGGTTTGCAAAGAAAGGACAAAACAGTCAGCGACAAAACAGGACAAAACTTAACGGATTTAAAAAGAAACAGGACTTGTTTTCAACTAATTTAATCACAGAGAAAATACTTCATTTGCCAAATTGACAACAAACAGCTTAGTATCTACACAAGTTACCATAATAATGACAGAATTTGTACAAAAGTTAAGGGTGAACTTTACGGAGAGGTTTGAAAACTTTAACATTTCCACTGAGGTGATTCGATCAATTTATAACTGATATGGGAGGAGAGTTTGCATAAAAAGGTGCTTGTGTCACTTGATGAAGGTTCCCTGAAATTAGAACTGATAGACTTGCAAGAATCATCTGAATTGAAACAGGTGGTTCAATCTGTGGGATTTGTACAACTACAGTTTTGCACAGATCTGAACCAGGCCCAATTTCCTAATGCTAAAAGGTTGGCTATTTTTCTTCTAACAGTGTTTTCTAGGATGTATACGTGTGAGTTAAGCTCTTTGCATTTGAATGCAATAGAAACAAGCAAACGTTACCCACTTACAAGCACCCACCTCCATCAATGTCTACAAATTGCTCTCACTTCATATGAACCTAACTTTAATGATCTTGCAAAGTCAAGTAAGTTCAATTATAGTCAATAGAAAACGAATACAGAACCGGTAGTTAAATGTGCATCATAAATAAATAAGACAAAAGAGAAGTAAAGGAAAAAGAATGAGTGTTAACTGATATTGGGAATATTTTGTTATTTATTTTTTTTATGTAGTCCTGTGGTTGTATTCTATTTTCCTAAAATTAAAAGTGATTTTAAAAAATGTAATTATAAGAAAAGTAACAAAAAGTAACATAGTGTCAAAGGACTGATAATCCAGACCATTGTTATTCAGTTAAATGGCATTCCAAGGTAAATTTGTAAGATTTTTTTTGTGCCTGTGTAATTCACATTGATTTAAATTATCAATAATAATAATAATAATATTCAATATTTTCAATAAACACCAATGATACACAATATTATATTTAGTATTGTTTATCTTATTCCCATGTGAATGCTGAGAGCCAAGAATTATGCCTGGCCCTCCCAATATTTAATATTTGGTAATCTGGCCCTCAAGAAAAAGTAGTTGAAGAATCCTGTTTTAGATGATAGCTCAGTCTATGCAGTGCCGAAGCTCTTAATTTAACAAAACAAACTAATAATTCTCTGTAGTTTAGCAAAATTATTTTATAGTGAAGCATTCACCTGGAATGGCCAAAGAATTTCCAGGAAATCAGGCCAGTATTTCCACATGTCTTCCCAGAGAGGATGCACCCAACAGCAGTGTGAGCGTCCAATCTAGCTTTGGCCTACACTGTACCAAAATTTGCTTAGCTTCAAAAATTCAAGAATACAAGTACAATTCACAAAATACAGAGGATCCGTAAAGACTTTTTTCAAAACATGGCAGGATCTCATCAGTAATATTTTAAAATAAGCTCATAAAGCACAGAGAATTTATTAATTTAGGTATGTTTAGAAGCCTTAAATTTCACACTGTTTGCCTTTGCTCTCTCTCAGGGGTGGGGATCGATTTGTCCTTAACTCAATTTTTTCTTTTTGTAAAAACTTGATTGTTTTGTATGGATTGCAATAAAATTAATAAAAATAAAAAAAATCACAAAATACAGTCCAAGCCCCACCATAGAGAGGATGACCACAAACCTCCAGCTATGGATAAAAGGGAAAACAAAAAATTCTTAATAAAAGGAGATTTATTTAATAAAAACAGAAAATATCACAAAATATTCAAAAGGGCAAAAAAGAGTCAAAAAGAGTTGCCAACAACTAAATTCTAATAAAATAATTCCCAAAACACAATCAGAAATCTATTCAGAAATCAGAATACCACAAAACAGAAGAAATACAGTGGTGAAGCCAGTAAATACCAAGAATTGGCAGTAATAAAAAGGAAAAAACTCAGCAGTCACCATGTACATACAATGTATCATGGAGGAACTGAAAAGTCCATGAGCCTTTATAGGGCTGGGATCAGTCCCTCGACTGAGGCACACAGGTGGCCCCACCTCTTAGGGAACCATCCATACAACACAAAGGGAAATGGCAGAAGAATCATCCACACCTAGAAACCAAACACTAAACAAAACTGATAAAAATACATAATTATACACATAATAAACATAAACAACCACAATAACATACACATGATTGTGAACTTTGGTAGAAAGCAACAGACGCACTACCACCCCTTCAGTATTAAGAGCACCTAGGTGGAGAGGGTGGACAGTTTTAAATACCTCGGTGTCTACATCAAAGAGGACCTAACCTGATCCAAACACCATGACATCTTGGTAAAAAAGGCACAACAATGCCTTTACCACGTCGGATGCCTCAGGCTACCCCACCAAAGAACTTCTATACATCCACCATTGAAAGTATTATGACAGGAAGTACCACCATCTGGTTTGGGACACAACTTGACCACAAGGCTCTGCAAACTTTTGCACCAAATTCTTCTTTTTTAGAGTAATTAACAATGTATATATGTACAAGGATTCCACCCCAGAAAATGAACAGTTCAAAGAAATCATTGAAAGCCCACAATTATCATGATGGGGTGGCACGGTGGCACAGCGGTAGCACTGCTGCCTCACGGTAAGGAGACCTGGGTTCGCTTCCCAAGTCCTCCCTGCGTGGAGTTTGCATGCTCTCCCCCTATCCGCGTGGGTTTCCTCCCACAGTCCAAAGACATACAGGTTAGATGCATTGGTGATCCTAAATTGTCCCTAGTGTGTGCTTGATGTGGGTGTGTGTGTGTGTGTGTGTGTGTGGTGGGCTGGCACCCTGCCCAGGGTTTGTTTCCTGCCTTGTGCCCTGTGTTGGCTGGGATTGGCTCCAGCAGACCCCCGTGACTCTGTAGTTAGAATATAGCGGGGTGATTAATGGATGGAATTATCATGACGTTCATGTCCATGATGAGTGTATGTAAACTTCTGATCAAAACTGTACAGTACAGTTAAATATAATTCAACAGACAGAATTCAGGCCTGTCCAGGCCGCAAAAATGTAAAACAGGCATTTAAAGCTAAAATGTTCCAAAATGTGTGTGTATGCCTCTCAAGGGAAAGAAAGACCTTCTTCCAGCTTCTGAAGATAAAGGCTGAGGAGGGGGGGCCTTCAGCAATGACATCAGGGTGGGCCTGTCTCTTGGTGTTTCACCCACAAAGCTCAAGGAACACAAAAGAACATAATACACATACAAAGATGCTGAAAAATAAACAAACATAACAATATTAAAAAAACACAACTAAGATAAACATTTGAAAAATAATTTAATGTAAACAAAAGCACAGAAACAAAAACAAAAAAAAATATAAGCCAGAGAACAAACCTTGGCTATAACATGACACTGGCTTTTAAAAGTTTATAATGCATAAAACATGCCTTACAATAGAGAGGAACTATAAAACCATCGGCTGGATGAGACAAGTCCCACAGATAATCTTTATAAAAAGAGAATTTATTTTTTAAAAAGAGAATTTATTACAAAAAAACAAAAGGAGCGCAAAAATGGAGAAAATAGGAAAAGGGCAAAAATGAGGCAAAAGGGGATAGCAACTCATAGCTAACAGACCCTAATACATAATTCAGAAGCAGAATCTAATAAGCAAGCATATACTGTAAAACACACAAAACAAATGTAAATCCAAAGAAACAGCAATACTCACAGACAACTCCTTTACAATCACAGTGCTATCCTGTTGAGGTTTTCTCTTTCTGATGAACAGAAAGCCATAATGAGGACCCAGCAGCAGTGATATCAGAGTGGCTCAGTTTCCTGGGGCTCCACCCACAAAGCCGAGAAAATGGCAGCACATTTAAAGAGATGAATACAAATACAAATAACAATTATACCTCTAACAGAAATAACATAAAACATGGAAAACAATAATTCAAAATTAACAAAAACAGACATTAAGCAGTCAATAAATACAAGCCTGGGAAAAAAAACTTGGCCTGTAACACAGTAGTTTTGTTGCTATATTTATGTTGATTTTTTTTCTTGCTTCTGGACAGATGTGCATTTGATTTCCTATAAAGGTTCATTATTTCCCAGTCCTGTTGTTGTGCTTTACAAGGTAACAGGCACAGGAAAAGGGATATGGAATCAGAAGACAAGACGTAGTCAAAAGGAAACCACAGCTTGCAACCAGGACAAGCAATTTAACTGTTGTCAAGACCAAATGAAAACCATAAATCGAAGCCAGAAAACCAGGCTAGAGTTCTTTAACCAGATAATCAGAACAGTAAAACAAACAAATGCACAATTTTTAGTATAGTATCCGGATTCTTGGACAACATCAGGATGCAAGAGTGTCCCTTTTATGCTTTTGGATGGATGTGCAACAGGGTCGTTACCAACAAATTGTATTAAACATTGTGTTAAAGACGCTACTGGATAATTTTAAAAGGTTAGAATAATTATCAGTTACCACAGCCTCATTTGTATGAAAAAATGATGGTAAATTATGACATTTTTTCCATGATAGAAAAGACCAATGTAGTTCACTACCAATTGAATTCAGTAGTTTTGTCCATAATTTTTCAGGCACATGACTTTTTAATTTAAAAATATTTGTTATCTCTTGCCCTATGTTCACTTTCACCACCTTTCCTCAGTATTGGGATGTGTTTGAATGTCTCTTAACCAGTATGCCCCCTTTCCAACGCATTTCTGTGAAGCCTGTCTATTTTTGAGGCATCTTGCTCAGCTCCTGTCTGGTTTTCATACTTGCGTTCTTTGAAGGGGGCTCGCAGCACGCTTCCTTCTCCTTTACTCCTCCTTGTACATCTCAGTCTCACACTTCCTCTTTTAATCGAGTCACCAAAACCAAACTGACCATTCAGATTGATCTTGGGGACTGGAGGCACAGTGTTTTATTAAATAGTAAATTTTGCAATTTTCAAAACTGGTTAATTCATTTCAGGGTCAAGCCATTTGTGGTAGCGTTGGGCACAAGGCGAGTGCCATCACAAGACAAACCTAAATATGCAGAAATCTGTTTTCCATGACAGTGTGGATGTATATGATGAAGAGCAGCCAGTCTAGAAGTTGTCACAGAGAGCACTGAAAATAATGGACTCCTAGAGTAAACACATATTAGCATAACTTTAAAATAGTTAACAGTTTCTCTTAACCCCTCATCATACTGACGAAAATAATGTTTATTATCCAGGGTGAAAACTGAGTTAGTGAAAGGTAAAAACTGTTGAACCCACCACTCATGAAAGTGAGTGCTAATAAAAAAATTTGAAAACATGCTGTGAAGAAATTAAAAATAAACATTTCAACAGGCATATAATATAGTGAATAAGTACCTATGTATAATTATAGTATGGATGTAAACCTAATTACATTTCAGAATTCCTGTAGGATTAGCTGTTTGCCTTTAGCTCTCTAAGAGGTATTCATATTTGACAAATAAGACTTTTTTTACTTTATATTAGCTCCTGCTACTGCATCGCCTTTTTATTTTATAGTTTTAAAGGCTTTTTTGTAGCCGTTTTCTTTATTTTTATTTCAAAGCCTCAATCTGTGTGTTTTCAGTGTTTCTTCATATTAGTGCATTTGGGTTTACAAGAAGGTTGCCTTGAAAAAGTTATGGAAAACGTGTGTGTAGAGTGGCCACATTGTGACACAATGACAAGAAAAATAAACTTTGAAGTTGAAGCGCAAAGGAGTAGGAAGGAATCCATTAGACAAAAGAGGCAGCAAGCATTTTAATGTTTTCTGTTTTCTCAGTAAGTAATCCCTAAGTGAAAGTTTCAAAAATGTCTGGGAGTGCCTTGCCAAAGCAGCTTGTTTATGTACAAAATTTAGGTCTGCCTATTTCATGTATTATTTGGATTTCTTGGGAATAAACTACTACATGAAGTGAACAAATGAGTGACTGCTTAATATAGATGGGTCATGCAAGGGTAATGCCGCAATGACATGAGCACATTCTAATTATTAGGGATGCATATTTGCAGTGGTGGATATTGTTTTGAAACTGAATGTTCTTTTTCTTCTTCAAAGCTTATCTTCAGTAACTCTGTGTTGGCTTTCTAAGAAACAAATTATCAGCTTTTGAGATGATGTGCCTTCCCGTGTTTGTATGGATCTCTCAGAAAAATTCTGGTTTCTTCCTGCAAGGTTTTCTTTTCTTGATCCCCAATATAGCAATCTACTGGTATTTGTCTCACAAAAAAAAAAAACTCAGGAACTGGAATGCATTTCAGCCTCTTTTAAGCATTCTGTAAGACTGATTTACTAACAATAAGATTCAGCAACACATTTCAAGAACAGGAGTTTTAATGAATAGTCAGCATGGGTTCAGATGAGGGAGGTCATGTTTTATTAACATGCTGGAATTCTATGAGGAAGCAACAAAAGGATACAATCAAAGTGGAGTTTATAATATTATTTATCTGGACTTTCAGAAAGCATTTGATAAGGTGTCACATGAGAGGTTGGGCATCAGATTAAAAGAAGTGGGAGGTCAGGGTGATGTTTTTAGATGGGTGCAGAATTGGCTCAGATACAGGAAGCAGAGGGTGATGGTGCGAGGAACTTCATCAGAACTGGCCGATGTTATGAGTGGTGTTCCACAGGGGTCAGTGCTAGGGACGCTGCTATTTTCAATATATAAATGATTTGGATAGGAATATAAGTAACAATAAGATGATACCAATCTAGGTGGATTGGCATAAAATCTAGAATCCATTGAATCATTACAGGAGTACTTAGACAGCATACAGGCTTGTGCAGATTTGTGGCAGATAAAATTTAATGTCAATAAATCTTAAGTATTATACATAGTCAATACAAATGTTAGGTTTGAAAACACAATGTGAGGTCTAAATATCGAAAGTGCATCTTATCTGGAGGATTTAGGCATCACAGTGGACTCTACACTATCAACTGTGCTCAGAAGCGATTAAGAAGGGCAAACAGAATGTTAGGATATATAGCACAATGTGTGGAGTACAAGTCCAAGGATGTTATGCTCAACCTTTATAACACACTGGTGAGGCCTCATCTGGAGTACTGTGTGTAGTTTTGGTCTCCAGGTTACAAAAAGGACATAGCAGCGCTAGAAAAAGTCCAGAGAAGAGCGACTAGGCTGATTCCAGGGCTACAGGGGATGAATTATGAGGAAAGATTAAAAGAGCTGAGTATTTTCAGTTTATAAAAAGGAGATTAGGAGGAGATATGATTAAAATTATGAAAGGAATTAGTTATTTTAAAATGAGTTCAAAACGAACATGGGGACAGTTTTGCAAAAACATTAGGAAGTTTTTCTTCACACAGAGTACCATAGATACATGGAATAAGTTACTAAGTAGTGTGGTAAACAGTACTTCTTTAGTGACATTCAACACTTGATGTTATTTTGGAGTAATTAGGTGGATAGGACTGGCAAGTTTGGTTGGGCTGAACAGCCTGTTCTCATCTAAACCTTTCTAATGTCCTAATGAAATTTGCCAATGCTACATTTCCATTTCTGCAGAATAAGATTATGCACTACAACCGTTGTTGCCAAAGTAGGCTCCAGTTCCGCACAGTTCTGATCATGGTATGCCCACTATTGATATAGTTGAATTGTTTTGATTAAAAAAGTTAATGGAAATTATTTTCTTAGGAGAGCTTTGGTAAACATTGGATATATGATTACAGCCAGGATTTAGTGTGCCAATGAATGACAGTTCTGAGGACCTTTTGTGTCTCACTAACACAGCATACTAGAAACACCCACACGTTGTCTGTAGAAGATGCTGATCCTGCTGCTACTGGAGATGATGATGATGATAATGATGATGAACAGGGTGAGGCTGATGCCTGTTGCTCTGTTTGAATAACAATTACAATCAGTTCTGCTGCATATGTCTTTATTATGCTTTTATGCTATGGTACATATCAACTATAGACAGTAAAACAAGGTTTATGGGCTGCATATGCTTGGTGTCTGATGATGATGACATGGTGAACACACACTTTCATGTGAAGTGTTTCTCAGTCTTCCTGATGTGGAATGGATTAGAACATTAGAACACTCTAGACGAGAACAGGCCATTCAGCCCAACAAAGCTTGCCAGTCCAATCCACTTGTTTCCTCCAAGAAAACATCAAGTCGAGTTTTGAAAGTCCATAACGTCATACTGTCTACCACATTACTTGGTAGTTTATTCCAAGTGTCTATCATTCTTTGTGTAAAGAAAAACTTCCTAATGTTTGTGTGAAATTTACCCTTAACAAGTTTCCAACCGTGTCCCCGTGTTCTTGATGAACTCATTTTAAAATACAAGTCTCGATCCACTGTACTGATTCCCTTCATAATTTTAAGCACTTCAATCATGTCACCTCTTAATCTTCTTTTGCTTAAACTGTAAAGGCTCAGCTCTTTTAATCTTTCCTCATAATTCATCCCCTGTAGCCCTGGAATCAGCCTAGTCGCTCTTCTCTGGACCTTTTCTAGTGCTGCTATGTCTTTTTTGTAGCCTGGAGACCAAAACTACACACAGTACTCCAGATGAGGCCTTACCAGTGCATTATAAAGGTTGAGCCTTACCTCCTTGGACTTGCACTCCACACATCGTTCTATATACCCTAACATTCTGTTAGCCTTCTTAATGGCTTCTGAACACTGCCAGGAAGTCGATAACTTAGAGTCCACTATGACTCCTAATTCCTTCTCATAAGGTGTACTCTCGATTTTCTGACCGCCCATTGTGTATTCAAACCTAATATTTTTACTTCCTATGTGTAATACTTTACATTTACTGACTTGAAATTTCGTCTGCCACAAATCTGCCCAAGCCTGTATGCGATCCAAGTCCTTCTGTAATGATATAACGGATTCCAAATTATCTTCTAATCCATCTATCTTGGTATCATCTGCAAACTTAACCAGCTTGTTACTTATATTCCTTTCTAAATCATTTATATACAGTATATTAAAATTACTAAATTCACGAGTTTTAAATCCGTTCCACACAGTGGCCAGGGCCAACATCCAGGTGGATTCAGTGTAAGCTGATATAGCTGGTTTGTTATCTCCCTTTGTAATGGCAGCAGTTGTAGGTCTCAAATGGCAAAGTATAGAAGATGCATTATTGCATTGTAAAAGCTGCAAATTATGCATCTATGCATTTCATGGGGGTTCTAAGAAGAATTGATTCTACAAAAGAGAACAGGTTATCTTGCATGAATCTTTTATAGTATCTTGCAAATGTTGAGAAACTTTGGGGGCACTCCCTTCACAGGTTAATTCTGCTGGGCTTTTGGAATGTAAATTCGGCTCTGACTTTATATAACAACTATTTTAGGCAGTCAAGCCAAACATGAAAAAGCTCTGTCAGCTCAAGTAACTAATTAGGTTTCTGATTGCAAGGATTTTTCTTCGTAATATCAGACACATCCTGTTTGAGCCCCACTATAGCAATCTATTCATACTTGTTTCACAAAAACCCAGGAACTGGAATGCATTTCCACCACTTTGATATTCTGTGAGACTGATCTGGGTTGGGAAATTGTCTTGGAAATACAGTGTCATTCAAAGGCAAAAGCATACAATATCAGTTACATACTGGCATTTACTGGAGCTTTCCTTCGTAATGATCACACACCTAATGAACACACCTTGAAGCAGCATTTACAAATATCTCAGCTTCAAGTGTCAGTATGTCTGTATTAAGTCTCCAATCCCCATCTGCTCTTCTTTCTGTTATTTAACCTTTTGTAATTTCTTTTACAGAATAATGTCGAAGGTTTCTGAATTTATAAAATTATTGTGTTTCTGTTATTGTGTATTTTTGGCTTTGGTCTTTTCTTAAATTGCCTAATTGTTGTGTGTTTAGTTTTTTATTAGCTTTTTTCTTGTTTAAGTCTTGTTTAGAACAGATTTTAAAATATTGCTGATGGTATATAAACCTTAGATTAATTTTGCTCACTCATATTTTGGAGTGCCTGTCCCCTGACATTCCCAGTCGTGACCTCAGATTTGCTAACACTGTTTGCTTATTATACCGAGAGCTAAGCATGAAAGAAGTTTTGAGGTGGCCTTTTGCTTTTATGCACCTAAAATATGAAATATTTTACCGATAGAAATACACCAGGCTAATAACATTGATCAATTTTAAAAATATATACTAAAAACTCACATTTTCAATTTGGCCTTCTCTTAGTTGCATTTCTGTTATACTTCTAATAACAACAACAACAACATTTATTTATATAACATGTTTTCATACAAATGATGTAGCTCAAAGTGCTTTATAGGATAAAGAAAGAAAACAAAGAAAAAATGTAAAATAAAATTAGGCAGTACTAATTAACATAGAATAAAAGTAAGGTCCGGTGGCCAGGGAAAACAGAAAAACCAAAAAAAAATACTGGAGAAAAAAAAAACAAAATCTGCAGGGGTTCCAGGCCACGAGACCGCCCAGCTCCCTCTAGGCATTCTACCTAACAACAACAACAACAACATTTATTTATATAGCACATTTTCATACAAACAATAGCTCAAAGTGCTTTACATAATAAAGAATAGAAAAATAAAAGACACAATAAGAAAACAAAATAAATCAACATAAATTAACATAGAATAAGAGGAAGGTCCAATGGCCAGGGGGGGACAGAAAAAACAAAAAAACTCCAGACGGCTGTAGAAAAATTCCAGACCATGAGACCGCCCAGTCCCCTCTGGGCATTCTACCTAACATAAATGAAACAGTCCTCTTTGGATTTAGGGTTCTCACGGAAACGCTTGATGATGATGGTCATGTAGAATTCTGCCTTTTAATCCATCCATCATTGTTGGAGCATCAGGATGCTTTGAGTAGGTGGAGGTGGCGCAGGCCACCACCACAAAGAAACCGGAAAAAGAAACAGAAAAAGAGAGTAGGGGTCAGTACGGATTTTAGAGCCACCATGAATAGTTATTATGAGGAAATTGAACATATAGAATATCAGGATTAAGTTAAATTAAGTTAAATTGAAGTTATAAAAAGGCCATGTTAAAGTAATATGTTTTCAGCAGTGTTTTAAACTGCTCTACTGTATCAGCCTGGCGAATTCCTATTGGCAGGCTATTCCAGATTTTAGGTGCATAGCAGCAGAAGGCCGCCTCACCACTTCTTTTAAGTTTTGTTCTTGGAATTCTAAGGAGACACTCATTTGAGGATCTAAGGTTACGATTTGGAATATAAGGTGTCAGACATTCCGATATATAAGATGGGGCGAGATTATTTAAGGCTTTATAAACCATAAGCAGTATTTTAAAGTCAATCCTGAATGACACAGGTAACCAATGTAGTGACATTAAAACTGGAGAAATGTGTTCGGATTTTCTTTTCCTAGTTAGGATTCTAGCAGCTGCATTCTGCACTCGTTGCAAACGATTTATGTCTTTTTTGGGTAGTCCTGAGAGGAGTGCGTTACAGTAATCTAGTCGACTGAAAACAAACGCGTGAACTAATTTCTCAGCATCTTTCAGTGATATAAGAGGTCTATCTTTACTTATGTTTCTTAAGTGAAAAAATGCTGTGCTAGTGATCTGATTAATATGCGATTTAAAATTCAGATTACAGTCAACAATTACCCTAAGCTTTTTACCTCCGTCTTGACTTTTAATCCTAATGTATCCAGTTTATTTCTAATAGCCTCATTGTATCCATTATTGCTAATCACTAAGATTTCAGTTTTCTCTTTATTTAACTTGAGAAAGTTACTATTCATCCATTCTGAGATACAAGTCAGACATTTTCTTAGTGAATCAATAGAATCGGGGACATCAGGTGCTATTGATAAGTACAGCTGTGTGTCATCAGCATAGCTGTGGTAGCTCACGTTGTGCTCTGAGATAATCTGACCTAACGGAAGCATGTAGATTGAGAAGAGCAGCAGACCCAGGATAGAGCCTTGTGGAACACCATATCGGATATCCTGTGTCTTCGAGTTGTAATTCCAACAACTAACAAAAAATTTTCTCCCTGTCAGGTAGGATTCAAACCAATTTAAGACACTGCCAGAGAGGCCCACCCATTGACTAAGGCAATTTCTAAGAATATTATGATCAATGGTGTCAAATGCGGCACTCAGGTCTAAGAGGATGAGAACAGATAAACGGGCTCTGTCTGCGTTCACTCGCAAAATCATTTACTACTTTAACGAGTGCAGTTTCTGTGCCTTGATTTGTTCTAAAACCCGACTGAAATTTATCAAGAATAGCATGTTTATTGAGGTGGTCATTTAACTGCATAATGACTGCCTTCTCTAGAACTTTACTTAAGAAGGGCAGGTTAGAGATGGGTCTAAAATTTTCAAGAGCCGAGGGGTCAAGATTATTTTTCTTGAGTAGAGGTTTAACTACAGCAGTCTTAAGACAGTTAGGGAAGACCCCCGTATCTAATGACGAATTTACTATGTCCAGAACATTGTCAATTAGCACGCCTGATACTTCTTTGAAAAACCTTGTTGGTATTGGATCAAGGACACAGGTGGAGGATTTTAATTGAGAGATTATTTTTTGTAAATCAGGTAAATCTATCCTAGTGAAAGTGTTTAATTTGTTTATAACAGGATGCTGGGGTTTAGGAGGATCCTTAGTGTTGGAGGGATATACTATGTTATTTCTAATATCATTAATTTTTTGATTGAAAAATACAGCGATAGCCTCACAGGTTTTACTGGAAGAACTTTGGAGGCATTCTTTGAGTTACCTGGGTTTAGTAGGCGATCAATTGTAGAAAATAAGGCTCTGGGATTACTAGCATTGTTATTTATAATCTTGGAGAAATAACAGCATCTCTCAAGACGGACAGTGTTATTGTATTCTGTTATTTTGACTTTTAATATTTCATGGTGGATAGTAAGTTTAGTCTTCCTCCATTGACGCTCAGCTCTGCGGCATGTTCTCTTTAAATCAGACACTCTTTGGGTCTTCCATGGTATAACAATGCTAGAAGATTTTTTCACTGTCTTTTTCAGGTACAACTCTGTCAGCATAAATGACCTCAATCAGTCCTCATTGTATTCAGGGTTCTCGTGGAAGAATTAGATGACAATGGACATGTGGACCTCTGGCCTTCAATCCATCGACGTAGGGACTTTGATTTGGCAGGTGGTAGTGACGCAGATCACCACCACAGAAAACAGGAAAAAGAACAGCACAGAAAGTAGGGGTTAGTTTCAGAGCCACGAAAAAAATAATAATTAAATGCATATACAGAATATCAGGGTTAAACTAAAATGAAACTATGAGAAAGCCATGTTAAAATAATGGGTTTTTAGAAGTTTTTAACAGTGTTCCATTCTATGTGGCGAATTCCTATTGGCAAGCTATTCCAGATTTTAGGTGCATAACAGCAGAAGGCTGCCTCACCATTTCTTTTAAGTTTAGATCTTGGAATTATAAGCAGACACTCATTTAAAAATCTAAGGTTATGATTTGGAGTGTAGGGTGAAAGACATTCTGAAATTAATAATTGAGTGAAATTATTTAAGGCTTTGTAAACCATAAGCCGTATTTTAAAGTCAAGTCTAAATGGCACAGGTAACCAGTGTAGTGGCATCAAAACTGGAGAGATGTGCTCGGATTTTCTTTTTCTAATTAAGATTCTGGCAGCTGCATTCTGCACTCATTGCAATCGATTGATTTCTTTTTTGGGTAGTCCTGTAGTACTACGGTGTTGTACCGTGTTAGCCATTATGAATGTAGAGAAAAGTCAAGCAAAATGACACCTTTTATTGACTAACTAAAAAGATTACAATATGCAAGCTTTGGAGGCCACTCAGGCTTCTTCTTCAGGCAAGATGTAATACAGAAACTGGAGTTCCATGTGTTTATATCCACACACTAGGACAAGAAACAACATTGGTAAATCTTTAAGTGAGAAAACTTAAATGTAAAAAATTAATAGATTCCTTCAGGCTAGGGTTCATTTAACAATTGAGAAGAACAATGTATGGTCAAGATCTCTGGATAAGATAACTGTCCAACAAAGTCTTTTGAAGTTTCTAATGAGTTTTTTCAAAACAATGTAGGTCTGTAGACAGGTTATCTGTGTCAGTCTGAGAGATGCAAACAGTCCTCATATCTGCCCATAAAACTCTTGTCTTTATTCAAGCCATATTGTAATGTATTCAATTTTAGCATGAGTTTAACTTTCGATTCTATTCTCTCTTGCTGCGTTTTGAAGTTACCCATAAGCACTGTGACTTTAAAGTCTCTCTCACAGTGTCCATGGCTGCTGAAGTGGGCCACTACAGGAACATCTGTGTTGCCATGTTTAATGTGGAATCTGTGTAAATTCATTCTCTGGCGGAGTGTTTGTCCAGTTTTTCCCACATAGAGTGCAGTGTCAGGACATTTCATGAAGAGAATGAAGAGTGGTGAAAATGATGTTCCTGATGTGAGAACTGCACCCAAGCAATAGAGAAAAACCGTAATGTGAATGATGAATAACCACATGCTTTATAAGCATAATTAACACTAAAAGAAGGATTTGTTAAGTTTTTATTTCTTAAGTGTAATGGGGTAGGTTTATGAAGAGTTTATAATCACAGAGGGAAATTTGTTTGCAGCAGCAAAGTACAAAAACAGAAGACATTGTTGCAGAGATCCAATAGATACAAAAAAGACACAACATTTGACAACCAATGCTATTGCTTAAACACACACTCAAGATCAATACAAACAGGAATAATTACTTTCAACAGTATGGAAAATAATTATGTAGAATTTAATATTTAGCATCATCCCTACAAGTAACAGAATTTAAAATGCATATAGCTCTAGGAATAAAAGAGTTCTTAAATCTGTTGCTCTTTACCTTTGGAAACCTAAATCTGACTGCAACAGCTGGAATTTAGAGCAAAGAGGATGGCTACTGTCTAACAGAATTGAGTTGGCTTTCTTTCTAACTTGTTTGCAATACATTCTAGTAATAGATCAATGCATTTTTGCAGTACTTAAACTAAAGTGTTACCAATTATCTTCATTTGTTTTAGTCAGTGTTGCATTTTTATAATCATAGAGTTGAAGTGGAATTTCTCTTTTTGAGAGTATTTTGTGCTTCTTCTTGCTGTTTAAGAGGCAAATTCAAAACAGTGATTTCAGTGTCTGCCTGTTGTTTCTGTGCCGAAATTTGTAGCCCAGTATATGCTATGATTGCGGCATTGCAGGCTCCAATTCAAGGTATTTAAAAGTTGAAATATGTCGGCCAAATACACAAGCTTCAGGACCCAGGACTGGTTGTCAAAACAGCTAGCAAAATGGGAGTTCTCAGACGAACAAAATTCATGCAGCTGTTTGGAAGATCAAAGACTCATTGTAAAACTGCCCTGCGAGACAGCCACCTGACCTCAGAATGACTTAGAAGACTTTCAAAACTAGCACCCATGTCACTGCACAGTTTTGCGAACAGTCTGTGTTTATTTCTTTGATACTATTTACAACTTTAACAACATCATAAAGAACTTGCTGCAATTCGTCCTCCAATGTTTTAGGGACAAGTGATTCTCTGTGAAGCATGTATCCACTGCATCTGGAGCTCTGGCCTTCATTAACACAATGACTCCACTACACTTACCTGTCATGGCAGTGGCACCATCCATACAAATACCCATGCAATAATTTCAGTCAATTAAATTAGCCTGCATGAACACGTCCAAAATTTGAAAAATGTCCTGTCCTGTTCATTGTCTTCCCCGAATTTCTTTGCAGCTCTTCAACAAGCTTTTAAATTCCAATAAATCTGATATTGACAGTAAGCTGTGCTGCATTAGCTACATCTGTGCTTTTGCCCAACTGCAACACAAACCAAGGGCTGTTTTTTTACCTGTTCTAGTAATTGTTGTCAAATTGTCCGACAAAAGGGACAGTGTCATTCTTACGGAAAGCTTCCTCACCAAGCAATTCCCGGACTATGTCTTTGGTTATCAGTAATATCAGATCTTCTCCAACTGTGTTAGATTTCTTGACACGGGCAATGCGATACAATGCCAAAAAAGATGACTTCAGAGCCTTCTCTGAAACCGTTGCTTGCTGTGTGAAAGTGTTCACTTGTTTTACAAGCAGTGCTTCTTTCCTTTTGAGAAAGTCAACATGTTTCCCCACATCAGCTGGATGTTTTTGTTCTAGACGTCTTTGCAATTTAGATAGCTTTAGACATTTGTTTGAACAAAGAACGCATTTGGGGTAATCAAGTCTGTCTTTTTTCTAGCACAATTCCGAACTCTATGTATGAAGCTTCATACTTTCTAGATTTAGATTTTGCTTTAGAATATGACTCAATTGATGAATTAAAGCAGAATTACAAGATGAGTTTTCATTACCTCATTATTACGTATGTTTTAGCATTCAACACATTATGTATAGCTTGCTGTGAACAGCTTTAACACCACGATGCAACGTGTGTACGTCTAGAGTAGCCTTTGAGTAGCATTTTAAAAATGCGTATATTAATAGGCATAAATGGCAAGTGCACTAACGAAGTAACAACGGTATTCTGAAAATACAAGGTGCACTCTTTACCCATTAAACACGGAGACGTTGACATATCCCTGCAAACCCCAGTTTGGGAACCACTGATCCAAAGGACAGTCGTAGTATGACAAACACAAAACATCAGACAGACAAACCTCAGTCCTAAACACATGTTTTCCTTTGTTCCTTGCTGGTGAATTGTATGAATTACTCATTTGACTGAGTGCTCATTAGTTGTCGGCTTCCACACACAAACACCACTGGGGATGTCACTACATAACTGATGTTCTGGGAATTTCTCATCCTAGTTTGCCAACATGCTTGTTTATTTTTCAATTTTGCCTTTTATGTACACCTGGCAAACTATTTTGTCTTCACAAACCCCTACACCAAAGAATACTTTTCCTGCTACTATTCCCAGCCCAGACTTATCTCCATATTTTCCACAGTCACATGCTTTCTCATTTAGAAATGCCTCCCTTGTTTCTACTTTTCTTTCAGATCATTACTGTGTCCTCTCAATGTTTTATTCTTTGTTGGTTTCATCACAGACTGCTCCTTGGTGATTTCATTTGTCTCTACTTGTAATTCAAATTAACTACCATTAAATTCTAGCTCCTTTGTTTCACTGCCTGTCAGTGTCTTGTTTCTTTTTCAAAATGGCAGCAAATTTCAGAGCTGCAGTCACATGTCTCTTCTTAGCAGGGCATTTATCCATGTAATGGTGAACCCCTGATATGCTTACCTGATATGAGCTGGTAATTTGTAGTGCAGCTATTTCTGAGATAGAGGTTTAACCAGTGAATGTGTGCTCATGTAAAGTTTAGTATTTGATATTCTAGTTTTAAATCTTACTCTTTGAATTTTGTGGACCTGATTACTGAATAGGATTTTCTTGGTGAATGATTTTGTGCAATTCCATTCTGATACAATACAATACAATACCATTTATTTTTCTATAGTCCAAAATCACACAAGAAGTGCCGCAATGATTTTTAAAAGGCCCTGTCTTTTGTCAGCCCCCAGCCTTAACTCTCTAAGAAGACAAGGAAAAACTCCCAAAAAACCCTTTTAGGGGAAAAAATGGAAGAAACTTAGGGAAAGGCAGTTCAAAGAGAGACCCCTTTCCAGGTAGGTTGGGGGTGTGCAGTGGGTGTCAAAAAGAAGGGCATCAATACAATACAATACAATACAATACAATACATAGAACAAAATCCTCAATACATTGTAAAAATAAAAATTTTTAGAAGTACAGAGTAGAATTTAACAGTAGATGATATCACATAATATGATTTGGATTTGTTTAGAGTCCTGGAGACCTCATCCATCAAGCTGCCTCCCCCATTTGGCCATTCCACAGCTGAAATAGCGCTAATCCAATGAAAGGACCCCTCTTTGACACGATTCCTGCGATCCTCCTTCAGGGATGACTTTACCTTAGGCAGGCAAAACAACTTGGCAGGTGGGCCGTGGCATCAAGTGCCACATTTGGGTACTGAGAAGAGAAACAGAATAGGTGAGGGTTAGTATCCAATTATAACTATCATGTTACTTATTTTTTAGTTCTAATGACTAACAACAGAGATGCAGTCTGTACAATTTCAATCGGCAGCTCTAGTCAGGATATACTAAATTGTAGTAGTGAGTCTTCAGCAGGGATTTAAAAGATGAGACCGAAGAGGCACCTCATATAGTAGCCGGCAGACCATTCCACAGTTTAGGGGCCCTGTAACTAAAAGCTCGACCTTCCACTGTTATTTTATTAATCTTTGGAATCATAAGCAGACCGGCATCTTGAGATCTTAATGTGCGCTCTGGTTTGTAAGTCATGATAAGTTCAGACAAGTAAGCTGGACCTTGACCATTATTACTAAGCCCTCTGATTTATATTTTTTGTTTTCAAGTTTGTTTGTCAGCCTTTCGGAAAAAGAATTATTTTTATTTTTTTCTGAAGTAAATGTGCATCTCTTTGTTAAAACTTGTGCCAGTGAGATAGTTGGGACAGTCCGTCTAAGAAAGAAGATGTGCAGTGGATGTGTGCAGTGTGGATTTTTGGGATGTTTTGTGTTTTTCCGTGACTGGTATAATGCACTGTGGACTTCTACTTTTTCTCTGAAATATATTTTTTCAACTCTCACAACTTTAATAACCTCTTTAGTTACTACAAGCCTAGTTATAAAATGAACATGTCTAAAACTACTTATTTTTATCTCTAAACACCATTAATCTCTTTCTTCATCCATACATCTCATTGGCAAGAATCATTTACATGCTGTACCTCAACATAGATGTTTCTAATTTAGTACAGGATATTGGAGCCTCTATCGATTAACTCAAATTTAAGTGTTAAAAGGAATTCCACTCCTCTTAGTCACTTTTCAACTGCAATTCTGTAATCTTATGATCTTCATCCACCTTTTTGTTTTTTCTCATTTCCTTACCCCTACATTAACCCTCCCATGCTGCTTTACATAAGCTTTCTTGCATTCGATTTTAAGTAATGAGAAAGTGGGAGGTTGGAGGTTGGTGGCATTGGATTCTTGGAATCCTTTTTGGCTTTAACCCTTAACCCTCAATTTTTTTAGCCTGGTGGTTGGGATTCTGTCTTCCTTTAATTTTGTTCTGGCATTGCCTGTACTTGTCATTTTCGTAAGTTTTCCTCAATGGGCTTGGTGAAATGCTGCCACTAGAGTGTTTTTTTTCTCTTAGTTGCCATGGTTTATTTATGTACTCATTTGAATGAAAAAGAACCATTTTAGGCTCCAGTGTAAATTTAAAATCTAAATCACTGCAGCTGGTATTTGGCAAGCCCTATAACTATAATAGGTACCCATGAAGTAATATATTTAGGGAAACCAGAAAAAGAGAGAAAGAGTGAGGCCTAAGGGAGAAATTCAAGGAGCTTCCTTCATAATATTGTTTTCCAACACCCTAGAGTATTCAGTAGACTTAACAAAGCCATGTTTTTTGTATAGTGCCTGCCCTAACAAGGCCAACACATTATCATTTCTCCCTGCTGAGGATCATGTGCTGCCATGTAACAGACTCAATGGCAATGACTATCTTCCTGCCAGTACTACCAGACCTCAGCCTTAAAAGAGCAACTGGTTTTTATTTACCTGCTAGCCAAGACATATTCTGCTCCTTTGTAACCCTCAGTCTTGTCTTTTTCAGTCAGCTCTATTAGGTTACCTTTACTGTAATTTCCAAGGGGCAGCACATCTCTCTCTCTCTCTCTCTCTCTCTCTCTCTCCTGCTCTTTTTGTCTCTCGGCTTCTGCCTTGCACTGGTATCTCTGTCTGTTGTATGCCTGATAGGGTCTTCTTTCCCCCAGAGATCACATTGTAATATGCTGATACTGTTCTTTTAACAACATGGCTTTAACTCTTCTCTTTGTGTATCCTCTGGGACTTTTGTCTGTCCTATGCTACTTTGGTAGCACCCTTCTCTCTGGCAACCTCTTGTTTCATGTGAGTGATGTCAACATAAGCAGTGTAGGACACCGTTGGGGATTTATTAACCACTACACCAGTTTTGAAGAAACTAAAAAAGAACTCGAGGAGAGTTTCTGAAAAATCATAATAAGCAGAAAAATTAGAAAAATAACAAGTCACCTTGCTCTTGCTGCAACATTTATTTTCTTGCCACTGTCCATACTTCTCGGGGATTACACGAGATGCCACCACATTTATAAACAGCAGAACACTTGAAATCTAAATCATGCCTTCTCTTTACTTAGCCACTCTCTGTCTCTCCAGTCCTTCCCTAATAACTCTGTATGTCCACTCCCACGGGTTTCTCACACTAGCGCCTGCTTCAAAAAGCGGCTGCACACCAAACATCCACTTTTATCAGCTTGTGGTCGTCATCAGTGGGTGTATGCTGGAGGAGCGAGCAGTTTCCTTCTTTGTATTGTGTATCTGCTGCCCATACTTTACAGTATTGCAACAGCCAGTGCTGCTTCTGTGAAAATGGGTATCTATATCTGTATATTATATAAAGTTGTAAAATGTCAGGATTCGAGTGGTAACTGGGTCTAATTTCATACTTGTTAAATTTGTTCATGTTTCCATGTCTGTATTCTTTTGTCAGAATTTGTTTTGATTCTTATTTTCTAACATTTATTTTAGAGATGAAAGGTAGCAGACACCTACAGTGTATGGCAAAAAATAATCCTGGCCGAGGGTCTTCTGAATGTGTTGTGAATGTGCTTTGGAGTTGGTGAGCTTACTTGCATTTTGTTTTGCTTAGTGCCTTTTTGATATTATTGGATTTTTTTTTTAAATCTTACTTTCTTTTGATCTTTCTTTGATTTCTGTATTGGGTCTTTATTTACTTTTTGGAATTGCCTTTAACATGCGTTATATGCCTTTTGTGCTCATTAGAGCTTTATAGTATTGCAGAGCAGTTTTTGTGAAGAATACATCTTTTATTTTATAAAGGTTCTACAAGGCCCTTTTTGCATCTAGCTGGGGTTTTTCATTGGGATTTCCCCCTTTAATGTGCCTTAACTGAAACCTTTGTAACTTTGTTTGCTTTAGAAATTGCCTTTAGTGTGCCTTGCATGTCTTTTATGCTGTTTGAATCTTCACAGTATTATAGAGCAGACTTTGTGAAGAATAAATCTTTTATTTTATAAAGATTCTACAAGACCCTTTTTTCATCTATCCGGGGTTTTTGATGGGATTTCAGCCATCACCCATCTAGTGGCCGTTTTTAGAAGTGGTTTTGGGGCTTACGCGCTTTTGGACTCCCAGCTGTAGAACTGTGTGTCCAACAGTGTGTCCAGTGGAGAGGCGAGCTGACTGCTTATTAATATGCAGGCGTGATCAGATCAGCTGTACTTCATTGGCACTGTACAGGTCATAATTCTGGTGGCTGTAGTCTCAAAGAGAGTCTGAGCAGGACAGAAAGGAAGGAAGAATTGGGAAGAAAAGATTGATTGAGAAGGGATGAAAGAGAGAATTGGGGGAAAGAGCCAACAAGCTGGGAAGGAGGCATAACGTTCGGTGGGTCACTCCTGCCGCATAATGCAGAGGAACGGAAGTGATTGAATTCTCCAGGTGTCTTGCTGGCCAAAAGGATGGTAGTAGGATGATGGAGATAGGCTCTGATCATCCTAGCTACCTCATCCAGTCACCACTGGGAGCAGGAAAGAGGGACCGGAGCTTGCAGCGTCTCCACAGGCTGAGATCAAAGGGCCGAGCTGGGAGAAAGATATGCTGGGCTTGGAGAGTGAGAATGAAAAGAAATCCGATTACCAACGAGAATTTAACTTAACTAGATTTTCACTTATTGGAATTTATTTATTGATCTTTTTATCCTTCATGGAGGAGCACATATTTTTACAGAACTATTTGTGTTTTTTTTAATGAAACTGCACTGCACTTTATTTTGGATGCTTTGTCATTGTTGAATAAGATTGCACATTGTTGTTCATGTGTCCTCATTCACCCTAATCCATCTCATTTCATGACTGTTGATGTCCTGGATTCAAGAAGGAACTGTCAGCTCCGGGCAACCCGGGCATCACAGTCCTGCAGACACTAAGATAATGTGATCTGCCATGTGTAAATAGAAGGAGGCTGGAGAGCCCAGGTGTTCAAGGTACATAATTAGTATAAGGTAAAAAAAATTACTGTTGTCTAAAATTGTGCCTTAAGGGACACATTTTACAATGTCTGATGGCAATGAAAAATTGCTATTGGATTTAACCCTCCGGGTAAACATTTGAGAGATAACTGATGAGCCACTCTGCACCATCCATTTTTAGTCTAATATTACAGAGGACAGCACAAATTAGTTGTCTAACTTCATTATAATGTTATTCAACATTGTCAGTCCTAAAATCATGTGCGGTCACACCAGATCTGCCAAAAATCCAAACACAAGTGATTACTTGTTCACCAACTGTACATAGCTTTGGATAAACAGTAAAATTTAAACAGACTCATACTAATTACAAAGTAAAACGTTTCCACTTTTAAAATTAGGTATAGTAACAGAAGTCTTCTACAACAGAAGGATTTCTGCTGTTTGAATGCAAATGAGGTGAAATAACTAAGAGACAGAGCAGAAATGAAATAAGATTGGCATCTGTACCAGTGTTTTAATTCCAAGGTGATGCATTTCAAATGAAACTTCAATCTAACTCTTTGGATTGTTTGCACAGCTAGAATGTAAAGATTAGGGCTGGAATCTATTATAAATAAAAGCATGCATGGAGTGCAGTTTGAATGTTTTCCCTGTGTGCACGTGTTACTTCCTACAACCTGAAAACACACAGTGTTAGTCTGGATATGAATGCGGGACTGTTACCACATCCAACGTTGTTACTTTGCATCTGTCACTCATACATCAGGCCCCAACTCCCTGAGACCCCATAATAAAAAAAAGAAAGAAAATGGGTTGGTGAATGCATCTTGTTAAACCATTAATTTTAAGAGAATGCACCAATAGAATGTGCTTTACAATATCAAATATACAAGCTAATCAGTACAAGACATCCATCCATTATCCAACCTGCTATATCCTAACTACAGGGTCACGGGGGTCTGCTGGAGCCAATCCCAGCCAACACAGGGTGCAAGGCAGGATGCAAACCCCAGGCCGGGCGCCAGCCCACTGCTGGACACGCACAATTTAGAATTGCCAATGCACCTAACCTGCATGTCTTTGGACTGTGGGAGAAAACCCACGCAGACACCAGGAGAACATGCAAACTCCACGCAGGGAGGACCTGGGAAGTGAAATTGGGTCTCCTAACTGCAAGGCAGCATCGCTACCCACTGCGCCACCGTGCCGCCCACAGGACATACATTGAGCAGAAAATTAAAATTAAACAAAAGAAAACACTAATAGATAACAGAAGGAGTTAAGAAGTATACCTGGTATTTTTAATAGAAAGTAACATCAAAAAGACTTACAGATCAAATATATAAAACTGTGAAGAAGGGAATATGATAACAGTGAGGCACAAAAAAATTAAAGGGCAGAGTGATTTAATGGTATAAACACTTGTTGTAAAATTTGGTGGGACTGTGTACATTTTAAAGAAAGAGTTGGCAACAATAAGGACAAAGAGAGCAGAAGGAGTTTCAGTGCAAATGTCAGCATTGTGATAGATTCAACCTCACAAACAGAGAGACAAATACAAAAATGCTGTCTGGATGGTAGGAGCTCCTGTGGGGAATGTTAGCAGCAAAATGAGTTCTGGCTTGTTCAAGCTGTAATTTGTGCTTTCTTTGTATATATACTGAGTGCTTGCCTGCTTGAATAATACCAAATTATTAAAAGAGGAACCTTCTAAAATTGAATTAAGCATAGTAATTATGTTCCTAAAAAAATCAGGCATCAAAATGTTGCATTTGTTAAGTATTGTGAATTAGATCAGCAAGAACTTACAATAGATCACTTTTAATATCAAACCCAGTTAAACAGTATTCTACCCAGATCCACAGGGTCGTCAGGACAGCGGAGAGAACAATTGGTTGTACCCTCCCCACTCTGGAACAAATCTGCACCTCCCGATGCCACCATAAAGCAATAGAAATTTCACAGGATTCATCACATCCCAGTCATTGCCTCTTCCAGCTTTTGCCATGAGCAATGAAAACCAGGACAAACCGCCTTAAAAACAGCTTTTATCCAAAAGCAATCATGGCCCTGAACTCAGAATAAAACT
This sequence comes from Polypterus senegalus, assembly GCF_016835505.1. Taxonomy (NCBI): domain Eukaryota; kingdom Metazoa; phylum Chordata; class Cladistia; order Polypteriformes; family Polypteridae; genus Polypterus; species Polypterus senegalus. The sequence continues at coordinate 41,925,885 of NC_053161.1, forward strand.
GCTCCATATCATTCTCCCAATGTTCATTATAGACCTTAAGTCAACCAGTGCAATTTGTACATTTAACCAGTGCAATTTGTATAGTTTATAAGTACTTTTATTACTATTCAGTTTATTATTTTCTCTCTTCTTGTCTTTTTAACTCTTATGCCTCACACTGAGTCGACTGCACCTTCAATTCCGTTGTTCCTTTGTAAAAGTGACAATGACAATAAAGATATATCTATCTATAAAGGGGACAGACACCATTAAAGAGAGATGCACACTTTTGCAAACTCTCTAGAAGGAAAAAGCTTTCCATGGTAAACCATAAGAAACAGCCTTTTAATGAAGATTTCCTTTTGTTCCTTGTGACTCAAGTCAGAAGGTGCACTTTAGGATCAGAATCAGAGGTCACAAGGTCACACCTTCCCCCAAGCAAACCTTTGAAGCTATCAAATGACAGGCAATATTCAGACCCTTAAGAGAGAAGCCACTGCCTGGGATTACAAACACATACATATACATAGCAGTGCCCATTCTACTGTCCTTATGGGGACCAGAATAATCAAGATAGAGAAAGGGGCAGTATCTGAAGCCTCGTAACAAGCCTTTTTTTTGTTCCCTTGTCTTGTAGCTGTTGACTTTGAACAAGACCTTTAACAACCAGGCTGACTCCACTCTCTAATACCACCTCTTCTGACAACCAGGGAGGGAGAAGGGATGGGTTCTTCTCACAAGGGTATTAAAAAAAAAGCATCATGACATGTCATAAGATTAGCCACAAAGAGACTCTTCAAGCAAAAGTCTGACAACTGTGAGTCAGTATAATCATTTACCAACACTGAAACATTATCCAGAAATTGGAAGTCTAACCAAGTCATTCCCAAACTAAACCTATTTGTATTTTTTCTTTCTTTTGGTTGCTTTACTATAGTTTTAAACTTTCTCAGGCCTGCACAAAGTTAAAAGATGTGTGCCCCCATCTTGTTACAATGACTTCTTGGATCACATTGCCACTGGCACACATGGTTAGTAACAGGACATAGAAAGGGACCTTGGCTGAAGCCAATGCCTGTTTTTCTTCAGTGATTCTGTTGGAAAAACAGACCCACATCTTTAAAAATCGTATTCTGTCTGCTGGGAACAGAAAGGAGAGAGGCTTCTCTCATGAGGATTTTTAAAGAGGAAGCTTCATAATGTGTCACAATAGCTACTGGAGTATGTTCACAAACTTTCTCAAAATCAAAAGATAAATAACAATAAATCCACAATAATTGGTTCAGTATATTTGCAAAAGTTTCTCTAGCCCTCAGGGACACTTTAAAGATGACTGCACCGTTACAATCCAGTCCTTCCCCATTGACTTTCATGTAGTTTGCCAAATTCTGCAAATATAGAAAACACTTCCATGATTTCATGACTAATTTCATGACTGAGAAGATCGTTCCTCCCCCACACTAGTCGACTCTTCAACTCCACCCTGGGGGGTAAACGTTTATATTATACAAAGTTATTGTCTGTTATACCTGCATTTTTATCACTCTTTAATTAATATTGTTTTTTATCAGTATGCTGCTGCTGGAGTATGTGAATTTCCCCTTGGGGATTAATAAAGTATCTATCTATCTATCATTAGTAACTCCTCATCTATCTATCTATCTATCTATCTATCTATCTATCTATCTATCTATCTATCTATCTATCTATCTATCTATCTATCTATCTATCTAATTCAGATGCAACTTGAGGTAGCTTTGGCAGTTATAATATTGAAAAAAATGTGTGTTAGTTCTAGTGTTAAACTTCACAATATTCGCAATATTTGTATACATATGTATGTTGTGTATTGCAGGTGTTGCAGAAAATACCTAGTAAATAATGATTACCTAGTAAATAATAATAACCTAGTAAAAAGAGGTTTGAACCATCCTGATACTATATATGAACTCCAAATGTGGACATTCTTTATTTAGTTATCTTGTTAATGCAGCATGGCAGACTGAAGAAATCTAACAGAACGTGTCATTTAATCAGCCAAGTTCATTTACATATAATGACTATAAAGCACTTCAAACACACCAATCAGCATACAGATAAATGGTATTGTCCAGAAACATGCCTGTGTATTAAGTATTATGTAAAATTCCAATATAGTCGATCATTAAGAGTCATGGGTGAATACTGTTGAATAGAAATGACTTCTTATATGTAAACTGTTACCAGAGAACACAATATAATGTTTAATGTTATATATATATATATATACAGTATAGTGAACTTTGACCCGGACACAGATAGACGGATATCTTTGTTTTCACCCAACACACCGTTTATTTACACTACTATTTACAGATAATAAACTCAGTGCACTTCCCAGTGCCTTCTGCACCGTTCCCCCAAATGTCCAGGCCTCACAGTCCTTGTGCCTTTCTTTCCTGGCAGCCTCCAGTCCTCTCTCCAGCTCTGTCCACTTCCACGTGACATCCACTGCTCACTGAAGGGAGGCGGCCCCTTATATATGCTTCCCGGACGAGCACCAGGTGTTCCCGGCATTCTTCCTTTGGCCACGCCCAGCGTGCAGAAGTGCCGGCTGTCCTCCCGGCAGCTCTCCGGGTGTCCTCCAAAGTCTTCCCCCCGGCACTTCCTGGTCTGGCGGAAGTGCCGGGCTCCCGGGATAATCAGGCACTGGGGCGCCGTCTGGAGGTGGCCACGGGTCCCTACAGGGCTGAGCTTCCAAGCCCTCTACCCAAATCCTCCAGTATAACCAGGACGGACGCCCCCTCTCGGTCCGGAGGAGGCACAAGCCCTCCTCTGGTCCTCCTGGGCGTCCCGGCCGGGGACCACAGTGCCCCACCACTAGCGAGGACATGTGGGTCCAAGCGACACTTCCCGAAAGGGCAGCACGTCCCCAGAGAGGGTCCTACTATATCCCCAGGGTCCAACACGGCACCCTGGGACATCTCAGTTCAGCACTCCCTCTGACACCAACGTGCCCCTCTGATCTGCGCCGCTCTCGCCCCCGCCGTCCCCACCAGCTGGGTCACCCCTCCCGCAGAGCGGCCCGTTTGAGGAAGGCAGGTCCCAACTGACGTCGGCTCCAGCGCTCGTCGGGGCTTCTGACCTGTAAAAAGAGCAAAGGGAGGGCCAGAAGCACTGCCAGGACACTCACCCTGAGCGTCCTGTCGGTCTCCATACCGGCAGTGCTCTCACCCCCTTCTGACAGCCCACGACTTGCCTGACTGGCTCCTCCGCCGCAGGTTCCACGCCCGTCCTCTCGCTCTCCTTGGGACCGCTCTCACAGGCGGCTCGCCCAGCCACCCAGGGGATTCCCTCTGCCTCCGCAGAGGACGGCCTTGCTCCGGACGCTCGCTCCCAGCGAGACGCCCCTTCCTATCGGAGAAACCGGCATTCTTCCCTCGGTTCCTCCTTCTTCTCTTGGACGTCTTGACGGTCTGGGTCTGAGCATGGCAACGGCTCAAATCCAATCCCGTCTGCGTCCCTGCAGAGCGACAGGAGACTGCTGCGGGCTTGGAGCGCAGGGTGCTAGGACCCAGGGCACTCATCAGCCTCTGTCCTGCCAGCGCCTGCGTGCTCGCTCTCCTCGCCCGATCGGCCGTCTGCACCGCCGCGTCCGCTGTTGGGGAATTGCCTACTTGTTGCCGGTCTACCTTTAAACAGTCGCGGCCGTGTTCGGCGAATCCCCCCTCATGCTTTACGGGGACGGTACCACCTACCTTCCCCGTGGTGTCCTGTCTGCAGAAGGCTCCAGCATCGCGCCGATCCTCCGTCTTACGCGGCGTCTCTCCCGACGCGATCGCCTTCCCCCTCAGCTACTCCAAGTGGAGAACAAGATCACCCAGCACCTGCATTAAAGGCGACTCGGCGGGCCGAAGGGACTCCTCTGGCTCGCGCCGAGCCGCTGGTGGAAACAAAGAGACACACGCCGGTGGGCTTACCTGTCCATCAGCACCACTCGACGCCTGCCTCCTGTGGTCCATTCCTTCTGGCCCAATCGGGTCTCTCTTAGGCACGAGACTGGCGTTCCTTGGTCCCGCCTCCATCCAATCATTGGCGGGCACACAAGACACACCAGCCAATCCCGTGCCTGTCAGCGGGCGGGACATCCGGTCCCGTGGCCTTCTGTATCGCCACACCGACCGGGCCGTCCTTCCTGACGGCGTGGCTCTCGGAGCCCGCTGCACTCTGGCGACGTCTGTTCCTTCTCCTCCGCACCTGGGGATGGCCATTCTGCGGTCCGGCGACGGACTATGGGGCAAGCCGCTCCCGCAGGGTTGTGCACAGGCCGCTCCCGCAGCCAGTGTGTGGGGTCCGCTGCTGCGCCGGGCCGTTCACAGACATATGTGATATTAACGCAGGTCCCCGCCTTGTACCAGGTGGAGCTTCCTGTTGGCTACGCCACTGTGAACTTTGACCCGGACACAGATAGACGGACATCTTTGTTTTCACCCAACACACCGTTTATTTACACTACTATTTACAGATAATAAACTCAGTGCACTTCCCAGTGCCTTCTGCACCGTTCCCCCAAATGTCCAGGCCTCACAGTCCTTGTGTCTTTCTTTCCTGGCTGCCTCCAGTCCTCTCTCCAGCTCTGTCCACTTCCACCCGACATCCACTGCTCACTGAAGGGAGGCGGCCCCTTATACACCAGGTGTTCCCGGAATTCTTCCCTTGGCCACACCCCAGCATGGCGGAAGTGTCGGCTGTCCTCCCGGCAGCTCTCCGGGTGTCCTCCAAAGTCTTCCCCCCGGCACTTCCTGGTGTGGCGGAAGTGCGGGGCTCCCGGGATAATCAGGCATTGGGGCGCCGCCTGGCAGTGGCCACGGGTCCCTACAGGGCTGGGCTTCCAAGCCCTCTACCCGAGGCCTCCAGTATAACCAGGACGGACGCCCCCTCTCGGTCTGGAGGAGGCACAAGCCCTTCTCTGGTCCTCCTGGGAGCCCGGCCGGGGACCACAATATATATATATATAAAACTCACCTTCTAATTTAAAAGTACAAATGTCAGAATGTCCTAGTTAAACAGGCAGCTTCTTTTATACAGGTCAGTATAAAGTTTTCAGTTTCAGATCTTAAGCAATGATTAAAAAAGTCTTGATATGCTGGATTAGATTTATGGAATTTATTAATACAGATGATCGAATCATGTTGCCTGTTTCTAATACAGTTTTGGTTGACCTCTCACTCACAAGAATACTAGATATGTTATTTAACCAAATGTTTAAAATTACATGGTCCCTGCACTTTGTTGGACATCATCTTTTATAACAGCCACATAATAATGTCACTCATCACATTGCATTTGGCCAACATTGCTAGCAATGGGCAGGCATCTTTGCTATTTACAGCCTTGAAGCACCCATGAAAGCAATACACAAGATGATGGCAAACATGAGAAAACTTTAAACCAAATTAATAAATGGTTATTTCCTATATCAGTCTGCCCATAGAGATATTTTTAATTTTTACACATAGAAGCTTGGTACTATTATATGTTAAAAGTGACTGGTATGAAACGAAGGATTCTTTAATCCAAAAGACCTTAGACAAAAATGGATACCCAAGCCAGTCCTTCGTATGACTCCAGTTGAATGCAGAGATTGACAGTAAAGCAAAATGAAAATTGATGAAGACTTGGTTTTACCTGTTACTTTGTTTTAGAACCACTGGAGAGTTCTTAGATACTATATAATATCGTTTAACAGGACTGTTGAGATTCCTCCCCAATACTGATTTAAAAAAATGGTCTAAAAGTGTGCTATTTGTTAACATAGGATCCTGCCCTGGATATTCTGAAAGTGGGTCCTGATACAGAGGCAATAACAGTGTGTTGGAGTTACTGAGGCTTACCTGACTGCCTCATGCTCACCTACAAAGCTCGCCAGTGCACCTGAGACCACACTATTGTTTTACCTGCTTTACTAGGTTTGTCACAGTTCTTAACCTCCTTACAGAACGTCATTGTGAAAGCAGTTTAATCATACTGTATTTTTAAAAGTCCCTGTAATTGAGTTCAACAAACCCAGGTACCTACTGTACTATGATCACACACTTGCATTTCTCACTGTCAGTGTCATACTCCTGACAATATTTTCACATTTACGAACAATTATTTGCTATGTTTATGTTCAAAAATATGTTCTTTCTAGTTAGCTTAACCATTATGCTTATTACTCTGCATATCCGTGGGTGGGTAACCAGTTAGGTTAAAAGGAGGAACAGACTATGGTACTACTGACAATTGGTTTATTTAAAAGCATACTTGTTTCTATCTATTTTATTTCAGTTAGTTTTTAGGTTGTAATTATAACTTCAGTTTAGTTTCATTTTAATTTATATTAATAAACAAAATAGTTTTTAAGTTATTTTAATTGTACTTTTCATTATTGATAGCAACTTTGGTCTGTACTATGGCAAATAAGGACATTACAGGAAGGCTTGTCTGGAGCTTCAGAGAAAAACTGTCCCAAAAATAGTGGACCTCATTATCTAATTTAATTCTTTAATGAACAGTACTTACTTGAGTGTCGCCACCTCATTATGAGTAAACTCTGTTATTTTCGGTAATTATTATCTCACACTTCTAGGTCATTTAAGGAGTAAGGTACCCACCTCCTCTTACCTTATGATGCTTGGTAACATCAAAAGAATATGTCACATTTCTATGAATTCCCAAGGCCACAGGGAGTGGAAAAAGGAATTTGCAAGGTAACTAATTCACCATAAACCAATGTGGGCTTTTCAAGTAAGTTTGCACAGTTTCCTGCCACTTGAATTATTAGTGTTGCTTGTATCAGTTAAACATGAAATTATCTAAGTTATGGTTATGTTTGTAGTGTTTTTCCAGTTTAATTTATTAGTCACCAAAACACATTTAGTCTTAGTTACTTTAGGGGAATTTCAGAGGAGCTACTTTGTATTTATCACAAATTCTCCAAACATTCCCTTACTGCCACTGCAGTATATATTCACTGAACATAGTTTTTCAAAAGGTTCCTTTTATAATCATTTACTAAAAGAAGATATTTAAGATCTTTAAAAAAAAGATGTACGTCTACAGTTGCTCCATGTGAACCATTTGCATAGTGTGACAGCTTTTTAAATTACTGGAGACTTTTATCTTGCCTCCTTTAAAAGACACTGTGCTTATTCACTTCCTATTGAACTATATAATTTCTGCATTCCAGCTGTGTTACGCCACATGGGTTGTGTTCACTGCGGCACTGTTTTAATGAAAGAATGCTCCTGGACCTTCCTTATCAACAACTTTCAACAACTTTGAAGACCTGGATTAGGTGCCCACATGGGTATCTACGTTCAAGACTAAAGAGGTTTAATTCCCTTAGCCTGTCAGACTAGCACATGCCCTTAAGTTCATGGTTGCATTCATATTAGTGCATAATGGAATTAGAGTATCATATCTCTTGATTTGTATTCAACAGCTATATTCTTTTTAAGTGCTTCTGTGCATTGCCTGAAAGATGAGAATGCGTTTCTAGCAATGCAGCATTTCACGTATGTCCACAATTACATCTCATAGCTAAGTGAAACAACAATATTACAGGAGTACATAAAAATTTTGAGAAAATTATTTTTTGTGATCAAATGTTTACTGAGAACCAGCCAAATACAGACATACTTTAATAATAATCTTATTAAAATAATATTTATGAAATTATGTAAAAAAATAACCCTCTCAATACTGCCTCCCAGTCCTTTGATGTAAATAGGTGTTTTAAGATGGCCAAATTGGTTGAGAAGAAGAGAGGAAGTACTGCTGGACTGACATCAAGTATCATCACTCCAGCTATCAACTTAATGTTAATATTCCTGAGAGGTCAATGTACAATGTAAGAAATAAAAAATATTACTGTATTTGCATAGTTACACCTATGATAGTCAGTGCAACTTGCCATTAGCACACAAAATATGCAATGGCAACTCATCTTGCAGATGGGTGTCACCTTCTCTGATATGTTGACCATGAGCAATATTCAGTATTTTCCATTTGCTTTGCCACAAAATACCCCATTTTTCCTTAGATATGTCTTCTTTCCCAGAGTCTCTTTGTTAACTCTACATTTTCTCTCCATGTGACTTTTTAAGGTGGTTTCGGGAATGTGTGAAGCACCTACTGCAATATCCCTTATCTGTCTGTCTGTCTGCCTGTTCAACCATTTGTGTACATGAAACAACTTGGCCTCCAGTGTGTGGTGTTATGGGTCCACAGCTCTCTCTCTGCAAAGGCCAGTTGTTTTTAAATAAATAATCACTGCGCTCGCGGCTTAGTGGGGGAGTGTGGTGGCTGTAGCGGATCTCAGGGCAATCTGCGGTGTGGGCGTTTCTCACCTAAGTGCACAGGTGAGAGACTGCCCACATCCATGATTGTTCCTGAGGCTGCTAATGTTCTGCAGCTGCTATGGCCCCTCTAAATATATAGAAGCGCAAGTCGGATAGAAAGGAAGAAAAAATAAGGAAGAGAACAAACAAGAAAAGAGAAGGAAACGGAGGTTGCTGGAGAAAGCAGGAGATCGAGCAAGAGAGCCGGTGCAGGTGAGCAAGCGAGCGCTCGCAGGTAGCTGTGTGGAAGCCTGGGTGTTTGGCTGACATGAGTAAACGAGTAGCGGGAGTGACCAATGAAGGGCGACTGGCTGCGTAAGACCGGGAAGTCAGCGGGAGTCGGGAGATTTGGTGGTGGATTCCCTAGTGTGTGCGTCCTGGCTGTTGGGTGAGAACCAAGTCTCGGGCCTGGGATAAGTGCACGCCCAAAGTGAGGAATCGGGAGGCCTCCAGACCCATGTTGATGAGTGAATGAAGGACAGCTGAGAGAGAGAGCAGCTCGCCTGTTGCAAAGTCCAACGAGAGAAGCAGGTGAGATGCTAGAGTAAAAGAAGCACTGGACTTGGCGTTGTTTTTAAGGAGACTGCTTCCAGCAATGGTTTAACCTCGGCTTTTAAAGGATTTTTTTTGTTTCTAGTTTGATTTTAACTCTTTCAGGGCTGATGATGACTTTTGTCGAAATTCAGGGGTAGAGGACGGTAATCGGCTGTAAACTGCAACAAAATTCGCCCTTACTTTTTAGTTCAACTCTCTTTGCTTAAAGGAAAGTTACGAAGCTTTGTTGATTTGACCTCATGAGTAGTGAAAAGCAAACATCCTCTGAAATGGCATCAACATCTGGCGAGACCAAAGCGAATGTGCGAAGCAAAATACTCCATGGACATTTTACGTATTTTTACTGAATCGCACTTTGACTTTTCAGACACCAAGTTTGATGCAAGTGATCTGAAGATGAATATTGAAAACAAAAGTGAGGTACAAGCATTAACCTATTGGTCCCTAGCTGATCGTGGTGCTGGAAATGTTCATTTAGCTGATATTCTTACAGCAGCGTTCGCCTAGGAGGACCACAAATTATAATGACAAGAAATCCAAACCATATTGTGTCACACTCTGACTGCCACCGTAGCCCACCTGCTGTGCAAAAATAGATAGGTAGCCATCCTGCCATGCATTCCTGCTGGCCATCGAGTCGCCCCTGTGCAGTCACTGCTGCCAGAGATGCCGAACAGGTGCCAACAGCAGCCACAGCACGTAGCGACAGATGTTTTATGTTGATTTATGTGTGACACCAATGCATTGTGTGCTTTTCAGAAAGCTGAGTTTTTTGGAAAAAATATTCAGCCCTCAAAGAGTTAAACCTCCACGATCCACATTTCTTTGATGGATTATTTATTGAACTTTTTGAACCACTGCACTTTATTTAACTTTGAACACTGTTTTGTTTTACTTTTTTAAATAAAAGCACATTTCACTTCGTACATCATCCCCTTGCTCCATTGTTATTGCCTCACTGTCTAGCTCATCGGTAACATTACCGATGGTGTTGGGTTCAAGGGATCCCGAACAGCTGCTGGGAGCATTAGGCTGACCTTGCATCGTCACACAGTGGACCAATTTTCTTCAAATGTGACACATTTAATCTTTATGTAAAGATATTCGTAGTTCAATTTTCTTTGAGATATCTTGCACAGATTATGTTGTACAGTTTTAAAATTTCAAAATTTCCCATTGAAAAGCATTGGTGAATTTGCAAATTCGTCAGTCTTAAAATGAAGAAACATTCTGTGCAACTTCAATAACAAATAAGCTTATGGTTTCAATTTTACCTTAATTTTTTACCAATTACACCAACATATATATCATATATTTCATCTATTTTTCTCTTTTTCACCTCCAATACCTGCTACTGATGGCAAACAGATCCCCAGTAAAAGTTAATGAAGCACCAGCAGACTGCTTTCATGGGTAGGAAGTCACTGTCACTGGCTGACTATGTGCACAGGACAGCAATCCTCCATTGCCATATCCAGCGAGAAATGCGCAGAAACCTCCGTATCAGCAAATTCTTTCTGTTTTTTGAAGTCTTCCCAGCAGCTTGAGCACAACCAAAGGAGAATCACTGCACTTTGCTTTAAGTTGTATCAGGTGAGTTAGATGATTTTCCTAATTGCAAAAGTATAAAATGCAACCAAGGAAAACAAAAGGTTCTCTAGCTATGAATGATTTATCCTGTAACATTATACACAAGAGTATATAAACGTTAACTTACACTATTACCTGCAGATTACAATGATTCATTATTTCACTATCTCTGTAATTTACAAGGGTGACCAGACATCATATTGACAGGGACAGTCCCAATTTCAGGCTTTGTGTCTTGATAAATAACTACAGAACTTCAAAATGTCCTGGTTTTAACACGTCCTCACAATATACTTAGTAGAGCATGTACAAAGCTCCAATTGGGATCCCAGCCTCCCCATATCACAGACCCCCTCGTTTAAGTAGCTCTTTGCCAAGTTAGGTTCACCTCCATCAACAAATGATTCTGTACATGCTGTCTTTATAATCCACAAACTAATTTATTGTGAAGTGCCTCAATAAATGAGTCCTTAAATTACAATGTTCAGCTAGCTTTTTTGAAACTGCCACAAACTGTAAAACTGAATCACCATCCTCCCACGCCCAGCAGCCCTTGCATTTCAAACTATAACAAGTATGAATCATATCACTATAGACACAAAATGTATCAATCTGTTAAGTGAAAGTTCAAGTTTAAGTTAAAAGTTATTGTCATGTGTACATAGTGTAATGAAATTGTTTGTTAAAGATTTATGATCAAAAGTAATACTAATTATGAAGACAAGATGAGAGACATTATCTTAAAGGAAGCAAACTTTTGAAAAGTATTAAGGGTTTATGTTGACACAAAATTCCCGTTGTATAAGCAATGTGCAGGAGCAATTAAAAGAAAAAAATAAAAGTTAGATTATATTGTAAAAACACTGTTGAATATAAATAAAAGGACATTATGCTCAAACTTAATACTGCACTAATAAGTCCTTCACTGGAGTACTGTGTGTAATTCTGGTAACCACACTACAAAAAAGACATAGCAGCACCTGAAGCTGTTCAGAAGAGAGCAACCAAGAGCAACCCAGGACTAAATGCCATGTCCTACTGTGACAGGCTTAGGGGGTTAAACTTTTTAGTCTCGAACAAAAGAGGCTGTGTGGAAACCTAATGGGGGTCTTCAGAATTAAAAAAAATAAAGTTCATCCAGCAGAATTCTTTCAACTAAATAGAAAATCACATACTCAAGCTCGCCTGTACTATTGTGATGGAACAGACAGTAAAATTTATTTGACAGGAACAGGAGATAAAACTCAAAAGCCTATGAACAGACTGTAGTCAAAAGCCAGGAAATCTAACAAACCAAATTACCAAAGACCAAAACATTAATCAAAAGTTGTTGCAAGAAATGTGTTGCCCTAAAGGTCTTTTTGAAAAGCTAATTACAACTACAAGAGATCTGTTTAGAATCCAAAATCTTTGACATCAAGAAGAACACATTGTCATCTTAAAAAGTCTCAGCAAGGGGAGCTCATAATGAGCAACTTCCTGGTGTAATGTCATAGAAATAGAGATATGTTGCAATGCCCAGAATGACTGGCAAACCTGAAAGAACCTATGACAAGCAAAATGTCAGCAAAAAATAAAAGCAAAATAATGACATAAAATAGCAGAAATGGTAAACATATTATATTTAAAGTTTTGAAACATCTAGTTCTCAATTTGTTTTTTTGCACATTTGCAATCTGTTTTTGTAAAACTCACTTTGTTCTGACAATGCTGTTTTGTGATTCTGAAATTTGGATGGTTGCTGTCATTTTGTGGCCTTCTGTCAATAGCTGCTACCATATTGTCTTACGATTGCTTGCCCATTGCTGGTCATGTGACACAGATATCATCTGATGTATTTTGTTGTCATTGTGTTACCTATAAAAGATGGTGGCACCTAGCTCCTGATTAACCATAATCCTGGTCACAGTCTTTCATTCTAGTACTTTAAATAAAACACACATCCATACTTAATCCGGCACCAGGTGATTCCTTGTGAGATGAGTACTTATGTTTATTGTATTTGTAAATTTGAAGTTGTATCTCACTGTGCTTTGGAAACACGTTGACATTTATATATAAGATAAATTAAACCTGTCCTTGTCAGAGAAACCAACAGTAAAAGGATATACAGAGATTGTAAGCAATGCTGAAGTCCGGGCACCGTCCTCTGTTCATGAGCTTTCATGTGTACGGTGCCCAAGACCATGTGACTAAGGGCTGTTCTCATAGTTAAAAAGTAATTCCAGGAAACTACAGCATGATCTACATGGGGTAAAAAGGTGTCCTCTGGTCCAGCAATACTGATGCTGCTTCTCCCCTTTGTTTTTATTGTATATATATCCTGTAATTTTGGAGGAACAGTATCACCAAACGTAGTGTTTGAAACATGTCTGACATCTGTTTAGTTCATTTTTTCTTGTTTCTGAACATTAATTTAAATTTTCTTTTTTTAAGTTTTTATCATTTCTCATGTTATTAAAGGGGCACCACCTTTTGCAGTCAGACATGCTCCTGTGTGGCTTGTGACATTAGCCAATTGTCAGTTCTTTAAAGGAAGGCAGCACATACAGTGAGACCTCCAGACATGAAGACAATTCTTTTTTGTAATAACTTGCAAACAAATTCAAGCTACTATTTAAAGAGCTTTTACAGTTGTTATTCTTTGACTGCAATTCTTGTTCAAGTTTTTGTTTGACAATAGATTGTCCGACTTCTTGTGACACAAACCTCCATCCATCCATCCATCCATCCTCTTCCACTTATCCGAGGTTGGGTCGCGGGGGGAGCAGCTTAAGCAGAGAGGCCCAGACTTCCCTCTCCCCGGCCACTTCTTCCAGCTCTTCCGGGAGAATCCCAAGGCGTTCACAGGCCAGCCGGGAGACATAGTCCCTCCAGCGTGTCCTGGGTCTTCCCCGGGGCCTCCTCCCGGTTGGACGTGCCCGGAACACCTCACCAGGGAGTCGTCCAGGAGGCATCCTGATCAGATGCCCGAGCCACCTCATCTGACTCCTCTCGATGCGGAGGAGCAGCGGCTCTACTCTGAGCCCCTCCCAGAAGACTGAGCTTCTCACCCTGTCTTTAAGGGAAAGCCCAGACACCCTGCAGAGGAAACTCATTTCAGCTGCTTGTATTCGCGATCTTGTTCTTTTGATCACTACCCATAGCTCATGACCATAGGTGAGGATAGGAGCTTAGATCGACTGGTAAATTGAGAGCTTTGCCTTACGGCAGCTCCTTTTTCACCACGACAGACCGATGCAGAGCCCGCATCACTGAGGATGCCGCACCGATCCGCCTGTCGATCTCACGCTTCATTCTTCCCTCACTCGTGAACAAGACCCCGAGATACTTAAACTCCTCCAATTGGGGCAGGATCTCTCCCCCAACCCTGAGAGGGCACTCCACCCTTTTCCGGCTGAGGACCATGGTCTCGGATTTGGAGGTGCTGATTTTCATCCCAGCCGTTTCACACTCAGCTGCGAACCGATCCAGAGAGAGCTGAAGATCACAGCCTGATGAAGCAAACAGGACAACATCATCTGCAAAAAGCAGTGACCCAATCCTGAGTCCACCAAACCGGACCCCTTCAACATCCTGGCTGCGCCTAGAAATTCAGTCCATAAAAGTTATGAACAGAATCGGTGACAAAGGGCAGCCCTGGCGGAGTCCAACACTCACTGGAAACGGGCTCGACTTACTGCCAGCAATGCGGACCAAGCTCTGACACCGGTTGTACAGGGACTGAACAGCTCTTATCATGGGGTCCAGTACCCCTTACTCCCGGAGCACCCCCCACAGGATTCCTAGAGGGACCACACTGTTTCTCCTGAATCCGAGGTTCGACTATCCAATGGACCCTCCTCTCCAGAATCCCCAAATAGACTTTTCCAGGAAGGCTGAGGAGTGTGATTCTTCTGTAGTTGGAACACACCCTCCGGTCCCCCTTTTTAAAGAGGGGAACCACCACCCCGATCTGCCAATCCAGAGGCACTGTCCCCGATGTCCACGCGATGTTGCAGAGACATGTCAACCAAGACAGTCCTACAACATCCAGAGCCTTAAGGAACTCCGGCGTATCTCATCCACCCCCGGGGCCCTGCCACCAAGGAGTTTTTTGACCACCTCGGTGACCTCAGTCCCAGAGATGGGAGAGCCCACCTCAGAGTCCCCAGGCTCTGCTTCCTCATTGGAAGGCATGTTAGTGGGATTGAGGAGGACTTCGAAGTACTCCTCCCACCGACCCATAACGCCCGAGTCGAGGTCAGCAGCGCACCATCCCCACCATATACGGTGTTGACACTGCACTGCTTCCCCCTCCTGAGACGCCGGACGGTGGACCAGAATCGCCTCGAAGCCGTCCAAAAGTTGTTCTCCATGGCCTCTCCAAACTCCTCCCATGCCCGAGTTTTTGCCTCAGCAACAACTGAAGCTGCATTCTGCTTGGCCTGTCGGTACCTATCAGCTGCCTCCAGAGACCCACAGGACAAAAAAGTCCTATAGGACTCCTTCTTCAGCTTGACAGCATCCCTCACCGCCGGTGTCCACCAACGGGTTCGGGGATTGCCGCCACGACAGGTACTGACCACCTTGTGGCCACAGCTCCGGTCAGCCGCCTCAACAATAGAGACACGGAACATGGCCCATTCGGACTCAATGTCCCCCACCTCCCTCGGGGCGTGGTTGAAGTTCTGCCGAGGTGGGAGTTGAAGCTACTTCTGACAGGGGACTCTGCCAGCCGTTCCCAGCAGACCCTCACAACACGTTTGGGCCTACCAGGTCTGACCGGCATCTTCCCCCACCATCGAAGCCAACTCACCACCAAGTGGTGATCAGTTGACAGCTCCGCCCCTCTCTTCACCCGAGTGTCCAAGACATATGGCCGCAAGTCCGACGACACGACCACAAAGTCGATCATCGACCTGAGGCCTAGGGTGTCCTGGTGCCAAGTGCACATATGAAAACCCTTATGCTTGAACATGGTGTTCGTTATGGACAATCCATGACGAGCACAGAAGTCCAATAATAAAACACCGCTCGGGTTCAGATCGGGGGGGGGCCATTCCTCCCAATCACGCCCTCAGGTCTCACTGTCATTGGCCACGTGAGCATTGAAGTCTCCCAGCAAAACGAGGGAATCCCCAGAAGGTATGCCCTCTAGCAACCCCTCCAGAGACTCCAAAAAGGGTGGATACTCCAAACTGCTGTTCAGCGCATACGCACAAACAACAGTCAGGACCCTTCCCCCCCACCCGAAGGCGGTAAACCCCAATGCACAGGCTCCGAGTCGGGGGGACAATAAGTATGCCCACACCTGCTCGGCGCCTCTCACCGGGGGCAACTCCAGAGTGGTAGAGAGTCCAGCCCCTCGCAAGGAGATTGGTTTCAGAGTCCAAGCTGTGCGTCGTGGTGAGTCCGACTATATCTAGCCGGAACCTCTCGACCTCGCGCACTAGCTGATCCTCGGCTACAAAAACTGGCTCTTGGGACAAACTTAATTTGTTAATTGAATACTTTCTGCCGATTACACACACAAAAATTGACTTTGTTCCTCTCTGCTGGTCTCAAAGTGGTTTCTTTTTTCAGATAGGACAGCTTTGTCTGTACTTGCCAATCATGATACCTAGGAGATTATCCATTATCCAACCTGCTATATCCTAACTACAGGGTCACAGGGGTCTGCTGGAGCCAATTCCAGCCAACACAGGTCGCAAGGCAGGAAACAAACCCCGGGCAGGGCGTCAGCCCACCGCATACCTATGAGACTAAGAAGAGAATAAATTAGAAATGGTTATTATATATCAAAAAATTACAATGGAATTAAACAATGTTCAAATCTCTGCTAAAATTTAATGGTTTGCTAGAAAAAGAGAATAAATATTTTGTTTAATCTTAGCGAAAAAAACTGCAGTGTGTCACATTGGGAAGTTACATTTACTTCATAAGTTATATCCCAAATTACCATGTTTTATACATTAGCAACAATAAAGAAAGAGCCTCAAACAAAGTTAAAGCTGGACTATATAAAATGAATACATTTTTATAAGCAAAACTGCACAGATTTTTTTGAAGAAGACCACAGGAGAAGAACATGAAGCAGAGAACAACGAACAGCTAAGCTTTTATGTTGGATGTTGGGAAAGTGCAGCTGTTTTTAATAAGGATGTGACTGACTGACTGACTTTGATTCACTTGTAAAAGAATATAAGACTTCACCAAATATCTGATAAAAAAAACCTGAGAAATGATGAATATAAAGCACAGCTGGTCCTCTAAGAAATACACAAGTGTGAGATGGGCTATTTCTCAAAAAGAAAATGAAGGTTCCCAGTCCATGCTAAGTGAATCTTAATTAGAAACAAACGACTTGTCCTAGAAGTGGGCAGTCCTGGTCACACATTGGCTGCAGGCATTGTTCCAGACAGTTTCTTAACTTAAACTTTCTCTTGTTATTAATGAAATTCCTCATTCAATCAGATGACTTTGGTCTGACTGTCTTTCTCATAAATTTAAATAGCATGATTTACTTCTCTTTGAAATTCACGAAGAAGCTTGAATTTAAGAGACTTTTAATTTTGTGACCTTTTCCTCTCATTCTTCATGAATTTGCAGGGTTTTATTGTTTCATTTAATTAAAACAGTCATATTTAACAACGAGCTTCTAATAATAAGGGACACAACAACTAATCAGGTAAATGTGTACAAATTATGTGTCCTCATTGCTAACTCAATATTTTTAATGAAACATTAAAAAAGAAAAACATCCTTCCCAATCCATTGTGCTGATTTTTCCAGAAATAGGCAGCAAAGATTGAATCACACAGTAGAATGACATCAGGTATGAAGTGAAGAATATCACATTGATTTAATTCTTGAATCACTAGAACTGGCATCTAATGTCTATTTATGTGATATTAAAATAACCAGTAATGTCAATAGAATAGTTAGAATCGAATAGTTTAAGGAAGGGGTGAGCAACTCCAGTCTTGGAGGGCCGCAGTGGCTGCAGGTTTCTGTTCTAACCTAGTCTAATTAGAAACCAGTCCTTATCAATCACAGTTCTTATTTAATTTCATGGCTTGTTAGTGTTTTAACTTTGTTCTATCATATCATTCTTATAGCACTGCTTTTTTTTCCTTTCCAAGAATATCATGCAAATGTTTGAAGCATAAAACAGATAATTAATTTTCAGTACTTCAGTTTTTATTCTTCAGTTTTCATTTCAAATATTGTATTAAACCAGATAATTCATGATAAATACACACAGGCATAAATGGAAATAAGCTTGATGGAGAACTGCTGGGTTCCTTTGTCCCTTGCATCTTATCTTATTCCAAATAAGGAGCAATTAAAAATAGTGAGTGTGGCTGTTTAAGACTAAAGTAAGCAATTAACGGTTCAAAATATTAACAAGCAACTAAAATGAAGTAGAAAAATATCACTTGAGCAATAAATAAGTGCTTCATCAGCAATAAATGATTTCTCGTGAAGCAACGGGATTGGTATAAAAACCTGCAGCCACTGCGGCCCTCCAAGACCAATGTTGCTCACCCTTGTTTAACAGCTACATAGGGGATAGCTGGAGTGAAAATGGTGGACTGTTTGAGACCCCAGAGTTAGGTGGTCATCTGTTGGCTCTCCTTGTAGCTCTTTATTACTTAGCTTATAATTTAGGATCAACACAATTAAGTAAGTCAGTCATAATGAAGGGATAAGCGTTTTGTGAAATTGGTAGCATGAGCTGGTCAGTAATTAAGGAAGTGGCCAGATGAAAAACAGGTGTTGGGCACCCCTGGTTTGAGTCATATATGATGCATTTCACTTTTCCAAATTACTCATACATTTTACTCTTCTGTGATCAAGTTTGCGAAGACAGAAAGTTCAAGGAGTGGATGACGTGTTTTGTTTTATTTCTAGCAGAGCAGGATGCTGAATACTCATTCTGAAATGTTAGTGCATTTAAATAAACCTCATAAAATTTTGTATAGTAATTTCTTCAAATTGTAGATTGAATGTGTCAGAGTTTAGATTTCTTTTTTGTTTTAAAAGAAATGTATGGACTATTGATATTTTCATCTAATAATTCAGAGCTGTAACTCAAATAAGAAATTTGACAGATGCAAGGAAACCATTTCATTCCATCAGGCTTGTTTGTTTAGCTGTCTCACTATCTCATCCTGATACCTCATAAACGTTTTCAAGGATTCTGCCTCATCTACTTGGCTCAGTATAAGAGTGGTCCTTTAATACATTTGGTCCATGCAGACCTGCAACTGTTTTGCTCTTCATACTGTATATGCTGTAATTTTCAGAATTCTAGTTTAAAAAAGAATTTGGCATTAATAAATTGTTATGAATTCCTGCTAAAGTTAATTAACTTTGGTCATTAGTGTTGGTGTTTCACAAGCAAGTTTATGTTTATAAGCTGATCAACAATAATTTCATAGCTGTTGTATGAATTTCAGAGGATCCATAAAACCAGTTCAAAATGAATCCAATAAAAATAAATGTGTAGGCAGTGCTGTCTGGTCATAGATGGCTAATCAGTTATGAGGTGTTTCCTAAAACTTGACGATACTCCCATTGTTAGGATTTCCTTAACTTGACAGAGCTAATGGGTGAAACAAACACAGAATCGGCATAACTCTAAAAATGCCTGGCCAATAGTTCACATATAATAATTAGGATTTCAGAAATCGTTTCTTTGTGATTCTGCACCAAGTGCAAACAAATGTGTTTTAAGTGGTCATATATGGAAACCACTATGTGTTGACAAGACTTCAGAGATCATGCTAGCATGAGTCCACATGTGGTATTCCATAATGACACAATTCCCCACATTATAAAAATATTTATAATATAAACAAAAGACTTAAAATCTAAATACAGAGACAAACAAAGAATTACAGCATTTTCTGTCACTAAGGCTCACATTAAGCCAGGGCCTGGCATTTGCATTTTTCAATGTCTGCCTACAACACTATAGTTAGAAGAATGTGTATGCATTCTTTATTTCCCAGTTTCTTTCTCAACCTTAAGAAAAGGCTGCCATACAACTACAATACAATCTTGCCACTTTTGTATTATAACTAGGAAGTTGACTCTCAGTCCAGCCCTACATTTATAAACTGGGAATATACTTTCTAGAAAAGTCATAACATTAATAGTATTCTCAAATCTGTATGATCCTGCTCAAGGTTGTGAGGAGGGGATTTAACCTATCCTGAACACACACGGTGCAAAGCAAGAAACAGCCCTGAACAAGGGCCCTGCCACACTGGCACTCACACTTGGCAGCCCACCTAACATGTACATCATTATGGATATTGGAAAAAAAACTCCAGTGAACCTCCAGAAGACCTTTTGCTGAAATGAGGGCATGCAAACTCCACAGGCATTGTGAATATGTGTGGAGACAACGTTGACCACAATGTTAATCACAATTTATCTCATACCACACTCTGATTTTCTTCTTTTCCCCAGTATGTTTCCAGCTGTTTACTGTCTCTGGCATCTGTTATTACACTTGTGTGAGTATTTTCATTGTCCAGGGTTAGTAAAAATAAATCTTAAATATGACAGTCTTCTTTCTTTCCTCATATTTATTAATATATATTTTATTTTACTTTGTTCATTTTTGAAAATGTTTCATTTCACATTGTTATTGTTTTACTTACTCTTTTTTGTATGTTTCTTTATATTAATATTTACTGTATGTTATTTCAGAGAGGTGACATTCCACGTCCCAAGAGCCAGTTTCTGTAGCCGAGGATCAGACCGCCAAGGTCCCCGCCTTCGGCCACCACCCAACTCACACTGCACCCAACCTCCTTGGCCCCTCCCATAGGTGGTGAGCCCATGGGGAGGAGGACCCACGTTACCTCTTCGGGCTGTGCCTGGCCGAGCCCCATGGGTGCAGGCCCAGCCGTCAGGCGCTCGCCATCGAGCCCCACCTCCATTCCTGGCTCCAGAGGGGGGCCCCGGTGACCCGCGTCCGGGCAAGGGAAAACGTCGTCCAAGGTTTTTATTCTTCATTAGAGGTTTATTGAGAGGAGTCAGATGAGGTGGCTCGGGCATCTGATCAGGATGCCTCCTGGACGCCTCCCTGGTGAGGTGTTCCGGGCACGTCCAACCGGGAGGAGGCCCCGGGGAAGACCCAGGACATGCTGGAGGGACTATGTCTCCCGGCTGGCCTGGGAACGCCTTGGGATTCTCCCAGAAGAGCTGGAAGAAGCGGCCGGGGAGAGGGAAGTCTGGGCCTCTCTGCTTAAGCTGCTGCCCCCGTGACCCGACCTCGGATAAGCGGAAGAGGATGGATGGATGTATGTTATTTCATTATTGTTGACATATTTCCCCAGATAGCTTAACTGCAAAATGATACAGCATTACAGGCTGAGTATCATTACTGTTACTGCAAACTCCAAATTTTCTTTTTCAAGGGTTGTTAAAGTCTAATTTAACCCATGCCAAGCTGTTGGGCAATGGCAAAGCTGCCTTAGGTTTAGTTCTAGCCATGTTGTTTGTTTGTAAATCTTATACACTTCCAGCCTTGCCTTATTCTTCTCTGAGTATGGGCTTATAGCACTTGCACACATATACAAATATGATACTTCAACAGGAAAGCACAGAACTGTAGAATATGTAAAATACATACAGGTAAAATTCCGTTACAACGAACTCCCAGGGACTTAAAAAATATTTTGTTGTAATGAAATTCTGTATTTGTCATTTTAGTGCTTTCTTTGCATCCAGGCGTTTGCTATCATATCAATAGCTTCTTTCGCGTTAATTTTAATCTCCTTCTGCCTACAAGGTATGCTGATGAGAATTTTTTCTCAGCATTTCCTTGCGATATTACACTTTAAGGGTGCGAATGATGCCCAAATCCAATGGCTGAAGCACTGCTGTGCAATTGGGTGGGAGGAATTCAACATTATCTAAATGTGGAAGCATATTGTGGGCAGCACAGTTATCAGTCAGGAGCTGAATCATCCTTTTCTTCTTCATATTGTGAGGTTTCTGAACTCTTTTGAGACACCCCCACTCCGCACCCAACGAGAACGACATGCTGAAGTGTGTCCTGAAGCGCGATTGCAGCATCTGTGCAAGATTGTTTGTCAGTTGCTGCAGCAGGGCAACAGCAGGCTCATAGCGCTGCAGTGAAGCGACACAGAAGCAAATCATAAAAGATCGGGGTCACGTTATAAGTCCCTGTCTTGCACCCCAAAACACGATTCTGAGTCTCAGTACTTTAGCAAAACCAGCTTTATTCAGCTTGAAACAGGAATGGCACACTTATTTATTGTAGCGTGATCTGCCACTCTGCTATACGCAGACACAGCAGTCAGGCAGGGTTGTGGCCAGATCAGTGATCAAGTATTCCTGTTACCTAAATTTACAATGTTCCTTGAATCACCCATCGATATCTTTTCTGTTTGCTTTGGCGGAGAGACGCAGCATAGATTTGAGCCTGCTGTTGCCCTGGCAACAGATAAACAGTCCTCTTTAGATGCGGAGATCGGACTTCGGGACGCTCTTCGGCATGCTGTCTATTTGGGGGAGGTTCCAAGAGAGTTTACAAACCTCACATTTTATAGAATGCGTGCCACATTAATAGGAATGTTTCTTGAACGAGCATCACTGAACCACATAAAAACTGCTTTTTCAATGTCTTCAAATGCAGCAGTTCACATACAGTGCATCCAGAAAGTATTCACAGCGCATTACTTTTTCCACATTTTGTTATGTTACAGCCGTATTCCAAAATGGATTAAATTCTTTTTTTTCCTCAGAATTCTACACCCCATAATGACAACATGAAAAAAGTTTACTTGAGGTTTTTGCAAATTAATTAAAAATAAAAAAACTGAGAAATCACATGTACATATCACAGCCTTTGCTCAATATTTTGTCGATGCACCTTTGGCAGCAATTACAGCCTCAAGTCTTTTTGAATATGATGCCACAAGCTTGGCACACCTATCCTTGGCCAGTTTCGTCCATTCTTCTTTGCAGCACCTCTCAAGCTCCATCAGGTTGGATGGGAAGCATCGGTGCACAGCCATTTTAAGATCTCTCCAGAGATGTTCAATCGGATTCAAGTCTGGGCTCTGGCTGGGCCACTCAAGGACATTCACAGAGTTGTCCTGAAGCCACTCCTTTGATATCTTGGCTGTGTGCTTAGGGTCATTGTCGTGCTGAAAGATGAACCGTCGCCCCAGTCTGAGGTCAAGGGCGCTCTGGGGCAGGTTTTCATCAAGGATGTCTCTGTACATTGCTGCAGTCATCTTTCCCTTTATCCTGACTAGTCTCCCAGTTCCTGCCACTGAAAAACATCCCACAGCATGATGCTGCCACCACCATGCTTCACTGTAGGGATGGTATTGGCCTGGTGATGAGCGGTGCCTGGTTTCCTCCAAACGTGATGCCTGGCATTCACACCAAAGAGTTCAATCTTTGTCTCATCAGACCAGAGAATTTTGTTTCTCATGGTCTGAGAGTCCTTCAGGTGCTTTTTGGCAAACTCCAGGCGGGCTGCCATGTGCCTTTTACTAAGGAGTGGCTTCCATCTCGCCACTCTACCATACAGATTGGTGGATTGCTGCAGAGATGGTTGTCCTTCTGGAAGGTTCTCCTCTCTCCACAGAGGACCTCTGGAGCTCTGACAGAGTGACCATCGGGTTCTTGGTCACCTCCCTGACTAAGGCCCTTCTCCCCCGATCGCTCAGTTTAGATGGCTGGCCAGCTCTAGGAAGAGTCCTGGTGGTTTCGAACTTCTTCCACTTACGGATGATGGAGGCCACTGTGCTCATTGGGACCTTCAAAGCAGCAGAAATTTTTCTGTAACCTTCCCCAGATTTGTGCCTCGAGACAATCCTGTCTCAGAGGTCTACAGATAATTCCTTTGACTTCATGCTTGGTTTGTGCTCTGACATAACCTGTCAACTGTGGGACCTTATATAGACAGGTGTGTGCCTTTCCAAATTATGTCCAATCAACTGAATTTACCACAGGTGGACTCCAATTAAGCTGCAGAAACATCTCAAGGATGATCAGAGGAAACAGGATACACCTGAGCTCAATTTTGAGCTTCATGGCAAAGGCTGTGAATACTTGTGTACATGTGCTTTCTCAACTTTTTTATTTTTCATAAATTTGCAAAAATCTCAAGTAAACTTTTTTCACATTGTCATTATGGGGTGTTGTGTGTAGAATTCTGAGGAAAAAAATTAATTTAATCCATTTTGGAATAAGGCTGTAACATAACAAAACGTGGAAAAAGTGATGCGCTGTGAATACTTTCCGGATGCACTGCATGTTTGCAACCCGAGATTTTTCTTCTATTTTTGCTCTGCCTTTCAAGAAAGCTGACAGCGTCGATGGCGAAATTCCAAATTCACTGGCAATGTCTTTTTTCTTTTTGCTGCAATCGAGAGCTGCAAAAATGTAAAGTTTTTTTTCTCTCTAATATGAACTGTTATCATTTTTTTCGTGTCTGCCGTTTCTATAGGAGGGTGACAATGAGTTAAATTCCAATGGATTTTTTTCAAATGTTGACAAGCAATAAGCAAAAGGTATCAGTGAAAACCGCAGGAAACAAAAAAGGCAAAAAAAAAACAAACAGTACGATGAAAGTTCGAAGAAAGAAAAGAAAAATTACAATATTTCTGTTTGGGGGAATTGTTGTGCACAACTGAGCTGCGGCCAGAGAACTAGTCGCTCTGTGGATGATTCGTTCAGGCATTTCAAGGTCTTTTGGGCACTTTCTTGTAATGAAAGTATCTGCTGAATGTACTTTGTAGTAAAAAGATTTCTATAGACTCGTGTCATATGGGGAAACTGTCAGGACCATAAAAATACTTCGTTGTAATGAAAATTTTGTTGTAATAGATATTCGTTGTAATGAATTTTACCTGTATATATATATATATATATATATATATAAATAAAAAAAAAAGCAAATGTGGTGGACTGTATATGCTGGTCCTTTGCAGAGCCCAATCACCCAGCCAATCAGAAAAAAGTATGCCGTATGCAGAACAGAAGCTTGTTACTAAAGTAGTCACCTATATTTATGCCTTGAATCTTCAAGGGTTTTGGGTGATGGATAAAAGATATGGATATTAATTAGTTTACAACACATGATGGACTACAAGTAATTTGTTATTTGAAACGTATTACTGACACATTTCTAGTCTTTGGTGTTAATACAGGTAGTCATATACAGTTAAGCACACTCACAAATAAACAATCAATCCACAAGTGCGTGAGGAGAATATGCAAATCAATGCAGAGCCTAGAGCTGTGAGGCAGGAATGACAGCTCTGTGCTACCACTCTGCCTATATGTTAAAACATCTGTACTAAATCTTAACCTGATTAGAAATAAAATGTCAACTTACAAGTTTTGCTCAGTTCTTATCACTCGTTTGCACACTATGCTTATATGGTGATAATAGCAGCAGTAGGAAATATCTTTACAAAATAATGTAGTAATTACTGCAGATTAACACAATTCTTTGCAAAATAACGCAATTAGTTTTTCATTTCTGAGTAGTGTTAATAAGCTTCCTTAGTATATAGCAGACAGCAGGAAGATCAGAGGAAGGCAAATGACCAATAAATGAACAGACTTGTTACATAATGTCAAAAGTACTGTTACATGCACAGTTAATCTACTGGATATTTATAGACTTAATTCTGTTATGGATATTCTGGTAAGCCTAACAAATTGTTAATAAATAACAGTAAGGAAATCAAAGCAGAGCATACATTATACAGTTCAAGTAGATCTCAGGTTACAGCAATTTCAAAGATATAAACCTTATAAAACTTTCCATTTTTCTAACTGAATTTCATCTAATTTTGATCAAGCAACATCCGTTTTATATTTACTTAGAAGCCAACTAGTTTTAACATGAATGAATATGTTGCAGCTGTCACAGTGTCAGTGAGGTCTCTTCAGCTACATCTCTGTGGTCCTCCATTTCCACCTCTCTTTCATTCACTTTGGATGTTACTACTTCTGGATTTGTCATCATACTCTTTCTCATCTATATTTCCTCTCCTCCATTATACACTCACCTAAAGGATTATTAGGAACATCATACTAATATGGTGTTTGACCCCCTTTCGCCTTCAGAACTGCCTTAATTCGTACGTGGCATTGATTCAACAAGGTGCTGAAAGCATTCTTTAGAAATGTTGGCCCATATTGATAGGATAGCATCTTGCAGTTGATGGAGATTTGTGGGATGCACATCCAGGGCACGAAGCTCCCGTTCCACCACATCCCAAAGATGCTCTATTGGGTTGAGATCTGGTGACTGTGGGGGCCATTTTAGTACAGTAAACTCATTGTCATGTTCAAGAAACCAATTTGAAATGATTCAAGCTTTGTGACATGGTGCATTTTTCTGCTGGAAGCAGCCATCAGAGGATGGGTACATGGTGGTCATGAAGGGATGGACATGGTCAGAAACAATGCTCAGGTAGCCTGTGGCATTTAAACGATGCCCAATTGGCACTAAGGGGCCTAAAGTGTGCCAAGAAAACATCCCCCACACCATTACACCACCACCACCAGCCTGCACAGTGGTAACAAGGCATGATGGATCCATGTTCTCATTCTGTTTACGCCAAATTCTGACTACCATTTGAATGTCTCAACAGAAATCGAGACTCATCAGACCAGGCAACATTTTTCCAGTCTTCAACTGTCCAATTTTGGTGAGCTCGTGCAAATTGTAGCCTCTTTTTCCTATTTGTAGTGGAGATGAGTGGTACCCGGTGGGGTCTTCTGCTGTTGTAGCCCATCCGCCTCAAGGTTGTGCGTGTTGTGGCTTCACAAATGCTTTGCTGCATACCTCGGTTGTAACGAGTGGTTATTTCAGTCAAAGTTGCTCTTCTATCAGCTTGAATCAGTCGGCCCATTCTCCTCTGACCTCTAGCATCAACAAGGCATTTTCACAGGACTGCCGCATACTGGATGTTTTTCCCTTTTGACACCATTCTTTGTAAACCCTAGAAATGGTTGTGCGTGAAAATCCCAGTAACTGAGCAGATTGTGAAATACTCAGACCGGCCCGTCTGGCACCAACAACCATGCCACGCTCAAAATTGCTTAAATCACCTTTCTTTCCCATTCGGACATTCAGTTTGGAGTTCAGGAGATTGTCTTGACCAGGACCACACCCCTAAATGCATTGAAGCAACTGCCATGTGATTGGTTGATTAGATAATTGCATTAATGAGAAATTGAACAGGTGTTCCTAATAATCCTTTAGGTGAGTGTATTATTTCTTAATAAACAAGTTGTACTACCAACATCAACAATGACAACGATGACATTTATCTCTATAGCATATTTTAATACAACCATGAAGCTCAAAGTGCTTTACAAGGCGACAAAAGAAAGTTAAAAGAAAAGAAAAACGATGAAGATAAGGCAATGAATTTAAGGAATAGAACAATAAAAAAGCAAACAAACAAAATCTGCAGGGTTCCAAGGCCATAAAAAAACTGCCCAGCTTCCACTGGGCCTTCTACCAAACATAAATGTTCCCAGATCAACCCCCTTTGTTTTCAGGCTTCACATGAAAGGATTTCATGAAGTTGGCCTTGTTGACAGCTGAGATACCTGCCTTCAATCCATCAACACAATGAGCTGTATGGTGCTTTGATCAGGTGGTAGTAGTATAGATCTCGACTGCAGGAGGACCGGAAAAGATGGCAAAGAATAGTACAGATTAGTACAGATGCAGATTTTTGAAGAATATGATAATTCTACAGGCATATAGTTTATTAGGATTACAGCTGAAATGTAGCTAAGAAAAGGCCATATTAAAATAATGGATTTTTGGCAATTTTTTATAATGTTCCACAGTATTAGCCAGGTGAATTTCTATAGGTAAAGTAGGGTATGATGTTGTTGGTGCCGAGCTGTAGCTCTTTTAAAGCTGGGCATTCCTTCTGAAGCGAATATCAGTTCTTGGCTCAGATGTCCACCCTGACTGATGGCTAGGGCCCATGATTTACCGTAGCCCACAGAATTCAGGGTTTTGCAGCGGTAAAACAATACACCGTGGAATTAACCTAACTGCCGCGGAAAATACCAAATCTGAATGAAATCTCACCATTTGAGGCATATTCATATTAGTATGATTAGTTCCGATTACTTCTTTAAGTTCTTTCTTTAGCCTATTGCATCATCTCATTAATATCTCGTTCATTGCTACTGAAATCGAACACAGTGGAGCTACAGTCCAGTTAAAGAAGCTGTCGGCGTTTCTGCAAAATACTGATAAACTTAACGAGCTGAGAGCTGAACTTGAATTTGTATCTGTTCACTGCCAGCCAATTATGAACACTCTGACTTCTTTTGAGGCACAGTCATTCATGGCTGTCGATGTCTACAACAAAGTGTCTGATTTACTGTCGTGCCTGAAATTGTCCGGATTTCCAATTGCAACCAGCAGCTGTGAAGATGCAAAACCCAATGCTGTTGCTAAACTTGAAGAATATTTTGTGCGAACCAAACAGCCGGCAATAGATCTATTCAGATCTGTGAGAATATTTGATCCACGACAGCTACCACTCTTATCAAAGAATTTTGCTGATCATGCACAATCAGTGCCAACAATGATGGCTGCAGCAGATGAATGGCAAGCTTATCTTGACATAGGATCTCGTGAAGTAATTCCAGCTAATATCACAGCTTTTTGGTGTGCCTTAGAGGACAGACTGCCTCGCTTAGCAGCTCTTGCTAAAGTTTACATTGCGTTGCCGATCTCTTCTGTTGATGTGGAACATTCGTTCTCAAAATATGGATCGGTGTTGTCACCACTGCAATATTCTCTGTCACAAGAAAACCTACAAGCTTACAGTGCCGTTTTCTTCAACAATAAATAAACAATAACTTTAGAAACATTATTCGATAGTTTGTTGAGAATAATATTATGTCTACATAGCATCAGCATGTAGCAGCATCATTTTCCTAAAGCAAATCTGTGGATTAAAATTTGCGGATGTGAACACTTTGATATACCTATTTGATTAGTATTACGAATTATGATTGATTATTATTAAGGATTAAGAATAAGAAAAATTGCATTTATTTTGCTTGTGTTACGAATTAGTCTTATGGAGTTCTGGTACTGCGTTTGCTGCTACTCTGCGAAATTTTAAAAAACATGCCGCGGAATTTACCATTTCTTGCCGCGGTAAATCATGGGCCCTACTGATGACTCAGGAAGACACACAGCTTCTGTGCTCAGCTCTATTCTGACCTCATTATTGAATAAAATAACATTTTTGCTTTAAACAGATTTTAATATTAGAAAATATTGACCTCAAACAAATTATCATTCAAATATTCATATTTAACTAATATAGTGCAAAAACATTAAAAATTACTATAATTGACAGATATAATGTGAAAAAATGTTACATGATGGAGAAAAAAGTTTTTTTACTTCGAATTCAGCACCCAACAATATATAAAAATCACATTAAATAATCCAAACAGTTTTTTCAATCCTTACTTGTGTAATGCATGCAAAAAGCAAGGCGATGCTGTAGACATTTAGAAGTGCATCCATGCCAAATGCACAACATGTGTTTTTTATTTGAGCTCATTTGTTTCCCTCCGGCATTTCTACAACATTTACCTTTATACTGCATTGCAACTCTGCTCAAATGTGTGGCCAAGCACACTGACAGATAATTGGTTCTTGTGATCCATGATGTGTCCTGAAGCGATCACACCAAGTGCATTATGTAGTTTAAATGCCTAATTCTCAGACAATGCACTTTACACCATCGGCGTATCAGACATTCAGCACTAGAATGCCTCTGCTTACTGCTTTCAATGAGAAGTAATAACAGATATGGTGACAATAAGTAACTATGAAACTTTAAGTATTTATATTCTATAAACTGTGAAGCATACCATTAGCTGGAAGGAATCAGGGCCATTCAAATTAAAATCTGCATAAAAGGAAGAAAAAAATATAACATTTGCAATGGGGCCAATAAAAAGAAGAAAACATTCATTAGGTTGCCATGGTGGGTGTGAATTATTTTCAAAATAGCCATTTGCTGTGATTTAGCTCAGTATTTACATTAGATAATCATGAGGTTGAAATGCCAGAACAAACAGAATCGGCAAAAAAATGTGGACGCATTTTGTAACCTAAATTACTGAGAACAAATTGAAGAACTGTAGCTATGTAACAGAGATGTCAGTCCTAAAAATGATCTGTTTTTTTTCAGTTAAATTTAGATACAAGATCGTATTAAAAGTGGAAAAAGATCTGAAAGGCTTTAGCTTGGTTTCAGACTTTACATCAACAATGGTTGACATTTCAGTAAGGATGCGTGAACCTTTAATATTCACTTTACATGTACATTTTCTCTGGTGTCATATTGATTCTGAAATAACAAAAGTGTCATTCAGGAATGAAGCTTCACAAATGGTTGATTATAGCCGCAGAATATATCGACACTTTGGATGCTTACTGTAGTTTGTACATCATGTACTTGAACTTTTTTCCAGACAACACAGTTGCTAGGGATTTTTCTTAATGTTAGAGCAACAAATACCAAAAAAAAAACCCAGCAAAACACAGCTGGTAGCACATTATGTAATATATGACATCAACTAAATCCCCTTTCAGCTAAATTCATATTTATGGTACATTAAAAATTCATTGGTAGATAAAGCTTATATCTGTGGAGGCTTGTCTAATTTTCTATATTAAAGGCCCTGTCACAACTTTTCCAGTGATTTTCTATCCCAGACTTCATTTATATAATCGTAGGGAGTCAAAGGCAGTCGTCTGGAAGTCATGTAGTCTGACATATTCAGCAACTCAGTCCAAACAGACTGCAACTCATCCCCAACAAAATCACACAGGTTTAACTCAACACTCTTCAAATTTGACATCCCCTCGGATATAACGTGACCAGGCCAGATCTCTTCTAAATGAATTATTATTTTTGGCTGGGGCAGTTTTTTATGATTTGATGTTACACAAGAGAAATTAACACTGTGAGTCCAAAAAATGAATAGAATTGCTGTAATGCAGGCAATTTTCACTCATTTTAATTCACTAAAAATTGGGGAGTACATTATACACAAGACATCATTTTAAAACAATCGTTTCTCACATAAATCAACATAAAACATATATTGTTACATGCAGTTCGCTGTTTGCCGCCTGTTAGCCATCTCTGCCTGCAGCAACAGTGAGAGTAGGGGTGATTTCGAGCAGTTGCTGGGCTGTTTTCTGAAAAGCACACAAAGCAATACTTTCTAACATAAATCATTGTAAAACATCTGTTGCTGCATGCAGTGTGCTGTCGCTGCATGTTGACCATTACTGGCTGCAGAGGTAATAGCAGTGGCAGTGTTGGGGGGCAGTGGAGGGGTGAACAATTGCTGGGTTGTTTTCTGTAAAATACATGGAGCAATGGTTTCACACATAAATCAACATAAAATCTGTGGCTACTCTCTCTGCATGTTTGCTGTCTCTGGCATCAGCTGCAGCAGAAGTCACAAAGTGATGCAATCTGGTTTGTACCTCTTATTATTGTAAGTGGCTGTCGTCCCAGGCAAACATTGCCATAAGCACATTGGCTACAGAAATGTGTTCAGCACCACAATCCTCTGATGCCGGTACCTCAGCTTCATTTTCGATCTCGATCTCCAGATCACTTGCACCAAAATTGTCAGATTTGTCAGACTCAGTTGTCCACTGAGTATTTTGCTTTGCACATTCGCTTCACTCTCTAGTCAGATATCAATGCAATTCTTACCATTGTTTGCTCTCTGCTACTCACACACACACGCAGGGATTAGACGTCACAAGTCAACGAGTCTAACATTCCTCCAAGCAAAGGGAGTCTACCTTTATAGTAATGGCGTGTTTTTTCAACACCTACAGCTGATTATTTCTCTCACCACTTCTGTCAACAAAAGTTGACATCCACCCTAAAAGATGTCGGCTCTTGAAAAGTTCAGGATGCGTATTATATATGAACCAGTAACGGCGGACTGCACCATAACTTGCAGTGAATACACTTGAGTCTTGACACTTGATACACTTCTTTCTCTGTACATTTAGCATTCATTTGCTCTGAGGTTGATGCGCTTGCTGCTTCCTGAACAGCTCTTGTTTTTTTCACTCTAGCTGCCCGCTTCTTCTCTTCTTCCATCGGCATCTTTTCGCGTTAAAACTGATTAAGTCAGTGTTAGCATTGCAATTACGTTTTTCTTAATTTTTCACTTAAGCTGGCACTTAAGTCTTCAATCTGCCTCAGGAATGATTTAAGATATGAAGAGGTAGGGGAAGTGATGGCGAAGGTGGTTGATATGAGAATGGCGCCCGTATGCATGCGCGACACGGCCGCCTTGCTGGCTGCTACTGAGAGTTGATTCTACAATAAAATAAAATAACAATTAAAAGAGGAATAACATTGGATATCAATGATCACTCCAAAAGCGGATAGTAGACGTCAAGTAGTATATGTGTACCAAATTTCAGGTCAATTGGTCAAATGGTTTGCAAGCTACAGGTGATTTAAAATCCTGGACAGACAAACGAAAAGCCATGATAACGTATTATATAAGAAGATTTCTTTATTACCTGAAAATTTTGGGCTAAATCATATATATTATATGTGAGATTTTAGGGTATTTGCCAAAATGGTTTATGAACTATCCATCCATCTATCCACTATCCAACCCGCTATATCCTAACTACAGGGTCACGGGGGTCTGCTGGAGCCAATCCTAGCCAACACAGGGCACAAGGCAGGAAACAAACTCCAGGTAGGGTGCCAGCCCACCGCAGGTTTATGAACTACTTATATTAAAATAGGATCAATTAACTAACACCAAAGCAATGATGAAGGAAAGGCCAACTGTTTTCGAAACAGGAAAAGAAAGAATGACCAAGGAATCAAAAATACAATCAAAAACATAAGAGCAGGTAATTAAAAAAAAAACAAGAAAAAAGCCCATGAAATCCAGATATGAAATATGGAAGATAAGGAACACACAGAATTAAGTGAAGTCAAAGTTCAAAAAGGCTAGATATTACTAAAAAAGGAATGAACTTTAACTGAATAATCTGAAGGAAGACATAAAGGTTTAGCCACAGACAAAGAGAAATGCCGGGGCCCTGCTAAATGATTATATAGCACAGTCTCAAGTGACAGCTCAATCAGCCAAACACCTGCAGGCCCCGTCCCCTTAGGCTTCATATAAAAAGGGAAAAGCAAGAAGTAAAGCAATATAGAAAAATTACAAAACAACCTTTTTAAAAAAAATTTCAAAATGATTAGCATTAATAAAGAATATTTTAGAAATAAAGCCATTAATTTTAAATATCTAATTAACAAGACAATTCACAAAAAATGTTTTGGATGTGTCCGCGTGACAAGTGGGTGTGTTAACACGGTTGGTGAGGGCTGTCAGGGAGGCATGGACGTGGTCACATGCTTCTGGTAGAGCCACTTTTCTCCACAATAAAACAATTCTGTACAATGATAAGATTGTGAGTGCCTCTGATTATTGATAAATTTAAATCACAGCTGGAGCTGGTCAAGTGACTTGAAAGCTGGCCTGGATGTTTAAGCTGGAGTTGCAGGAACACATCGGACAGTCAGTGCAAATGCTAGCAAGATGGCGCCAACAGTTTCCTGACACACTCTTGACCCCAGAAGTGGCTTGCAGGTCTGCTCCTAGAGTCATTTCTGGATAATCCTTCCAACAACAAGAAAGGTAAGCACAGAGTTGAGAGTATTGATGAAGGCAATGACTTACCTGCTGTCACATTGCGCAGCTTTTTGATCTTGTCGCTGCACCATTTCAATTGACATGAATAAATAGATAGATAGATAAATACTTTATTAATCCCAAGGGGAAATTCACATGAATGAAAATTGCAGCCCATGTCACATTTACTGACCAAGTGCTGATCTTCCACCACAGTGCTGTGTGTGCCTTTTTCTGCCAATAACATGTTATATGGGCTCTGTGCAAAGACTTAACAGCTGCTGTGTGTTCAGCAGCAGTCTTGGTCCTTTTTTCCATTATGTTATGGTATGTGAAACACAAGACATTACAGAGATGAACTTCTCTTCTGTTTGTGTGGTTCACGGCTCCCAAGGGTTAATAGCTATGGTGAGTTGAGCCACAATCATGGCCATTTTTTCTTTTTTCCATTCTGTTTTAGTATGTAAATCATGAGACATCAAACAGAAAAGATTCTCTTCTATTTTTGAGCTTCAAAACACGTGTGTTTCTTATTCCTCATTTGTTACATTCTATGCATTATACTTCCAGATGACCATTCAATGGCTGTCATCTCTCATGCACACAAAGTCCTTATGACTAAAGAAAAATCAAGCCATTTTCATTATATCGTAGCTAGTTGGAGTGAATCACTGGGTATGTTACCTTAGGCGACTCTCATCACAGAAGTGCACTCCAATTTGCTAAGGTTATATAAATGAAAGCTGCGACTGGAAATCACTAAAAGAGTCATCTAATGTGACATGAGCTTTATCAGATGGGACAAAGTGAAGCCTAAGGAAGGACAAACACAAAGGGTGTGAACGTGAGGAACAAGATAGGAATGTGAGCCAGCCACACAACCAGGGAGATAATGTATCTATTAATGGTAAAAAATAGTTCTTTACATTTATATAGTGCTCTTCCCACTACTAAAAAGCACTCTCCACACAAGGGGGGACCCAAGGATTTGAACTCATGATCTACTTACTACTACTGTGCCACCTATGTGTATTTCTGTCTAGGTAGGCCCAGAAGGGATCCAGGATTTGTTGTTTTCCCCTTTTTGGTAATTATCTTGGTTTCCAAAACCCTACCACTGCTTCTTAAATGCCCCTGTTGCTCACAACTGCATCATTTTGACATTTTTCTTTTTAATATGTGTTGTGCTTTAGTCAGTATGGGAGGGCCAAAACTGACAAAACATTTGGCCAACCAATGTCGCTTAATGATTTATTTTAATTTGGTGATAATGAAATAATTCCAAATACAAAAATAAAAATAATATTTAATATAAACAGGTTAGGGCGGCACGGTGGCACAGTGGTAGCGCTGCTGCCTCGCAGTTAGGAGACCCGGGTTCGCTTCCCGGGTCCTCCCTGCGTGGAGTTTGCATGTTCTCCCCGTGTCTGCGTGGGTTTCCTCCCACAGTCCAAAGACATGCAGGTTAGGTGGATTGGCGATTCTAAATTGTCCCTAGTGTGTGCTTGGTGTGTGGGTGTGTTTGTGTGTGACCTGCGGTGGGTTGGCATCCTGCCCGGGATTGGTTCCTGCCTTGTGCCCTGTGTTGGCTGGGATTGGCTCCAGCAGACCCCGTGACCCTGTGTTCAGATTCAGCAGGTTAGAAAATGGATGGATAAACAGGTTAGAAAATGTATTCATGGTGTAACATGTGGGTGTATTCTGGGATTGGATTAACAGTTTTGATAGTTGTAGCATTTTTAATTTTTCATTTACTTCATGAAAGAGACATTTCTGGTAATTGAATATTTTGTCACAGTGTTGTGATGGATGTTTGCTCAGACTGCCTCCTCTTTGTTTGTACAGGTGGCACATTCAGGCATAAACCATGTGTATTAGGACACTGCAGCCATTTGAATAGCTCAGACTGACTAGTGTCAAGATCAGCTGTCTAACTTGTAAAAGAGGAAAATACTGTAATAATGAAATATACCCATTGAAGTGACCCCTCTTAAGCTAAATATGAAACAGGAGACTGAAGCTTTACAGAATTAAGGATAGGTGACGCACAAGACACTGTTACGTAGGGTAAAATGGATTTAATTAATGTATTGGTTTATTATTCACCTATTCCCGTTAGCTGTGGTTTTAACATTGGGGTCATGACAACTTTAGTTATACTAACTTATACTAACTTAATGGTTGTTTGCTTGCCTTTGACTTTTGTATTGAACAATAAATGCTTAACAGTGGTGGGTGGCATGGTGGTGCAGTGGTAGCGCCGCTGCCTTGCAACTAGGAGGCCAGGGTTCATGGAGCTTGCATGGAGTCTGCATGGTTTCTTCTCACAGTCCAAATACATGGAGGGTGAGGTAGATTGGAAGTACTAAATTAGTTCTAGTGTGTGTGTGTGTGTGTGTGTGTGTGTGTGTTCTCCCTGTCCAGGGATTGTTCTACTGATGCTTTTTGGGATAGGCTCCAGCTCCCCCACAACTCTGCTCAGGATAAAGTGGCTTAGAAAATGGACAAATGGAATTAAAAATAGCTTTGACAAACACTAGTCCACACTCTGCTTTCACTTTCCAAACCCTTTACTGTCCTCTGACAACCGGCTGTCAATACTTGAACTTTTGTGGGCATGTGTGTTATTGGTAACAAACTAGACTTGCTGAGAGAACCTCCATTGGTTCATAAAGGTTGTCAATTCAAATGCAAAGTGTCAGCAGTCATCAGTTCATCTCAGCACTTTTCTCATGGATGATGCAACAGTAACAAATATGTATAAAAGATTAGATTAGATAAATTTTATTAATCCCATAGGGAAATTCAAATGCATACAGCAGTAGAGGTGAGGTTAGGAGAACACGCTGACACAGCACATTGCTGCACCCACCATATGACAAACCAACTCAGGATCCTAGATTAGGACCCGAGTGCAGCCATGCAATGGGTGACACCTCAGCACCACACTAGTTCAGAACCAGTGTGAGGTTTTTTATGGTAGCTGGAGTGCCAATTCTGCCACCAACTCCAAGGTTTTTCCCTGCAGGATGGAGGGCCTACATGCAGGCCTGGATAACTTCATACCCAGGATGGAGTAAAGTCACTTTTGGCATTTATGGGATTCGAACGGGCAACCTTCTGCTTGCCAGCACAGATCCCCAGCCTCAGAGCCACCACTCCGCCTATACAGCAGTAGAAACATTAAAAACAAGAATACAGACTCAGAGGACAAATAATACAGCTAATCAACTGATAAATTAATGAACAGATAGATAGGTAAATAAACTTATTTAGTATATCAGGTGGAAGCTCTGAATTGCCTCTTGGCACTGGACAGAAAAGACCCCCCAGAGGCTCTTCTTAGTGTCCTTTATAAAATAAAGTTAAAACAATACATTGACAATAAAATAAATAATACAATGGATAATTGTTATGCAACTCCACTACAACATGGCTGCTCATGCATTAAATTAAATGGTAAGTTTAAAGGGGATGTCTCTAAAATCCTGAACGTATTTAAAAAAAGTATAAAAATGAAAGGAGAATAGAAGATGCATTGCAATTCACATCTCCTGTTGTACATATGCATAGAATTTCCCCAAAACTGAATAATTATTAAGAAATGTTGATGGAAAAAGCATAGGAAGAAATTACAAGCTAACATGGAAGTATTTTCATTTAGCGATAAGATGACCACGTCCTCCAAGGAAAGTGCACTATATCAAGAAAAAGAAAATTTTACATCAAAGTGAACTCCATTAATAAAGGATTTGTGTTTCCCAAGAGCTGAAAACCATCAGTGCTGCTTCATCTGGTTCTGCTGGACAAAAAGCAGACGCTTGTGATGAGAGAGGTTCATAGCGCTGCACATTTAAATAAATAATTGGGAGTATACAGGCTCCAGGTGGGTGCACATGAGATCATGTGGTATGTGGATCACATGCATAGATCATTTAAGTGCTTTATTCACACCTCAGAGCAGCTGATTGTAGCACCTGTACCTGATTGGTGCATAAAAGGGAGCCTCCACCACAAAAGGAGAACAATAGAAAGAAGAAAGGAGGAATGGAGGTTAAAGGAAACAGAGAAATTTTAACAAATGTAAAAATAATACTTTTTGAAGTCATTCAAATTGTTATTTCTACTTCTACAATCAAATCTAAAAATTCATTGTGTCACAATGACGTTAAAAAGTGGGGCACTATGGGGTGGCGACATCGGCCAACCTTATCAAACCATCACAGGACTAATGAGGGATCCACCGAACTTGGACTGCCAGCCATTTTGAGCCACTAGGAGAACTTTGCTAAGGAGCGCCTTGTAGCAGCCCCAATAGTGGACCACTTCAGTATTAAATTGAGTTTTCCCAAGCCCACACTTCCCATGGTCTACCCACAGTTGGCCACTGTGTGCATGTTTGCTGTAGCCCTTTGTAGTAGCCCCCATATTGGGCCAGTGCAGTATTTAATTGGGTTTTCCTAAGCTCACACTGCCCTTGGTCTGCACACTGAGGCCCACTGTGTGTGTGTTTGGTGGGAAATGCAGATGCCAGCTTGAAGACATGACAACCTGTAGCCCAAACACTTAAAGGTGATACTGCCATCAGCTGTAGATTTCTGTTGTCTGAAAAAATTCAGTGAAAATTGTTTATTAATACTACAAAAACAAAAAAATATATATTTTTTCAGTGTGAATAATTACAAACATTGATGTGTGCTTTATTTCAGTAAACACTTAAACATAATGTCCTTTTTCTGTCATAATGTGTCTGAATGATAAGCAGAATAAGTCTTTACAAGTGATTTTTAACTGTGGTCGCGGTTTACAGAGAGGCTAAAAAAATTAGCAATACGCTGCTGCCTTGTCTGAATGCTGTGTCGGGTTGCTTCCGGAATTCTAATGTTTGTTCTTTTAGTCGTTCATGCCAGGGCCAAAGGCACTGCAAAGCTTTTTCAGAAAGTTGCTGGCTCTGGCAAATCTTGGCTCCATTTATGCTTTCAACCACCATCAATGAGGGTTTTGTTATCATTAATAAGTCTTGAGAAACAAAAATTAGGGCAATTTCCTCTTAAGACGTAAAAAGCTGCACACCAGCTGACTCCTCTTTGTGCAAGCAAGAAAAGGGGGACTGAAGGTTTATAATGTGAAAGGTGTTCTGTTTTGATTATTTACAAACGAAACACTGGACAAGGAGGAAAAGCAGACTTGATCTTGTTTGTTGCCCTCCCTCCATTCTGGCCATTAAGTTCGAGTTCACATTTTGTCTTATGTGCGCACATGTTCTTCATATTTCCATATTTTGAGCTCCTAAAACAACACTCTATGAAAAACTGATAGAAGAATCAATAATATTCCAACCGTTCCTCCATCCATCAATGTATTGAACCCATTTAATTCTATTTTTGATACTTGGGGAGCCAAAGCACAGCCCAGCAGCATCCAGCACAGGAAATGAGATATATTTTAATGGAAATGAAAACTGATGGCACCTCAAAGTATAAGGTCACGGTTGCCTCTCCGAAAAGAGCAATGTACTTTCTCCAGGTTATTTGGGGGTAGACAACTGCTTTTCATTGAGGGGTTCACATATCTTAGGATCTTGTTCACAAGTGACAGAAAAAGGGAGCGTGAGATTGACAAGTGAAGTGGAGTAATGGTAGATGTTCTTCAGGAAGTAGTGAAGCTGAATATAAAGACAAAACTCTTGGTTTACAGGTCAATTAACATCCCTATCCTCACCTATGGTTGTGTGCTGCAGGTATTGAAATCGCAAGTACAAGCAGCAGAAGTGAGGTTTATTCACATGGTGGCTGACTGGCACTCCATGATAAAGTGAGAAGCTCACTGATTCAGAGGAGACTTACAGTAGAGTTGCTGCTCCTCTGGATTCAGATGAGTCAGTTGAGGTGGTTTGGGCATTTTGTAAGGATTTTGTCACTCTAGACCTGACCCACTGAGCCAAAACTCTGTGGCAGACCTAGCAAGTGGTCCTCCAACTTGCGCTGAAATCATGGGGGCTTGTTACAGGATTGGCACTCCAGCCACCATAAAAAAAACTTCACACAGCTCTAGATGATAGACAAGACTCCTTTCTGCTCTTTGTGGGAGTAGCTCTGCTGCGGCTGCTCGCATTATGAAGGGGATGGGGGAAAGCCCTCAGGAGCCCCAAGAGTAAAAACCATCAGGGAGCCAATGGGGTCAGGCCTGTCGGGGATCAGAACTGGTGTGGTGCTGAGGCATCACCTGCTGCACAGCAGCACTTGTGTCCCAGTTTGAGGTGGCCCATCTGGATAGGTGCATGGCACGTCTTGTCTCTCAGACATAATGATCATCTTCCTCTGCTGTCAGAGTTGCTGTGTAAACTCCGCATTTCAGTGGCGGCACTCTCTGAGGTGTGCAGACCTGCAATTGTTCAGATCTCTGTAGGTGGGTAGACCTTTTATTGGTCTGGTCACTCTGATGGTTGTCATACTTGGTGAGCAGCTGTTGCTGTAGCGAATTCGGCTCCTTCCAATGGTGTCCAATCTCACTCCTTTCAATGAGTGTATTATGAGACTTAAATTACGGCACTCTCTGGGTGCCTTGTCTGTTGCCTCAGTGTATGCTCCAACCGTGGTGAGTGACATTTTATTTGCAACTTCACTCGATGGTTGATGGGTGTCCCCGAGGTGACACTCCTCTGGTGATGGGTGACATCAACACAACTACTGACAGGGATGGCTATGAGGGTTGTCTCAGTCCCAATGGGTCTGGTGACCGTGGTGAAAGTGACTCCATGTTCTTGACTTTGCAAATGGTCAGGGGCTGCAGGTCGCTGGGTCCTGGTTACAAAACCCTGAGCCACATTGTTGGACATGATACTCCAATACTGGTGGTGCGATGAAGGAGATTGATCACATCCTTGTGGGCAGACACTGGAGGCTCTTACAAAACTGTAGGGTCTACAAAAGTGTCCAGTTTGTGAATTCTGACCACAG
This sequence comes from Polypterus senegalus, assembly GCF_016835505.1. NCBI lineage: Eukaryota > Metazoa > Chordata > Cladistia > Polypteriformes > Polypteridae > Polypterus > Polypterus senegalus. Next base: position 41,966,089 of record NC_053161.1, read on the forward strand.
ACTTGTTGTTGCTACTCTGAAGATCCAGCTTAGGTCCAGTAGGCTACCACCTACTAGGAAAATGAGGCTCAACCTGGCCAGACTCCAAGATGAGGGTATTTCTGATGAGTCTGCACACAGTTTGCATGAGGAACTTGCAGACTTCGGTACGATTGCCAGTCCTACAGTGATGTAGGGTGACTTCCATGACAAGACCCTGAAGGTTGCTAAGGGTTGTGCTGGATATCATTGAGAGGAGTCGCAGCACATGGCTTGATGGCAACTCCAGACTGTACCGCGAACTGAGAAAGAAGGTTGCGAGGGCTCTGAAGACAGATAACAATACATTTGTTAGAGGAATCTGTGAGCAAGTGGCACACCATCAGTGGTCTAGCAACTCATGTCCTGCTTACAGAGGAATCAAAGCGTTATGCAATTCCTCAGAGAATCCCAGTCAGGGCAGCTGATGGAATGGTCTTTATGGATGACACTGCAGTTGTGACCTGCTGGGCTGGCTACTTTGAGCAGCTGTTTAAAACTGATCCCTCATCTAGGACATTGGATATCTCTGGGTCCACAGTTCTTGAGGCTGATCCTCCAATTAGCTGTGAACCACCCAGTCTCACTGAGATTGCACAGGTGGTAAACGAGCTGAGGGTAGGGAAAGCTGCAAGGATCTGTGGTATCCAACTGGCTGGTGGTAAGGCTGTTCTCCTGGCATTGCAAGCAATCTTTGCTTCCATTTGGGAGATGTTTGCCATCCTGACTGACTGGAAAATGGGAGTTGTCCCTATCTGGAAAGGGAAGAGTGATTGCCTGGATCGTGACAACTACTGGGAGATAACACTGCTCTCTGTGCTCTGTAAGGTCCTTGCTAGGGTGGTCTTCAATGGGATTCGTGATTACTTGCTCACCTACCAGTTACTGGACCAGTCTGGTTTTATGCCTAACAAGTCTACCATCAACTGCATCCTGGCACTGAAGGTTCTCATGGAGCGCAAACATGAATATTGCCAGAGTTTTTTTGCAGGCTTTGTTGATTTTTGTAAAGTGTTTGACTCATTTGATCGATTGTTCTTGTAGGACATCCTGAGACTATGTGGGATCCCCTCAAAGTTGCTGGATATCATGGCTGGCCTGTACACTGATACTGTGAGTGCTGTGCAGAGTGTCTCTGGTGACTCTGCCTATGAAGTCAGTAGATGGATTGGGAGAGCATGGGGGTCATGAGGTCACCGGGAATGGGTGCAGCACTCCCAATATCTTTGCAAAAGGGCGAAAGTTCAAGTTTTTAGACTCCTGATGCTTCCTGTCTTGCTAAATGGTTGCGAGAAGTGGACACTATGCAGTGACCTGAGATGAAGACTGGACTCCTTGTGAGGGACCATCAGTTACAGCACTACAGCCATGTGGTGCAACTCCCTGAGGGTGATCTGGCTTGGAGGATTGTCATTGCTGGGGACCCAAGCAGCTGGACCAGGCCAAGATGTTCACCTAACACCTGGCAGAAGCAGATAGGTGGTCATTTCCAGAGGGTGGGTCTGGACTGCAAGACTGACGCTGATCACAACAATATTTTGTCATCATCTAACTCAGTTGGAATCACCATTAATTTTATTGAATCCGCCCACAATCTAGGAGTTAACTTTGACTCTAACATGTCATTTAAAACGTACATTACAAAGTTGTCCAAATGTTCATGTTCTTCCATTTTAAAAATGTTGGGAAATTAAGGTGCTTTCTAAATTAACAGGATGCTGAGAAATTAATTCATGCATTTATTTCTAGTAGGATTGACTACTGAAATGCAGTGTTCACTGGATGTTCAAGCTGTTCTTTATACAGCCTCCAGTTAATCCAAAATGCTGCTGCAAGAATTATTACAAGAACAAGAAAATACGAACACATAACTCCAGTTCTTGAATCCTTACACTGGCTCCTGGTTAAGTTTAGGGCAGATTTCAAAATTCTCCTTTTAACATATAAACTATTAAATGGCCAAGATCCAGCTTACTTGTCTAAACTTATTATGACTTAAAAACCAGAGCGCACATTAAGATCTCAAGATGCCGGTCTGCTTATGATTCCAAGGATTAATAAATTAAAAGTGGGAGGTCGAGCTTTTAGTTACAAGGCCCTTAAACTGTGGAATGGTCTGCCTGCTACAATAAGAGATGCCCCTTCAGTCTCAGCTTTTAAATCCCAGCTGAAGGCTCATTACTACAGTTTAGCATATCCTGACTAGAGCTGCTGATTAACTGTACAGACTGCATCTCTATTATTAGTCATTAGCACTAAAACATAAGTAACATGATAGTTATAATTTGTTACTAACCCTCACCGATTCTGTTTCCCTTCTTAGTACTCAAATGTGGCACTTGGTGCCACAGCCCACCTGCCATGTTGTTTTTGTCTGCCTAAGGTAAAGTCATCCCTGATGGAGGATCACAGGAATCGTGGGGTAGAGGGGTCCTTTCATCCGATTGGCTGGCCCAGCACTGCTTCAGCTGTGGAATGGTCAAATGGGGAAGGCATCTTGATGGCCTCCAATCCATGAGGTCTCCAGGACCCTAAACAAATCAAATCATATTATGTGATATAATCTACTGTTAAATTCTGCTCCATACTTGTAAAATTTTTATTTTTATTCTGTATTGAGGATTTGTTCTGTTCTGTGTATTTGTATTGTATTGACCCCTTTCTTTTTGAAACCCATTGCACGCCCAAATTACCTGGAAAGGGGTCTCTTTTGAACTGCCTTTCCCAAGGTTTCTTCCATTTTTTCCCTACAAGGGTTTATCCTTGTCTTCTTAGAGAGTCAAGGCTGAGGGGCTGTCAAGAGGTAGGGCCTGTTAAAGCGCATTGTGGCACTTCTTGTGTGATTTTGGGCTATACAAAAATAAACTGTATTGTATTGTCTGCCTGGGGGGGTGCCAACCATTATTCCAAGCTGTTTGATCGTGTGGTGTGGTGTACCAGTGCATGCTCCCCAACCTGACCTGACCTAGTTCCAGGCCCAGCAGTACTTAAGACAAAGCTTTAGGGTGTTCATCAGCTTCTCCATATTTAGCATTGGGGTTTGTTTTGATTTGATTTGGTTTTGTTCATTGAATATATTTATATTCATATATAATATATGGTATTGAAGGCAAAACCTATTTATGCTACTTTTTGTTTCTGCCTTGCTTTTTCTGTTTATATTTAGTAATTATTTCTTGAATTTACCTTTAAATGTAACAAGCTTGCCTTGTTTTGTGTTGGATCAGAGGTGTCATAGCATGATTCCCAGGTTGCCTGCAGCTTTGGTATTTTTTTTTAACTTGGGCCGTTGATGGTAACAGGACTGACCAGAGCAAGTGAGACTTTTTATTCAAAAGAATAACAAAGTTAATTTAACCCAGAGAATAAAGTACTCAAAATCTGCAAACAATACAGTTCAAATCTTTAATAAATAATCCCTAAAATTGTGTCATAAATGAAGTGGTGTCTTCTCGTGTCCAACAAATAAAACCAATAACACTAAATAATCCTTAAAAATGATCCAGATTGATCAGAGGTAACCCATTCTATTCCCTCACTCTGTCCTCGTCAGGACATTGGGAATTTCCTTAATCCATCCTGCAACATCCCTGGTCTATCTCGTATAGTCCTGAACCACCATGAGCTTCCATAGCTCCCAGGGCACCATTCCCATCCTTGGATGCGGCTCTGCCTTAAGTCTCTTTTGCCGCATCCCACCACATCCCCGACCTATCCCATGTAGATCTGAACCTCCTGCCAGTGTCCACTGTTCCCAGGGAGCCAAGCTCTTTCTTGGATGAAATTGCATCAAGCTCTTCCTATCTCCTTCACATTCTAGTACTCTTTCTCGTTGTCTTTCTTGCTCTCTGTTTCTCTCTTTCACTCATGCCTGCTCCACAACTTGGTAGACGTGAATATAGCCAACTTATGGAATCTCGATGCAGCCTTCAGACTTAATCTCTGTAGATACTGGCATGCCGAAGATCAATATTTCATCCTTTCAACCAAGTACCTCCCCCATAAATGATCGTGATTCTCTCCTTCTTGTTTCTCCAACTAAGATTTCTCCCTTCCAGCATTAATTCACTGTTTTTATGATACTTGCTCTGGCTCTCCACTGGTGCCTGACAATTACTGTGCCCCTCAATTGGTGATTATCTAATAAACTAGCACTTTTGCTCATGTGCACATCACATTTCAGTGTGAGTCAAAATGACGGGCTGTGTTAAAATCATTAAATAATTAAACAACTAAAAACCAGCCACTCGCCCTACCACATGCTGTTTCCCTCTTCTCCATTTTTGTGGAGATTTGGAGACTTTTATTACTTAAACTTAAACTTCAGTTTGTGCCTGGCAGACCTAGAAGCTAGTCTGTTGAATTTGGTTCTTGTCTGCATGGAGTAAGGCCTATCTTCATGTCAGACTCCATTAATTCCTAGCCTGACTGTTGATATTCGGAGGTGTGCTCACATTTTTGTGCTTCATTGTGGCAGATTTCATAATATTTGCCTTTTGGCTCTGTTTTTTGCACGATTGTTGCTATTTATCACTTCTGTACTGATACCCTTACATAGTTTCTTTGTTTGGATTTTTCAAGCGGTCACTACCACTTTGTGCATTCCTTAGCTTGACTGCAGCCATATTTTTCACTCATTGCTAAATATATTATTATAATTGATGCAACATATAATGACTCAGGCAAACTAGCAAAAAGTAATACAAGGTTCAAAACCTGTAGGGTAGAGATCTCAGAAGACAAAGCCGAAAATATTAAGCAAACACTCAAAAAGGGCACTCAAAAAATTGAAACTAGATAATCAGGCTTAAGAAGCAAAGTATTTTTTTTATCTAAAAATGGATAATGATGTGATATGTAGTAAGAAAATGGCACCAGACTACACACTTGGCCACTGGGGTTCCTTTTTACAGGCGCACATTGTCACAAGAACGACCCATATAATAATTCCTGGCTGCAAAATTGATTAAACAGAACAGACATGTTCACACAACTGAGTCCAAAACAGAACTGATTTGCTGCCTTAAAATGGCGGCCTTTAAATGCAAATATAGGAAGTGATGTCATCAGGGCTGGAACCAGAAGTGACATCATCGGCAGCGCTGGAATCAGATGTGATGTTATTGGCTGCCCCAGAACCAGGCGGGATTTTCCAAGAATGGTCTGTAATGAATTGAGAGAGCGAATTAGTGCACCCTGCCATCCCCTGGTCAAGCATGGAATTACTATTATTCAGGCCCTTTAGTTGTCTCCTAATCGCACGTGTGTGACAACATAAAGTAGTGTCAGGTGTGCTTTTTTACACAGTCCCCACTGCCACTGGCACACAAAACACAAAGAAGCAATGTTCCAAGAAAAAAAAATAGTGAAACTGTACAACATTTACAGTGGGTATTGCAAGTCCGCAAAAGAAAAAGAAACAAAAACAATAAATCTATATGCACAAACCCAATTCATATAAATACCTCTACCAAAACTGCACTATTACTAGGAGGTATTTATATCTTGTGGACAGCCGGGTCCCATGCCCGGCAGAGACGCCCCTGCTACTTATGTTCTGGGGGAGCCGCCATGGGAAGTCCAATACCTCCCCCGGGGCACTTGGTGGCAGCCTCCCTGGCTGACGGTGACTCCCCAACCTGGAAGTGCAATCAGGACCAGGTGGTTAATCACCTGGAACGCTTCCAGGTGGGCTATAAAAGGGCCCAGCCACCACTACTCGGTGAACCAGAGTTGGGAGGAAGAAGGAGATGAAGCTTGCCTGGGAGGAGTGGTGGAGAATTGTGAGTTTGTGCTTTGGGACTGTGTTTGGTCTGTGGGACACGGGGAAGGCGTGTACCCACGGCTGAAGAAAAAATCAAACCTGTGTGTTTTTGTACACGTTGCCTCTGCGTGGTTTGTGCGGGTCAGGCGCTATATAGCACCTTTTACATCTGGCGTAGTCGGCAGGATTCCGGCCCATCCATTTGGACCGGGACCTGCATAAAAATTGTGTGTAACGGCCCGGCACAACACCTGGGGGCACGTATAGCTCGGCGCTGCGGTGCTGTGTGCGCTTGCCTTCTCTTCTGCCACACACAAGAGGTAACTGCCATTCTTTCTTTTCAGTTCCCCTCCCCTTGAACTGCAAATACTTTAAAAAATTAATTTTATCTTTTTTTGGTAATGCCTGGGTAGGCACATTACAACAAATGATCTGAGCTTCATGCTGGTGTTTAACATGTCGTGCCAATTACGTCACATGCTGTGGTGCATGAAGGTTCACCCTCTGGCAACTGATAGCATCTTGATGATTAACAATTAACAATGCAACATGCATAACATAACAAAACAGCGGGCAAAACCAAACAACAAAACAAAGCAAAATTAGCAATGCTACAAGGCATATTCACAACAGTCATGGTATTGTTATATTAGATGGGAAAGCACTCTAAAACAAGCTGTCACTTGCAACTAACTACTAAAAGAAGCTGGAATATTTGCTTAACTCTATGATTTTGTTTTCTGACAAGCATTTTGAACTTTATTGATCAGTTGATTTTGGTTTACTTTAAACTGTGGCATTTTTGTCTATTACTATTTGTATATAGTATATAACCCCTGAAATTTCTGTCATTTTTTTCTATCCTGTTCGACTAAATGTGTCCTCCTGGATATTCTTTTCCATTCTGCTAACTACAAGGAGATAGAGAAAAGCAGACCAAGTTAAAAGGTTTGTTTTATAAATTCAATAGAGGTGAGGTGACCTAGAAATGAATATTGGGACTAAAGTAACATTCAAAAAAACAAGACAGGCAGAGAGTTAGTGAGATGACAGTGTTTAAATGAAGCACCATAAGACTGTTGTTACTGTTAGTACAAAATACAAATTGTACATGCATGTCCGTCTATTGATTTTCCTTATTTGCCCTTATAATCTATTTTATTTCACTGAGCTGTAGTTGCACTCAGCGCTATACAAAAAATAGGTTGTATTGCAGTTGTATTTTATATATATAGTGTCATAAACATAAAAAGATTCCTGACTCGCATTAAACAAAAATAAATGAAACACATTTCACTTCTGTGTGAATTTTCCTGCCCACTGAGGTACTATTGTTCTGATGAAATTTTATTCCCTTTCTTTCTTTTCAGCTCTGTGGTTTTGTGGTACCAGCGCCTGTGAGAGATGTGCATACTGTGTCCGTGTCAGTATGGTTTCTTTTCCTTCCACATTCCAAGGACATGCAAGTCTCTGTTATTGATCCGATACGATTAGGCTCCGGTTCCTACAGCGCTAAACTGGGTTTATCAGGATCAATGACAGATGAATGCACTAATACAGGACACAGTTATGTTGAGTTATATGACAAGTTTCGTTGCCTTTCCTTTCTCAGCTTCTGCTATACAGTACATTTCTGACCGAACATGCCAAGGTGAGTCTTTGTGCCATTTGTTTTATCAGACAACTTTCTTTTAATTAAAATAGCACATACCAATTGAAGGTATTAGAAGATTATAACAGAGTGCACTGTTGCAGATTAGAAGGCTTTTGTAGTAGTTGTAATAAAAAATAAATAAATAAATTCAGCATTTCAGTGACCTGGAATTCCTGCCATGCCGGTTTCCTGCTTTGCACATCCCTGTCTCAGGATGGAAAAAAAACAGGTGTAGAAAACGGATGCATGAGGTAATAAAATTAATAAAAAACACATTCATGATGTCAGCTCCTGAGCTTGTACATGTCCTGGCATCAAATAAGAGTAGAGAACAATGCACCACCTGACTGTAACCTTCAGTTTACAGTGATAGGCTGCATGATGGAGTCTGCAGAAACAAATTGTCCTAAAGTACAAAACAGTGAAATACTCAAAGTGACTTCATGGAACAGACCCATTAATATTTTCTTCACTTTTCTCTTCCTCTACAGATATCCAGTGCTCTACAGTATTTTTTTTAAGATTTTCCCTTGATAATTTGTAACAGTTATTATGAAAGATGTTGTATGAAGTCATTTGGTTGAAGGGATCTGCAAACTCAAAAAATAAGTACTACCGGATTGACGTACACTAGAAAAGAAAAAAATAGAGTAGGATGGTCTTCCCTGAGCAAGTCTGTTTTTCCTACTTTGCTAAATTTTCGAAAAAGTAAATAAATACATATTAAAAATAATGAGACCTGTAATGGTTAACGCATTTTGCTTCTACTGAGCTGAGCAGTAACTATACCATTTAGACTGACTATGGCATCATTGCTGTCTGCGTTTGTTTTCCAAGGCAGTCAGCAATACCAGGACATTGGACAGGAATATACTTACTGTAAGTCATGGAGTAGGTGCAGACAGAATTAAGAGAGTGAGGGGTTGTGAGCTTGAGCTTATTACAGCGCATTGCCGCACCCACCTACACAGCAAACTACCCAGATTGAGAACCAAATACACCCGTGCAACGAGTGACAACTCAGCACCGCACTGAACAGCGTGAGGTTGTTTTTACAGTGGCTGGAGTTCCAATTCTATCACCAACCCCTAAGTTTTCTCGGCAAGATGGAGGACCTGCTTGCACGACTGGCTCTGAACACCAGGAAAACCAAGGAGATCATTGTTGACTTCAGGAGGCACAGCCCCCCTTTACATCAACGGCGAGTGTGTGGAGAGGGTCCATACCTTCCGGTTTCTCAGCGTCCTTATCTCCGCTGACATCTCCTGGACAGACAACATCACAGCAGTCATTAAGAAGGCTCAGCAGCAGTTACACTTCCTGAGGGTCCTCAGAAAGCACAACCTGGACTCCAGCCTTCTACTGACCTTCTACCGCTCGTCCATCAAGAGCCTGCTGACGTACTGGTATCAAAGTATGGTACGGCAGCTGCACCATGGCAGACAGGGAGAGGCTTCAGAGAGTAGTAAAGGCAGCACAGAAGATCATCAGCTGCCCTATCCCCTCCCTGATGGACATTTACACCTCCTGCTGCCTCAGCAGAGCAAAAAACCTCATCAAGGACAGCTCCCACCCTGGCTCTAATCAGTTTGACCTGATGCCTTCAGGGAGGCACTACAGGTGCATCATAACAAGGGCAAACAGACTCAAGAACTTTTTTTTCCCAAAAGCCATAACCATTCTAAACTCACACATGCACTGACTACACAGTCTAAACCCCCCAACCCCTGGACTTCCTTCTATCCATCAACTGTGCAATATCCAATATCTAAATGGTACTGATAATAACTGTGCAATATCTGTATATTGTACAATATCATTACTCTCAGGGTCCAACATCCACTATTCACTGCACATGATAATCATTATTGTGCAATATTTAAATTATGTGCAATAACCCAACAGTGTAATAGTTATCATTGTTTCCATATGTATATAGCGTCGCAGAACTTTTTTGCAACTTTTTGCACCATTTGCTTATTTACTTGTTGTGTTCTACACATATGTCTGCACTGAAGGAGCTGCTTTTAATCTCATTGTACATGTGTATAGTGACAATAATATCCGGGACAGCGCAGTTGCAGCTTAAGGGCCTTACTCAGGGAACCAATGGAAGAAAAGTCACTTCTGGTGTTTTATGGGATTTGAACTGGCAACCTTCTGATTGCCGGCACAGATTCCTAGCCTCAGATGAATGAAATGATCTTAAGTTGAAAAAGGGTAGACAGATCTGTTATAGTACAGCACACTGTGATAGCAAGTATGATCACTATTAGAAAAATTGAAAATGCCCCTTGAGTAGCAGTCTTCTATTCATTTAAAGTCTGTAAGTGAATTTGCTATTCATATAGACTTGGCTTTTCATTAAGTAGACTGAAGAAAGGAAACACAGGAGTAATGAAAGTAATGTATTCAACAGTGGATACACACACCCTAGGAATGTGTTCTTTAAGAAATGTGGCAATATGGGAAATCGCAGTGGCTACAGTGGTGATACTATGACAAGTGCACAAATGTCATTCTATTTTTATAATTTACTGCAATTATTACTTTTTGTTTCAGTGACTCACTGCTATTTTATAAAATTATTTTTTAATGGCTACTCCCATTTTGTGCATTTATTTGTATGGCTATCACCATATACATGCCACATGACCCATGATATCACGTTGGCGCATCTTATTAAGATGGCCGTATGCATTAAACACTGTTCAACATTTTAGGAATTTAAAAAAAAGTCTTTGCAAAATACACAATTTTTTGGTTAAAAAATGTGCAAATTTAGAGAAATCCCTTAAATGTGATGTTGATTGGTCCCTTGTCTTACAAAGTTTGACCTTACTTACTATATATCTCACTTTCTTTCAGTAATAACTGTTACAATCACTGACATTGGTTAAATAAAAGTAGTCCACCAGGACTTATATGCATTAAACAGTCACAACAACAAGCAGCTATGACAATAAAGAAAACATGAAATTAGACTGCTTTTAATAATGGATTTCACTGTCTAATAAAAACAGGTGAAAGAATCCCATGAAAAAATACAGTGTCAAAGTCGGAGCTCCAAAAACTGCCTGTGTCATCTTTTAAGGAGCAAGAGACACTGTTCAGTGCTCAGACTGTTATGTATCAACTGTCATTTAGGTGTTTTATTGCAGTATTTGTTGTTTTTAATGTATTATTTTTCATAATTTAATGTTTGTGATTATGTATATTTATATTTAAGTGTTCTGGGTGTTTTATGTGTGGAGCCCTAGGAGGCAGGGCCACAATGACATCACCAATCCTGAGCCCTTCCTCTGGCGATTTAGGTCAAAGTCGAGTGAGTTCAAATCAGAAGAACATTTCATTTGTTTGGAGTTATTCAAGTGTTACTATTTGCTTTGCAACCTTTTTGCTTCTGTTAATGGTTTATGACTTCTAGGTTGTATAATGGGAATTATTTGCTTACGACTGTTTTTTAAGCAACTCCTTCTTGACCCCTTTTTCCTCTTTTGAGCATTTTGCATTATTTTTGTGAATACATTTTATATATAAAGATCTGTTGCTCATCTTTTTGTGCACAAACTGGGAGTTATCCTCCTCCTTGTGAGGAATTTGCTTTATTTTGGGCATTTCTAGTTCTTTTCCTAGCTCTCCTTGTTTGAGGCCTGGCCATACTGCTGTAGTTTGGAAGGAGCTGGACTGGGTTTGGGTTAGTCTCATTTGGACTGGAAAGTGAGGATCTTCACCTGGTTTAGTAGCTTCCTTCGGAGGCCTTACACCGTTTAGTCCTGTGTGAGACTCCATCTCTTAATACAGACAACAGTGTGATGTCTTAATCCATGCAGCTATGATCTTCAAACTTCAGGCAATCCAAAAAGCAACAAAACCAAGTATGCAAAGCCATAAACAATAACAAAAGTTAAAGGGACCAAAAGATTGTCAAAAGGACAACAACATTTCAGAAACAGAAGAAAAGCACAAAAGTGAAGTGTGGAGCAAAAGTATAAGCTAGCTAATACAACAGCAAAGAATTTGAGGCAACAGGTGCTTTAAATACAACTCTTCAGGAAGTACCTGAATGGCCTAATTGAGCGAAACAGGAAAAGGGAACAGGGCGAAATACAAAAAATGAAAACACAGGACACACAAAGGTATATGGGAGGAAATTACATGGAAATGCAGAAACAAAAATCTTAACACTGGCTTTAGTAAGTATGCTTTTATGTCTAAAATAAGCTAGTCAATTTAAATATGTTGAAGTATACATTTATTCTTGTATTAAATGTACACAAAGCAATTGGACTCACTAGCCACGATGATATGTTAATTATTGATCACTGATAAAGAAGAAATAGAATTAATCCTGTAAGTGTGTAACTGGGCCATCATGCAGTGCAAGCTTTAAGAGTCCTTATTCTAATGTACATGAAATAAACGGACAAGAATTTAAAAATATTACTTATCTTGCATGAAAGCAATTGAAAAATTCTCTGCATTTGGCCTGTTTTAACTAGGCTTTCCTCAGATGAGGCATGGCAAAGTGGCAGACTGCTCTAAGCTGGGTGACTATTGTTAGCACATGTACAACAATGCTCAGCGTGACAGTGATAAGAAAACATCAAACCAAACAGTGAGTGCAAAATAAAGACAGTACATAAAGAGTAAATAAAAATATAAGATGAAGATATTTGGTGGGAGAGTTTCAAAGTAAAAGTGCTTGTAAACCCAGGGTAATTACAGAATAGGGGAGCTGGGGTGTGCACTTAGTGAAAACTATAAAAAATGAATTAAAAATTGAGAACTACATATTAGGGAAAACCCAAAATTTATTTTAACAGATTGTACTATTAAGTTGCTTTCTACATTAAAAAAATGCCAAAGCAATCCAAATTGACATGCGTTGTTTTCTTTTGTAGTTGCATTTTTATTGATGTATTCAAAAATAATCCATAACAGCAAAAAATGACTTGTAAAAGTTTTCATGATGAGCAAACAACTTACTGTGAGTTGGGTGGCTCCTTGAATGGGATGCTGATATTGGCCTGTCCTGGTGTAGGAGATGCACAAATAAAATGATTTTCATTTCCCAAAGTTGGCGTCAGCAGGATACAGCTGCCTATCATAGTCAGGCTCCTCCTGCACTGCCTGGCCTTAAAATGATTAAACGGCCAATACGTTTTTAGGGTATCAGGGGCTACCAGAGAGCAGCTCTGAGAGCAACACCCCTGGAGATTTACACAGTCAAGTTCAGCCCTTCCAGATTAGCCTTCAGGGTGAGGACTTAAGAGAACTTCAGGGCACATTACAGGAAATATTAAGTAGTTTGTGGAACAGAAGGAATGTTATGTTTTACACAGAGTTCTTTTCCCTGGCTTAGGTGTACATTCTTTTTTTATGCCTTTTCTGATTACTCTAAAGTACTTCTTTGGCATTTTTATAAGTTTTATTAACATTGTTTATGTTTAGTATCTATGTGTAATGTTTTGTTCCTTTTTGTCACTTGTGCTTTGTGGGTGGTACCCAAAAAGGGAGGGCCGCGCTGATATCGCTGGTGTTCAGTAACAGTTCATTGAGTCAGTTTGAATTTGTAGGAGATCAGCAAGTAATACTTTTTAGTTTTTTTGATTTTCTGATTTTTGTGATTATTTCTGCTTCTGGCTTTGGTGTATTCTCTTGAATTGTGTTTGTGACTTTTTTACCATGAATTCTTGCTTTTACTATTCTATTCTTGCAAATATTTTCATTTATAATAATTCTTCATTTTAGAGCATTTCTGCAAGCTAGAGTTTTAATGCTTTTAATTTGTTGAGAAGACATTTTAGGATATTTAGAGACTTTAAAGTATATTTTGAACCTTAAAAGCCAGTTTCCCAATTTTGGGCCTTGTTAGGCCAAAGCCTGCTAGTGGAGTTGGAAGGTCAAACTTCCTTTTGTTGAACCTCTTCTGGGCAATCCAGCATAGTTCATGGCCTACTGGATTTGGGATTTATTTTGGAGGCCTCAACCCCTTTTTTCCTATGTCGATGACTCCTAATCATGATCAGAAAGAGAGGCCAATACATTTGTGCTTAATGATGTGGGTAAGTAGACCAGCCACTGGTGAGTTAAGAATCCTTATTTTGTTCTTTATTTTCTCCTTATACAATTTCTTGTGTTAGGAATTTTTTAAGTTATTGCATACCTCTTGGGGTCAGAGCACAGGGTCAGCCATTGTACAGCACCCCTGCAGCAATTGCAGGTTAAAGGCCTTGTTCAAGGGCCCAGCAAAATAGGAATCTTTTTTGGCAGTAATGGAGATTTGAACCGGCAACCTTTCGAATAGCAGCGCAGATCCTTAGCCTCAGAGCCATTCATAGTAAGGTATTTGTAGTGTTACGTATTTGTAGTTAGTAGGCCCTGGGGCAAATAGACTTTCTTTATTCCTATTATTTGTACCAATGCCTTATGTATGAATATGCTTGGGAGTGTTTTTTAGTTACAAAATCAACCTTTTTGCTATTACCTGACGCTCAATAGTGTAAAATCTGGGTTTAGGGTCTGCTTGATAGTCTCCTTTTAGTCACACTTTTTATAAGAAATAACAAACCCAAACAGCACCCATCACCCACCACTCCCACCCCTTTGCATGCTCAGTACCCTTTCACACCCAACTCAAGAAGCCACCACATCACAAGTTTCTGCTAATAATGGATTTCCCTAAGAAAGTCGCAGAATCACAGTTTGTATGAACTTCCTGCTCTATTAATTCACAATGCAGACAGTTCTGGCAGAATCAAATTATAGAATAATGACTGTCAGTTCTTCAGAGTGATTAGTTCAGTACTCTTCCATCTGAAAACAAAAAGCAGTTTAACATTTATGGCATGCTGGACCCCAGAGAGAAAAACAGAGCCTGAAGAAGAATCTGACTGCTCCAAGGTTGAACTTTGATGGCTTGTGAGACTTAACAGAGATTCTCATCTATGTTTCATTTAAGAATCAACTTGGCCACAGATGGTTCTTATACAATTCACTAGAAAAATGTAGGCATACTGTAAAATATGACAGAGGTGAAAGGAGCCAAAATCTGGTGAGGAAAGCATGTTAGGTTTTGTAAGATCTCTTTATAGACTTGTTTTAATCTCTTTCAAGGCTTCACTTTTTTTTCTTGCAGAATGAGAATGATTTAACTGGAGCACAGCAATATAAATTAGAGCAACTAATAAAATTATTCAGAAGCAAGCGCTACAGTTTTATAATCATAATAAAGTGTTTTATTACAGCAAACAACTGTCCATATATTTCGCCATATATTACTGAATAAACTGCAAAGAAATCAAGACACTGCTCAGAGTGCAACAGTAAATAGCCCAGTGAATCAAAGATGTTAACATTACTTGTACAGTTTTAGGCACAGAAATATAAATCCAATGTATACACAAAATTAGTGAAGCTCAAAAGCTGATTAATATTTTACAATGCCTGCACTGCTTAGGATCTACAGTATCGTTATACAGCAGTAAAGAGCTTCAACCTAGAAATGAGAACATATAAAGGTTTTTTTTGGTTTAATTGTGTTTCTTGTGTTAATAATATAAAAAATACCTCTTATATACTAAAAATGTCATGCTGTCAGAGTTGTCTGTATGTAAAGATTTCCCCTTCCACTTCATACATTATTAGTGCCAAATCAAAATGAATGTGTTAGACCAACTGAATGTGCTAAGGTTTATACATCTATTGGGCAAATACATAATATTATTATATAGTAAAAGTATAGTGCAATGAAATGAATATGGTGTCACACACTCAAGGCTAGAGAGCATCTACCTGCCACTGATGAGGTAAGCAAGACAGATAAGGCTGACAAGGGAACATAGTCAGTAACTGCATTCCCACTGTTCCCCTTTAGAGTAGAGGAAAGGAGACTGGCGTAGCAGTGACATCACTGACGCCCAACTACCAGAAAAGCCTTTAGAATATAAGCAGCCTGAAGACTGGAACCTGATGTTAATTTGCGAACCAGTTTCTTAAAAGGATGAACTCTTTGTTAAAGTAGCAGCCCAAAGCTTTTTGCTTTTATAAAGTTGCATTTGCAAGCAATAAAATTAGTCATTAAACAGACTAACAGGTTGGAGAACAATAAATTGTTGTAGAGGGGGAATTGTGACCAATAAGATTAAAGAAAGTAACTAAAAAATTGTAGTCAATAACCCCAGAAGTGAAAAACATGTTCATTTTAATGCCAATGTGGGAAAAATTGCAGAGAGTATCCAGCAAAGGCCTATAAAAAATGTATTCTGTAAAGGGTGAAATAAATTGCATGCTTAGATTTAAATTAAGTTAACTGATCTTTAGGGTTTCTCAAGGAATGTTTATTTTTTTGAAGACGGTATGCCAGAAAAAAAGGCAAGCTAAGATCTCAAGATCATTGAAAGGTGAGAGGAAGGAATTTACTGGAGAGCTGACTTTGTGAGTGGGGAGAAGGAGCTTACAGACCAGGGGGTGGTAGGGTAGAGGAGTTATGAATGCGAACCTACAGGCCCATGGCTGAGCAAAGTTTCAGTCAGAAAAATATGAGGTAGGATTATGAAAGTGAGACTACAGATATTGGATTGATTTGAGGTTAGAGTTGCTAATGTTAATGTTAATGTTTGTGAGCATGCACTGATACAGTGTGTTGCTACTCCAACCACACGACAAACCACCTCGGAATTCCAAATTAGGACCTGAGTGCAGCCGTACAACAGGTAACACTTCAGTACCACACTAATTCGAGTGGAGTGGAACAGTGTGAGGTTTTTTTTACAGTGGCTAGAGTGCCAATCCTGCGACCAACCCTGAGTTTTCCATGCAAGTTGGAGGGCTGGATGCAGGTTAATGTCATTCCCAGGACATAGCTTAAGCAAATAATTAAATGTGCTGATGCCAACCAGCATCCAGTTAGATACCATTATTGGGGTGGTCACCTGAAAGACCCAATTTCTGATCAGTAAGAAGAATAAAAATAATGGTGCACTTATTTTAACATCCAAGCAAGCAGTTGTCAGAGTGAGTTAACATGGGAGAATAAAGAAATGCTGACTCTTCCACCAACCTTCTAAGCTATATGGAGGGCTAGCCTCTCCATTTTTGAACTTACCAAAAAGCTAACATTCTTGTCTCTTATTTATCTCTATCCCTGTCTTTCCCTCTCATTTTCTTGGCCCAGTTCCTTATTTGCCTTCTTCACGCTAGTAAGCCTTTCCTTACTCAGCTCACCTCTGACCACTAAGAGACCATGCTATACGGTTCTTCTAGGGATTACTTGACCCCTTGGCCTCTCTACAGCTACAGCCCTCAAGTATGGACCTCTACAGATACATGGCTACATCGTGCATTCCCCAGTGGCAACTGGCATACCTGCATTTTAAAAAAGTAGATCTGTATGGCAGATTCAGTGCTGCCAGCAAATATATTCTTGTTTAGCCACTGGGCCAGCTAGTCCGATATGGGATAGTTCTTCAGCCATTCAAAAGTATAAAAGACTTGTCCTGGCTTCCTGCCAGTCCTTCATGATCTTACTTTCTCTTTTTCTTTCTCTGGTGCCCTCACAGCTTTTACTGTCAGATGTACAGTTTGGCACACCACTAAGAGCATTCAGATTCCCCTCCCTAGAAAATCCTTCTTACTACTGTCCTCTGGCTTTTCTCACCTTGCTGACACATTCTCTCCTTGTTATCCTTTGCCTGGGAGGCTAACTCTTACACTGCTTAGATGAGGTACAGTACACACACAGTAAATGAGGAGATGTCATAACAAACAACAACAACATCACCATGCCCATGATGCAGCTGTTTAATTAAAAAATGTAAGTTCACTCATTTTAACTGAACAAAATAAAAAAAAAACAACTTAATCATGAGTGAGAAACCATCCAGTTAAGTGAATTGAGGGTTGTCGAGTCTCAGTGTGACAGTAAAAAAATCCTCCTTTAGAAAAGAAAAACATGCTGTGAATGTGCGCAGAGGCATTTAAGAACTTCCCAAACATTCAGTCCCTAAATATTTTCAGGTCTGGAACCTGTCTCAGCAGCACTAGGAGTGCAGATGCGTCATGGCTTGTTGCCTTTACTTGCGACTAAGCCTCTTGTGCACACCAGCGCAACAGGCCACGTTGTGTCAGCATGCTTTTGCTTTGTGCACGTCAGAAACCTTCATGTCTAACAATATGCGTCTTTGTTCAGCAGGAGCCGAGTGTTTCAAAGTGGGTAGAGTTTACAGATATGGTGCAGGATTGGTTTGCAGCATAAATGCTAGCTGTTTTCTCTTTTGTCTTTCAGAAGTAGCTGTTGAGAGCCTTGGTTTCTCTGATTTTATTGAAGTGATTTTCTTTTTTTTTTGTTTTGGTCACTGACAAACTTCAGATACAGTAGTCTTTTGAAAGTTTTGTTTCCCTGAGCCTTAGAAATATTCTTGAAATTAATCTCAGGCAGGGCAAATGACACATGTTAAGAAGTGGAGGCATCGGAGATAGGAATGGCTGTAAAATAAATTGTTTCTCACAAAAAAGATATCTGTAATAATATAGCCTAGTGGCCCTGGAGCTGATGTTTCACTTCAGTAAGGCATGTCAGTGATTAAACTGTACAAACAGTTCCAGTCTATAGTCCGAGTAAAGCACTTCAGATGGCATTTGCTTTAAAAGTGTTGGGAAGTTTTCTTTATTTAAAATATGCAACCACCAGGAAGTGAAAAATATTTTGAATCGGCATATTCTACTAACTGCGGTGGGTTGGCGCCCTGCTCAGAGTTTGTTTCCTGCCTTGTGCCCTATGCTGGCTGGGATTGGCTCCAGCAGACCCCTGTCACCCTGTAGTTAGGATATAGCAGGTTGCATAATGGATGGATGGATGGATATTCTAGTGATAACATAATCTAATATTTTCAGCCCTGCTTAATCCAATTCAGTGTCTCAGTGAGACCAGTGCCATCTTAACATATGGACTCATAGGGGCCCATGATACAGTGGGATGCAAAAGTTTGGGCAACCTTGTTAATATTCATTATTTTCCTGTATAAATCATTGGTTGTTACAATAAAAAATGTCAGTTAAATATATCATATAGGAGACACACACAGTGATATTTGAGAAGTGAAATGAAGTTTATTGGATTTACAGAAAGTGTGCAATAATTGTTCAAACAAAATCAGGCAGGTGCATAAATTTGGGCACCACAAAAAAGAAATGAAATCAATATTTAGTAGATTCGCCTTTTGCAGAAATTACAGCCTCTAAACGCTTCCTGTAGGTTCCAATGAGAGTCTGGATTGTGGTTGAAAGTATTTTGGACCATTCTTCTTTACAAAACATCTCTAGTTCATTCAGGTTTGATGACTTCTGAGCATGGACAGCTCTCTTTAACTCACACCACAGATTTTCAATTATATTCAGGTCTGGGGACTGAGATGGCCATTCCAGAACGTTGTACTTGTTCCTCTGCATGAATGCCTTAGTGGATTTTGAGCAGTGTTTCGGGTCGTTGTCTTGTTGAAAGATCCAGCCCCGGGCGCAGCTTCAGCTTTGTCACTGATTCCTGGACATTGGTCTCCAGAATCTGCTGATACTGAGTGGAATCCATGCGTCCCTCAACTTTGACAAGATTCCCAGTCCCTGCACTGGCCACACAGCATGATGGAACCACCACCATATTGTAGCGACCCGTGGTTGAGTCTTAAAGTTTTCAGAGCCGTACTCAGCCGTGCACTTCCCCCAAGCTGGTCGGCCAGCGGAATGCCAGCGCCATGCACGCAGCTGTACCCAGCTCATTAAGCCAGCGAGCACTCGTGTCCCATACACCGCACGACTCTGAGTGTCTCGGCAATCATTGCTTAGATGAAATCTTAGCAATACACAGCTCTGTCCTGTTGTATCTCTTCATTAGAGCAGATAGTCAGAAAACAAAGCTCAATCTCATTGCAAAGCCATTGCGAAGGTCATTAACGAAGCCACCTTTCTCATTGATGGTAACTATTTACAATTTAATAACCCCGGACAGCAATAATCCAAACCCACCCCACCAGTTGAACACAAACACATACAACAATTACAACAGGAACAATAATTCGATTGCCTTGCTAATTTAACACAACAGTAAACATTACATAAATTAACCGAAATGCATCATGCCGCCAGCGCTGACTGCCGGGTCGCTACAATATTTTACTGTAGGTAGCAGGTGTTTTTCTTGGAATGCTGTGTTCTTTTTCCTCCATGCAAAACGCCCCTTGTTATGCCCAAATAACTCAATTTTAGTTTCATCAGTCCACAGCACCTTATTCCAAAATGAAGCTAGCTGGTCCAAATGTGCTTGAGCATACCTCAAGCGGCTCTGTTTGTGCTGTGGGCGGAGAAAAGGCTTCCTCTGCATCACTCTCGCATACAGCATCTCCTTGTGTAAAGTGCGCCGAATGGTTGAACGATGCACAGTGACTCCATCTGCTGCAAGATGATGTTGTAGGTCTTTGGTGCTGGTCTGTGGGTTGACTCTGACTGTTCTCACCATTCGTTGCTTCTGTCTATCCGAAATCTTTCTTGGTCTGCCACTTCGAGCCTTAACTTGAACTGAGCCTGTGGTCTTCCATTTCCTCAATATGTTCCTAACTGTGAAAACAGACAGCTTAAATCTCTGGGACAGCTTTCTGTATCCTTCCCCTAAACCATGATGGTGAACAATCTTTGTCTTCAGGTCATTTGAGAGTTGTTTTGTGACCCCCATGTTGCTACTCTTCAGAGAAAATTAGAGGAGGGAAACTTACAATTGACCCCCTTAAATACTTTTTCTCATTATAGGATTCACCTGTGTATGTAGGTCAGGGGTCACTGAGCTTACCAAGCCAATTTGAGTTCCAATAATTAGTTCTAAAAGTTTTGGAATCAATAAAATGACAACGGTGCCCAAATTTATGCACCTGCCTGATTTTGTTTGAACAATTATTGCACACTTTCTGTAAATCTAATAAACTGCATTTCACTTCTCAAATATCACTGTGTGTGTCTCTTATATGATATATTTAACTGACATTTTTTATCGTAACAACCAACGATTTATACAGGAAAATAATGACTATTAACAAGGTTGCCCAAACTTTTGCATCCCACTGTATTTCTGATGCCTGGGTATGTTTCAGTTTTGTTGTCAAATTAGGGGCCCCAGCGTACTACTTTACCATGGGGCTTATGATGCTGGTAAGACAGCCCTGAGTGAGGTTATCCAAGGAGCAGTGCGTTCAAGGCAGGAAACACCTTTGGAGAGGATCCTCTCATGCGAACACCCATAATCACACTCACAAGTTTTTAATTCCCCATTTTGAATCCTGTAATCCTAGAGCCTGCTTGTACTCCGTATATTCACGTTGTTTTTTCTCCTGACGCTCCAGAATGGAGTCACCAATTTTTTTTTTTTGTCACAGCTCAGGCTAACTGGTCACTCTAAACTGGCCTGGTATAAGTGAGTGCAACTGTGTCCTGTGGTGGAATGGAACCCTGTCTTGGATTTTATCCCAGTGCTATTGTAACACTAAAATTAGACTACATAGACCCAGTTAATGGATGGATGGGAAATTTGGAGTACATGTAGGCATAACAGGAAATCCATGGGAAGCAACTGTTCAGACAGGCCTGAATAAAATAACCAAGAGTTACCTCTTTCCAGATACTTGATAAGAGCCAAGTGTGTTTGGATAAGAAACCAGCTGACGTGATGCAACATTCAAGCACAGACTCTAAAGTAAGGGCCTGATTTAGGAGAGATTTAAGAGATAAAAAAAGCAATTACATCATCCTCCTGTATCCACCTGAGGGGTAACAAGAGATGCAATATGTAATATACTGGCTGTGTTATTTCCTAAGACAATGGGCCTCAGCTGTAGTGCTACCGGTTGTAGTTTTCTAGCAGGGGATAATATTATTAGTTCACTCTTCAACATGCTATATACAAGAGGCCAGGAGTAAAACATTCCAGCTGTGGATCATTTCCAGTTTTTCGCTCTGATTGACTTTGACTTTTGTTGTTGATCAAAGCAAAGGACAATTTTACAGGAAACTGTGTTCTTTTGAACAGTAGGAACAATGGGAATTTTGAGTATTTATGCACATCTGCCTTGTGTCCTTTGCTTGCTGGGATAGGTCCATAGTTCCCCACAATCCGGCTTAGTATAAAACAGGTTTAGAAAATGGATAGATCAGGGTATGTTTCTTCTGCTTCTTCTCGTTCTTCTTGTTCTTGTTCTTCTTCATTTCTACTTTTCATGTTTATTATCAGTAGTAAGTTCAAGCTTCCATTTTTTTAATGTTTGTAGCCATAGCCAGACAATAAAGTTGTTACACTGAATCATGTTTTACTTTAAATTATTACAAAAAGCTGATATTTACAGGTCACACATTTAGGTGGCTCATAAAATTAATTAAATGTTTGATATTCTTGTATTATATACTAAAACACATGTACTGTATAGCATAATGAAATTCACCCTCTCACACATCCATGAACCAGGAGGCCAAGTACTGTATAAGATTAAGCAATTTTGACAGTGGAATTACATGTAAAAAAGTAATGCAAAATAAATTTATGTTTAATGGAACTTCTCTGTAAAATACCAATGAATAGATTTTTCTGTGTTATGAGAAGAGTATTATGTGTCATGGAATTTTCATGACAACGGAACAGCCCCATCCTACCTCTTGAATCTTGTTCACTTGTATGTGCTGTGGTGTATGGCCGGCCGTTCATCCCAGCTAATAACCCCAAGCCGCCAGGTAGAGCCCTCCCTGCAGTATGGAGGTGCCCCGAAGACCAGCAGGGCATCATGGACATTGGAGTCTTTATGCACAGCCCTGCTGGATACCATGGGGGCCACTAAAAGACGCTGCAGGGAGGAAAGATGATTATTTGCCTTACGCTCACGTGGACAAGGGGAATTACGTGCTTCCGGGGTGAAGAAAAGGACTTTTTATCTGACCTGGAAATGATAGAAGATTACATAGACTGGGGATTGGAACACTTCCGGGTCAGGGAGGATAAAAGGATTGTGGGAGCTCCCAGACGGAAAGCTGGGCTGAGTGGAAGGGTGGCAACGCGTCTGGGAGTGGAGGATTGTTTATTGTATTGTGATTATTGATTGGTTTAATGAGTATTGTGGAGGAGAGGGTGCTTTGTGCACTGTGCAGAATAAATATAGTCTACTTTTGGACTTTTATCTGGTGTCTGGCATATTGGACAAGGGTTCAAGGGAGCGATAGTGCCCCCAATCTGTCACAGTGCCAACAAAAGCGCTGCAGTCTACTAGCCAGATGTTCATAGTTGTGCCGAGGTCAAGGCTGAAGCAAAGGGAGGATCGCACTTTTACAGTGGCTGCTCCTCTTGTCTGGAATGTCTTGCCTTATTATATTATGGCTGCCCCAACTGTGGTCATTTTTAAGTCATCATTAAAGACTTATCACTTCTCGCTTGCATTAGATCCTGCATGAGGTTGACATTATGTTTGTACAGTATATGTTGGCTTATGTACATTCATGATTATAAACATTTATGTATGGGTGTGGGTGTTTTGAGCGTATCTTTTATTTAATAGTTAGATATGCTTGCAGTTTTGTGACGTGTACACATATATATTTTGACTGCTTCTTTTAACCTTTCTTGTATTGCACTTTGAATCAGTTTTGGCCGCTGTAAATGTGCTTTATGAATAAAGTTTGACTTGACTTGACTTGATTACAACAGCCCACCACAGTGTGAGTTTGAGTAATGCATAAAACACAAATTCACAACCCTCTCGATTCTTTTTTTTAGGTATTGCGGTCAAGCTGGTAAATGTTTGTATTAAACAAAATTACCACATATGCTGTATGCATCATCAAATAGAGGAAGAAAACATTGGCAAAGTGAATAAAATTTGTTCACTATTTATTAACATAATAGATAGTGTGTAGGCAGAGTAGGCGTTACAGTATTTGGTGTATGTACTGTGAAAAATTAATTAAGACTCAAATGGCATTTTATGGAAAAAACAGATTGTGATCTATATGCAGAGTCGGTGTAAGAACTAGCATTTTTGGTACCTTAGGCAAAGTTGTAAATGTCACCCTCTTATGTGGGAGTTTTGAAGGCAATGTTCTATGGGTGCAAGAGCCAGCAGGGTAGGGTTCACAATGGGAGAATCATTAGCTTTAGCACTTATTAATGCAGCAAGTTGAAGAGCAATGAGGATACCCCTTGAAGTTTTGCCCGAGTCAGCCATGTGTCAGAAAGCATTAGCAGAAGAGTTGGGCTGTTGAAGATTCTGAGACTGGGCGACAGAGATCATGAGACAGGGGCTGGATGCCTGAAATCAGGAGTTAAAGCCCTACAGGGCCCCCAAATGACACCATAGGTCCATGCATGCAGTTAGGTTCTAAATTCAAGGCAGGAGGTAGAGTCCTCCTTGGTGTTATGTGCATACATGGGACTTGCTTTTGTCATTTAATGGGTTGACAGTGTCCATCCCCACTCTCTTTTGAAGGACACTAGCACCATCTGATGTGGCTTGTTTCAGGTGTGAGGAATCTCAACTTCTCCTGTATTTCTCTCTCCCTCCCTCGAAGCTGGACTCAAGCAGTATAGCGCACCTAAAGTGTGTGACCACATCTTACATCAGCTTTGGTGAACCTTGCTTCTTTCCACTTCACCTCATATACACCTCCTATCATACTGGTTCTTTTCCCTTGTCAGAACACCTCTTCTTATTCACTGATCTATTGGCAAGTGTTGCTGTTGTGCATTCAACTGGCAGCCACATTTCTATACACTAAGCATAAAAAGATAGGGTTCCTTAAAATAGTCTACTTTGTACAGCATCATTATTGAGAAGTACTGACAAATTAAAAAACACAGTTGACTAATTTTCTTTTTTTAACATCATAAAAAATACATTTTTTGAGATTTTGAGGTATTTCTTTTTTTCTTGTGGACACTATAAATAAATAAATAAATATATCAAATTCTTAGCACATATCTGCTGCCCTAGATGTACCGACCTGCCAAATTTCAGCTTTTTGTCTAAACAAGAAAAATAGTGTTTGTTGATAAATGAGTGTAGATGCCACATGGGCTGGACAGGCATCCCGGATGGGGAGGAAACAAGAAGCAGACCCTGAAGGAAGAATCGAAAAGGATGGACAGACAACCCATGGAAAAGAAAAGATATTGCTGTATATTCCCCCAGCATACTAGATGGGAGCAGTAACGGATACTCGTGCCCACTGGAAAGCCAGCAGAGCATGTAGGGAAATGCAGTCCATCAGAGCCACAAGAGGGCGATGCAGGCAGACAAGCTCCCTGCCATAATGGATTTCCGTATGACCCGGAAGTACTTCCATCGGGCAGGGGGCCTGGCACCGGAAGCACTTAATAAAAGGGAAAGTACTCCTTTATTCAGGCGAGTTGGAGCTGGGAGGAAGAAGGGCAATACTTGACTGGAGGAGGGCATGTGGTAATGTGCAACCCTGTACATTACCAAATTTAAGTCAACCTGGTTTCATAAGCAAATGCCAGCTTTTCCTTTCAGGCACTCCACACCTTGAACTGCCTGCACTGGGCATGTTAAACTGAACATGTGTGGAGGAGCCCATACTGGCCATTGTACCGGCTCCACGTGTTTCCAGACTCATCGTGCCTCACAGTGCTCACCCACTTGACGGCCCTGCGTTCCTGCGGCAGCGCCTTCAACCTACAAGCGGTAAGCACACTTCCTTTATGCTGCCATACTTTTAACCTTATAAATTACTGTGCTTTAAGTTTAAGGCTTCTATATTATTGAATTGTAAAAAATACAACGCAGCTCTTTTGAAATTGCTGCATCAGGGACATAAAAGAGTTCCTGCTCTATGAAGAAATTAATTTAATTTTGAATCATATTCTTAAAATTGAATTACCTGTATATTTTTATGTACTGTAGAATCATAAGCTTGATTAATCAAGAATAAAGATTTCTTCTTCTTTCACTTTTAGTAATGAATTTTGACTGCAGTATGCCCACAAGTTTAGAAAAACGTTGTGTGCCCCGATCTCGTACACCATGTACTTAACCTTTAAATACAGCAGATGCCAGCCATTGTCTAGATCAATGTCAAATTGATCTTTATTCTCCATGAAAGAGAAATTCAGTTGTGTCATACAAAACAATTAAAATAAATATGTAAGAAAATACATACAGTAAGATATAAACTTAAAAAAAACTCCCTTATAAACAATATGTATTAAAGTTATTTACCATTTAAAGTCTATACCTGGAGAATCAGTTATTCTTTGAGAATCAATGGTATTTTGAGACAGAATTATTTAGCGGTACATTATTGTTAGGTGGCCCTGTGATGGTTAATGGTGGCCATGCACAGTCAAAAACGAGTAATTCTATGCACTACGCTATCCCAGGTAGGCAGTATGGTGTTGTGGTTAAGGCTATGAACTTCAAACCCTGCAGTTGTGGGTACAAATCCCACTAGTAACACTGTGTGACCATGAGCAAATCATGTGACCTGCCTGTGCTCCAATTGGAAAACCAAAAAAAATGAAACCAATTGTATCATAAATGTTATAAATCCCCTTAGGTAAAGGTGACAGCCAAGTAAGTAAATGTAAATATTCCAGAGGTGAAAGTCAGACTAATGCTTTCATTTTTTGTGTTTTACCTGACATGTTTTCTGTCTTGCAGGGCCCCTTCTTATAAGGCTCCAAAGCGTTGTGAATCGTTACACTCATGAACTCATATATGCAGCTTGCAGGCTCTGACGTATGCTGCTAGTTCTTCAGATCATCTTTAACACTGTCTTTGTGATGATGCTTCCTTCTATTTTGAAGCAATTTGCTGTCTGAAATGATAGCGATTTTGAGTACATTTCATTTAGTTTTTTGCTTACTTGTACACAAAATTTTAAATCTTAGTTTCTTACATTGTTATTGTTATAATGAAATAGCCAGGGTTTCATTCCTAATTTAAATGTCTTTCCTTTTGCTTTTTATTGTCTTTTAAAGATTATTTTGTTATTGAATATATGTGTGACTTCCATGTAATGAATATTATTGTGTTTATTATTTGAACATAGGTATAAATTGGAAGAAATTAGGAAGAAATTGTTCTTTCTTAACAAAACACATTTTTAGCCATCAATTATAATTTTTTAATGTTTTTGAACTACATCAGGGGTTCTCAACGTCGGTCCCTCTGTGGCTGCAGGTTTTTGTTCCAACCAGCTTCTGCTTCTATTTGGAATCCTGGCCTAATTAAGTCAACTGTTATTTGCCAGATTCTGTTTTGTGGGAAAAATGTAGAAATTAGAAAACTAAGTTTGGTAAAAAAAAATATATATATATATTAAAAAGCAGTTATATACCAATCAGTTATATGGGAATAATGTATTTTTTTTCTTTTTGACAATATTTTCACCTTGATTTTCATTCTGTTTTTGCTGGGTGTTCTAATTGTTTAATTAATTCATCATTTTCTAATTAGTGGGTCTAATGCTGAAGTAGTTGCAGCCTTTCATGATTCAGCCTGGCTGTCTGCTCTGCTGGTTGTCATTATTAAGATCCAATGAAGGGAGCAAACTGCACAGAGAAAAGGGCAAAATATAATGAAAGCAACAAAAAAAAGATAAGCATTTAAATCTATAGGAAAAATAGAAATATTCCTAAATGTCTTGTACATGTAAAACATGCTACATTGCTTTCTTAATGTAGAATGTAGAATAAGAGAAAGAAAAAATCCCAGCTGATTAAATGAGATCCGTGTTATCAGGTGTTGTCGCTGATTAGGAATCTGGTTGGAACAAAAACCTGCAGTCACAGGGGGTCCCCAGGACCGATGTTGAGAACCCCTGCACTACATCAATTCTAATACGTATTTTATTTTAATAATTAATTTGAATTTAGTATTTTCAAATATTAATTTTAACAAAACAGTTATTTTATTCAATAATAAAGTCAGAAAATAACTGGAATTAAACATGGTGATGAGCAGTAATCAGTCAGGACATACAAAATTCCCAGGTTTTCATTGTGCGTGGGACAGCAGAACCAAAAATTGACATTGGGTTCAGAAGGAAAGGCCAGCTAGAAAAAAGCTACAGCTTGTTGCCAACAACATCATCAGACCTTGTTTGGTAGATCCAGATAAAGTGCTGCCACCACCACTTCATACTAAGCTTATTTAATGAAGAAGTTTGTCAAAGCCGTATCATAAGATGGAGCCTGTTTGATCTATGTGTGCCAAAGATTTCCAGGTTTGTCTGAGGCTCAATTCAGAGGGCATTTTTGCCCAACCAGGTCTTAGAGAAGTGATTTGTAATGTAGAATCTGATGGTGCGATGAACGACCTGCAACAAGAGGCAGTTTATAGGTTGCAATAAAAATCCTACTCTCTACCACAATACTTGGTAGCTTATTCCAAGTGTCTATGGTTCTCTTTTTAAAGAAAAATTTCCAAATTTTTGTGCAAAATTTACCTTTAACAAGTTTTCAACTGTGCCCCCGTGTTCTTGATGAACTCATTTTAAAATAACAGTCTCGATCCATTGAACTAATTCCCTTCATAATTTCAAACACTTCAATCTTGCCACCTAATAACATGGTATGGTGATACTAGATTTGAAAGCTGCTCATTATGTAATCTTATATTTTGTAGTTTATTAATAAAGTCATTGCTTTTACTATTAAAAGGTGTATGTGTGGGAGTAGATGGACTTGCATCCCGACTCAGATTGAGGCTGTAATGGAGGAACAACAAGAAGGGAGGCATAACCCGGCTGGTAGGATCACTAATTTCTCTCCCAGTCGGGTAGGAACTAATAATGAATCAATGAGGGACAAAGGAATTTAATGAGTAGTTCACCCCCTTAGTGCAAGAGGTGGCAGTGCTCCTCTGATAGGGGCCTACTTGGACATCTGAACGGTTGTAGTACCAGAAGGGCAATCCTGTCAGGGTCTCTTGGTGCCGCAGAGGGGTACTGAGAAGATGGGATATCGCAATTATGGGGAACTTCCTTTAGAAAATGTCATAGCTCAGCTCCCTGGTCAGGCATAAAATAGGATGCCACAGTTACCTCAGGTTCAGAATTGGAAAAGGAGGATGAAGCTCACAGATGTTGTAATGGAATAAGACAGAGATGATTGTTCCTTCAGTTATATTGTGTTGGATTGCATTTTACTTCAGGTATGATTATAAAATAAACCTTATGTTATTTAACCCTTGAAACTGTTGTGACAGATAGGGGCACTCTTGACCCCTTGAACCCTCAGACCACTCGTCAGACTCCAGGTAAAAGTCCAGAATTATTATTTATTATAATAATAATGTGCACAAAGCACCACTACTCCACAATACTCTAATAATATATCAATAATCCATAATAACAATAAACCTCCACTCCCAGCAGCTCAGTCACCCTTCCTCCCAACTCGGCTCTCTGCTGGGATTTCCCAGAGTCCCTTTAAAGTCCTTGACCCAGAAATGCCTCTGATCCCCCCCAGTCCATGTGATTCCTAGCACTTCTGGGTTAGGATCAAAACTCCTCTTTTCTTCAGCCTGGAAGTATATCATTTCTTCCGTTTCCGCGATTGTGAATTACTTCCAGGCTATAAGGAAACTATAAGTCCCTGGGCCTCCCTGCAGCTTCTTCCAGTGGCCCCCATGGTATCCAGCAAGGCTGTGATGAAAGACGCCAAGTTCCATGATGCCCTGCTGGAATTCGGGGCCCTTCCATGTTGCAGGGACGGCTCCATCTGGCGGTTTGGGGGTGTTGGCCGGGATACACGGCCAGCAATCCCTCACATTGTGTACAGCTGAGTTGTGTCTGGCGGTTGTACTAGAGGGCACTCCCTACAG
This sequence comes from Polypterus senegalus, assembly GCF_016835505.1. Lineage (NCBI taxonomy): Eukaryota > Metazoa > Chordata > Cladistia > Polypteriformes > Polypteridae > Polypterus > Polypterus senegalus. The sequence continues at coordinate 41,995,388 of NC_053161.1, forward strand.
TCCACCATGTATTATCAAGCATATTTATCTCTCCTGTTGTTATTATATAATTGTTTTGGAAAGCTTGCTTAATTAGTGCACCTCCTAATGGCAGAAGGTGTTGTAAACTGGGTTCTGATGTTTTTCAGTTAATGAAGACAAACATTTTATGTAAGTGAGAATTTCAGTGTACTGTGTACATGTAACAAAATGGCCTACAAACTCTAAACAGTAAATCTAATAATATCAACCAGAGTATTATCTATAGTATTACTAAAATCCACAGTACAAATTATGTGTTACCTACATTTACAAAGGATACTGTTGTATAGTATGAGCAGTGCATATATTCCAGCTCACAAGACATATACTTTCAAATAAGACTGGAAGGAAAGCTCAAGATGTCCACGAGCAGGGCCTGTGGCAATTAGATTTTTTAATTGTCTGTACCATTATGGGCATCATGAATCCATTTGAGAGCTGCTTCCATACTTAAACCCTTTCCTGATACTTCACAGCCCCCAAAATATATGTTGTATTTATGGAATTGACACTTCTTCAGTTTGGAAAATAAATGATTAATTTCTTAAATGGGACAAAAGTGGGATTTAATATTGGAAATATTGGTTTGACAAGCAAGTAATTAAGAATTTCACTGTGCTTTGTACATGTGACAACACATGTGAACTTGAACAATGCATTCATTTAAAGTACTTATTATGTACTGTACATTCCACGAGGATCTGTAAAAATTATACGAAAATTAGTGCTGTTACAAGTGCGTCTTCATATGGCATCACCAATTTACTCAAAATTCCCGGTGACAGTACAAAACAGTACAGCCTTTCACTCATCTCTCTGTCTAATTCAAATCAGGTTACATGCTTCTTAGATCTAATTTTGAGTAGACTTTAAACTTTTGAACTTTTTTAGAACATTAGAACACTCTATCCAAGAAGGGTCCATTCAGCCCAACAAAGCTTGCCAGACTTATCAATTTAATTCTTCCAAAATAACATCAAGTCAAGTTTTGAAAGTCCCTAAAGTTTTACTGTCTACCACACTACTTGGTAGCTTATTTCAAGTGTCTATTGTTCTTTGTGTTAAGAAAAACTTCCTAATGTTTGTGCGAAATTTACCCTTAAGTTTCCAACTGTGTCCCCGTGTTCTTGATGAGCTCATTTTAAAATACAAGTCTCGATCCACTGTACTAATTCCCTTCATAATTTGAAACACTTCAGTCATATCTCTTCCTAATCTACTTTGTTTAAACTGAAAATGTTTAGCTCTTTTAATATTTCCTCATAATTCAACCCTGTAGCCCTGGAATCAGCCTAGTCGCTCTTCTCTGGACCTTTTCTAGTGCTGCTATGTCCTTTTTGTAGCCTTGAGACCAAAACTGCACACATTACTCAAGATGAGGCCTCACCAGTGCATTATAAAGGTTGAACATAACCTCCTTGGACTTGTACTCCACACATCGTGCTATATAACCTAACATTCTGTTAGCCTTCTTAATGGCTTCTCAACACTGTCGGGAATTTAATAGTGTTGAGTCCACTATGACTCCTAAATCTACTCAATTTACTCAATTTTCAGACCTCCCATTTTGTATTCAAACCTAACATGTACAGTACATGTAATACTTTACATTTACTTACATTACATTTCTTCTGCCACAAATCTACCCAAGTCTGTATGCTGTCCAAATCCCTCGGTAATGATTCAACAGATTTAGACAACATACAGGTACAGATTTGTGACAGATGAAATTTATTTTAAGGAATTGCACACTTGTTTGAAAAGGGGGAATAGAAAAGAAAGCTGATTTCTTTCACAATAATTTATATATTCAATGAAGACAAACCTGTAATTTCTTGGTTAGTATGTTGCTGACAGGTGTTAGCTGGAACCTGGAATTGTAAATAACTGAGGCCATTTCATAGCAGGGCAGGGAGTCGTAGAGCACCATGACAGTAATTAGAATGTAAAGCTACACCAAGACTGTAGTGATGTATGCAACTGTTGTACAGGCAGTGCTTGGGGGTTTGGGTTAATAGCATCCATACTTAAATGCGGAAAGGTCCCCACTCCTGGTGTCATGTAACTGTTATCAAACCATACAAATTTACTTTGGTTCAGATAACCCAACTGTTTGTCATAAATCCCACAATCACCCTATTTGCACTGTCTTTACAACAGTTGCCTACATCTTTACAAAGACTGACTTACAGAGCCATGCTATGATGGAATAACCCAGTACTTGATAGGATAGATGCTTGTGGAGAGAGCCTGAGAACAAGAAGGAAGGTCAGGTGCAGTTTCCCCGGAGTGCAGAAAGAGGAGTGCTATTGTGATACAGATGAGGGACAAGTGTGTCATACACCCCACCCAACAAACAGGGGATTAAGACTTGAGATATGTCCAGGACAGCTTTTATATGCAGAATCATCCACAGTGTTTAAAGCTGTTTTTTTATTTTATTTTATTAGGATGCCACTTTTAATTCCTTTCCCAAAATAAGCATAGAGCCAAACAATGCACAAAGGACTCCACTGTCTTTCACTGCTAACCATGCTCGTATTTCCAAACTCACTTAATAAATTCAGTATGACTGGAGACTGGAGCCCATCCCAAGAACGCTGGGCATATGGCAGGACTAAGGCTGGACCTTCTCTGCAGTCTACATTCACACAAAAGGACTAAGCCACTTTTTACCATTATCATTCTTTTATTTTTAAATCTAGCACTTGTTTGTAAAATTTCTGTCAAACCTGAAAAAATACCATACATCATGTGCTTTAATTCATACAAGACTCTGAAATCAAACTGAAATATACTACTCTCAAATATGTATGTAAAGTTACTGTATAAGTGCACTGCTATCACCTGTGAGTGGCATAATCATGAGGCAGAACAAAAAATGATTTATAATCTCATTTATACATAGAAGTTTATAAAGTGCATTTTTCATGTTGTACATTATCAATAATCTAAGATAGCTAAATGTGGGGGACTAACAGCAAAATTGTTAAAGTGTGCTGTTTACTACATTAACAAATTTTTTAAAAAGGCACTGTAGGAAGAATACTTTAAATCTATTGTTGTTCTAAATGTGTTATGAAAATTAAAGTGTATCATTGAAAGTGTGGCCTGTAGAGAAAAAAAAAAACTAGAAACTAATTCATTCTATCCATGTGAGAAGACGTCATGTAATGCTGGCATTTTCTGTTTGTCACCACTTGCACTTAAAGGAGAAGAATGTCACGCTAAAGACATGACTGGTGGCTCAAGGTCCAGTTCAAAAAGACAAGGGGGACTCGGCCGTCAAGAACAGCTTACAGAAAGTGTCAGGAATGCCAGAGATGGTCTTTTAACATTTACAGACACCCCCACACTCTACTTTATTGCTACTATTCCTTTCTGAGGAATTCATTTCTGCTCCTCACCTCAGGCTTTAATAACCAAAAATGAGAGGTAGGCTTTTGTGAAAATATGCAGCGAATGTGACCCTTTACCTGAGAGATGAGGACGGCTGGAGTGCTGACCTAAATATATCATGGCTCCTTTATCAATGTTTAACTAACCAGTATTTTTTTTATGTGCAAAATACTTCTTTCATGTAGGGGCTACCAAAGCTCAACTGTTTTACTTGATCCTACAGCAAATGCGACAACATTCAACTTGACTAACTTTAGCAAATTTGTTTATTGTAAATGGAGTAAAAATATTTGGATGGGCATTTCAGGGCTCACTTTCAAGGTCAGCATAAAATCAAGAGCTTGTTGTATGAGCCATGCTATATTAGCTAAGAGTAATATCATGACTGTGCAAACCTGTCCTATGATAAAATATTTTGAGAATGAGAAATACCTTGTAATAATCCACCATCTGCACCATTGCTTGAAATGCTCACACAAGAACATCACCAATGTGCTAGAAAACAGCCAAAGACTGTGCCAATTTGCTGAGGAATTTCCATTTATTTAATTGCAAATCTTAACATTTGTTTGTCATTCATTTGTCTATGCCTATAATAAATTCTACTTTAATTTATTTTATTATAACACAGTTTTCATTTAAAGTACATGATTACAAAAATAACATTTAAAAGAAAATACAAAATATCATTAAATAAGCACACAACTAAGGCAAATAACATGTTTAAAATATTCATCCATGACTGGTGATGGAGACAGCGTGCCCAGGTTCAGCATATATTATAATATAAACTGTCAGCCTGAATGACAGAGGATTTCCTTCTTCATAACACTCTATGATTCCCAGTAAGTCTGATTAATTGAAATGGAAAGGTCACCTAACCCTGATGCTACATTATGCTTTACAGATGCTTTACCTGTCATATTTTTTTTTCAGGAGAAGTGTTCCCCTGAACATTTCTGATTATTAGCACGCTTAGGTCTTGTACCTCCGTTGTGTCTTTTGTGGGATCTGAATAATTTATCAGACTTTCTCATTTTGTCTCACTACAAGACAACTTCAGTCATAATGGACTCGATGATGACTGTTGTTAGCTCATGTGAAGAACATTACGGGTCCCCTGTTGGACCCCCTTCAGTTTACCTCCTCAGCAGACAGGTCAGTGGATGATGCAGACAATATGGGTCTGCACTACGTCCAGCAGTATCTTGATAACCCAGGGACCTATGTAAGGGTTTTGTTCATGGACTTCTGCTCAGCATTTAACACAATGATCCCTGAACTCCTCCACTCTAAACTCGCCCAGCTTTCTGTCCCTGACTTCACCTATCAGGGGGCTACCGATTTCCAGACAAATGGAGAATGGCAACTGAAACTGGGACAACTCTCCTCTAGCTCCTGTATAATCAGCACTAGTACCCTCCAGGAATGTGTGCTCTCCCCACTGCTCTTCTCCCGCTATACTAATAACTACACCTCTAAGGACCCCTCTGTTGAAGTTATCAAATATGCAAATGACAACCATTATTGGACTTATCCGGAATGGCAACAAATCTGCATACAGAAGGGAGTTTGAGCAGCTGGGTCTTTGGTGTGCTGAGAACAACCTGCATCTAAACACACTCAAACCTTTGGAGGTGAACATGGAATTCAGGACGGTACCTCCAATATTATCTCTTCTCTCCATGCTTAAAAATAAGGTGTCAGTTGTGGAAACCTTGAGAGTTCTGGCCTTTATAATAACCCAGGACTTGACAGAGAACATCAACATAGACTCTGCCATAAAAGAGGCACAGCAGTGGATGCAATTTCTGCGACAGCTGAGAGAGATCAATCTACCAGGGGTAGGTGATTCATTTCTAAACACCAATCATTAAGTCTGTTCTCAGCTCACCCATCACAGTGTGGTTTGGATCAGCAACTAAACAAGACAAGAACAGGCTACAACAAATTATCCAGTCTGCTGAAAAGATCACTGGCATTAGTCTTCTCAATTTATAGGACCTGAACTATTCCTGAGTCAGGAAGTAGGCAGGGAAAATCATTACTGACCCCTCACATCCAGGCCACAACCTTTATGAATTCCCATCTGCCAGGCGTTATTGACCAAACAATGCCAAAACAAGCAGGTTTCTTTCCAGAGGGCATCAAGCTAACATATGGTTCATTTGTCTGTCCTTGCTCAGTATATACGTGTCACCTACTCCATATCTCACAGTATTCTTACATATAGATAATGCGTATATAGTTCTGTATTTCCTGCACCACATTGCACTTTGTTTGCATTTGTTTACATTGTATGTCTTGTATCTATCAGATGTGGGCTTATCAATTGAATGTACTGTATGTCTGTTATGTAATACTTGGAGAGTCATGAAGAAATTGGAGTTGAATTCTGTGTATGCAAGCATACTTGGCCAATAAATATGATTCCGATTCTGAATCAATGGATTCAGATTATGTGTCTAAACAAAAGAAAAGTTAATTTAACCTGATGCCAAGGATACGTTTCTTACTATTAAGGTGAGGAATTCTAATTTTACCGTATTAAATCTACAAATTTTCATAAATGCTGTGAGCCTGCACTCATTGAAAAGAACAGTACAAGAATAAACTCATCTGAGCTGAAAGTCTTTAAAACAATAAGCACTTACTCTCTGTAGCGAGGGATGGAATATTAGTTGAGAAGGAATACAGAGTCTTGTATTTCACAAAACTGTGGTAACTGAAAAAATTGTGCTCACCATCAATATCTTCTAAGATCTGTATTTCTTTTCTTTTTTTTATTTTATTGTATTTATTTAAATCAAATAACATTCACTGCGGTGGGTTGGCACCCTGCCCAGGATTGGTTCCTGCCTTGTGCCCTGTGTTGGCTGGGATTGGCTCCAGCAGTCTCCCGTGACCCTGTATTCGGATTCAGCGGGTTAGAAAATGGATGGATGGATGGAAATAACATTCAATACAAGCAAGTAAAGTTTTATAAAACTAGGTTTAAAACTAATCTGTTTTTTATGATGTGGTGTGACAGTTTTTTAATCATCTTTAATGTCAAAAAATCTAATGTAAGAAATGTAAAACAGAGATTAAATTTAAGCACAGCCAAAACAAAATGGATGAAGACTGGTGAACATGAAGAAACAAAGGTTGGAATATAAAGGTCAAGTGCTGGAAAATGCAGACAGATTCATATATTTAAGAAGCGAGATCAAGGTGAAAGGTGGCTGTGAGATGAATGTGACGAAGAGATTAGGTTTGGTACTAGCAGTGTCGTTAAGTTAGAAAAAGGGCTTTGGAAGCACAGAGACATCAAACTATCTATAACAACAACAACAACAACATTTATTTATATAGCACATTTTCATACAAAAAAATGTAGCTCAAAGTGCTTTACAAAATGAAGAATAGAAAAATAAAAGACACAGTAAAAAATAATAATAAGTCAACATTAATTAACAGAATAAGTAAGGTCCGATGGCCAGGGTGGACAGAAAAAAAAAAAACTCCAGACGGCTGGAGAAAAAAATAAAATCTTTAGGGGTTCCAGACCACGAGACCGCCCAGTCCCCTCTGGGCATTCTACCTAACATAAGTCAAACAGTCCTCTTTGTATTTAGGGTTTTCATGGAAGGACTTGATGATGATGGTCATGCAGACTTCTGGCTTTCAGTCCATCAATGTTGGAGCATCATGATGCTTTGAGTAGGTGGAGGTGGCGCAGGCCGCCACCACAAAGAAATCGGAAAAAGAAACAGAAGAGAGAGTAGGGGTCAGTACGGATTTTAGAGCCACCATGAATAGTTATTAAGATGAATTGAACATACAGAGTATCAGGATTAAATTAAAGTGAAGTTAAGAGAAGGCCATGTTAAAGTAATGTGTTTTCAGCAGTGTTTTAAACTGCTCTACTGTATTTGCCTGGCGAATTCCTATTGGCAGGCTATTCCAGATTTTAGGTGCATAACAGCAGAAGGCCGCCTCACCACTTCTTTTAAGTTTAGCTTTTGGAATTATAAGGAGACACTCATTTGAGGATCTAAGGTTATGATTTGGGATATAAGGTGTCAGGCATTCCGATATATAAGATGGAGCGAGATTATTTAAGGCTTTATAAACCATAAGCAGTATTTTAAAGTCAATTCTGAATGACACCCAGTAACCAGTGTAGTGACATCAAAACTGGAGAAATGTGTTCGGATTTTCTTTTCCCAGTTAGGATTCTAGCAGCTGCATTCTGCACTCGTTGCAAGTGATTTATGTCTTTTTTGGGTAGTCCTGAGAGGAGTGCGTTACAGTAATCTAGTCTACTGAAAACAAAAGCGTGAATTAATTTCTCAGCATCTTTCAGTGATATAAGAGGTCTAACTTTTGCTATGTTTCTTAAGTCAAAAAATGCTGTCCTAGTGGTCTGATGAATATGCGATTTAAAATTCAGGTTACAGTCAACAGTTACCCCTAAGTTTTTTACTTCCATCTTAACTTTTAATCCTAATGCATCAAGTTTATTTCTGATAACTGCATTGAATCCATTATTGCCAATCACTAAAATTTCAGTTTTCTCTTTATTTAGCTTAAGAAAATTACTATTCATCCATTCAGAAATACCAGGAAGACATTGTGTTAGTGAATCGAGAGAGTCAGGGTCATCAGGTGCTATTGATAAGTACAGCTGTGTGTCATCAGCATAGCTGTGGTAACTCACGTTGTAACCTGAGATAATCTGACCTAACGGAAGCATGTAGATTGAGAAGAGCAGTGGACCCAGGATAGAGCCTTGTGGAACACCATATCGGATATCATGTGTCTTTGAGATGTGATTACCACAACTCACAAAGAATTTTCTACCTGTCAGGTAGGATTCAAACCAATTTAAGACACTGCCAGAGAGGCCTACCCATTGACTAAGGCGATTTCTAAGAATATTGTGATCAATGGTGTCAAATGCAGCACTCAGATCTAAGAGGATGAGAACAGATAAATGGCCTTTGTCTGCATTTACCCGCAAGTCATTTACTACTTTAACGAGTGCAGTTTCGGTGCTGTGATTTGTTCTGAAACCTGACTGAAATTTATCAAGAATAGCATGTTTATTGAGGTGGTCATTTAACTGCACAATGACTGCCTTCTCTAGAACTTTACTTAAGAAAGGCAGGTTAGAGATGGGTCTAAAATTTTCAAGAGCCGAGTGGTCAATATATAACACACTAGTAGTGCCAATAGCCTGGTGTGGAGATGAAAGCTGGCCATTTAGGAAAGAAATTAAGAGAAGACTGGAAGTGTTTGACCAAAGATGGTTAAGACAGATTATGGGAATAAGATGGCCAAGAACAATTAGCAATGAGGATTTGAGAGAACATACTGGTCAAATGGAGCTGAGCAAAATAGGTGTATCGAGAATGATAAGATGGACAGGACATGTATGGCGCATGGACGACTCAAGGACAGCAATAAGAGTTGAAAGATGGATTCCAGTAGGATGGAGCAGAATGGGATTTCCAAGAAGAGGTGAAAAGATATGGTTAGAGAAGAAGCAAGAGACAGAAGAGCCAGGGGAAGAAACCTGGAGGAAGTGGCACAGGATAGAGAGAAGCAGAGGGAGATTTATAACAGGTTGGAATGTAGTGTCTAAGATGATAGAAGCATGGCTTTTTTTGACCTCTTAATAATTTAATGAGATGATTTCAGCTTTTGTTCTTGTATGAGTGAGAAATTTCAACTATTGTGCTATGCAAGAGATCATGAAGGGATATATAAGGTAACAAAGAAAGAAGATGTTGTCAGAAGACAGAAACAGGTTGATTAACAGGAGATCAAGAATACAGAAACCAAAACCAAAATTAGAATCAGAGTCGAAAATATAAAAACAGAGGTCTTAGCCAGCAGATCATTAACCAAAGGAAGAGCGAGGATTTTTTTATTTAGAATGCATGAAAGGATATGATCTCATTATGAGATCATGATTCTCAGTTCACAACCTCAACGGACATGTCTTCAACAACAGGTGCTCAAAAATGGCAGAAGAAATGTTCCAAAATATTTCCCAACAAGAACTCTAAGCTGAATCACAGAAAACTAATGTCATTGTTGAATCAACTGCACATTCATATCTAAAGTCAAGGGGAGGGTGGAACAAATCAACTACAGTCACATCAATTCACTGCCAGTCCACTTCTTCTGGTGAGGTCACAGTGCCAAGTGGAACACAACAGCCCAACCTGTCTGCAGATATGGTGCAGAGCCAGAGAGACCTAATCCCTCCAACATGTCCTGGGCCTGCCAATGTCTTCACCAGTTAGACCAGGTTTGTTCAACTCCCTGTTGAAAGTGCCTAGCGCACCCTAACCACATGTGTAATCAACCCCAACTGACAACTCTGGTTTGATAATACTGATTTTAAGTATTGCATTGTAATAAGTAAATTACATGTCAGTAAGATATAGAATACTAAATCTAATTTAAAAACAGACCAGAAACTCCAACCCCTAAATCCCTAGAGAGCAGAGAAAGAAAAAAGGCCTAATATGATGATATCACTTACGGACATTCTACTGTGTGCAGAGAGTTATAAATGGTTCCATAAACTCAGTTAAATCAGGCAACATTATTAAATATCTGTCAGATTTAAAAAAATGATCTTTGTAAAGCGGAATTTGTTTTAATTCCAGTAAAATAAGACATACTAGCCAACCCGCGGCGTACCATACGCCGCATAATCAGGCCGGTTTTTTAATCATTTTTAAGCACAGGGAGAAAATTTAACATTTACAAAATCCGTAATGTAATAAATCAGCAAGAAAAGCAACATTGTAACAATGCACGGAACGAACCAACACACAATCGTCTGTGGCGAGCAAGGTGGGAGGGTGTGTACAAAGTGCAGGAGCATCTAAGAAGACGCATGTTTGTCGCGGATGCAAATTGCTGTATGTAGCATGTACAACACTTTGCTATGCTGCACGCGGTCGTGCGTCGAAACCGAAAACTCGTTTTTTAAAGACTGCTCACTTCATTGTGTTTTAACCTCAGTTGTAAAGGAATGTTTTAATGATCCCATGGGATACCCCTCGCAAACAGTTTTACACGCTGCATATGGCGATTCACCTGCGCGAGAAACATGCCTCTATTAACAGTCAACGTGTGGGAGGGCGGTGTGTACAAAGGGCAGGGACGAAAACAGTGGGCGCGTATGAGTCGCACTTAGTGGCAATTCCACGGTTTGCAGCCCGAATGGGGTTCAACGGCTTACCCACACCTAGACACATGCTCAATCTCATGCATAATTATTTATTGAATGGTAAACACTTCTGGAAAGACACGGTTGTCTAAAACAGGTTAGTGTGAGAATACAACAGTAAGTGAATGAAAAGATGGAACTCTGGAGAGAGCAAAATACAACACAATAGTGAACCCATGGCATAACAAATGCCGCATAATTATTTATTGATGGTTGAACACTTCTGGAAAGACACAGGGACACCCCTCGCAAACTGTTCTACACGCCGCATACAGCGAATCACATCCGTGACATGATTTTTCCTAGATGGTCCTGTCGCGCCCACCCTCACTCAAGCATACACACCGCCTGGTCATGTGTCCGCTTGCAAGAGAAACTCACGGAGAGCCGCCCACCAGCTACCTGTGTGTGTGCCTCTGTCTGTCTCTGGTGCGGCTTTCTCTTACGCTGCCTCTGTGTGAACCGGTCAGGCACAGAGAAGGTCAGCTGCTGACAGAGCGTCTCGACTGTTGCAGGGCCTGCATTGGTGAAGCAGGTGAGACGGTAATGAAACAGAGGCACAGGGCTTATTGGTTTTTAAAGGCTGATTCCTTCATTGTGCTTTAACCTCAGTTTTAAAGGATTGTTTTAAGGATCCCATGGGATATCCCTCGCAAACTGTTTCATAAGCTGCATATGGCGATTCACCTCCGCGAGAAACATGCCTCTATGAACAGTCAACGTAGCTCGGAGGTACATGAAATTAACCCGACCTGCACTGCATGTGGCCTCTACGACAGACGAACATAAATGACGGCATTTTTTCTGTGTCGTCGCGTCCGAGTTGGTGGCCGTGGCCCTGCGAGTTGTCGTCGTATCCAATGGTCTTGGAGTTGGTGGTCGTGGCTCCTTCCTGTGTGCACCATAGGTGTCTCACTTGTCGGTGGCTTAGTGAATCCACGCCCCTTCCGGCGTGCTTTTCATGGTTGTCTTGCCTTAGTGAATTATATATATACAAGATTTTCCCTCTGTGCTATGGCAGATTGGTTAGGATTCTTCCAGTTAAACAAGATGAGATGACATTCTCATGGTGTAGTGCACATTACCACAACAGATTATTTATTCAGCAGTTATTCCCCAACGGACATCAACCCGAACAGATCTGTTAGAGGATTACATGTGGTAAGAGGTCCACATCGCATCTGTGCATTTTAAATAAATGATGCACTGGGTAATGGAGCAGGTGCAGACAATCGGTAGAAAAGATGGATCATCTCCGGGTTGGTGTGAGGCAGTCAAGACAACTGAGCATTGCCTTGTGGCTGTGTGCAGCTGGTCTGAAATGACTGTCACATTATCATCCTGGGGCAGCAATTAGGCAATCACACCTGCAGACCTCCTCAGTGTTTAAAAGGGGAGCAGCAGACAGAAACAGGGAGGAAGAATTGAGTGCAAAAGGGAAGATTTGTGAGAGCAGTATGCTAGCCCGCCAGCCAGCGAGGAAAGGCAGTGCGACCAGGGGCCCCACAAAGGAGTGTAGATTTTGACACTCTAAAGCACGGGTGTCGAACTCCAGTCCTGGAGGGCCACAGTGGCTGCAGGTTTTCATTCAACTTCTTCATTAGTGATTCATTTTTGCTGCTAATTAACTTCTTTTGCCTTAGTTTTGAATTAACTTGATTCAGGCCCCTTAGTTGTCTCTTTTTCCTTAATTAGCAGCCAAACAAGAATGAGACAGAAAACAAGCCACCACATGACCAGCTCACCTCTGCCCATCACACAATATCTCAAAATAAAGAAGGTAATGGTATCGGTAAGGTGGATCTCTCAGGTCACCAAAATATTTTTACAGTGTTCTTAGAAATTGGAAATGTCTGCCATGGCAGAATGAGAGCAGCAACAAGCCATGGAATTAAATAACAGGTTTAATTAACAGCAAGAATCAGCTTCTCATTAAGAGATTGGTTGGAGTGAAATTGGTTGGAGTTTGAAATCCCAGTTTAGCTGGTCATCTGTTGGCTCGTTTCACATCTCATTTCTATTTGGCTGTCATTTAATGAAGAAAGTTATGCATTCAGAGGACTGAATTCTTAAAAATAAGGCTATTAAAATTCAATTCTATTAAAAGAAGTTAATTAGCAGTGAAAACTGGTCACTGATTAGGAAAAGAATTAGAATGAAAACCTGCAGCTACTGCGGCCCTCCAGGCCCAGAGTTCAACACCCCTGCTCTAAAGCCTGATTATCTGGTTAGAGTGGGGAAAGCATGGTGGAAAACCTTCCAAAGGATCTGAGGTACGACTGTGGGTGCATAAAGGATGACGGGAGGACAACTGACCCCAAGCAGACTGGCAGGAGCCACATGGAGGCAGCCAAAATGAGGGGTGGGCAGTATGTTTTTCTGCTGTGGAGTCTCCGCTGGCTGAATGAGACATGGGTGAGCTGGGGAGATGAAGTAGTTGGGCTGGGATTGTCCGGAGCAGAAGAGGCAGTATTGGTCCAATGACTGTGTGTTTGCTCTCATTTTATCCTTGATTTAATCACGAGGATTACCAATAGAAGGAGCACTGCACTTTCACTCGGACACTGTTTTCGAAGAAGGAGGAGCTTGGGTTTTCAAAGAGTTTAATAAAAGCATTTTGGCAATTGTGCATCTATCCCTTGCATCAGGTGTGTCCTCATTTGCCTGGCTCATTCGGTTACGAAGGGGCAAGGAGCATGGAGGCGACCCTCACAGTCACATTACACATTACCAGGATGCAAAGACTGTCTAATAAACAAAGATTCTTGAGAGTAAAGGACAGTCCCAAAACATGTGACTTAATGAAGCGAATGCTCGATGACATCACGTATTATTAGGATCTTTACCCACATATATTTTGGATATTCAAAATCAAGAAAGATGTGTGCGACTCACAGTTTTGTGCTAAATTGAACTGCGTTTCATACTAATTGATGGAGAATGTTAAATTCCTATAGACAACTGCTTAACTGTAATTGAATGTTAGTTTAGCTACATAGATAGTGGAAGGTTTTGGCTTTATTTCTTAAAACTTAATGCGTTAAAGGAACATCCATGACATTCTGCTTAAATTCTGATGTTACAGTTAGAAAGATAGTGCAGGCAGAATTGCACAAACATGTCCTAGGGTCACAATCAATATTTTCATTTACCTTTCCAGAGTTTCCTTTTCCAATTTCTTGGCACAAACAAATATTTTCCTTTGTTTTCCTCCCAGACAAGTATTACCCTTTGCTGCTCCTTACTCTGACTTACAGGGCCAAGCGGAGGGCTCTTTCTTTTAATTTCCAACCAGGGAGTAGTTTTGGTGCTCAATCTGTTGCCGCTGAGAAGCACTTCTAGAGTAGGCAGGACCACCCTAGTCATTCAGCAGCTAATTCCTTTCACCACAGAACCCAAAAGGGTAGCCACATGGGAGCACAACTCCCATGCTGCCCTGTGGGCGTCCATATCAGAGCCCACCAAAAGGGATGCTGCCACTCAGTGTATAATGGAACGATCCGTCCATAGCAGACAGTTTGCCACTGTCTCGTATTTCTGGCCTTCTGACTGGGAAAGGGACTGTGAACCAGCCCAGCTGGGTTGCTTTCCCAGCCAACACGTCCATCCATGTCCAGTTGGACAATAGCTCTGCTTTGAATGCTGCTGCAGTGTCTTTCCATATTTTCTTCCTGGCACAGAGGGAGAAGAATTTAGCTCAATTCCTGACCATCCCTTATTTTGACCTCCAGGCCAGATAAGAGATCAGCGTCCATCCTAGCCAGTGCATCACAACAGATTATTTGTTTGCAAATGGAAAGACATTGAGGCATACACTTTTTTGACCATATGACATGCAGATATAAAAACCAATAGTGTAACTTAAACATAACTAAGATGTGAGCTTGAAATAAAAACAACTCAAACAAGAAGTTGCTCTTTATTTTATAGTTTTATTATTATTTTCTCAAATTTTTGTGCAGACTGTTTTTGCTTAGAATTTCACTAAAACTTTCAAAACAAGGATACTTGGACTATGGAAATCTTTTCAGTATTTATGTCATACTCAATGTTTGAGTCTCTTTCTGTTTGGGAACTCTGAAGAATATAGCTACAGTCTGTTTTTTCAATATCTTACTTGCATTCATTCATAGATGTAGCTGGGGCGGGGGCACACTTCAGGTTTGAATCCACCTAAAATATATTTTATGACAATTCCAACTGACCTTTCATAGAATTATGATTCATGTATTTTCTCATCCCCCTGAAATTAACTGCTGGCAAGGTCCCTGCATTCATTATCTGAAATGTCCCATTCCCAACACTGCCTCAGGGCACCTCAAGGACTCTCATTTAGAAGCACTGGTACAGCCTGGAAATATTACATATTGTGGTGTATGGCCGGCCATTCATCCCAGTCAATACCCCCAAGCTGCCAGGTGGAGCCCTCCCTGCAGTATGAAGGTGCCCCGAAGACCAGCAGGCCATCATGGACATTGGAGTCTTTATGCACAGCCCTGCTGGATACCATGGGGGCCACTAGGAGACGCTGCAGGGAGGAATGATGTTTATTTGCCATATGCCTCGGAAGTACATCCGAGTCACATGGACAAGGAGAATGGCGTGTGAAAAAAAGGACTTTTGATCCTACCCAGAAGTGATAGGAGTCAAATGGACTGGGGATTGGAACAGTTCCGGGTCAGGGAATATAAAAGGACTGTGGGAGCTCCCAGATGACGAGCTGAGCTGGGTGGAAGGGTGGCAATGCGTCTGGGAGTGGAGGATTGTTTATTGTATTGTGATTATTGATTGGTTTAATGAGTATTGGGGAGGAGAGGGTGCTTTGTGCACTGTGCAGAATAAAAATAGTCTACTTTTGGGCTTTTATCTGGTGTCTGGCGTCTTGGACAAGGGTTCAAGGGAGCGATAGCTCCCCATATCTGTCACATTATCTTTAACTCAGTAAAAGTATAATTTCAACAACTCATAGTGAGGCAACATTAGGAAAGGTGACTCATCTTCTTATAGCAAAGTTTCTAAACTGCTGTAGTAAATAAATGTTTTGATGAAAGGTTATATTCAAGATGCAGTTACTCAAAAGATGAACATTTATTTTTTGAATATATAAATCTCTGAAGGCCTTCATATCAGTCATATTCTGAATTTGCCTTTTGTGGAGTTTTGCATGCTTTCCCTGTGTCTATACAGGCTTCTTCCTCATGTTTCCTCCCACAGTCCAAAGACATGCAGTTTAGGTGATCTGACAATGCTAAATTAGCTTCTGCTGTGTGTTAGTGTGTTCCTCCTGCGATGAGCTGGTGGCCTGTCCAGAGACTCTTTCAACCTTATTCCTGATGCTTACTGGGATGGGTTCCAGCTCTGAATTAGCAGGTTTAGAAAAAAGTGTTCAGGTTTCTACTGCACTAGTACTATATTCTAGTTGAGTGTTGAACCACTGCATTTCAACAGTGGTAACACGTAGTAATTAAGGCACGATCTCCATGACTAATCAAGCTGGTATTGTTTTGCTGGTTTTTTTTTCTGATACCCTCCATAATTTCATGATACATATACTCAGAAATAAGTAGTGGAAATGGAATTGCCCACCTCAGTTTTAAATCTCTGAAGAAATAGTTTTTTAATAATAGCCTCTTTAAGATCTTAAATGAAGTTGTAGCCACATCCAGTATTAAAAGAAGAGTTTGTTAACATACAGTTAGGTCCATAAATATTTGGACAGAGACAACTTTTTTCTAATTTTGGTTCTATACATTACCACAATGAATTTTAAATGAAACAACTCAGATGCAGTTGAAGTGCAGACTTTCAGCTTTAATTCAGTGTGTGAACAAAAAGATTGCATAAAAATGTGAGGGAACTAAAGCATTTTTTTAACACAATCCCTTTATTTCAGGGGCTCAAAAGTAATTGGACAAATTAAATAACTGGAAATAAAATGTTCATTTCTAATATTTGGTTGAAACCCCTTTGCTGGCAATGTCAGCCTGAAGTCTTGAACTCATGGACATCACCAGATGCTGGGTTTCCTCCTTTTTAATGCTCTGCCAGGCCTTTACTGCAGCGGCTTTCAGTTGCTGTTTGTTTGTGGGCCTTTCTGTCTGAAGTTTAGTCTTCAACAAGTGAAATGCATGCTCAATTGGGTTAAGATCAGGTGACTGACTCAGCCATTCAAGAATTTTCCACTTCTTTGCTTTAATAAACTCCGGGGTTGCTTTGGCTGTATGTTTTGGGTCATTGTCCATCTGTATCATGAAACGCCACCCAATCATTTTGACTGCATTTAGCTGGATTTGAGCAGACAGTATGTCTCTGAACACCTCATTATTCATTTGGCTGCTTCTGTCCTGTGTCACATCATCAATAAACACTAGTGTCCCAGTGCCACTGGCAGCCATGCACGCCCAAGCCATCACACTGCCTGCCTCCACCGTGTTTTACAGATGATGTGGTATGCTTTGGATAATGAGCTGTTCCACGCCTTCTCCATACTTTTTCTTGCCATCATTCTGGTAGAGGTTGATCTTGGTTTCATCTGTCCAAAGAATGTTTTTCCAGAACTGTGCTGGCTTTTTTAGATGTTCTTTAGCAAAGTCCAATCTAGCCTTTCTATTCTTGAGGCTTATGAGTGGCTTGCACCTTGCAGTGCACCCTCTGTATTTACTTTCATGCAGTCTTCTCTTTATGGTAGTCTTGGATATCGATACGCCTACCCCCTGGAGAGTGTTGTTCACTTGGTTGGCTGTTGTGAAGGAGTTTCTCTTCACCATGGAAATGATTCTGCGATCATCCACCACTGTTGTCTTCCGTGGACATCCAGGTCTTTTTGCGTTGCTGAGTTCACCAGTGCTTGCTTTCTTTCTCAGGATGTACCAAACTGTAGATTTGGCCACTCGTAATATTGTAGCAATCTCTCAAATGGATTTTTTCTGTTTTCGCAGCTTAAGGATGGCTTCTTTCACCTGCATGGAGAGCTCCTTTGACCGCATGTTGTCTGTTCACAGCAAAGTCTTCCACATGCAAGCACCACACCTCAAATCAACTCCAGGCCTTTTATCTACTTAATTGATAATGACATAATGACAGACTTGCCAACACCTGCCCATGAAATAGCCTTTGAGTCAATTGTCCAATTACTTTTGAGCCCCTGAAATGAAGGGATCGTGTTAAAAATACTTTAGTTGCCTCACATTTTTATGCAATCTTTTTGTTCAGCCCACTGAATTAAAGCTGAAAGCCTGCACTTCAACTGCATCTGAGTTGTTTCATTTAAAATTCATTGTGGTAATGTACAGAACCAAAATTAGAAAAAAGTTGTCTCTGTCCAAATATTTATGGACCTATCTGTACATTGAAATACACTGACAAAGACACGGAATTTTTGGAGATTATTGCCTCAGTTAGCATAAGATGAACAGTTTACTTGTTGATATGGTCTTGGTTAACAGTTTCCATCAGGTCTTCATGAAATTAGAGCATTAGAAGAACCTAGACAAGAACAGCGAAACAAAGCCCCACTTAATTCTTATAAAATAACATCAAGTCGAGTTTTGAAAGTCCTTAAAGTCCTACTGTTTACCACACTACTTGCTAGCTTATTCCATGTGTCAATGGTTATCTGTGTAAAGAATAAGTTTGTGCAAAATTTACCCTCAATAAGTTTCCGCCTGTGCCCCCGTGTTATTAATGAACTCATTTTACAATAACAGTCTCGACCCACTCTACTAATTCCCTTCATAATTTGAAACACTTCAATCATGTCACCTCTTAGTCTTCTTTTGCTTAAACTGTTACGGTTCAGCTGTTTTCATTTTTCTTAATAATTCATCCCCTGTAGCCCTGGAATCAGCCTAGTCGCTCTCTCTGGACCTTTTCTAGTGCTGTTATGTCCTTTTTGTAGCCTGGAGACCAAAACTGCACACAGTACTCCAGATGAGAATTCGCCAGCACATTATAAAAGTTCAGCATAACCTCCTTGAACTTGTACTCCACAAACCGTGCTATAACTACCTAACTTTCTGTTAGCCTTCTTAATGGCTTCTGAACACCGTCTTGGCAGTTGATAGTACTGAGTCCACTATGAAAGGTAAATTTTAATTATATTTTTGTTGCTATCCTGGTGTTGATAATGGTGATAAAAAGCAACTAATAAACAGAAAGCTTCAACCTTGGCTTTAACTTCCATTTTAGCACTATTCTCTGGTTTGATTTAATTCCTCTAAACTCATCCTCCTCCACTTCTTAACTGGTCAATGTCACAGTCACCACCACCCTCACTAATGAACTCCTCCACTTAGGACAGCTGCTCAGCCCTTAATTGCAGAGAGAAAGCCATCTTTTTTCTTAGGATAAAGGCCATAAACTCAGGTCCGTAAATACTAATTTTCATCACAACCACATCACACTCATCTGTGATTTCCCCCAGTGCACACTCTAATACGTCTGAAAGGACAACATCATACACAAATAACAGGAGGTAACTTTTAATTTTCAAGCCTCAACTGTCCCTTTATGAGAATCATTAACAGGGTGGGAGAGAAAACACACTTCTGGCAGATTCTTACTTCCACCTTAATAATAATTTTCTTACATTTATATAGCACTTTCTCACTATTCAAAGAGCTCTCTTCACAGGGAGGAGATGGGACATGAACCCATGATCTCCTTACTGCGAAGCAGCAGCGCTACCACTGCACCACATAAGCAGTATGTGAACACGATGGCCACCACATAACGGCGAGCAGCAGTGGCACCAGCACCCTGTACTTTTCTACCACCTCCCACAAAGACACCACAAAGTGCACAGCCATACACCTTTTCCAAGCCCTTAAAGAACAAGTTGTCAGGATTGGCAAACACAGCATATCAGTTTTTTGAGACTGAAACCAGTGTGCAGTTTGCTTGAATATTTTACTCTCAGTAGGGATTTCCTCACTCGCAATTATGTTGATGCAATGACAGGTTTCAGTTTACTTGGTTAATCTCACCATCTTAAATAATATTATAATTATGTTTTTAGTGATGTTTCTTCCCTTCACTGCACTCCGCTTACAAATGAGTGTCACTTTTCCACTTGTATCTGTTACCATGGAAAAACCGTTTCTGTTTCACTTGTGTTATTTTTTATGAAGGTCCCTACATCCGCCTGTGATATAATTTAGCAGATTGCTTGGTTCCAGTTGCATAAATTGAACAGATCTTTGGCAAACCCTGCAAGGGAAGTTGAAGCTGAAAGAAACAACGAGTAAAACAATTGTGAAGAAACTACAACAGGAATTTAAATTGTACCAAAAATAATGATTGTGATCACAGTAATTTGTTCAATGTTTTCTAGGTAGCTCAGTGTAGAAATGCTGTCACTGACGCCTGATGTACCTGAGATATGAAATAATGAATCCTTTAGTGCTCTTACTTGTGGTCAGTAAAGTACAACAACCAGTTCCTCACCTCTTAGTGGAAAAGTGGCATAACTGGACGCGACTCTCATCGGATATCTCTGAGAAGAAACAATAACTTTAATAGTAAGTGTAACATACCTTGTAAAAGCAGCCGTTGCACAACTCTGCATGTTGCCTTTATAATAGCCATGATTGGAATGCAAACAATGAATCATCAGAGAACAGAGAAACGTGGAGCTGTGATTCACCACTCACCCATTTCTTTCCCTGCCAGGCACACATACATCAGCAGTAGAAATAAACTTTTTTGTTCAAGTTTTCATAAGGTGTTGTCATCTTCAGTGGAATGCTAATGATGTACAAGTTATCCATTTTGGTTCCCTGAAAGACTACATAATATTTTTGACTGCACAGGCAAAGTGCTTGAAACATAACCCCCCCTCCCTAAATATTTTGTACACACTACACTTTTAATGCGTGCTTTACTCTGTGTGAAAGTATCTGGAGATATTGTAAGCTGTTAGCATCATCATTTCTCTGTATTTAATAAAAACACTACAAAGAAACAGGATAAACAGGTTATATATATATTCACAAATGAAAGAAAAACCTGTCCCCTTTATGGTCTAAATTTGAATGTTTATGTGCAATGAGTTTGTGATACGCACTGTTTGTTAATACAGTATATGTTTACTTCCACTTTCAGTCTAGAAGACAGTAGTACTACGATGTTGTACTGTGTTAACCATTATGGATATAGTAAGAAGTCAAGCAAAATTACACCTTTAACTGGCTAACTAAAAAGATTACAATATGCAAGCTTTCAAGGCCACTCAGGGCCCCTTCTTCAGGCAAAATGTAACACAGAAACTGGAATTTCCTGTGTTAATACAGACACTAGAACAAAAATGGCATTGGAAAACCTTTATGTGAGACATCTTAGATGTAAAAAATAATAGATCTCTCCAGACTAAGATTCATTTAGCAAGAGAGGAGAACAATGTATAGTCAAGATCTTTTGATAACCATCCAACAAAGTCGTTTGAAGTTTCTGATGAGTCCAGAAGACTAAAGACAAGCAGACGCCTCATATGGAATCCTTGCCTCCCTTCCACTTTATTTCCTCTCCTTCTGCTATGCAAACCCCCATAATTTATTAACAATCATCAATAGTGTGCAGGTGATGGATAAGAAATGATGATGCTGTGGATGGCCCAAACTTTGAAACTTGCCTGGCTTATAAAATTATTTAAGAACGGAACATGCTATGTTTAAAAATGTAATTATTCACGAGAAAAGGCTAAAAAACACCCCAACTCCTGAAGCATCTTTTGTGCATGTATATATATACAGTATATATATATATATATATATATATACAGTCAATTCCTGTTAATCGGACCACAACGGGATGTGATCATTTTGGTCCTAATAACTGGCTGGTCCAATTACTCGAACATGCCCTATACATGTGATAAGATAGTAAACATTCTGAAGAATGCTAACTTAAGCTTTTGGTTGCATCTGCTGAAGGAATTTGATCCTCTTCAGTCATGGGTTCAGAACTGAACACCAACTTCTAGTGTGATATTCTTTTAAGTAGCTACAGGAGCTGAACCTGGAAGTGACGTCACGGGTCCTCTCATACTTTTTCCTCAGTTCTGCAGAAGAAAGGGGAGTAGGAGTTAACAACCTTGTTACCTCATTCTCTGATTTGCCGCTCATAACTTACTAGAGCTTTGAAGCTGCTCATTATATGCACAAGACCATAAACGGTATGCTAGGGTACGTGCTGACATGATCACTTTGACTCACCATCTGCTGGGATAATTGGTATTTTGAGTTATGGGGACTTCTTTCCATACAATACACATTGTCTGTGACAACCTCTGGGTACAGACAGAAAGCTTTCTTAGATTTGGTGCACTGCTCACAGAACAAGTACTATACCACTTGTAATCACAAAGAGAACAAGATGGAGGTTTGGTAACCTCATTTAATAAATGAAATGAAAAAGGAAAGCAAAGGCAATGAAAATATCAGGAAGTCTTGTGTACTGTCTATACACTCTTATTTTTTTTAAATAGTATATTTTATTCTCGAAAAGCAAAACATTACTGTGGCATGCAGGCAGATACAACCATTTACGTACAGAGAGAAAAAATGAAAAATGGAAATACAAAAGAATAAAAAAGCAAAACAAGATTCAATTCAAAATTCAAGAGCTGAACACTTTTCTTCTATGGAGCTTATGTTGAAGGAGCTCTATCCCCTACAGTTGCAGGTTTGACAATGCATGTTGATTTCCGGTTTGATGTCTTCTTAAATAGCTGACAAAACAAAGGCAGAACTTCCGGGCTGTTAGCAGAAGTGATGTCAGAGGTCCTCTTGTAATTCTTCCCCCATTTTATGGACAAAAAGGGTGAAGAAGTCAACAACTGTGTCACCCTACCCCATGCTTCTGCTGCTCTTACCTTACCAGAACTCTGAGGATGCCCCTTAGGTGTGCGTGTCTGACACACTTCTTCAACAATTGCTGAACTGTGCATTTTACAGGAGCACTTCTTAAGGGAGGGCGATTTGATGGTGCACTGGTAGCACTGCTGCCTTGCTGTAAGGAGTCTTGGGTTAAAGTCCCAGTACTCCTTGCATGGATTTTGCATGTTCTCTCCATGTCTGTGTAGGCTTCCTCCCAGTGCTCTGGTTTCTTCACACTGTCCAAAGACATACAGGTTAGATGAACTGGTGACACTAAATTAGCCCAAGTGCTTGTTCACCCTACATTGGACTGATGACCTGCCCGGTGTTTGTTTCTGCCTTGCGCCCTATGCTGGCTGGGATAGGCTCCAACCCCCTACTTCCCCCTGGACCTGGTTTGGATTAAGTGGGTTAGAATATGACATGACATAACTTCCAATTAATTATTTTAACAATATACAAGTCCACAATCAAAATATGATGTTCCAATCAATATGACACGTCTTCTCTCTAGCACGCACACAGTTAGAAGAACTAACGCAATGTTCCAAGTGACTTCCTGCTAGCTTCACCTGACTAGATCTGCAATAATGAGGGCAGAGCTCTTTATCATGTATGGATCTTGCTTTACTTGCATCACCCTGTACTTAACTTGTATATGTAAATATAAAGACAGAGGCACACAACAAGTGCAAAATATTTGTCCTGGATGTGATAGTGGCAGAGTGGTTAGTACTGCCACACACTTACAACTACCTGAAATTGAATTCTGCCCAGGCGACCTTGTGTACAAATTTTACATATCCTTCCTATTTCTACCTGGTTACTCTGGTTTTCCTCTTATCTTCTGTGGATTATGTCCTGGCAGGGCTCTCTCTTCTGTTTACTCTTTATGTTACAATTGAATAATTTTCTTTTTAATATTTTGCCCATTTTTGGGTTCACAGATGGCTCAAAAGAACCCAGAATCTTTATATATAATTCACTAAGTAGCTGACCATGGCATACAAGACACCGACCATGGGATATGCACGACAGAGCCCCGCCCTCCAAGTCTAACCCTCCTCGGACTTCCAGCCTCGCAAACTGTTTCACATGCTGCATAGAGTGATTCCCATCCGCGACAAACATGCTTCTTCTTAGATGGTCCTGCAGGAACAGGGAAAACCTTTGTCTACAAAAACCTGATTCATACCATACTGTATGTTGCTCTCTCCAGAGTTCCATCTTTTCATTCACTCACAGTCGTATCCTCAAACCCATCCCATTTGGACAACTGTGTGTTTCAGGAAGTGTCCATCCATCAATAAATAATTATGTGGCGTATGCTACGTCGTGGATTGGCTAGTCCCAAATATTTGCCTGTCGATATACATGGTATTTCTAAATTCACCCTGTACAAGTGAGTGCAGGTGTGTTGAGTATGCCCAGTGATGGACACATTCAGCACTGTGTCTGATGATGGAAGGATAGGCTTTGTCTCCTCATAAACCTGGAAGGAACATGAAAGAAAGAAATGACTTGAAGTATAGTATTTCATACATTGGCGATGAAGACATTTGATTTTCTCTTCTGCAGACATGTTGGAAGTGTAGCTTCAAATCTCACTACCGCAGTGATAAAAATGATTCAGTAGAATTCTTTCAGTTAAATTGCAAATCACATACTCAAAAACACCACTGGAAATTAAGAGGAACTGTATTTTAGAAAGTAAGCAGGAAGTACTTCTTCAGAGTAATGGTCATGGGAATGTAGTCATGAGGCTGATGAGCACAGAATTTAAAGGCATTTAAAAAAAACATCCTGATGAAATGTTGAGACACCTTGGCTATCAGCTCTTCAAATGGTTTTCATGGCCCATTCTTTTGTTATATTTCTTTTTCAATAATCCTACTAACCCACTGTAATACCTCAAGAAAAAATTGCTTGGTTTGTCTGTATTTTGAAAAAATGTAAGAACTCATATCTTTCAATATAATTAGGATATTTCACCTTCAACTATCTTCTAAACTATTATATCCAGATCAAAGACAAGATCTGTCGGTGGGCATTCTAAAAGCAATAAGTATAAAACATTTTCCTCAGTGGGCACTGCCAACCAGCCTGACCACATATCTTAAACTTTACAAGGAGATGACTTGGCTTCCTCTTCTAGTCTCTCCTTTTTGCAGCTGTTTCATCCTGTTCAAGCTGGGCAGTACTAACTGGCATATGCTCACAGGATGGCAAAGACAAGATAATAAGTGCTTTGGTCTGACATTGTAATTTGTTCATCTTTAAAAGATTTTTGTTTTTTAGTCTGGTGTTTTGGATACTTTTTATTTTCTTGTACAATTTTGCCTGTACCTGCTTGACCTTAGGTTTGGATTCTGGACTACAATAACTTTTTTTTTTTTTTCAGGTTGGCACATGTCTTATCCTGTCGCCTCCTGCGTATTTGCATTCTGACCGTACTGCGCATGGCCTGCCAACCTTGCTAGTGTGTCACCCTGCTCAGCATTCTCATAGTGAACTTTCCTCATCAGTATAAGCTCAAAAGAAATGCACATAAGGACTTATCAGCACACTGCAAACTGAGGCTCAGCTGCTGTAAGATGGCAACAGTATCAGGGGCAAGGCAAGAACTGTTGTGTTTAAGTTCGGCTGATGGAGTGGTCCATCTTGATTTAGAGGAAAATGAGAAAGAACAGCCTGTAAACATGCTGGTGTTAGGTACATGGATGGGTAAACATTCTTTTATTAAAACAAAAACAGTAGATGAGTTCTCTAAATTAATTTAGATTTTTATTAGCAAGTCAAAAATCAGTGTATTGTGATACAGATTTTTTAGCCTTTTTCATTTTTTTCTGTTTTGTAATTTGCCTTTGCTCCCTTGTTTTCCCTCTGTCTATTTTTATCTTTTATATTTGTGATTTTTCCCCATTCAATGGTATCTGGGGCTCTCAGATGTTCAGTCAGGGATCACTCAATGCCTATTTAAAGCACTGCTGCCTTAAGACTATGTAACATTATACAACTTTTTTTAGAGGTTTTCAGTTGTAGCTTTCATTTACATAATCTTGGCAACTCAGTGACAGTTAATTTGGTCGCCTAATGTGACTTACCCAACAACTCACTCCAGCTAGTCTGTGACTTTCTCTGATAAAATCAAATAGTTTTGATATTGCCTTTAGATGTGGAAGTGGGCTCTGTGTGCATGAGTGCTGACAACTAATGAATGCTCATCTGGAACTACAATGATGAGGAATAAGGAACATGTGGGTTTTAAATCTTATAAACAGTAGAGAGGCTTGTCTTTCTGATATCTCATGTTTTATGTACTAAAATAGATTGGAAAATAGAAAAGAAGGTCAGAGACTAAGACTGAACTTTCCAAGGCTATTACCGCTTCATATAGCTCTGGCTCCATCAAGCAGCATACTATTGGCTGTGCTAATGTGACAATAGGAACAAGTTTAAGTCATTTAAATTGACATTATCATCAGCAACTGCATTAGCTCATATAGCAGCATTCTTTAACATTGTTTGTTTGTCACCCTTTTTTGTCTGGATTGTGTTTTTTGACAATTTTTGCCATTTGATTTTTTGGTTTTGACCTTGCATTTTGTTAATAGGATGTTGTACTTTGGTTTGTGGATTTTTGGCCTATTTGATTAATTTTGTGGTAGTTTCTTTATCGTTATACGCTTTTCAGTTCTCTTCTTCCTTTGATTTTGAATTTTCCAAATATTGTGTTTTGTATTTTGCATTGTTTGGAATTCCATGTAAATTAAAAAACTGCTTAAACTTTTGTGTTGGCCAAAATGTTTCTGATGGTTTTTGCCAACTTCATTTTGGGGTTAATCATAATGCATGCTATAACAAGAATTAGCTCTGTTATGTTCATAGTGCCAGCAAGGTTTTATTACTCGCATAAAGTCCATGTTAACACTTTGTTTGTAGCACTTAACAAAAAATAAATGCTTTAAGTAAATTTGCTTTAATAAATGCTGTAAGTAAAACTTTCTTTTCCCATTTTCAGTTATACGTTGCACAATACTTTGTACACTGCAACATTTTGTAATGCTTGTCTTTGTTATATTTGGCATACGTAACATTCCTGCACCATGCAGAATGGTAGCAGTCAATACAACTGTTAATGCTACACCAATTAAGACAAATATATATTGCATATTTATCCACCCTGTAAGACTGTTTAACATTACTTACCACTTATTGATTGAACAATATTAGAATGTGATGCTTGTACATTACTGTGAAAAGCACTGTTTATAACTGTATAGTCTTTTTGCAGTGTTTTCAGGGTATTGGAATGTGTACTTTCCATTTTTGTACTAGTCTGCACATATTCTGTTTATTTTGTTGTTATGATGTTTTTATCATTTTGCTAATTTATATTTTGGCCACCATTTTGTGTGATTCTCAGTACAGGTGGTCCATATTGTCATCACTAATGGGCTATTTAAGATGGTGGTACACTAATCCTGGTTCCCATGATTGGATTAGAACATAGAAAAAAAAACCTTTGTGATTTTTCATAATTATACAAGGCAAGGCTCACTAGATAATCAACTTTCAGCTTTTGACTTTGAGCTTTGGTTTTATGCTCTGATGATTGGTTCTGTGTTTTCTTTGTTTTGACACAGACTAATTTTCCTTTCTTATCTTTTTTCTTGCTCACACTGTGCTTCATTTCCTGGTTCTAAAAAAATAGCTATTTTAGTTCTTTGGGATGAGAATCGTCCTCTGTTCATAGCACTTTTCGTTTTTTCTCTATTTACTCTGGTTCATGATACCAATGGACTATTCTGACATTTATGATAGTATACAATGGAGTTAGGACACTGTTGCCTGCCTCAAATGTGTTTAATGAATGGAGTCTGGCTGGTTAACTACTGTATGTATCACTTCATACACACACGAGGATGGAACAGTACAGCCCTAATATTGAGATGCTGATCATTACGAGCGGCTACCAGTGAGGCAGCATCAGATATACAAAATAGTGGCACCGATGAAAACAAGTACACAAATTAGTGGCGCCCATTTAAAACAAGCACTCAAAAACTGAATTAAACAAATGTAAGACATGTTCCTGATAGGAACCAATCCTGGATAGGTTGTTAGTCCATCACTGAGGACACTCAAACACATGTGCATACTCACTCACACCAGATCAATAAACCTAAAATAATCACTAGGCAGTAACAGTGGCAGAATGTGCTGACTCAGTACAGACAATGAACAGGCCAGGATTCAAACCCAGTCTCCTACAGTTGACAGGTTTTATTTCTCCCTTTCAGTTCCTTGTTAAATATGTTTTCTAATAAAGGAAATGAAGCCACTTCACTTGAAAAAAAAACAACAAAACTCTGAAACACTAGAAGGAGTTACCTAACCATCATTACCCTTAAGCCACAAAATTCCACTCATTTTTTTCATAACAGACGAGCAGTGGTCAAAGGGAAGAATTAGACTTTCTCGGAAGCTTATGAATTTGTCCTTTTAATTATTTTTATTCTTTTAAATAAAAACATGACTGTTTATTTGGACAACATGAATTAGTCCCTGATTTATCTTCTGACATAACCCAGTGCATCCAAATATTATTTTTGCTTTTTGATTGTGATCACTAGGCCATATTACATAAGTGTCCTGTGAAGGCTGCATTTAATATACATGAAACTGGTAGACTGTTCCAGTGTGCATAGATGATTATTTTAAGAGCATTAATCTTGCTTTATCTTTGAACTAAAATGTCCCCTCAGTACAAGGATTACTATTAGAAACTAATATGCCTTAAGGAAATATGATTCATAAATATATATATATATATATATATACAGTATATATATTGATACTCAGACAAGCTCACAGAAGACTATGCGCCATCCTGTCATTGACACACAGTAAGAATACTCTAAAAAATATTTTAAAACAAAAATAACTGAACTATGTTTTTTTTAGGTAGTTACCACTACTATAGGAAAAAATAAATTGTCTCCTCATCTAATTTTCTACTATTGTGCTACCAAACTACTTTACATGAAAGTGTAAAAATCGAAGCCACCTACTGTATACATAATAAAAGTGCATTTGACTTTCTCAAAATTGCTTAGTGCACTGATAATACAGTGGCCCAGTATTACAACTCCAAGAAATACAGTTGGATTCTGGGAACTGTAACTTTCTTTATTAAGTGAATAGTTTCTCCCATATCATGTGCAACTTTTTGTGGGGACTGATTTTAAAGGGAAAGGGACTGATAAATGCACAGTGAGTCATGAGCATGTCTGTTTTCCTTCAGTGAGCTAGAGAGAGAGAAGTGTGATCATGACCAAAGACTGCCTTTCGCCTGGCCACTGCTACCATTTCTAGGAGAAATCTCCCAGATAACCAAACATGGCTAGTATTGAGAAAAGTGGTTTGAAATGTCTTATTTGTACTTTTAGATATTAGTGAGGATTGATATATTAAACATTGTTAAAAGACAATTTATTTTTAAATACAATTGTTTTACTTAGTTATCATATTTTATTAACCAACAATATTGCATTGCACAAGAGGTATGATTCTTAAGAGCTTCTACTTTTTTCCCATGCTTATACTCATTGCTGCAAAGTGCAGTAGCCCTGAATTTTTATTTCATTACTGATGTTCATAAACTGTTGCTATGACAAAAACATTCCTCATTTTTGTTGTAAACAGTCTCTTTCTGGGGCTGAAGTGCACATAATACCTTGGAATAATACAGAAAATGACAGAAAATTAATTGAATATAATCAATGTTTTAGATACTAAAAAAATATGATTAGGATACAAATGTTAAATTAGTGCTGAAATACCATTGTTGAAACAATTTTCTTAATAAACTATTTGATTGAAACTTCCTGGGAACAAAAATGCTAAACATATACTGTGTAACAAAAGGCTCTATACCAGCGCTTGACCTGGCACAGACAGACACAGGAGGCACACCAATAAAAACACAAATTTTTATTTTTCTTTGCCTGTGGGCAACGCCTTCCCCATTCCCACAGGCACAACACAGTCCCAAAGCACAATAGCATAATCGCCACAATACTGTTTCTCTTTTTCTCCTCCACTCGTTTCTGGCAAGCTTAGTCCCTTTCCTTCTAATTCTAGCTTGCGGAGTAGTGTATGAGGGACCCTTTTGTAGGTCACCTGGAAGTGCTCCAGGTGTGCTTTGACCCACATCTGGCAGAATTTCCGGGTGTGATGGAAGAACCACCCACACAGGCTCAGGGACAGTTGCAGCACATTCTGGCAGCACCCCTGGATCCTAACAGGGCTGTAATGAACCCCAGTTCCCATGAAGCCCTGTGGGAGTCCGAGGTATCTCTGACATCCAGGAAGTCTGCCATCTAGCATTCCGGGAGAGGTGATGCTGTGTTCACACTTGCTCCCCTGGTCCTTCCAAGGCAGAGGTATCCCAGCCAGGCAGGGTCCCCGGCCACCCATGATAACTGTTACACATTTTTACTAAATATTCAGTATATTTTATTGCCATTTAAATAGCATAAAATACAAATAAATGAATTAAGAACTCACTGTATCAAGATTAATGTTTACCTATTCATCAGCTTCAACCCAATTCAGTGCAAACTGAAGCTCAGAAAATACAGATCCTCCTTCAGCAACAGCTGAGGTAAAATAGGAATCTCATCAGTGACAGGAAACAAATGGATTCCTACCAGTAAAAAACTTTTGACAAGTGTTCACAAACCTGCTTTCTCTGTTCAGTTTTCTAAATGTAATTGTCTTAGAAATGATTTTATTTCTTATTAGATTTACTTGCTCAGATCCCAACTAAGGTCTGATTTCAAATATCACTTTTGGGCTGTTGATGCTTGAGTATTATGTTAGCTTAATGTAATTCCATTCAATTCAGTATACTCTTATTAAGCATGTAGATAGAGCCAAACACACTATGTGGGAGTTATAAATATAATAAGAATAAAAAAGAGCCATAAACAAAAATGCAATGCTGAAATATAAACAGGGAAGCCTTGTGTGATATATATACTATAATATAAAATGTAATTTCTGTTTATCTGTTAGCGCATCATGGGAAAACCACCTGTTATTTCCTGTATAGTCTAACTTAGAATATAGGCTAATAACATTTTATATTTTCTACATCTAGAAAAAATAATAACTAAGGCAGCCTCATTATAAGTTGCCATTACACTGCACAACAAAGTTTTTGCTTCTTAAACACTGTTGGGTGTTTCTTATAGGTTTTTGGGTGCTGATCACGAATATCACATCAAAATTTACCCATCACGTACCGTTTCAGTTTTGTCATGATTTTTTCTTTTATTTGTATCCAAACATTTTCGCTCCCGTAAGTGACTTATCAACAACGGTTTGTGCAGCCTAGGCATGTTAAGGCATGGAATCAGGCCAGGTTGGAAGCTGTTCTGTGGAAGTTGACATCCTGGGCATGCCTGAGCAGGTCTGAACGAGCTTGACGCTGTCTCAGCATGCTATAAAGGTGGCTTGGATACACCGCTCCTGCTCATTTGGTTTATATAGTCAGTGTGTATGTATAGTATAAGTATAGTACAGTATCTGTAGCAATATATCAGTAAGTAAGCTTGATGCTATAGACGTTTTGTTGTCAGGCGATATGTCTTGTCAATGTCATAACAGCCGCGATACATTCTGCTATATCTATGGCAAATATACACTTGTGCCTCAGAAACATTGGATGACTGCTCTTGTGAAGAAAGCTTACCATCTGTATTTCGGCTGCAAAATTGGTGATCAAGACAAGGAAAGGGTGCTGGCAGTTTGAGAGCCTGGCTCAGAGGCACTCGAAAGACGATGCTGTTTGCTGTTCCGATGATATGGCGAGAACAGAAAGACCATGTGACGGACTGTTACTTCTGTTTGACTAATGTGTCTGGTTTCTCTGCCAAAAACAAGAAGTCAATTGAACATCTTAATCTGCCTTCAGCAATGAGACCTGTGCCACATGACGACAGTCTTCCAATTCTGAAACCACCAGAGAATTGGACCTTAGATGAACCAGATGAAGAAACTGCAATACGGGGTACTGACAATGACATTGACCCGGATTTTGAACCGTGCTCATCAGGCGATAACACAGTCTGAATTGAACGATTTGGTCAGAGATTTGGGTTTGTCAAAAGCAAAAGCCAAGCTGCTGGTTTCGAGACTGCAGGAATGGTGTTTGCTGTCTCCAGGTACAAAAATTTCTGTGTTTCAAGGCCAACATCATGATATAACAAACTTTTTTGCACAAGTCTATTGTGACATTGAAGGATTGTTCTCAGCCTTGGGTTGTGATCACAACCTGGAAGAGTGGCATCTTTTCATTGATTCGTCAATGTTAAGCCTAAATGCTGTTCTGCTACACAATGGCAATGTTTATCCTTCAGTACCAGTTGGCTATGCAGCACACATGAAAGAAGCGTAAGAGAATATGGAACTGTCGCTGAAGCATGTCCAGTGTAGCAGGTACAACTGGAATATCTGTGGAGATCTTAAAGTCGTTGCTCTGTTACTAGGACTGCAGCTCAGCTATACAAATTACTGTTTTTTCATCTGTGAATGGGACAGCCATGCCAAAGAGTCACACTATTTTCGACAGAACTGGCCACTTCGTAAAATGTTAGTTCCAGGACAGAAAAATATGGCACATAAATTGCTTGTTGACCCGGCAAAGATATTTTTGCCTCCTCTTCACATAAAACTGGGACTCATGAAGAATTTTGTGGAAGCACTGAAAAAGGAAGGCAAAGGTTTTTGTTGTTTAAGACAGATGTTCCCAAGAATAACTGATGCCAAGATCAAAGAGGGCATTTTTGTTGGCCCCCAGAAGATCTGTTAGTTGGGCCAGAAAAAAATTGCCTGGAAAGCCTTCAACGACGTTGTTGACAATTTTCTGGGCAATTACAGAGACCCAAACTACATTCAGCTGGTAGACAAACTTCTCAAAGCACACAAGATAATGAAATGCAACATGCCACTCAAGATTAATTTCCTCCACTCACACTTGGACTACTTCCCTGCAAATCTTGGTGCTGTCAGTGATGAACACAGTGAAAGGTTTCACCAAGACATTGCTACGATGGAGAAATGATACCATGGCAACTGGAATCCGTCAATGCTTGCTAACTACTGTTGGACACTGCAATGTGATGCACCAGACATTGAGTACAAAAGAAAGTCAGGAGCAAAACACTTTTAATTCTGTTGAATTTAATAGCTTATGCGAAACATAAATGTGACTAAATATTCTCTGAGTTCCTATGTGATGCAGTAAAACCAATACTATATTTGTGCACACCCACAACCTGTCACAATCAGCAAAAACTTTTCAGGATGCAAGACTTTTCAAAAAAATTGTTGTGCAGTGTTATTAGCTGAAATCCTACTAAACTAAAGAAAGTACATATTTGCCAGATGGCAACAACAGGTCAATAATGTGGCAGAAGGAATGGCACTTTCTTTGTTTACAATCAATCTATCATATGAAAATCAACGCACTTATTGTGCAAAAGATTTTCTAGCAACTGAAAGAAATGATAAAACCAAATGGAAGAATCAGACTGAGTGCCACAAATAATCCAAATAGGAAATACCCATTAATAAAAAAGTCCTAAACAAGCATATAAAACTTTGCCTCTGTACAGAATAATAACACAAATATCCAACAAAAGCCTGCTCTCCTTCCCACCTCTGTCATCTGCCCTTACTGTCTTACTTAGAATTATAAAAAAAAAAAATTGAACATAACTGAATTCTTGGTAGGGAGAACCCTGAACCACAACATGGATGCCAAAAAACACAAAATCATTTATTTTGTTATTAGTGAATTTCTTTTGGTAACGTATGATAGGTCTTCTGAGATCCATTATCACATAGTGAGTGTGAACCAGAGTCTCTTTCATGTGCCACAGTTAAGAGATGGGCTTCAGAATTCCATTGTAGCAGGACATCACTCATAGCTAGAGAATGTACAGTATACGAGATAGAAGACATTATAGGAAATTACTTATGGGTCAACCAAACCAATTCTTCATTAAATAATATACATAAATAAAGGTCTGTGAACATTTTTATGACTGGTCACGTCACAGAATTACTTAAGAAGATAAAATGTTTCTAATTATAGTCTTTCTTTACCTTACCTTTTGGGCAGATGAGGATATGTAGTGAACAGGCTCTGAATAGATGTATGGATGCAAAGTAGTTAAGGAGAAGGCCCTAGAACAGAGAAGTTGGGCTTCTTTACTGAGCTGCTTGCTTGTGTCTTTTAGTTTTACGTGGTGTCAATAATCTTTTTTTTTTATTTTTGTGTGGAAGTCAGAGGAAGAAAATTATTTTTTTGTG
This sequence comes from Polypterus senegalus, assembly GCF_016835505.1. Classification (NCBI taxonomy): domain Eukaryota; kingdom Metazoa; phylum Chordata; class Cladistia; order Polypteriformes; family Polypteridae; genus Polypterus; species Polypterus senegalus. The sequence goes on from NC_053161.1 coordinate 42,029,300, forward strand.
TGTGAAAATATTTTTCATTTTGCTTTTTGTTTTGGACATTATATCCTCCTGACTACCAGTAGTTCAAATTTGTCCTCTCTGGAGGACATATGTAAACCTGAATATCTCCAACCCACTGCATACTACTGAATTAACTCCTTTTGCCATCTACTGAGGACATTTAGGGCTTTTCAATGATGCCAAATGTGAAGGGGTGGGGCTTTGGTACCTTTCTCTTTTTCATTAAGGAAAATGGCGTCCATCACTGCAGGCACATTTTATGGGAAGAGGAAAAGTAAGTGCATTGTACTTTTTATTGAGCAAATTCTGGCTTGAAATGTTGGTGGCATATTTAATGTAAGTCTTTTAACAACACATTTAAACATTGTCTGAATAATTTTAACTGTATTTTAGTGTAGTATTTAAGTGTTAAAAAAATGTTCTCTGTAGTGGACATTTGTAGTTATTTCCTCCACTTTGTTCTGTTTTTTTAAATGACAAGAAAGGGATTCATTCTCAGAAGCAGAGAGAATTTTACTGCGAATTGTTGATGGAGACTCAGATATTGAGTTGTCTGATGAAGAAGATCAAGATGCAGTGTTTGAGGCAGAAGCAGAGGAAAATGATTCAGAGAGTTCTGAGGATGAAATTCAGGCAGGGCAAGCAGATGCAGAGGAGTCAGACAAAGCAGAACAGTCCACATCTGAGTCCAGTCGGCGTCCACTGTGGAGCAAGAATGTGTGTACAAATCAGCGTGAAGTCCTTGTGTCTGGAGCAACACTAAATACCACTCCTGAAGAACTTAAGACATTCTTTGGAAATTCTATTTACATGGGCTGTCTAGGATATCCAAACATTCAAATGTATTGGGCCTCAAATACCAGAGTTCAAATTGTGGCAGAATCCATGACCAGAAATCAGTTTTACAAGCTGAGAAATTCCATTAAGATCGTCAACGACCTTGATGTTCCAGACGATGAAAAAAGAAGTGATCTCTTGTGGAGAATCAGGCCCCTCTTGACCAAAGTAAGGCAAGGATGTCTAAATCTGCCTAGAACAGGAAAATTGTGCATTGATGAGCAAATGGTTCCATTTACTGGTCGCTGCCCAGTGCGCCAGTATGTACCGGGCAAACCATACCCAACTGGACTGAAGGTGTTTGTCTTGGCTGCACCAAATGGTCTGGTCTTGGATTTTGTAGTCTACCAAGGCAAGACTACTTTCAGAGATACAGGAGGAAAAGGCATTGGAGAACAAGCTGTTCTTCATTTGGCAGAGTCTGTTCCCCAAGGAACCCACCTGTTCTTTGACAGGTTCTTTACAACGGTCAACCTCCTCGACACCCTGATGACAAAAGGGCTGACAGGAACTGGAACCCTCATGAATAACAGGGTTCCAAAGGACTGCAAGATCATAGGGGATAAGCCCTTCAAAAAGAAAGGAAGAGGGACATCAGAGATGGTAGTTAGACGAAACCCTCCTGAACTTGCTGTCATAAAGTGGTTGGACAACAAGCCAGTTGTCATGGCATCCTCTGCCTATGGCATTGAACCTCAGGACACACGCAGAAGATGGTCCAAGAAAGACAAAGGTTTGTCCAGGTGTCAAGGCCACTGGCAATTGCTGAGTACAACACCAACATGGGTGGTGTGGACTTGGTTGACCGAATGTTGAGTTTCTACAGGATGGCCTCTCGCGACTCGAAATGGACAGTGCGTGCAGTATTCCACTTTTTTGACTTGGCAATCACCAACTCGTGGCTTCAGTATAAGAGTGACTGCCAGTTTCTGGGGAAGAAACCACTGAAGTTCCTTGACTTCAAACTGCTCCTTGGTGAGGAGTTGATTACCCGGGCTCAAGCAGGAATCGCAAGTGACAGCGAAGATGACTACACTCCCCCACGTCAAAAGTGGAAACGGCAGCCAAATGCAGCTCTGAGACACTATGGCGCCATCCATCTTCCAGAGATGGTGGACGAAACACATGCATCAAGGTGTCGCAGATCTGGCTGCAAGAGCAAAACATATGTGATGTGCACGAGTGCAAAGTATTCCTTTGTGTTTCCAAGAAGGGAATTGCTTTTTGAAGTATCATACCAAATAAGCACAACAAAGCAAAATAAAACAGACAAACAAAAGTTATGATTGACAGTTATGGATGTTAAACTCATTCTTATGTTGACTTTTTTGTATTTTCTTTGGCACTAACTGATTGCCATCAAGATTCAGTTTCACATGTATGGCGTTCCGATGTCCACTGTTGTGGACACATGATATCTGGAAAATAAAAACTTTTTTTTGAAAAAAAATGTTTTCAGTATTCTAATTACCCTACAAAGATTAGAGAATTTAAAAAAAAATGTGATTGGACAATATTTTTTTTCCTGGTAGTCAGGAGGATATAGGGACAATGTGTTTTATTTTATTATTTTTCATGACATGACACTGATTTGGATTTAATTTTTGTTTAATTCATCTGTAAATAAAGGTGTGTTTTTTTCACTTTTAGATTGTTGGCCTGTGTTTCATTTCTCTCTGCCACTGATAGTGGGTTAATAAGCTACTAGATCCCCAAGGTGACTCTTGCTGGGGATGAGGGTACAGGCATCATGACTGGGTGCTCCGAATGCTGACTTCTGAAATGAACCATCACCACATCCAAGGAGAATCATAAGCAAATGAATTAGCACTAGGAACATTTTAGAAGTGTTTTCACTAGCTGAGACTGGTGGACAAACCACTAGGACCCAGGGTACAAATAACAATGGAAACAATGGTGATTCTCCAACATCAAAGAAATTAGGGGTCCAAACAAGTGCCACTCATATACACAATTTATATTATGTTGAAGGTGTAGTCCATATAGCAACACGCAAGTGAAACAATTTATATATGCATGTTATTTGTTTATTCTATTTTTTGTAGCCTTTACTGTATTTTTACATACTGATATTTCTTAGGATTAATTCAAAAGTGCTGTATATCTCACAATTTGTATTATTAAATTACAATCTATTTTTCTGAGACACAGCCAAATAAGAAAAGTGAACAGTTGATCTGTTACCATTAATATATGACAATGACCATTAGCACTGCACTCCAGGCTATATTGCATATGCAGTGTCTTTGCAATTCAGAGAGAAAACGGTTTCTTTAAGTAGCACTCAAAATTCATAAGCAGCACAGAACTCGGTTTGTTCATTGCATCATTCCAACTTTTAAATATGAAGATGATCTGTTTGTTAAGATGAATGAATAAAGAATAGTGCGACGATCCGATAAACTATTTGATGTCTCTGAATGACTTGGAATGGATTAGGCATATACTCGACCTTGCTTAACAGTCTTTGCTTAACAGTACTGATGCCGATTGTTAGCTGCATGTATAAACTTAGCTTCTAGTTACTCTGTGCCGTAATTGTAATAGAGGATACAGAAGAGGGATGGATTAATTAACAGCCTAGGTTAATTTAGGTAATGTTTTTTATCTGTAGGTTAAGTTTTCCTATTAATTTCCGAATTTATCGACTTCAAGATGACCTGTTTGATTATGAGGTTGAAAGAAAAGCATGAATTTTGTGCAGTTTACCACACAGAGACGATTATATCTGCAACTTATTCAATTGTGCCACGTAATCCCGTTCCGTCACATGTGATCATTGACTGATCAATAAAGGCGTTTTCATAGAAAATTTTCATGAATTTGTGTTTTTCTGACACTGTGCTGTTTGTTGCATTATGACGTTAAGAGCTGAAAACAACTTTTGAAGAGCTTTTTATATCAATTTCTGTGAATAAAATAACGCCATAGTGAACAGTACAGAATAAATACGTCGTCTTTAGTCAGGCGAAATGCTATAGCTGTGTGATATACTTGATAAGAAACGGCCAGTTCGCGGTTAAGTTTCATAGATTCAAGTGCATACTTTCTCATCCTAATATTTCCCACAGTCTGTCAAAACAACTGCAACGCCCAATAAAAAAAGACATGCCATTCCATAGCGAGAGCTAACCTAATCCAAGCATGAGGTCGCTTGCTCCCGATGAATTACGCAAAGAACAACACACAGGCAACATAACCTCGCGCGCGCACGCACAATAGGGTGGTGCAAATGACTTTTGTGTGCTATTGGCATTCTCGATGACCAATAACAGACAAACGCTGAACGCTTCAAGAACAGACGTCGGAACCTAGCCAATCATGTCGCAGTAGATGCAGTGTATCCGCCCACAGTGGGTTGGCGCGAGGAAGGGGTGGGCGAGTCGCTGTGCTTGCGGCTTTGGGGCGATCCGGCTAGCTAGTTTTTTTTTGAGTTGGTTTAGCGTACGAGTTGAGTGAGTGAATTTTTAGACAAGGAAGCTGGCTGGGAAACGGGGTCCAAATAGTTCTCTCTTTTAGTAATCTCATCTCATTGCCTCTGTGGAGGAAAGCCTGCCTTTACGAAAATGGGACCGTAAACATGTGGAAATAAAACGCCGAGGTGGTATTTATAATCAGTACCGTTCAGGATTATTATTGTTTGGTCTTGTACTGTTTGGAGGACTGTTGTTTTCCTGTGGGATATCTGGGTGCTCGACAGCTTGAACAGCAAATATGAATCAGGAGGAAATCCTGACGAGGTTCGTTCAGAATGTCCGAGCTATGAGAACCGGGGACCAGAAAGGAGAGGATAACTTCGGCAGCGACTTTTTGGTGAGAACTATACCTGCGCCGGGGGTGGAGGGTCTCATTTTTTAACGAACGGAGTAGTGATCGGTGAAAAGCTTTTGAAAAAGTGACAGGAATTGTATCTATTTCACTGTTAGATGACAACAATACGAGTTAAAAATAATATGGTCGGGAGAAAAGGGCGACACCGGGGGTCGCGCATTCATTTTATAGGGATGTAATGCGGCCTAAAGTGGGGCTCCCTAAACTTACTCCACCCCGGAATCGCCACCCCCTTCCCTGTTTTAGCCGACGGGCCTTCCTATTATTAAATCTGTTACTGATTGTGAAAATGCCATTTAAAGGGAGAAGCATTGGCGATGGTGGTACTGTGAAACTCATCTGCCAAGTTGGGTAAAATGTACTGAGATCTTTTATATTCTCTTGTTATACCAGTGGTTCGCGAACGACAATAATACTCGTTTCTCTGTGCCGATTCACGTGTGCAGGGTGGATGAATTATGTTTTTCCTCTGTGCACTTTTCTGCGCTTCTTCGTGGCGAATGCACGTTTAGAATATGTACCCCGTGGTTTTGTATGTGTTTCAGTTGTCGTGCAAGTTGCTTTATTGTGTTTTATACAACCCATCACTTGGTTTACTAGATCCAGACAAGCGATCATTTGGGTACTGTAGCATAGCTAATAACGCGCCTGCCTTAGAGCTGTGCCAGTGGCAATAACATAAAGTGAATACCCTCACTTGAAAGGAGCTCGTCTAGCAAGCCGTAAGCGATGAAAATGTCATCCTGCATTGAGCACAAAAAATGCTGGGAGTTTGCGGATGTTGCGCAATCGACAGGGGCGTTGGAAGCGGCGTGCACCGGGATGAGGAGGAAGTGGGCTTTAGGAAACGCGTCTCCCAGACTTCCCCTGTACCGCAGCGGATTGGGGGGCTAGAGCCCGGGCCTGGCGAGTCTCTACTGCCGCGTGACTCACGAAACGCTTCGTGCGCGCCCCTTCCGCGCGTGCCCGCGTTTTGGTATGCTCAGTGAGGTGTTGGCGCATTTGTGCAGTGTACCGATAGGTAGCAACAAATCAAGGAGAATATTAACTTTCCTTAGCGGACATTGTGCACAATAGACAAGAGCAGAGTTCCGATGTATAAAATGGGATGTCCATGGTGGTGCTTAGACCTTTAAAGCCTGCCACGTAGATCCGTCCAGTAACAGAACTGCTGTAAGAACGCGATTTGAGTTGTGTTGCTTTTTACTTCATCTGTATAGCAGGGGACCCTATAACAAATAAATCAAAAGAACTTACTCCATTCGTATAATCAAATCATTAATGCATACCTGAATACTTTCAGACTAAACGTCTGCAGTTTTTAGGTTTCACAATTACACAAAGGAAATCTATATTTTGCAACAGTTTAATGCTAGTGATCATTAAAAAAAATGAATATCGAATAATTCTAAATGCCTTCAAGATGTTCTTGCCTCATTCAAGTCATTTCACTGGACATATATTTTTATTTTGTCTTGTCCTCCTCCTGTCTCGTTGGATTGTAGTACAGTACTTGCTTTTTACATATGCTCTCCTTTGGCAAGTGTCAACCAATTACAAAAAGTCATTAAAGCTCTGGATCAGTCTAAACCTAAAGATCACATCACATCTTAACTTCTTCAAGTATTTGCGCTTCCTGTCATATTCAAAATCATGTGGAAAAACTGTGTATAATTATAAAGTCCAGCACTCCACTGTTCATTCTCTATCGCTACTACTTTTTGCTCAGTACTGAGCTGAAGAACCTTTGGCCATCATTGGAGTCTTCTTGGGTTTAATGTAACGTGTTTTGCACACTTGGATTTGGAGATTTGTGTCATCTTCTACAAGATCCTTTCAAACTCTGTAAGATTGGATGGAGACCATTAGTGAACAAATCTTTTCAGGCGGAGAGATGTCCGAATGGGTTTATGTCTGAGCTCTTGCAGGGCTACCCAAGGACAGTTAAAAATTGTTGGAAGGTGATCCTTCTGTCTAGTCTGAGGTCCAGAGTGCTCTGGAGCAGATTTTTATTAAACATTTCTCTGTACTTTCCTCTGTTCATCTTTCCCTCAACCCTGTCTAGTTTCTTAGTTCCTGCCGCTGAAAAACAGCCCCACAACCATGATGCTGCAATCACTGTGCTTCACCTTTGGAATGATATTTCACATGTGATGAGAGGTGCCTGTTTTCCTCCAGACATACTGATAACCTTGGTTTCATCAGACTGGAAAATCTTGTTTTTCACAATCTGAGAGTTCTTCAGGTGCTATTTTGCAAACTCCCAAGTGTTCTTCCATATGTCTGTTACTGAGGAGAGGCTACTGTCTGGACATTCTGACATTAAGCCCAGATTAGTGGGATTGTTGCATTTATTATTGTGCTTCTGGATGTTTCTCCTGTCTCCACACAGGCTGTCTGGGGGTCACCTAGAGTGTCCATCAGATTCTTGGTCACCTCTTTCGCCATTACTCTTCTTATATGATTGTTCACTAGGAAAAGTCATGATTTTTCCAGAGTTCTTCCATTTAAGAATCATGAATACCACTGTGCTCTTGGGAACATTCAGTTCTACTGGAATTATTTTTATGGCCTTCCCTTGATTTGTACCTCGTCAAATTCCTGTCTTTAAGTTCTACAGGTAATGTCTTCAACCTTGTGGATTGGTTTCTGCTCTAATGCACAGTTGGAGCTGTGGGACCTTGCACAAACAGGTGTGTGCCTTTCTAATCATATCCAATCACTTGAGTTGGACAACTGGTGGACTTGGACAAAGTGCAGGAACATATTAGTGACGATTAGTAGAATCTGGTGCACCTGAGCCAGATTTGAAATGTCATTTGTGTCAGTGTGATATTTAATTTTTTTTTTATTTTTAGTGAATTTTCAAAAATTTCTTAAATCTTGTTTTTTGCTTTGTCATTCTATGGCATGGAGTGTTGTTTTATATGGAGAAAAATGAATAAAAAATATTTTAGCATAAGGCTGCAGCATAGCAAAATGTGAAACAAATTAAGGTGTCTGAATGCTTTTTGAATCCACTGGATGCGGTAAAGGCTGCAGCAGGTATATTTGCTATTTTTCTGGGATTTCATATTTTAAACATGTAACCCCCAGAGTCTCTTCCTTCACTTTCAGTGAATGTCTATTTTTTAGTTGAGTGTATATATATATATATATATATATATAATATAAAGAGTGGGAGTCAAGCTAAAGTTAGAAAATAGGATTTCTTAGGAAATGGAATGAACCTTAACAAAACTGATAATGTCATTTCTCAATATAGTCTTCACCCTTCTCTACACTTGCGCCACCTGCCTGGAATTCCTGGATTCCAGAAGAATAAAAGTTTTTGTCTTGCCCTCGCAACCACTCGTGCACCACTTTCTTAATGTCGTCATCTGTCCTGAATCAACGACCACCCAGATGTTTATTTAGTGGTACAAAAAGGTGGAAATCATATGGTGCTTAATCTGGCGAATAATGAGAATATGGCAGTGCTTTAACCTTCAGTTTCTCTAGACAAGCCTTGGTGTTCTTAGCAGTGTGTGGACAAGCATAACCTAATAACTGATGTTTCTGTTGTTGTCTTTATCTCTTTCAATGAGTAACATTGAAAGATTACATCTTGCCTGAAGAAGGGGCTTGAGTTGCCTCGAAAGCTTGCATATTGTAATCTTTTTAGTTAGCCAATACAAGGTGTCATTTTGCTTGGCTCTAATCTAAATGAGTAACCTTTAAATTTCCTGATTATCCTCATCTCAGATTGTTTTGATCTTTCCTGTATATTCTGGCAGTGTTGATCATTTCATACAACTATGTGCCGTTCTGCGTCTCCCACAACTTAATTTTTTTCATTCCATGGCTGAGAGTACATTTTGGAAAACAAAATGGAGACCTCTCTCCAGTCTTCTTTGATGCAATCTTTTCTTAATGCCACCAGCATTTACTGTCAGCTCTGTCTGTATCCATGTTAAAATGTTCCTTTTCTCCAAAAAGAACTACACCACTGATGTCTACGTAAACAGTATATCAGCCTCTAAGTATCCCATACACATATATTTAATAAAGGTCCTTTTTTTTTTTCCTTTTTTTTTTTTCCTCACAGAATTTACTACATGCTGCCTAGGCAAAAGCAGTGAAGTAATATTCTAGTCATTAACTATGTGTGAAAAATTCTCATGACAGTAACTTTTGTCTTTATTTGTGGACTTATTTTTAAATGGTTTTATTACCTGGTTTAATGTTCCCGATTTAATTCTTTGAAACTATTAGTTGTGTAATGACCCTCATGACTCTGTTATTACGTGTGCAGGTTCAGAAAATGGGTGATGATTTTATCCACTGGTGGAGTTGTTCCTTGCCCCAAATTCTTCTGTGCCTCTTTCAGTGTCAGCTGCAGCAATCATCATGGAAATCAACTGGGCTATTTTCTCCTTCCCCCCTTTCGTTTTTAGGCTATCTGCTATTTCTGTAACATTTTTGCTAATGACATTTCTCATTTCTACCATCAAAATAATCACATTTAAAAGGTGTCATAGTATTTGGTCATATACCTTTTATCATGGGCATTTTACACATCAGTCAAGGAGATGAAATTTTATATAGAACTTTTTTCTAAGCATGTCATTAATAGGCTTTTGCATAGCATTCTGCAGTCACTCACCTTGTCATCACAATCGCCTTCCTGAAAGTGTGTACACAATGCTGTGAAAATGTAAAGCGGGTTAACTACTTATGTAGTGCTTCAGTTTATAGCAGACAGCTCTGGGGAATCACATCTCTTTATTCTTTGAGTCATTTCTCTCTTAGTTTCTGTATAATTCACAAACAACTTCATTTGAAATTCATGTATATTAATCTCTTGTGTGTTTTAGCTTTTTGTCACAATTTGCCTATAAAGTATTGACAAATGTGCACATTCATTCCAGCAACAACAACATTTATTTATGTAGTACATTTTCATTCAAATAATTTAGCTCAAAGTGCTTTACATGATGAAGAAAGAGAAAAGAGACAAAGTAAGAATTAAAATCAGAGAACACTAATTAACATAGAATAAAAGTTTGGTCCAATGGCCAGGGAGGACAGAAAAAACAAAACAACTCCAGAGGGCTGGAGAAAAAATAAAATCTGCAGAGGTTCCAGGCCATGAGACCACCCAGCCCCCTCTAGGCATTCTACCTAACACAAATGATCAGTCCTCATTGTATTCAGGATTCTCATGGAAGGACTTAATGATGACGGTCATGTGGACTTCTGGCCTTTAATCCATTAATGTAGGAGCAAATAATAGTAGAAGAGTCTTTCTGATGTGCTTTATAAGTAATTTAAAGCCACAAGAAACTTTCATCATCACCCTTACTGTCATGTTTTTTGACTTTATATTCAATATTCACAGAATATTAATCATTACAATCAATTTAAGAAACATTTTGATACTGAAAAATGTTTCATTTTTTAAAATTCTCACTGTAGGCACATTTGCTTTGTGTAGTATCTTGTAGTTATACTTTCAGTTGTACACAAGGTAAAGATATTAGAGCTGATTATGCTTTGCAGTGTATAAGCAAATACATTTTTCACTTGGTTATTACTTTTGCATCTTTTAAGTACAGTAGTATCTGTGATAATTTGAACACAACACAAAACAAACTGAATCTATTAATGTACAAGTTTGGTATTTTTCAAAAAAATGCTTAGCTTTAAAACACAGTTTTGCGCGGCAAATATATATAGATTAAATCCAGTTATAGTGAATCCCGAAATAACAACATCTTCAGAATAAGGAATACATTTTGTTAGCTGGAGCAAGTGTTCATACATAATCATGTTAAACAAATTTCATTTTAACGAAATGTAAATTTCAGTGTAATGAACATTTTTTTAACCAAAAATAGCCACCGAAGATGATAATGCAATCTAAAAAAAATACTAAATGCCACGCCTACACTTTCCGCATTGAGTCTCGGGAACCCTACAACAAGCTATCTCAAAGAAAGAGACAGTCTGTTGTGAAATTTCTATGAAGGACAGTCTCAGTGAGAGTGTAAGGTGCATTATCATACACATAGCTGAATTCTGAGTCAGTGTTCCCCTGAACGTCTGAATGGGTAGTTGTGTCATTTGCAGATATTGTACTGTTCCAGTTTCGTAGCGGTTCTTAAAGTTTTCATTGGGATGGGGGAAAAAAGTAAGGAATGGCATAAATTTATGCTGAAGGAAAAATTAACATTAGGAAAAATGATTCCAGAATAAACAAAAATGACGTGGCGAAAGCATTTGAAATTGCGCCTTCATCTTCATCCTGTATTTTCATACCAGAAAAATTACATCTAAAGTCTTGTTTTCATACCTGTATTTCTAACATCCATCCATCCATTATCCATCTTAACTGTAGGGTTACGGGGGTCTGCTGGAGACAATCCCAGCCAACACAGGGCGCAAGGCAGGAAACAAACCCCGGGCAGGGCACCAGCCCACCGCAGGGTGCACACACTCTCTCACACACACTCTCTCACACACACACACACACACACACACAGACAGAACACACTAGGGTCAATTTAGAATTGCTGGTTCTTCAGCCAATTGGACTGTGGGAGGAAACCGGAGCACCTGGAGGAAACCCATGCAGAAACTGGGAGAACATGCAAACTCCACGCAGTGAGGATCTGGGACGTGAACCCGGGTCTCCTAACTGCAAGGCAGCAGTGCTACCCACGGTGCCGCCCATATTTATAACATCTCATTTTCAAATAAAATATTTTTTGCAGTTTAAGAAGCACTGTTTTTTTATACAGGTATTGTCAAGCTTGGATCACGGAGTTGCACGAGAGACAGGAAGGTGATCCAGGTTTTCGAAAAAATACTGGTACTTTATTGCTGTACTAGCAAAATACCTGCGCTTCGCAGCGGAGAAGTAGTGTGTTAAAGAAGTTATGAAAAAGAAAAGGAAACATTTTAAAATTAACGTAACATGATTGTCAATGTAATTGTTTTGTCACTGTTATGAGTGTTGCTGTCGTCAAGGATTTGATTATCATTATTTCTTTCAATGAGGTTCGTATTTGGAGGCTGTCTTGTGTTCAAGTTATATTCCGTGTTTGTCAACCGTTGTAAAGATAACAGGTTTCATTCATCGAAGTGTTCACTACCCAAATCGGTACTTGTGAATCTAAGATGTTTACCAGGCATTCCCGGTATTAAGTTGTGGATTTGCCTGCAAATATTTAGTGGCAGCTTGTCTATGAACTTAATTTAAACTTAAGCTTTACACTTTGCTTTCCTATTGATATGCCCTCAAAGGCTTGTTCAGATTCAGAGTGTTGTTCCTTTCTTACTGCATCAATAAACAGCTCGTCTTCCTCTTTATCGGAAACATCACACACTGCATGCACGGGTTTACGTTTCGAAGTCCTGCAAACTTTAGTGAAGTGGTTCAATTTACCACATTTTTACACTGTCTTCCTTTAGCTGGACATTGACCTTTTCCACCGTGTGCTTTGTTTCCGCAGCAGCAGCACTTATGAATATGCTTGTATGCGTCACTCGCTTCATATTCTTTTGTTGCCTTCTCAATTGTGTAATGCGTTTTTCGTTCAGCGCTCTTTGGAGCTTTTGCTTGTTGTCTGCGTACTGCGTTCACAGTCAGTTCACGTGAGCTGCTCGGAGTACATGCATCGAAGGTTCTCAGTTGTGCTTGTGCTATCTCGTGCGATCTTGCGATGTCCACGGCTTTATTTAATGTTAGCTCTTCGTCTTCTCATTAAACTTGTATCTCGCGAATATCATATTCATCTTAGGCATGACAAACGTCTCAAAGCGGTCATAATAAGTTTTCAGTACCTTGGCTTCCTCCTGGGTGAGAGTCAATGTGTTAAAAATGTCTTTTCCTTTTTCCTCAGTCCACAGGAGCAGGTAGCTGCATTTCTCATTCTCGTCTTTGCCTTTTAGCGGACCAGAAAACATCAGCTCCACGTGCTGTCGGAACGTTTTCCATTCTCCCGGCAGGTTAAGAGAATCCCAGTCAATTCGTGGTGAGGGAACTCCAACAAAATCCATGACTGTCCTCTTTTCTGACACCATGTCATGTTTTCACAAATTGTGAAAAATGAAATGATGGCGAGACTTTCTTTTAAAGTATGCAGGGGAACTTAATTTATTACAGCTCTGACATTCACAGCATCCATGCTCTAAATTAACTTCCATAAGAGTAACCTTGAGGTCCCTTTTTCTGGTGCCTTCCTGATGACATAGGTGCATAAACCATGCCTGATAATAATACATTTCAATGACATATAAATATTACAGTGATCACCTTGATAGACATCTCACCACCCAAATCGCTACTCGTGAATTTAAGATGTTTAACAGGCATTCCCGGTACAGTATAACCTCAGTTCACAACCATAATTCGTTCCAAAACTCTGGTCGTAAACTGATTTGGTAGTGAACTGAAGCAATTTCCCCCATAGGATTGTATGTAAATACAATTAATCTGTTCTAGACCATATGAACTGTATGTAAATATATATTTTTTTAGTTTTTAAGCACAAATATAATTATACCATAGAATGCACAGCGTAATAGTAAACTAAATTTAAAAACATTGAATAACACTGAGAAAACCTTGAACAACAGAGAAAACTAACACTGCAATATTTTGCGCTATAGCGCTACCAACCGCTGGCTAAAAGCACTTTTTTTTTTTTTTAATGAGTTTTAACCACAGGGAAAAAATCCGTAATTTAACAAACCACCAAGAAAAATAACATTGCAACAATGCACGCTACGAACAGATCGCTGGAAACAGAAGTGAAAACAAAATCAAGACCAGTGCATTCTTTAGCTACCTTCCTACCTTAATGCGTCCAGCTCTCTCTTGCGCTGCCTGTGTGTCTCAAGGCCCATCTCGCGCTGCCTCTGTGTGTGTGTGTCGCGCTATCTCTCTCGCGCTGCCTGTTTGTGTGTCTATCTCGCTCGCGCTGACTGTGTGTGTGTGCGTCTGTCTCTCTCTCGGGCTGCCTGTGTGTGTGTGTCGCGCTCTCTTGCTCTCTCTCTCTTGCTCGCTGCACAGGGAGAGACCGAACATGTACAAACCGAAAGGGAAACTGGCTTGTTCGTATACCGAGTGTGGGGTCGCGAATATTTAGCAGCTGCGTGTCTATGGGCAGGGAGTAAATTATGTGGGAGGGGTGCTGATTTCCGCAGTAGCTGCACTTATGAATATGCTAAGCACAGTCCTTCACCCGCAAATATTTACCTTATATGGGCAGGCACTCAATTATGTGGGAGGCGTGATGACGCGGGACGCAACTCCGCCTCACACGGCGACCGACCTGCAGGCTATGGCCGTTTACAGTGTATGGACGAAAGTAGGTTCCAGTTATGACTGTTATGCATAGAATTTCGAAATGAAACCTGCTTAACTTTTGTAAGTAAGCTGTAAGGAATGAACCTGACAAATTTCAGCCTTCCACCTACATGGGAAGTTGGAGATTTAGTGATGAGTGAGTCGGTGAGGGCTTTGCCTTTTATTAGTATAGACTAGCAAAATACCCGCTTCGCAGCGAAGATGTAATGAAAAAGAAAAGGAAACATTTTAATAATAACGTAACATGATTGACAATGTAATTGTGTTGTCATTGTCATGAGTGTTGCTGGCATATACAGTGGTGTGAAAAACTATTTGCCCCCTTCCTGATTTCTTATTCTTTTGCATGTTTGTCACACAAAATGTTTCTGATCATCAAACACATTTAACCATTAGTCAAATATAACACAAGTAAACACAAAATGCAGTTTTTAAATGATGGTTTTTATAATTTAGGGAGAAAAAAAAATCCAAACCTACATGGCCCTGTGTGAAAAGTAATTGCCCCCTGAACGTAATAACTGGTTGGGCCACCCTTAGTAGCAATAACTGCAATCAAGCGTTTGCGATAACTTGCAATGAGTCTTTTACAGCACTCTGGAGGAATTTTGGCCCATTCATCTTTGCAGAATTGTTGTAATTCAGCTTTATTTGAGGGTTTTCTAGCATGAACCGCCTTTTTAAGGTCATGCCATAGCATCTCAATTGGATTCAGGTCAGGACTTTGACTAGGCCACTGCAAAGTCTTCATTTTGTTTTTCTTCAGCCATTCAGAGGTGGATTTGCTGTGTTTTGGGTCATTGTCCTGTTGCAGCAGCCAAGATCGCTTCAGCTTGAGTTGACAAACAGATGGCCGGACATTCTCCTTCAGGATTTTTTGGTAGACAGTAGAATTCATGGTTCCATCTATCACAGCAAGGCTTCCAGGTCCTGAAGCAGCAAAACAACCCCAAACCATCATACTACCACCACCATATTTTACTGTTGGTATGATGTTCTTTTCCTGAAATGCTGTGTTCCTTTTACGCCAGATGTAACGGGACATTTGCCTTCCAAAAAGTTCAACTTTTGTCTCATCAGTCCACAAGGTATTTTCCCAAAAGTCTTGGCAATCATTGAGATGTTACTTAGCAAAATTGAGACGAGCCCTAATGTTCTTTTTGCTTAACAGTGGTTTGCGTCTTGGAAATCTGCCATGCAGGCCGTTTTTGCCCAGTCTCTTTCTTATGGTGGAGTCATGAACACTGACCTTAATTGAGGCAAGTGAGGCCTGTAGTTCTTTAGACATTGTCCTGGGGTCTTTTGTGACCTCTCGAATGAATTGTCTCTGCGCTCTTGAGGTAATTTTGGTCGGCCAGCCACTCCTGGGAAGGTTCACCACTGTTCCATGTTTTTTCCATTTGTGGATAATGGCTCTTACTGTGGTTCGCTGGAGTCCCAAAGCTTTAGTAATGGCTTTAGAACCTTTACCAGACTGATAGATCTCAATTACTTCTGTTCTCATTTGTTCCTGAAGTTCTTTGGATCTTGGCATGATGTCTAGCTTTTGAGGTGCTTTTGGTCTACTTCTCTGTGTCAGGCAGCTCCTATTTAAGTGATTTCTTGATTGAAACAGGTGTGGCAGTAATCAGGCCTGGGGGTGGCTACGGAAATTGAACTCAGGTGTGATACACCACAGTTAGGTTATTTTTTAACAAGGGGCAATTACTTTTCACACAGGGCCATGTAGGTTTGGATTTTTTCTCCCTAAATAATAAAAACCATCATTTAAAAACTGCATTTTGTGTTTACTTGTGTTATATTTGACTAATGGTTAAATGTGTTTGATGATCAGAAACATTTTGTGTGACAAACATGCAAAAGAATAAGAAATCAGGAAGAGGGCAAATAGTTTTTCACACCACTGTGTGTATATATATATATATATATATATATATATATAGATATATATATATATATATATATATAGATATATATATATATATATATATATATATATAGATATATATATCTATAGATATAGATATATAGATATATATATAGATATATAGATATATAGATAGATAGATATATATATATATATATATATATATATATATATATATATATATATATATATATATATATATATATATATATATATCTATACTAATAAAAGGCAAAGCCCTCACTCACTCACTCACTCACTCACTCACTCACTGACTCATCACTAATTCTCCAACTTCCCGTGTGGGTGGAAGGCTGAAATTTGGCAGGTTCATTCCTTACAGCTTCCTTACAAAAGTTGGGCAGGTTTTATATCGAAATTCTACGCGTAATGGTCATAACTGGAAGCAGTTTTTCCATTTACTGTAATGGAGATGAGCTTCAACGCCGGGGGCGGAGTTTCGTGTGACATCATCACGCCTCCCACGTAATCACGCAGTACATAGAAAACCAGGAAGACCTCAAAAAGCGCTGAAGAAAACATGCATTATATAATTGAGAAGGCAGCTAAACAATAAGAAGCGAGAGAGTGACATATACAACCATATTCATGAGTTCTGCTACTTCGGAAACAAAGCACGATGTAAACCTACACTTTAAATTAAGTTCATAGACAGGCTGCGCTGGCGCTTGTAATTTAGTGCCTGCCCATATAAGGCCGTCCGTCAGCGGCAATCCAATAGCAAACTCCACTAAATATTCACGGGTTAAGGACTGTGCTTATGCAGAGGAAGATGAGATGGTCAGGGTGGTGTTTGGTACAAACTCAGCTTAAACTGCGAGAGAAAGTTTTAAGTGCCAGGACTAAGGTAACATTAAATACAGCCATGGACATAGCACGAGATGGCACCAGCACAGCTGGGAAACTTCGATGCATGTACACCGAGCGCTCACGGAACTGACGAGTGCACAGATAAAAGCAACAGTTCCAAAGAGCGCTGAACAAAACCAATTACACAATTGAAAAGGCAGCAAAAATATGAAGCGCTGATACATACAAGCATATTCATAAATCCAAAACAAAGCACACGTTGGAAAAAGTCAATGTCCCGCTAAAGGAAGACAGTGTAAAAAACCGTGCATGCAGTGTGTCAGGTCTCAGATAAAGAAGAAGACGAGCTGTTTATTGATGCAGTAAGAAACGAATCGATGAATGAAACCTGTCATCTTTACAACGATTGACAAACACGGAATGTAACTTGAACACAACACATCCTACAAATACGAACCTGATTGAAAGAAATAATGATAATCAAATCCTTGATGACAGCAACACTCAGTAACACTCACAAAACAAATACTGTATATTGACAGTCATGTTACGCTATTTTTAAAATGTTCCCTTTTTTTTCTAGCTTTTTAACACACTACTTCTCGCTGCGATATATATATATATATATATATATATATATATATATATATATATATATATATATATATAACCCGATCTACATACTCGAATAATGGATACTTTATTCGCCATCAATGATTGTTTTGGTAAAGCCATACTCAGTGTATTCATTAGATGAACGGTAAAAAAGTAAGAGCGAGGGAAGGATGACTTATTGAGGCATGCAGGCTGTAGTGCGCCAACTCTATCTGAATTGCGCGATCACATTTGAAAAATATATCTTTTCAAGTTCTATTTAGTCCATATGTGTCAAACTCAAGGGCGCAGGCCACATCCGCCCGGCGTAATTATATCCGCCCGAGATCATTTTATATACTGTATTATTGTTATTAAAGCCCGGTATATGAAGCGCTGGTAACACAATAAACTACAGATCCCATAATGCAGCGCTTCAGCTGCCTTGCCAACACTTACCGAAGTTAATCAAGTTATTGCGGCTAGCTCACACGATGCTGAAGAGAAAAGTTGATTCTGAAAATAGAGCCTTTAAAACCGATGGGAGGCTGAGTATATGTTTACTGAACCCGTGTGTCTCATTTGTGGAGCTAATGTGGCTGTAATTACAGAATTTAATCTAAGACGGCACTATGAGACAAAACATCAGGTTAACCTGAATGCAATGCAGAAGATACAGAAAGCAGCATAATTAAATAAGAATCTGACACTTCAGCGGACGCTTTAACCCGTGCACAATCACAAAGTGATTTCAAGTGAAGCTGCTTTTATGGGAGACACAAATGCACCAGTGCACCTTGCCCCACTTTCCCTGTTGCCAAGTAATGTTAAACCAAGTCGTCACTACGGTGTTCCCAAATACGCACTTTGCTGATAAACTGAGCGCACTGAGTTTGCACGGCGCTTTGGTGACTTTGAAGAACAAAAAGTCCGCCTACATGCGGCTCGAACCTTGTGCATGTTTGGTAGCACATATCTGTGTGAGAAGCTCTTCTCAGTGATAAAGACTAACAAAACAGCACACAGGAGTCGCCTCACTGATGAGCACCTGCAATCCATCCTGAGAATCTCCACAACACAGAACCTCACACCAAACAGAAACGAACCTGTGGCCAAAAAGATGCCAGGCGCCCAGCTCTAAAATGACATATGAGCAAAGACAACTGAATGATTTGATTTGTTATTGCTGAAAGGAACACATTTTATTTATATTTCTAGGTTTTGTTATGCAGCATGTTCATATTTGAATTTGTATCATTTTGACAGGATATATTTTTATGGAGAGCAAAATCTTTTGGGATATTTAAAATCTAAGTTTATTTTTATATAAAATTACATAAGAGTAAAGAAATGTGAATGTTTGTTCTTTTAACGCTTACTTTATTTCTAACTTGTATAATTTAGACAGGATAAATTTTATGGAGAGCAAAATATTATAAGTTGTTTAAGGTTTGAGTTGATTTATTCACTAATAATATTCCTGTCTGTTTTTACCATTCCTACCAAAGATATTTCTGTCGACTAAATAAAAATTCCTTCTATTTAAAATTTAAATAGAACTTGAACAAATACTATAGTTCATAATATCCACGCAGACTTGCACGTAAGAGCGGAGTTATCCGTTTTAACAAGCAGCGTATTGCACTGATACTAAATAGCTGTGTGTGTATATATGTAGATATGTATGTATATGTATATATATGTTTATATGTGTGTGTATGTATGTATATATATATGTATTTGTGTGTGTATGTATGTATGTGTGTATGTATTTATGTGTGTGTGTATATGTATGTGTATATATGTAGATATATATGTATATATATATATGTGTATATGTATAGATATGTATATATATATGTTTATGTATGTGTGTGTAAATATATATATATATATATATATGACAACAACACTCATCACTCACAACAGTGACAAAACAATTACATTGACAATCGTGTTACGTTATTTTCAAAATGTTTCCTTTTCTTTTCATTGCTTCTTTAACACACTACTCTCCGCTGCGAGCTGGTATTTTGTTAGTATATATATATATATATATATATATATATATATATCTATATATATATATATATATATATATACACACACACATATATATATATATATATATATATATATATATATATATATATATATATATATATATATACACACACACACATATACAGTATATTAGGGGTGGGACTCGATTAAAAAAATTTATCTAATTAATTAGAGGCTGTGTAATAATTAATCTTGATTAATTGTATGTAATCACACATGGAAATTTGCCCCAAATCGCAAATGTTTTTTTTTTAATTTAAAAGGGTTTTAGTGGGTGACAGAATCAAATAATAGACATGGACATGAATATTGTAAACTCAAGCTCTTTTAATTTATGAAAAAAAAAAGCTTTTAAACTGCAATTCAATTCAAAACAGAAACAAAAATATCATCCCTGGCTAAAATTGGGCAGACTTAAAAATAAAGTGGTATTTTAAGTACTTTAAGTACATTTTGAGAATGGTATTGTCTTTAAATAATAATAACCAAAATTTCAACATAACGTGCAGTTTTTCTTCTTAAAAAAATAAGTCAGAATCATAAAAGGTAATTTGACCAGCTTCATCTTTAAACTCTGAGTAACCTTAGCCAAAATTATTTTCTACATTAGGCTAAAACTGTGTGATCATTGAACATTTTGTAATTAGATGTAATTAGAATTACTAACGGTCACGGAAGTCCAGTGATCCCCAGTAACAGCCACAAAGTCGGCTTTCTGTAATGCATCTAATTTTGCTTGCTTTTCAGTGTGCACAAAACCATGCTTTTATCAAGGCTTCCGTCGCGTAGTCTTTTGAAATGAAATTTTCCCCCTATCAGTCGTAGGAACGTGCTTTATTCCGAATCTTAACATTTTTGTAGCTCTGATGTGTGCATCAATATAATCAATGTACCAGGAAATCATGCATTGACAAAAGTTCCCCTTTGCTTGGAATTGAAAGTGTGATTAAATGCGTTATTTTTTTTAACGAGTTATGGAGGACATGCATTGAAGCTTCTCTGCTGTGCTTGTGCTAAGAAAAGGAAACATTTTAAAAAATAACATGACTGTAATAGTTTTGTGACCATTATGAGTGTTGCTGTCATCAAGGATTTGATTATAATTTCTTTCAATCAGGTTCGTTTTTGACAGTTTGCACAAAACCACGCTTTTATCAAGGCTTCCGTCGGGTAGTCTTTTGAAATGAAATTTGCCTCCGATCAGTCTTCGGAACACGCTTTATTCTGACTCTAAGATTTTTGTAGCTCTGATGTGTGCATCAATGTAATCGATGTACCAGGAAATCATGCACTGACAAAAGTTCCCCTTTGCTTGGAATGCAAAGTGTGATTAAATGCGTTATTTTTTTTAACGCGTTATGGAGTACATGCGCGAGGGTAAAATAAATTGGGAAGCGCTGATATATATGTATATATACACATATATATATTGTAACAGAATAAGATGCTTCTCGCACCCTTGCACCCTCAGACACCACGTCAGACACTAGGTAAAAGTCCAATAATTATATTTATTTTATAATAAAGTGCACAAAGCACCCTCTACTCCCAAATACTCCAATAAACAATAACCAATAACAAATCCTCCACTCCCAGACGCTTAGCCACCCTGCCTCCCAACTCAGCTCTTCGTCTGGGAGCCCCCACAGTCCTTTTATATTCCCTGACCCGGAGGTGTTCCTTCCCAACAGTCCACAAGTCCTTATTCCTTCCGGTCAGGGTAAATAATGTTTCTCACCCGAAGCCGCCGCCTTCCTATGACGAACTTCCGTTCATAGGCCATGAAGAATTCTTCGTCCTCCCTGCAGCTCCCTCTCGTGGCCCCCATGGCATCCAGCAGGGCGGTGCACAAAAACTACATGGTCCATAATGCCCTGCTGGTCTTCTGGGGACCTCCATGCTGCAAGGAGGGCTCCACCTGGCGGTTAGGGTATTGGCGGTACATGGCCATATCTTACAGTATATATATATATATATATATATATATATATATATATATATATATATACATATATATTTATATATATATATATATATATATATATATACATATATTTCTTAAAAATAACGTAACATGATTGTCAATATACAGTAATTGTTTTGTGAGTGTTATGAGTGTTGCTGTCATCAAGGATTTGATTATCATTATTTCTTTCAATCAGGTTCGTATTTGTAGGATGTGTTATGTTCAAGTTACATTCTGTGTTTGTCAATCGCTGTAAAGATAACAGGTTTCATTCATCGATTCGCTTTTACTGCATCAATAAACCGCTTCGTCTTCCTCTTTATCTGAGACGTGACACACTGCATGCATGGGTTTTTTTTGGTTTTTTTTTTTACACTGTCTTCCTTTAGCAGGACATTGACTTTTTCCACCGTGTGCTTTGTTTCCGCAGTAGTTGCACTTATGAATATGCTTGTATGTGTCAGACGCTTCATATTTTTTTGCTGCCTTCTCAATTGTGTAATTCAGTTTTTGTTCAGCACTCTTTGGAACTGTTGCTTTTGTCTGTGCACCGCGCCAATTCACGTGGAGCCGCCGTGTACATGCATCGGGTTCCCAGTTGTGCTGGTGCCATCTCGCATGCATGTCCACGGCTGTATTTAATGTTAGCTAAGACCCGCACTTAAAAGTTTCTCTCGAGTTTCGCTGAGTTTGTGCCAAACACCACCCTGACCATCTCATCTTCGTCTGCATAAGCACAGTCCTTCACCCGTGAATATTTAGCGGCAGTGTTTCTATTGGATTGCTGCTGACGGAAGGCCTTATATGGGCAGGCACTAAATTACATGGGAGACGTAACTCGGCCTCCCACGGCCATCGAGCAGACGTCTATTATAGAATAAGGATGAAAAAATAGGTTCCAGTTATGACCATTACGCTTTAGAATTTCGAAACGAAACCTGCCCAACTTTTGTAAGTAGGCTGTAAGGAATGAGCCTGCCAAATTTCAGCCTTCTACCTACACGGGAAGTTGGAGAATTAGTAGTGAGTCAGTGAGGGTTTTGCCTTTTATTAGTATAGATAGATAGATACAGAAGGCAGGTACAGTCACAAGACTTCATTCAAAATAGGAGCTGTTACTTCAGCACTCAAGCACACGGGATAAGCGCTGTCACCTGGCCTGTGATGCATTTTTGAAAATTTATTATATGTTAAGGCTCCTTAATGTAATTTTCAGTTCATCATAAAGAATTTCTTTGGACAACCATTACTGGTTTGGCATATGAAGCTAATAACCAGTAATAAAATGGACAGGGATCATGCTTTAAAAAATGTTCTCCACTGTTTTTTAATTAAATATTTTAGTACTAGTATTCTTCTACAGAAAGTTGTAATTTATTTAAAGTTTTTAATTTTGAACCAACTTTAAAAACTGAGGGAGTTATCTGTCCCATAAAAATGGAATAGAAGTTTATAATTCAGTACCAATAACAAAATGGTATGTAAGCAAATAACTTATAAATCCAAAACCCTGTGTCATCCTGTAGCCTTCCTGGTGTCCCGCACCACAGTATGCACTATTTCCCTCTTCATAGCTTTGAAGTCCTGATCAAGTCAAATTAATAGGGTGGGGATTTCCCCCGTTAAGTTCTGATTGAGTCGAAGCATGTAGTTTTGTTTTCTACAACTACAGTAATGAGTGTCATCGATTGAAAGGAAAGCTGACATTTACTTCTGTTACTGAATATCCCAAAGTGCTGGTACCGTAGCATTTAAAATTTTGAGTTTGTTGATACTTTTCCAGTACTGATATACTGCACAAATGTAGTAGCAGCTTAGAACACTGTTTTTTAACTGATCCTTTACATAAATTATTAAAAGGAGGTTAGAGCTGCAAGACTGCTTTTTCTTTGGAGTGTGAATGGGTCAGTCTTCTTATTCCTTAAACTCTGTGTTAGATTTACAACTCCAAGCATCTTGTTGCAAAGTTGTTTTAAGTTGAAACACCCAGAAGAAGGCATGTCACATTTAAGGACTGCATACGCCAAATATCTCCATTACTCAATTTCTGGAGCTGTCACTTAAATTACTAATTACAAGAGTGTTTTCAAAGATTTCACACTGAATCCAAGTTGCATTTTAGAAGTAGCACAAGTTTAGGGGCATTTTGGCAACCAATCAGTATAACGAATGGCAGAATTAAGAAAAACGGTGGCTTGCAAGTGTAACCCTATACTGTTGACAACTTGGCTGCAGTGTGGCCCCTTCAAAAATTCACAGTGATTTAATAATTAAATTTGCTTCAAGACTGGGTGGCACCATCCCTTTTATGTCTAATCTAAAGCCAACTCTGTGCCAGTGTTCTGCCCAGGTAAGAACATCTGTACTAAGTTGTCTGATTAAAACTAAATGAATACCTGTAACTTTGTCCTTGTTACTTGATTGTCTACTATGTGCATACTGAATTTCTTTCTCATTAGCTGTCACTAGAAGACAAAAATGTGTGCACAATGCTACTGGTAGCAAGCATGCAATATCTTTGTGCAGTAGTTTGGCATTGTACCAAAATTTAAATATTTTGTCGTAGTGATGGAAATAAAATTCTTTATCACATTGCACTCTTGTATCATTATAAATTGAGCAAAACTGTAAAAATTAAATCCAACATTTTCAGTTGTGTTAAGCTGGTTAAAACATTTTTTTCCCTTTATATCATACTATCTGTCCTGCGTGGCTCTGCCCATTTAGTAGTGAAACAAGACAAACTTTAAAAATCAATAAACAAGCAGGTATTGCTAGCTAAGCGGAGGCAAGGCACACTTCAAAACATAGCCAGAGGTAGCCCGACTCTAAAGGATGCTGGCGTATAAGTAAGGAGGGCCCGCCTTGCTCTCTACTCCTGACGTCGTGCTTCCCTCCTTCCCCTCAGCCCACTGCCTTCGTCTCGGATTAGTGTGAATAAATCGCTCCTGCAAGCGAATTATGATACGTAGTGTGATGAGAGAAGTTGCAAATTCAACCGGAATGTTCAAGTAAATTATAGAAAAAAGCCAGATCTAAATCTAAAAAAATAGTTCTCTTGTGAAAAGTAGGCAGACAGACAGACATACAGACGTTGGATTTTATATGTGTATAGAGGTATTAAGATAGTAAAGTGTTTTTTTCTTTCTATTTTTGACATCTTTTAATATTGTGACCAGTTCTGAATGAAAATAAATTTGAGAATTTGCTTTTGCAAGTGTATTTGTCCGTCCATTGTTTTACTTTGTCATTTTAATAAGACACTGTTTCTCCATACTGTTAACAGTATACACTTTTTTTTATTTATTTAAAATATATGAACATGTTTTTTGACAATTAAATTTTAGTAGTAAAGTGAAAATGTAGTATATTGGATAAGAATAGAGTGCTAAGTGATTTCTGGAATATATACAACAAAATAGCAAAGCACAAAGGTTTTTGAAAATCTTTCAGCTAATGAGATATGATAAGAGTGGTTTAAGGGAAACTTAAAATGTATTCTTTTAGTCAGTGATTTCTGACCGTTTCAATATGACATACAGTGGTGTAAATAAAGGTGCTGTTTTAAAACTTTAAAAATAACTGATGATTATTTCAGGATATAGTATTCAAAGGCGTCAGTTTATTTGGACCATATGATTCCAAAATATTTAGTGTCCATATCCTTATAAATGATACTGTATATGGTAGAGTGGATAGGTATAGTAATTGTGTCTTAATTTAGATTAAATTTCATATACTTTAAATGTCCCCTAGTGGAAAATAATACTTTGCCAGTAGTCCAGAGGCCTTTGCTTATGGAGGTATAACGAGCTACCTTATGCCATTCGCTGTACTGTTCGTCTTCAATTGTCCGTCTGCAGTTGTTCCAAACAGCTTGGCTATTGCAGTCAGTGGTTCTTTCTTTTCTTGTTGTGCCAGCAGCTGAAATTGTAAGCTCTTAACTGTTCGTCTTATGTGGATACTTTCAAAGAAGCTTATGGCAGGACAGTGACACTGTAATCTGTTTGTCAGTCTCTTGGATGTTAATTTTCCTTCTCCCAAGTCATAATATAGTAAGTAATTAAGTGTCATGCAACTGAGGAATATTTTAATGTGTTGTGGCTGTCTGGACTATTATTCATGCATTTGTATTTTGATTTTTTTAAACTGTGATTAATTTCATCCATTAAAATATACTGTAGTCTCTCTCTCTATGCCTGCAGGTTTTCTAAGCTGTACCCTATAACTGTGTGCGCTTTAACTCTTTCTGCATTTACATATAAGGAGTTGTTTTAGCATTTAAAGCGTTTCTTGGACCAGTCTTGATGCATGAAAATTACATTTTAGAAAACTAAAATGTAATATTGATAATATTGACAAGTCAGAATTCAAATTTGAGGTCACTATAAAATGACTAATTTGACTAGACAGAATGAGAGTTATAAATATTAACATTTTTAATATTGACTGGACAGAATAGCAGTTAACAAATATCTGTAAAGTACTTCATGGTAGTATTCACCTTTTCAATTGAATTTGGCAAAGTTTTCAGTTGGATATATCTGCTGGTATAATATGCCTGGATAAATTACAGATATTAAAGAAATGTAATTGCTAATGTCTCTAATTAGAATTTTGACTAGTCAAATATAATTGTAAATATCAAAAATGAGTTTGCAAAAGACTTTAAATTACATTGGCAAGGAAGATACTATTTTGTGTCTATACTGTTGCTACACTGAAAAAAACTGCCATAATTCTATAAAATATTACTGTGAAAATAAAGTACTTAGGTTTGCAGTTATGTGTATTACATCCTGGTGATAGTATTTGTAATAAATAAATAGACAATATGTAATAAAAGCACTCTTATCAGTACTGGCCTGCACTGTTAATGAAATTGTCACTTTTGGCTTTCAAAGATGTTGCATTTTGGCTCCACTAATGCCAAAATACAAGGGGAATATACAAAGTTTTAAATAAGCACAAACAACACTCAAGCTGTGCTAATGGGCCAATTATAGAGTGAGATATGCTCTCGGTCACTCAGTGGGGTGAATTTCTTACGTTTATATTCTTAAATTTAATACTATGAAAAAGTATATATTTTTTGACTTGTGCTTTATGTATTAGATTTGTTAGCCGTACTTTAATTCACTACTAATCTCGCAAACATATAATTAATAACTGCAGACAGGGGCTAGACATTAAAATCTCAACTAGGGATTACTTTTTGACCACCCTTAGAATTAATTATGGGAGTCTGAGCAATATTCCCAACTCTAGCAAGCCACAGTGCCATCTGTCAGCCTCTGATTTCCCACTTCCCAGAAGTTTGCATTGATTTGGTGGACAAAATTCTCCTCTATATCTTTCTGTGGACTACAATATATCAGTTTGTGATGTTGTTGACTAACCCCATTTTCTTCCTTGGCAACTAGGTGGTTTGTTCAGCCTGCTTATTCAAGTATTGACTTTTGTTCATGTTTATTGTCTTGTATGTATGCATTCTACAATGAAATTCTTACATATATACACTCACATATATACATATACACTTTTTGTCTGTATACAGCTTGCAAAAGTACTGTTATTTCATGTTTTACTACTCATATTCTGAATAATTCTTAATTTTAACTATTTATAAGAATTTTTGAATAGTAGTGATTTCTTCCAGTAATTTAGCCATCCAATGCTTGTCTCTTCCTTATCTTGTTTGTAAGAGATATAAGATAGACACATAAAGGTTTGCGGTTTCCAGCCCCGTATACTGTAAAATTATCCACAGTAATCACAAAAAAAAGTCACGGTCAAAACAATACATGTAACAGTATATCGCTGACAACAAAGATGGCGTCGAAGGAGTTTTTATGGAGGCGGGGCCGGAAGTGGAGGAATGCTGGGAAGGAGCCGTGGTAGATGATGGGATTGCTGATGTCATTGGTGGCGGACAGAGGAAGGGCGGAAGTAGCGTACTGCGGGAAGGAGGTAGGCTCATGGCGGCGGTTCGTCTTTTTTTCTGTAAGAGAAGAGAGAAAGGTTAGTATCCCGCCACTCCCTCCTGGCGTATAGCTTCACGATCGAATTAAGGTCCGTCCGCGGTCCCCTACTCGCTCGTGCGTGACACGACCCCTTCAGGTCAGGCGGACCGAACCGAGAGGTCGTGAATACGGGAGAGGGCATCGGCATTGGCCTGAAGGTTACCCGTATGGTGGTGAACGTATACGGTTGCAAATCCAGAAACCACCTGGTGACTCGGGGATTCGACTCTCTGTGCAGTGACATCCACTGAAGAGCAGCGTGATCAGTCACTATAGTGAATTCGCGACCCAACAGGTAGTAACGTAAGTGAGTCACCGCCCACTTAATAGCCAAGGCTTCCCTCTCCACTGCCACATACCTGGTCTCCCGGTCCAGCAGTTTCCGGCTCAGGTACATTACGGGGTGCTTGACACCATCGATACTCTGGCTCAACACGGCACCCAGGCCTGTGTCCGAAGCATCGGTCTGGAGGAGAAAAGGAAGAGTAAAATCAGGGGTTCTCAAAATTGGTGCCAAGGTCAGGGCCTTTTTCAAGTCACTGAATGCCTGTCTCGCCTTGTCGTTCCATACCACATACAGGGGAGCACCTTTTCTCGTCAAATCAGTCAAGGGTGCTGCACTTTCGGAGAAGCGGGGCACGAACTGCCGGTAGTACCCCGCTAACCCCAAGAAAGCCTGCACCTGTCTCTTGGTATTCGGACGGGGCCATTCGAGAATACCTTTTATTTTCGAACATTGGGGTTTCACCTGCCCTCGTCCCACCACGTAGCCTAAATATTTGGCCTCCTTTAAACCAAAGAAGCACTTACGGGGGTTTATGCGGAGGCCGGCCTCCGCTAGTGTCGCGAGGACAGCGGATACCTGCAATAGATGCTCCTTCCAGGTGTCGGAATAGATGACAACGTCATCCAGGTAGGCGGCACTATAGGACTGGTGGGGCTTTAGCACTCTATCCACCAGACTCTGAAAAGTCGCTGGGGCCCCGTGCAGTCCAAATGGAAGGACCTTGTATTGCCAATGTCCACTTGGGGTGCTAAAAGCGTTTTTTTCTTTGGCAGATGCCGCTAAGGGAATTTGCCAGTACCCTTTCGTCATGTCAAGGGTAGTCAGATAACGAGCCGTACCCAAACGCTCGATAAGATCATCTATTCGGGGCATCGGGTAGGCATCGAACTTGGAGACTTGGTTTAGACGTCTGAAGTTGTTACAAAATCTCCAGGAGCCGTCGAGCTTAGACACGAGGACGATCGGACTGGAACAGGGACTATGGCTCTCCTCAATGATGTCCATGTCCAACATCTGTTGAACTTCGAGTTCCACCTCGGCTCGTTTTGCTTCCGGGAGTCTATAGGGTCTCTCTCGGTCTATAACCCCAGGTGCCGTGATTATGTCGTGCTCAATCAGCGAAGTCCGGCCTGGTGCCTCGCTCACTACTTCGGGTACGGCCAGGATTGCTTGGGTTAAATCCTGCCATTGTAGGGGGGGTCAGCTCGTCACTGAGGTTAAGGGCAGGTGTGCACACGAATAGGGAGAGGGATCCACGCGTCTCGGGAGACTCCTCCCTGTCTTTCCAAGGCTTTAACAAATTTACATGATAGACCCTCTCGCTCGGTCGATGGTTTGGTTGTTTAACCAAATAATCGGCAAGCCCCTTTCTCTCCTTAACCTTGTATGGTCCTTGCCAGTGAGATAATAATTTAGAGTGGGATGTAGGAACGAGCACCATCACTTGATCTCCCGGATGGAACTCCCGGAGCACGAGTTGCGGTTGTAGCACCGAGCTTGCGCTGCTTGCGCACGAGTCACGTGTTCCTTTAGGAGTGGCCTGATTTTATTGAGCCTGTCGCGCAGTTGCGCCACATACTCTGATATATTCATGGATGGTAGGGCCTCTGCTTCCCAGCCTTCCTTTACTATATCCAATATCCCTTGGGGTTGTCGTCCATACAATAACTCGAAAGGGAAGAAACCCATGGAGGCCTGGGGTACCTCCCGGTAAGCAAAAAGTACAAGGGGTAAGAGTTAGTCCCAGTTCCTACCGTCCGTGCTGACTACCTTGCGTCGCATCTGTTTAAGAGTCTGATTAAATCGTTCCACCAACCCGTCGGTTTGCGGGTGATAGACAGACGTCTTCAGGTGCTTAATACGGAGTAACCTGGCAACCTCCCTGAACGTATCTGAAGTAAAAGGCGTACCCTGGTCCGTGAGGAATTCTTTGGGTATTCCCACTCTAGAAAACAGGTTGACCAGTTCCTGTGTGATGTTCTTGGTATTAGCTGAGTGCAAGGGAACCGCCTCTGGATACCGGGTTGCGTAGTCGACCATGACCAATATATATTTATAGCCACGGTTAGCGGGTTCCAGGGGTCCGACCAAATCCACTCCTATTCTTTCGAAGGGAATATCAATAAGTGGGATGGGGATGAGAGGAGCACGGTCCCTCCTAGGTATCTGGCGGATCTGACACTCCGGGCAGGACTGGCAGAAACGCCGGACCTCCTTATTAATCCCGGGCCAGTAAAACCGGAGCTTTATCCTCTCCAATGTTTTCTCTGCCCCGAGGTGGGCGCCTAAGAGGTGGGCTTGAGCTAGTTTGCATATCTCCCGCCGGAAGGTACGCGGGACTAGCAGCAGTTTCCGCACCTCACCCTCATGGGTCGCAACTCGATATAACAGATCATTTTCCAAAACGAAAAAAGGTCCGCGTGGTATGGAATCATCAGCCTGGGGGCCGCCTGGGACAACAATAGCATTCCGGGCAAACCTCAGGGAGTCGTCATTCCACTGTTCCCTTTTGAATGACGCAGGCGCGGACCGAAATTGTTGTTCTAAACTGTTCAGGGGATCTTGTGAGGTTGCAACCGGAAGTGTTCCCTGGCTCGTGCCTTCCCCGGCGGATACTTCCGGGTCATGGTCCGTCGCCCGAGAAACTTCCCCTGAAGGGCCTGCGTCATGGCTGTCTGCGCTAGCGCACGGCGTGGGGACCACGGGAAGGGAGCCCTGCCCCTTAATAACCAGACCCAATGAGGCCCCGGGAGCGGTGTGAGTTCTACCGCTGATTCTGTGCGACTAGTCTTGTCCCAAAATCACCGGAAAAGGCGTCTCAGGTAGGACAGCGACTGGCAAGCGAGTCAGCTCCCCTTTCCAGGCGATATAACACTCCACGGAACGATAAGATCTGGTCTTCCCATGTACACAAGTGACTTGTAAATGTAGGGACAGCCACTGTCGCGGTGAAACATAGCGGCGAGCTACAATGGTAATGTTGCCGTCGGAATCAAATAGAGCCATCACCGAGTGCCCGTTCACCAACACTGCTTCTGTATTAGGAGTTGCCAGGGGATGCGACAGGGCACAGTACCTTTCTGATGTCGCCTAGGTGCAATCCATCGGCTCAACGTTGAGCGGGCACGTAGGTAAGAGGTGGCCGACCTCACCGCACTTGATACAGCACGGGGAGGCCGGCTTTTCTTTAGGCTTCGGTGGCACTTCCGCAGTGCGTCGAGTGGGCTTGGGGATCCCTGCCGGGTCCTGCGAGCTTGCCTTTCTGACCCCCCGGCTCGGAAAACCGTGAGCTGACGCTCTAGGACTTCCAGGAGACCCTGCATGTCCGTGTAAGGGTGGGCCGGACCTGCTGGGCGAGAAAGCTTGGCATTGCATTGACCAGACCCTTACAGGCCACTTGTTCTACAACTCTCCGGGCCTGGGGACCTTTGGGCCGCAGCCATCGCCCCATCTTGCCCCAGAAATCGAATGCCTGAGCTCGGGCCAGCTTATCAGGTTCAAACTGCCAGCACCTCCATTCGCTCGCCTGCTGGCCCGGCGTAATGCCATAGAGTGTCAGGATCTCCTGCTTTAGTTTGTCATAATCCACGGCCTCCTCCTCGGGGAGGTCATAATAAGCTCGCTGCGCGGGTCCCTTTAGATACGGTGCCAATATGGACGCCCACTCGGATCGCTGCCACTGGTTCCGGGTGGCCGTCCTTTCAAAGATGCCCAAGTAAGACTCAATGTCATCAGCCTCCGACAGTGGTACCAGGGGAGGAGGCGTCAGTCAAGGTGGGTCTGCTCTTACTGTTTGCGTTGCGGCCAACCTGGACTTTGTTTCCTCCAACTCCCGATTCGCTATGCTTGTGCTCTCTGCAGGGACTGGATCTGCGATGACAGCCCTTGCAACACGGTGTTCAGGTCTTGTCCTTCTGACATATTCACGGACAATCTATCCTGCCGGCTACGCCACTGTAAAAGAGATATAAGATAGACACATAAAGGTTTGGGGTTTCCGGCCCCGTATACTGTAAAATTATCCACAGTAATCACAAAAAAAAGTCACGGTCAAAACAATACATGTAACAGTATATCGCTGACAACAAAGATGGCATCGAAGGAGTTTTATGGAGGTGGGGCCAGAAGTGAAAGAATGCTGGGAATGAGCCGTGGGGGATGATGGGATTGCTGACGTCATTGGTGGTGGACAGAGGAAGGGCGGAAGTAGCGCATCGCGGAAGGAGGTATGCTCATGGCGGCGTGCGTCTTTTTCTGTAAGAGAAGAGAGAAAGGTTAGTACCCGCCACTCCCTCCTGGCGTATAGCTTCCGATCGCATTAAGGTCCATCTGCGGTCCCCTACTGCACGTGCATGACAAAATATATATATATATATATATATATATATTGTAACAAACTTAGAGCCAAACAGAAGAAAGGTTTGGGGTTTTCCGGCCCTGTATATTGTCTACAATCCAGCTCCTAATAAACAGAAACGGTCAGAACAGAAAAACAAAACAATTACATCTGCGCAACGCCATACTAGGCGTTGGCGGCCATTTTATATTGGAGGAGCCGGAAGTGGAGGAATGCTGTGAAGGAGGCGTGAGGGATGCCGGGACTGGTGACGTCAGGGAAGATGGCAGAGGAAGGGCGGAAGTAGGCGCACTGCGGTATAGTGGCTCATGGCGGAGCGCCTTTACTTCTGGAAAACAAAGGAAAAGGTTAAT
The DNA here is from genome assembly GCF_016835505.1 of Polypterus senegalus. Lineage (NCBI taxonomy): Eukaryota > Metazoa > Chordata > Cladistia > Polypteriformes > Polypteridae > Polypterus > Polypterus senegalus. The sequence continues at coordinate 42,061,745 of NC_053161.1, forward strand.
ACCCGCCATTCCCGCCTGGCTTAACGCCTCTCGATGTGTTTTAAGGTCCCTCCGCAGCCTCCTAGTCGCATGCGTGACAATATATATATATATATATATATATATATATATATATATATAAATATATATATATATATATATATATATAATGGCTGACAGCCGGGACAGCCAGGTACCAAAAGAAGACTCCATTTTTGCATTCTTCATTCATTTAAAGTGTTTCAAAAGCAGATAGACAGAAGTTGATCTTGAGATATTTGGTTACAGATTAATGCACTTTGCAATAAACACAGGAGGTTGAATTACAATAAAAAAAATTACTGTCAGGAAATTGCTGTTACCCAACCAAGTAATTTTATGTTTTTTATTATATAAATATCTGTTGGGTAGAAAATCTTTCTTCCCTTCCTATCAGCGGGGTGGACATTTTGCTAAGCCATGAATATAAAGGAGGGCTATAGAAAAGTAGGGAATATGGAATTTTAGCAAAAAGATCTTCTACATATAGTATAAGAGTAAACAAATTTATGATTTTAAGCTTTTTTAATTTTAAATCCATCTTATGCAACTCCAGTAACACAATGGGCAACACAGGGTACCATGTTCATTGGAGAAGCTTAAAATGCTGGCCCTATTTATTATGTGTTTTAGAGAGCCTTTTTGAATAGTATAAAATACTGCTTAAAAGTTATATATTTTTCATAATGCCCTTTCCAAAGGCTTCCTAGTTTAGATTTTTCAAATTAAAATGTTGGATTCTTTGAAATGATATGCCTAGTGCATTTGTTATATTAATTTTAAGGTATAAATTTTGTAATAGATTACTGGATTTATTATTGAAACAATCTTTACTTTATTAACAATATTTTCGATTGTGGCAACAATAATCAATGTATTATGGGGCCTCATGTATAAACGGTGAGTGTACACAAAAATGTTGCATAAGCCAGTTTCCATGCTCACATCGAGATGTATAAAACCTAAACTTGGGGTTAAGCCACTGTGGGAGATGGCCGGCTGTTCATCCTGGCCAAGACCCCCAGGCCGCCAGATGGAGCCCTCCCTGTAGCATGGAAGTGCCCCAAAGATCAGCAGGGAATCCTGGACAATGGAGTTTCTATTCCCAACTTTGCTGCATAGCGTGGGGACCACCAGAGGACGCTGCAGGGAGGCTCAAGGACTTGCATGTGCACTATAACCCGGAAGTATGTCACAGCGAAACAGGAAATGACGTGCTTCCGGGATGAAGAAGGAGAGTTTTATCCGACCCGAAAGTGCTAAGAAGTCACGTGGACGGGGGTTCAGGAGTACTTTCGGGTCGTGGACTATAAAAGACTATGAGAAACCCCAGACGAGTGAGCTGAGCTGGGTGGAAGGGTGGCAACGCGTCTGGGTGAGGAGGATTGTGTATTGATTAAAAATTTGATTGTGTTTATGAATATAGTGGAGTGGAGAATGCTTGGTGCACGTTATTATAATAAAAACAATAATAATTGGACTTTTACCTGGTGTTTGGCGTGGTACCTGAGGGTTCAAGGGAGCGATAGCGCCTTCTACTGTTACACCACACACATTTTCTCTGCTTGGTTTTGCAAACTGGCAGCACTCAGTGTCAAAGCAGTGCTTTTGTTCTAGTGTGGTTTACCTTTCTTTTTTAGATTCACATTCCTGATGCGGCTTTATCAAATACTCTGAAATTGACCACATATTATTTATTAGTTTAAGGCATCTGATAGTAATTAACCAGTAACAATATAATGGTCCATGCAGTGGCCAAACTATTCCAAATACCGTAGCTGCTTTAGCGTTGTTACTCTCACTGCACCACTCGGAGTATTTATATCACTGTATCTGAGTGTGGAATCACAGCTCTACAGCAGCTGACTGGAAAGAGAATTATCGGTATACAGCATCTAGCACATGTTGCCTATTTGAACTGCTCTCATGCAACAAACGCTTTAGAGGCTTTCCTGTACTGACCTCAAAGTTCAGAAACAGTTTCTTCCCAAGAACTATAAACGCAATCAATCAGTCCATCAAGTGCTTCTTGTAGAACTGTTTGTACTTATAAGTACAATTACCTCACTGTAAACTTGCGATAAAGTTATAATATTGCACAACCTGCGCCTCTTTATAAAGCGCATATTTACATATGATAACTATATCATTTTTAAGATGAAATGCAGCAAAATATGTTTATTGCATTATACAGATAAAATGTTAACATTTAAATAATCTGTATTTTTGTACAGATTGTTTTCAAAACATGGCAGGATCTAATCAGTAATATTTTAGAATAAGCTCTTAAAGCACAGAGGAAGCAATTATTTCTGCATTTCTTTTTCTTTTCCATTCATCTCTATATGCTTATCAAACTCATCAATTTAGGTCTGTTTACAAGCCTTAAGTTTTACCCTGTTGGCCATGCTCTCTCTCTCTCTCAGGGGTGGGGGTTGACTTGTTCTCAATCCTACTTTTTGTAAAAATGTATTGATTTTTATGGAATGATTACAATAAAATTAATAAAAGCAAAATAAATAAATAAATAATCTGTATTTTTAATAATTAAACATGAGGTGCCACAGTGCTAGTGAGGAGCTGGTGCCTTGTTCAGGGATTGTTCCTGCCTTGCTCTGTATTCTTGCTGGGGCTGTTGCGACACTGGAAGGATAGATTAATAGAATAACTAAACATGAACTACGAAGATATTTCAGTGTTCCTTAAAGATTTTCAAGAATTGGAGTTCTAAGCTTACAGATGGCTTAACGCCTATTACTGAGCTGTTTGTGTGGCGATTGTGTACTTGGAGAAAGAAAGGACAGGAATTGGGAGTTAGTATGTTTGAAAGAGACAGTACTGCTGCAATACATTATTTCATCGATGGTCGTGCACGGCGCAGCAAGCATCTTGCGTGAGGCGGGAACAATCTCTGGATGGGGTGCCAGTTCCCATGTTTAATACATGCTTTAATTGATATGATATGAATACTGGAATGATATCAAGTATACATTTCAGTATTTAAATTATTCGGAGAACTGTAATACCACAAATGTAATGGATTCTGTGTCCTGCCGGAGGAAGAGAAAGTTCATTTAAGAACCACGTAGTGATTCACACACAAAGTGCACATAGAAGAACGCATACGAAACAAAGCATTTAACGTGCTACTTTAGTTACGATGAGTTTTGAGAAACTTGTAAATTAAACAATTTTAAGATGAAGTTTATGATGTTCTACTTTAATGACAAAATAAACTAAGTGATTAAAGTGGAAATTTCGAGATTAAAGTTGACATTTCGAATTTTTTTCCCCCCACTCTGTCCCTATATTTTTTTTTCTTTTCTCTGTACCGTAATAAGCTTTCATATAACACTCAGACGGTGGGCTACAACTCGCCTTTTCATGGCGACTTTGATATCTGACAGCTTCTTTTTTTTTTTTTCGGGCACTGTGCGACTTTGTGAACTTGAGGTTTCAAGTTTCTCCGACACACTCTATGTCACTTCGATCAACTTCCTTTTGTTGTTTATATCATTGTTAAAACCAACAAATAATATGTTTTTCCTGGCCTCCACTTGGTATTCGCTGAAATTCTTTTATTTTCCCTCGTTCTTTTGCCATTGGCTTTTCACAGAATGCTGAGCTTAAAGGCTATTTATATTGATTTGCATATTCAAAGAGGCATAATTCTGGGAGGAGATGGGGAGTGGCAGCAGGCACGTGCATTACTTTTCATGCTGACCAGAATTTATGTAGCAGAAGAATGTGAAAGTGGGCAAACGCACAGATTTATACATCTGAATATTCATGTGTGTACGCACATTTCCGCTTTTGTCCGTACGCCATTCATAGTGTGAATTCTGCGCACGGTGTTATGCATGAGGCCTCTGGTCTTATAACTTACCTTGGGTAAAAGTAATTATACTGAAGTCAAAATTGTTGTTATGCTGTTGTAGGAGATGCTGGTAGATATTATAAAAACATTGGTTTTATTTGAAACATCCATGTGAGGCAGATAGCCCCTGAAGGAGGGTTAAGAGTTTTGTTTACTAAAGGAATGATTACATTAATCTCATGTCTGAAAGTATTGTAGCAAGATTATTTGCTGTCATATGAGTCTTTTTATCTGTTTGTCACTTTATATATAAACTCTTATTCTTTCATCATGGACATGATACTGTACTTCTAATTACAATAGTAGTCATCAAAGTTTGATTGTATGCATTGTATTTTAATGTTAGTTAAAAAGACAAAACTTCTTGATAGTAGCACATTTGTTTTCCACCTGCTTGATGACATCACAGTGATATGAAAAACATGGTTATGTAACCAAAGCTAAAATGCTGGTAATTTTTTTTTTGGACTGAGGGCATTCTTCCTGTACTTGTGTAGCAGGTTACTGATTTGTTTTCCTTAAAAAATATAATAACCAAGCCAAGTCACTAGTTACAAGCTGGATTAATGATGCTTAAAGTTTTAAGCTCTGTTACAAAAGAGGCATGAGTAGAAAAGAAACATGATGCTGACATTAATGTGGTGTAAAATAAACAACTGTGCTTTTAAGGGAAATTAAAATTCTGGAAATTTGGTAAATGTTTTATATAAAGAATCAGAAAAGTGTAGAAGTTTGTATGGAATTCTGAGCACAATTTTAAACTAAAGCAGCCTCGAAAATTGCAGATGGTTTAGATATTCTGCTGAGCAATGGATGTTCATTCTGACTGCACTGTGCCTTTGGAATTTCTGTGATGACGAAAGGAAGACTATGATTGTTATTCCATGTTTAATTTTTTTGTAGCTGGGTTGTGCTTAAATGTTGGGAAGTGGGATTGCAAAAGTGCAGCTTGCATTCTCCCCTTTAGTATTAGGATGCCTTTCTCTTTATCCTGTTTTTGCCCGCTTGCTGTGTGCTCTCTCTCACACTTACATGCTCTGTGTTGGAAGCAGCACTACAGCAGATCCGAATGGGGTTTATGAACAGGTTGTGGCATGTGTCATATTCATCTATTCTCCGTTTGTTTTTAGCTCTTTAGCCTCATTTAAACTTGTGAATAAAAAAATAAAGTTAAAAAAAGTTCTTTGAATGGTTGTTTGGTTAACTTTATTGAACTAGATGGGACATTTATTCAATGGAGGATAAGCCAGTTCTTGGTTTATACACTTGTGTACTCCCATTCTATTACAGCAACACCAAGACGTAAGTGACTTGTGCAATGGAGGACTGCCCTAATCAATGTTTATCATTCAATCCTCAGGGAGAGATAATATCCTGTCCCCAAATTTGAGACTTGATCCTTTAACTTGGGAATAAAAACACATGATCTCATAAAAGTTAAATACACAAAGTTGGGAAACTAAGTAAGGGAAGGTATTCACCAAAAACGCAAATTGCTACTTCAGATTCATGAAGCAAAACATTCCACTTAATATGCTTTTCTTAAATTTGGTTTTACAAATCTAAAGGTAGTAGTTCTGTACACAACCAGCCTGCCAATGTACCTGTAAGCTGAAAAGGCAACAGTAGCCATAGTTACATATAAGGGTTTAAGTAGCAAAATCTCACTGACATCAACAGTTTTTATAGACGATAGATGTTATAGATGGCATTTCTTGTTGAAATCACCATTTTGTGTCCTGTATCTCAGAAAGGTTTGTCACTTTTTTTCTTAGTGTTTTCATACTACACATTCCAGGACCTCACTCTTGCAAAAAAAGTATGCTTTCTCTCTGTTTTCTTTGCTTGCTACTTGACTGTAACCTCCCTGTTGCTTCCATGCTTGTGTTATAAAAGACATCAGTGCAGGAACACTTATGGTATTTATAAGTTCTCACATATTTCATTGGACTGCGCAAAATAAAGAGGACTGACAAGGAAAGTTTCCATGAGAAGTTTTCCTTGGTCTGTCAGAGGTCACTTCCTCATGATACTTAATTTGATTCACTGTCACTGTCGCAGTTTCGATTTAGATGATCAACATGCAGCTTGACAAGAAAGCTATGCTGAAATCTTGTTTTTTTTCAGTAAAGTGCATTGTGACTGGGGGAAAAGGGTTGGTAATAATTTTTTTTAAAAATTTAAACAGTTTTCATTTTTAAATAGGTTAAACATTGAAAATTGTTATTTTACTTTTGAATGTTAGATTTTTCTCTTAAGACCTTTTCAAAATACAATTTAGTTATAATTAAATAGTGACTTGCCCCATCATACACCTACACTTGTACGGGGAAGATTTTGAAATTGTCACTTAATGTACACTGTATATTGGGGTATAGTGGGAATTCCAGAGTAACCGTAAGTCAGGGGTGTCCTGGTGGGCCATAATAGGCTGCAAGTTTTCATTCTAACCCTTTTCCTAATCAGCAAGCATTTTTCACAGCTAGTTAACTCCTTTTCCCATCATTTTAATAGCCATTTTGGATTCAATCCTCTGAATTGGTTTGTTTGGTAACACTTTACATTTTGTCCATAATTACACTGTACCTACTATGTAATTACCTGTATTAAGTACAGTGTAACTACAAGTTATTACTCTGTACTTACTATGTAATACAAAGTAACGCTATAGTTAATCAGTTGTCATTGTTATTTCACAGTTTATATAATTACAATGTAACAATTTATCATTGATCCAAAAAAAAGTGTACTTACATAATTACATTGTATTTGTACGTTCAAAATGTAATAAAAACATCAGGGTATGTAACTACAACTATGTAACAGATGTTCCATGGTCTGGGCAATTGTAATGGAGAATTGCAGTGATAACTACATAGGTTTTCGATGTATCTAAAGTACCTTGATAACAACACAACAGCCACTTTTTATTGGAATTGTGAGATAGATTGGTTCTGTCTTGAGAAATTTGATTTTGTAACATTAAAGTGGGGACAAAATGAAAAGAAATTTGAGGTGGCCAGCAGTTGAGTTTCTTCATATTTACAACATGGCAACTGAGTGCTTTTTGAATTTACCAAAGTATATGGAATTTGCAGTAGCACTGAAATGTTTCAAATCTGAGTCTGCTTTAAAGTCAAATCTATTACGGTCATTTAATAAAGGCATAAAATCAAACCAATGCCATAGTAATGTAGCTGCTGTGTCTAGATTGGAATTTGTTTAAACTTTCATAGCCCAAATAATAAGTTTTGGATTAAACTCAAAATTCAGAAAGTCCTTAATGTGTATACTAAATTTTGTGATCTTGAATAGTGATTTCACTGTTGTTGGTATTTGCTTTAAAAGTTTTGAGCTTTAAAATCTTAACATTGAATAATTATAATTCATCCAAAACTTAATTAGCTCTTCTTAAGACACACAAGCATTAGTTGTCCACAGAATTTCATAAGAAGTGGTTAATTTGTTCTTGAGTTAGTGTTCACAAACTTTTTTTCACAGAAATGCTCAAAACACATTCTAGGCATGTCAAAATGTTTTTCTGTTCATAATCTAGATATATGAAACATGGAAATTGTAAAAAGGAGAATACAATTTGAATAACTTAATCAAATATTAGAAACTGACAGTTTAAACTAATTTGAATTGCCAATTAAATTTTACACTTCAGGAAGTGTTGTTAATTTGGTGTTTATTATTATAAGCAAATGTCATAAACCTGACAAAGTGGTATATCAAACAAGCTTGTATGAAAAATGTTTATTACCAAAGAACCTGTTTATTGTAAATGAAATTATCCAGAATTCATGTTGGAAATAATTGGAGGCAAGGAGTAAATATACCAACCCAAATTACATGTAATGTTAGTAATAATTTAATAAGTACAGTGTGACTGTCAATGTCATCCTAAAATTTGGCTTTGTCGCTCTGCATCCATCTGTTTTTTACAGCTTCCCCCATCCTGCCTTTGCATGCAGACTCCATAATCCCTCTCATTCATTGTAGCAGTTGTATAACTGGCTACTGCAAAATATGCAGCATAAAACACAAAGGTTATTATATCTTCACCAAAACAACAGCTCATTCGGTCAATCTAGCATCAATTGAAAATGGAAGTTACAAGTACTGCTGGGAATATGACCTGAAATTGGGATCATAATATTTTTCAATATCCTGATGATACTGATACCGTATCACAGTATCAAAAAGTAATAAGCTCTTTAAAATTAATAGAAAGATACTTTGCAGCTAAAAAGATTTTCTTTCTTTATTGTGCAAATGCTTTTGAGATAAACCTGAGTTGACGCAGTAAAAACATGCATCATTAACTAACCAAATTACAAAAAAAGCTGAAAATATAAGTACTGAACTATTATACAAATCTTAATAATTACAGTTACAGTTATACTTTTTTTTATTACAATAAGTGCAAAAGGTCCTTTTTTGAAAGTAGCATTATTACTTATAAAAGGCAGACCTGTTATTTCTAGATTGTTTTTGAAAACTAGAACTTTAATTTTTTCTTACTTTGCTCTAGATCTGGAACTTCACCACTATGTTGTTGTTAAGCTCTTCGGTACAAACACCATTCTGTTAACGGCTTCCGTCTCACTGCTGTCCCACTGCATGTGACCACATTTCGTCTAGTGCTGAATGCCCTTTTGGAGGATAAAGTTGGGATAAGAACCATCAAAAGCTCAAAATAGTTAATTTACTCCAGCAAGTGGCATTGACACTGTTATTTATATGTTTTGTATATAGCTATTAGGTTTGGAAAATAACTAGTTTCTTTTTAAGGCTCAATTGTTTACAGAATAAGTAATTTATTTTTGAAAGATAAATATACTGTAAAACATAAGCAGATGGATTTATAGTGAAACCACAGTCTAATGTAAAGCAGTTCAAATCATATCCTGTTTGAATATATGGCTAGTACATAAATATTCTGTATGTTTTGTTTCTGATAGCTGCTGTGAGGAATATCTGTTTATGTTTGTGGCAATCTTTTTGTTTTGGCCATTTTAAACTTACCAATAGCAAACTGTAGTCTTCATTCTAAATAGCCCAGTCTTGTCTGTCAGTTCAGTGTCAATGATCTGACCATGTTTGTTTCACTGTTAATAATCAAACAGATCTGATGTGATTCTTTCAAGCCCATGACAAGAGCACCCCCCCTTACTCAGCAGCAATTATTTCCCCAACATGATCATCTGGAAGGTTGCAAGTCTGAAGGCATCTGTTTTTTTGGGGGTACAGTTGCAGTCACTACAGTGAATAGAATACTTAACTACATGTACAATATGTCTCCTTGGTGAGGAATTGTTCATAATCCTGTCATGACATTCTGTATAGAGCTCAGCTCTGGTACATATTTAGTTATAGTTATATAGTTATTTAGTTATATTTAATCCCAAGGGGAAATACACATACTCCAGCAGCAGCATACTGATAAAGAACATTATTAAATTAAAGAGTGATAACAATGAAAGTATAACATACAGCCAATTTTTTTTTTTTTATAATATTAACGTTTACCGCCCCGGGTGGAATTGAAGAGTCGCATTGTGTGGAGGAGGAATGATCTCCTCAGTTTGTCAGTGGAACAGGACTGCAACAGCAGTCTGTTGCTGAAGCTGCTCCTCTGTCTGGAGATGATCCTGTTCAGTGGATGCAGTGGATTTTGGATTTTTGCAGTGGATTTTTATTGACAGGAGCCTGCTCAGTGCCTGTCGCTCTGCCACGGATGTCAAACTGTCAAGCTCCGTGTCTACAATAGAGCCTGCCTTCCTCACCAGCTTGTCCAGGCGTGAGGCATCCCTCTTCTTTATGCTGCCTCTCCAGCATCACCACCACATAGAAGAGGGCGCTCACCACAGCTGTCTGATAGAACATCTGCAGCATCTTATTGCAGATGTTGAAGGACGCCAGCCTTCTAAGGAGGTATAGTCGGCTTTGTCCTTTCTTACACAGAGCATCAGTATTGGCAGTCCAGTCCAATTTGTCATCCAGCTGCACTCCCAGGTATTTATAGGTCTGTACCCTCTGCACACAGTCACCTCTGATGATCGCGGGGTCCATGAGGGGCCTGGGCCTCCTAAAATCCACCACGTACTCCTTGGTTTTTGCTGGTGTTCAGTTGTAGGTGGTTTAAGTCGCACCATTTAACAAAGTCCTTGATTAGTGTCCTATACTTCATTATAGGAATGATATATATTTGACTAAAATATTTACAACTTGCTATCTTGTATCTTGGGTCCTGGGTTTCTGAAGCCGTTTACTGAATCTGATCAATGTCATTTGCTCTATGATAGGTCATTTTTGCTCTTTTGGAGACAAATTGACAGCCGAAAATGATGTTTTCATTGACAGCTGTTTGTAGGTTGTGCTTTTTGATATTTTGAACCATACTCTGTTGCTGCACTGTCATGCACTTTCTACTAATTTCTTCATATTCACGCACAGGGCTGATTTTCAGGTATTTAAAAACATTGGTGGTGGTTCCATCTTAAGCCACCAGAGCACCATGACATAATTTGCAAAGTCGCATTTGTTGAACCAAACCAGTTCCAAAAACTGTGGACCTTTCATTTTTTTTAAACCAACTCTGTCATTTTCATCCTCTGTTATGTTTGTTTTTACTTCCTCAGTCATCCTCAGTTTGTTTTACTTAGATATTTATTATATATAATATTTATTTGATAATTTAACAAGCAATTATTTACTTGTTCCGTATTCTCTGTACTACAGGAGCTAAGGCAAGCAAGCGCAGATTGGAGAGCATGGGTCTGGTAGGCAGTGAGATGAAAGTACACTCCAAGCTTCAGTGTACACATTTTCTGTTCTGCCATTGCACGCTCAGATTTTCACTGTTCTGCTATCATGCTTGCTCAAAGAAAAAATAAATATGCATTTCAAACTGAATTTATGCAGGTGCAAAGGCATTACTACTTGTGCCACTCGGTTAACTTTATAATAATTCTATTTTTCATAATGAAGTTTGTTTATTGATGTAATTTACAAACCTCACGTGACTCCATCAGTTCAAAACTCGTAATTGAATTCCGTGTAGATATAAAATTTATTTCAGCTGTCCTGGTATTTTAAGCATTAACTTAAAAGTGTAAGAAAGAGGAAGCATGGTAAGAGAGAGAGGGAGGCATGAGGTATAAGAGTGTGACTGAGGAGCAGGATATGAAGCAGCAATTAAAAAGAGGCAGTAAGAAAGTGATGATCAGGAGAGGCACATAATCTTAGTTTATTATTGTAAGCTGTATGTTTTATGATTATTTCTAACTATATGATCATAGCAAAGTGTGTAAAACCACTTTTAAACAATGTAATATAGAATGCCTGAATACGATGGTAAAAGATCAGCAAGCTCTGGAGGACTATTCTCAAGTAAAATTAGTTGACAGACAATAGTGGGTGGTTTTTGCTGTGGGCCTTAATTTGCTGGTTTGATTTGTGGGCAGATCAGTGTATTAGCTGTACATTATGTACTTTTCCAATAGATATTTCAGAGCTCTTTTCCATATGCATGTCTGCATATTTATATGATCTTCTTAAAACCAAGACTGTCAACTTAATTATTTTAATTTGATCATTAACAAATCATGTGAGGAGCACAAAACAGTTCCTACTGTAATTCTTTGAGAATTCTTTCCTTTGTAGCAGCTGTTTTCAGAATTCAGGATGCTTGCCTCCAGAGGAACCAGATTAATGTGATTAAGATCTGTGTTGCTGCATCCCAGTCTCACATCTGCTTTGTTTCAGCCTCCAGAAGTAGCACAGCTCTACAAGAGGAACCCTCTCATTTCCTGTAGTGCCGTGCCACTTGTTAGCAATCATCATAAACAAAAACAAATGCTGTTAATTAAAGAAACTTGTTTCACATAATGTACAGTAGACTGCATTAGGTGTTTGCATGTTTTATTTTGCATTAAAAACAGAAATATTTAACATCTCAACATTTTTAAAAGCATACCAGATAATTGGCGCTTCTTTTTATTTGAGGGTTTCTGGTAGTGAAAAATTAAACCATGAAAATACTCAAATTTTTCTCAAGTCTCTTTTACGTTTTGCAAAAATACTTTCATATGCTATAACATGGTAGGATGTGAATAAGCAAATGGAAGCCATATTTTTCCACTGGTAAAAATATTTGTCCCACTACCTGATTAAATTATCCAGGTTTGGTGCTTAGGTGTTTAATGTTTTAAAATTAAATGGGAAATGCAGTGCCAATAAAACTAAAATTTTAATTTCTTGTATTATCCTTGACTGATTAAATCTACAACAAAATAAACAGCATGTAAATAGGAATAGAATTTAAAGGTTAAGTTTTGTATTTTTGAAGTAATTTTTTTCACAATCATGGCATGCATTAATTTCCCACAAGAAATTGTGTTCTTAAGTGAAGCATTTTTTATAAATTTGAAAAATACCATGTCTTAAAACAGGGTCTACAGGGCAAGCAGCTTTCAATTAAGTAATACTAAACTGTGCTGTTTTTTACCTCTTCTTTGAGTACAGTAGACATGCCCACTTTTCACTTTACTAGTTGCTTTCAAATTTACTTAACTACTTCATTATTTAATATACATGTAGGATTGGCTCCAGCAGACCCCTGTGACCCTGTAGTTAGGATATAGCGGGTTGGATAATGGATGGATGAATGTAAAATAAAACTAGCCATAATGGTGCATCCTGTTGTCCATGGATAGAAGGCCAAAGGTGCATCCCATTGTCCATGGAAAAAAGGCCATGATATTAGATGGGTGCACTGTGCTTATGGCTTTAAGCTAAAAAGAACGACGAGAAAATAGATAAATGACTTATATGCTGTAACAGATTAGGTGTTTGCTCGCACCCTTGCACCCTCAGACACCACGTCAGACACTAGGTAAAAGTCCAATAATGATATTTATTATATCAATAATGTGCACAAAGCACCCTCCACTCCCAAATACTCCAATAACAATAACAATAATAATCCTCCACTCTCCCAGACGCTTAGCCACCCTGCCTCCCAACTCAGCTCGCCGTCTAGGAGCTCCCACAGTCCTTTTATACTCCCTGACCCTGAGGTGTTCCTGCCCAACAGTCCACAAGTCCTTATTCCTTCCGGGTCAGGGTAAATAGTCCTTTTCTTTTCAACCCGGAAGCCCGTCGCTCTTCCTATGATGAACTTCCGGGTCATAGGGCACAAAGAACTCTTCAGTCCTCCCTGCAGCTCCCTCTCGTGGCCCCCATGGCATCCAGCAGGGCGGTGCATAAAAACTCCATTGTCTGTGATGCCCTGCTGGTCTTCTGGGAACCTCCATGCTGCAAGGAGGGCTCCACCTGGCGGCTTGGGGGTATTGGCCAGGATAAACAGCCGGCCATCCTCCACAGTATTCCCCAGCGAATTATAAAGATTCGGAGCGGCCTGTCCCGAGAGGGAAGTCTTCCTCCAAGAGGACATTCCGGTTGAGCCTTGATTAATCTGAATATCTTGGTCCCTGGAGAACCTAGGGGGAATATTATTCCAGTTTGATATCTTGTCCCCCTGTCTCCAAGGACAGTATCGCCAAATGTGGCCCAACCTTCGGCACCCGTAGCACTGCCTCCGCCCTCCTGGTATTCTCCCCTCGGGACTGAAAACAATTAGGAAATGTTAGGTCCGCCCCTTGTTTTGTTGGGAGTGAAACCCCTGCCGCCTCTAATGGTGCTTTCTCTCTTTCTTTGTCAGGAGACCCCCGTTTTATTTTCGGGATCTCCTGCTTGATCTGGGGCTTGTCCACAGTCTGAGTCTCTACTAGATGAAGAGAGACCCTTTACTGTCTGCACCCCTTTTACTTTATAAATTACCGTGGCGGCGTCTTTAGGGCTGTCTCGCCCGGAGTCAGCACTGTGTAGCTGCCCCGGATCGATTAGCCCTTCCGCTGGCCACTCGGTTATCGTATCGCCTCTCTTGTAGGGCACGCATCCACTTGGCACCCGCTATGGATTAAACGCGGGCCCATGTCACTCTGCGTCCCTATTTCATTATATACGGTACCGGCTTTACCTACCTGTACCGCCAAATCAATTAAGACAGGAGGCTCCCGAGACAATCGCCGCAGGTACTCATTTAATTTGTTCATAGGCTTTTCAGCCGCTCCTCTCAAGTCTGCAACGATCATCTGGATTGTTTGCACCACCTGTAAAAAACTGTGCACGGGCTGAAGCAACTTCTCCAGCTCGCACGCCCAAAATGTATTCAATACAACCGGAGGCATGCTCAAGCCATCATTAGCCTTACCCTTCGGCTGGGAGCCAATAAACACGGCCGCTCCTGGCACGTGCTCCGACAGGTCCCGCAAGGGAGCCTGGGATTTGGAGTTCTTTTCGGAGGACCGCAGTGCCGCTTTTGGCTGACTGCGATCAGTCTGCATCAATTTGTCGACAGACCGATCAGTCATTTCCCAGACCTCCTTACTTTTTTGTAGGGAGAGCGGTGCTTCGCTCATCTCCCTTTTCCCTTCGAAAACCAAGTCCGTCTTTTCTTGGGTGAAGCCACAAACAGCTGAACATGGAACGCCACCTTCCTGGAATCCTTCGTGGTAGGTCACGTGTCCCTTGCCGCACCCGTAATGCGGAAGTCCTTCGAGTTGCTCGCTTGCCTGAACGAGCGCGCCATCGCTTTCGGGTTTGTCTTCTGCCTCCCTCAGAGCCTTCGGATGGACATCTGGGAGGTATGTACATGGCACATCATGTGTTAAATTAAAAAGATTGTAAAGTACATTCCCAGCACATATCTCGTCGGAGACGTCTTCCTCCGGAAATCTCTCCCGAAACTCGTAGCTGCTCCATGGCTCGTCTTGAGCGCAAGCAATGTCGAGCGCTAGACCTCCGCTGTTGCTGCCGCTCTGCTTTGTCTTCTTCTTCCCCATGACGGACTTGATAAAGGTTAGGTTTCTGGCGATTTTTCCTATGTGTGTCGTGACGCTGTCTTCCCAGGGTATTCTGTCCACAATAAATTTTTTAAATTCAGGTCCTCTGCCAAACTGACGGCCAGAGAATCCTGCCGAAGCTACGCCAATTGTAACAGATTAGGTGCTTGCTCGCACCCTTGCACCCTCAGACACCACGTCAGACACTAGGTAAAAGTCCAATAAAGATATTTATTATATCAATAATGTGCACAAAGCACCCTCCACTCCCAAATACTCCAATAACAATAAAAATAATAATCCTCCACTCTCCCAGACGCTTAGCCACCCTGCCTCCCAACTCAGCTCGCCGTCTAGGAGCTCCCACAGTCCTTTTTTACTCTCTGACCTGGAGGTGTTCCTGCCCAACAGTCCACAAGTCCTTATTCCTTCCGGGTCAGGGTAAATAGTCCTTTTCTTTTCAACCCAGAAGCCCGTCGCTCTTCCTATGACGAACTTCCGGGTCATAGGGCACAAAGAACTCTTCAGTCCTCCCTGCAGCTCCCTCTCGTGGCCCCCATGGCATCCAGCAGGGCGGTGCATAAAAACTAAATTGTCCGTGATGCCCTGCTGGTCTTCTGGGAACCTCCATGCTGCAAGGAGGGCTCCACCTGGCGGCTTGGGGGTATTGGCCAGGATAAACAGCCGGCCATCCTCCACAATGCTTACAGTAAATGCTTCTATATTTACATGTAAGTTGCCTCCTTAAATGCTTGTTGTGTATAGATATTCTTGTATGCTTTGTGGCTTGTAGGGGACATCACAAACACCAATACTGAGTCCAAAATTGACAAAAACAAGCTTTAAAAAAAGTAAAAGCTTTAATAGCATCACCTAAGTAAGTAATATGTGGGGGACAGTAAATTGTACCAAAAATACAAAACAATAAATAGCCCTACCATCAGAGCCTAACTAAACAATAGTAACCCCTGGCTATTCTGTTACAGGTTTGCCATGTTTATCTTCCACTACTTTGGTTCTCCTTCTTCTCTCTGACCAACTGAGCTCTTGTCGCCAGCTAAGCTCTGTGAGCAAAGGAAGCAAGGCCCTTTTATATTGTGCTTTAACTACCTTCTAGGTACCCTGCAGTAAGCACTACTGGTATCCCAGCTGACATCATCAATCTCTGCTGTTGTATGGACAGCATTTCCCCTAGTGGCAGCAGAGACTCTTGCATGTTACCCTGTCTATGGAGGTCTACTGGAGAAGGCCAGATTGTTTGGCTTCCCCAGTATGCCTGTGAGGCTACAACATACCACCTCCTACAACCACAGTTTAAGGGTAATTCTTCCCATTTTTAAAATATTTTTTCTATGACCCACTGACAAACATCAAATACTGACAGTTTCAAGAACTAAAAAAGAAACAACAATGGCATGAAAATACAAACATTGGAATACAAGATTGGGCAAATATTTGTCATCTTTCTAATTTAGTCATTTTACCTTGTTTAATTAATTTTTCAAAAAAATGATATATAACTCTCTCTTGCTCTCTATAAACAATTGCACAATCTCGCAGTGAAATCTTTAGTTGTTTCTGTTCTCATATATGAAACAGTGTCAGTCAGCTTTGCATGCTATAATTTTGAATATTTGATCAATGCCCTACTGACTGCCAATATATGCTAATTAAGAATTTGATCTTATGAATTAAAAATTGCAGTGGCTCTGAGCTGTCATGTTGAAAAGAAAATTTTGTAACACAAATACAAATTAAAAATTCCAAAACATCAATGGTAACAACAAATGGAAAAAGAGAAGCATGTAAAAGGTGCAACTAAAAGGGGTAGCCCTAGCAAATGCTAGAAAAAAAAATGTACATAAAAGGAAAAACATATCTACAAATATACGTCACGGTGGAGGAATAAATCATGATTAATTTACAAAGAAAATGGTAGGATTAAACGCTCTTACAGTAAAATTATGTTTTAAATATGATTTTTCTATATCAGGGGTTCTCAAACTCGGTCCTGGGGACCCACTGTGGCTGTAAGTTTTTTGTTCCAACCAGCTTCTGTTTCTAATTGTAATCTTGGGCTGATTAAGTGAACTGTAATTTCTCAGATTCTGTGTTTAATAGACATTAGAAAACTAAGTTTGGTTAAAAATATATTAATGTACTAAGTGGGTACATTATATGGGAATACTGTATATTTTTTCTTTTTAACAATATTTTCATCTTGATTTTCATTCTACTTCTCCTGACATTCAAATTGTTTAATTAATCCATCCATCCATCCATTATCCAACCTGCATTATTTACTAATTAGTGGGTCTGACGCTAAAGTAGTTGTTGCCTGTTGTTTGCCTGGGTGTCTGCTCTACTCGTTTTTAATTGTCATTATTACGATACAGTGTGTATTATGTACCTTACAGAATAAGAATCTAACCCCAAAACTTAGACAAAGAGAAGAGAACCAAGAGCATGGAGAAAAAATAACATAAAAGAATTTTTTTCCTCTCTATGAATGCTTATTCTACATTTTTTCAGTTAAGTCTTGCTATGCTTTAAATAAGTTATCAGCCAAGTGAGAATTACTTTTTTTTTCCCAAATTCAAATAATATAGAGTCTCAGTTACCCACTGAGTTATAAAAGGTGGTATTCTTCCATGTATCAAGATAAGCAAGTCTCTGTGCTAGCAGTGTGATATAGGCAATTACAATCAATTTGTGCTTCTCCACTTTAAGCCCATCTTGGAGTGAACCATATGTAGCTGTTAGTGTATTGGGAGTAATTATGACACAAAGACAGACTGTCTGTATTTAAAGAATTTTTGTCCAAAATTATATTAATTTGTTACATTCCCAAAACATGTGGCCTAGTGATACTGAAGGTAGATGGCAATGTTTACTAGACGGACCTTGCCCTGGGTAC
The DNA here is from genome assembly GCF_016835505.1 of Polypterus senegalus. NCBI lineage: Eukaryota > Metazoa > Chordata > Cladistia > Polypteriformes > Polypteridae > Polypterus > Polypterus senegalus. The sequence goes on from NC_053161.1 coordinate 42,079,470, forward strand.
ATTTTTGACAATTTTAAATGAGATAAGTGTGATTGATGAAATATCTGAAGTTGAATTATTGAGTGCTTGGCACATATAGAGCTAGAGTGTATTCCACGTATGGCTGAATTCCACTCCTTTTCTGAGATGTTAATTGAAAGGTCCCTTTCCCACTGTAGCCTATGATATTTGAAGAGAAGATTCTTTGAGATGATGTCTTAAGTACTTAAGACTAATCAGTATTGCCTCTGAAAAATAAATGGATGAAAGGTCTGGAAAATTGGATATAGAGTAGACCCCCGCAAAGTTGCAGTTCAGGGTTCGCAGACTCAGTCGTTCTCAGATTTTTCCTTAGAACCTAACTATTAATTGTTAGTGGAAAACGCAAATATCCTCCGCAATTTTTTATAGCTTTTTTCGTGGCAATACTGTGCTGTAGAGAGAACAGGAACCAACCACTGAGGAAAACGGGGTTTGGGATGGTGAAAGTAGCCAATCTGAGAGCGTTATTCATTTCTCCTTGCTACTGTTTGATTGCAGCCCAGTGATGCAACTCAAGCTGAGTGTCCTTATGTTTTCCATTTTGTTATTGTATTCATTATTGTTAATCTTAAATGCACAATATATTGCCGAATCGCTCTGCACCTTCGAAGGCTTCTGTAACTGAGCCTAAGTGCCAGAAGAGGTTTAAAGCACTCCAGGAGAAGGTTGAACTACTGGATTTGCTCCGGGAACTAAAAAGTTAGCGTGCCACTATGGCATTAATGAAAACACCGCACGTTACATAAAGAAGAACGAAGCAGCGATCTGGAATACCGTATCTGTAAGTTTCTGTGATAGTGCCAAAAAGGTAATGACTGTAAGGAATAAAAATATCGTCAAGATGGAATCTGCCTTGGTATTGTGGATCACCAACCGCAGGAAAAAGAACATCCCCTTGGATGGTAACATCATCCGTGAGAAAGCACGGAAATTGTATCAGCAGTTCGCTACAGGAGACAATGTAGCAACTTCCCATCACAATGTTCCTGAAACCTATAAAGAAAAGCCAGCACAAAACCCCACCAGAAGAAGACCCGTCTAAAGAGAAGACTCCTCCTGAAGCGCCTGAAGAAGAGGCGCAACCCAAGGAGTTTTAAATCCTCTACATCGTACTGCACAGCTACTTCATCTTCATCATCATCAGTATCATTCATCATTGGTGAGTACCTATACATTTTACTGTATTTTAATTAAATGAAATTATTATGTATTTACTCATAACAAACAAAACGACAGCACATACCAAAGAAAACGTGCTTGCATGAATTACATTACGTATAGCGGTAAATCTGTATTTTACATTCTAGCACCGCGGGAGACATAGCAGTACAGTACTGTACAGTAGATGGGTTTACCTTTACATTCTGTTTTTAGGTAATGTATTAAGCAAAATTCATTAAACAAAATGAAAGTGCTTTTGGGGCATACTGTATTTAGGGTTTAAAATATAAAAATAGGCATTTAAAAGGCATTTTTTAATAACATCCAAAAGTCACGGTTTTTCACAATTCACGCGTGCTCTAGAAACATAACCCCCGCGAATTTTGGGGGTGTACTGTATTACTTTTAACAAAAATTTTGTTTGAAACTAGTGGATTGGTGGATGACTGAGTTATTGGTATATTCATGAAAGTTAGTAGTTATAAGGCCACAAAACCTTATATATAAAGACATACAGCAAAATTTAATTTTCATTCTTGACCAGGCAGGTGTAAATTAATCAATCTGTGCCAATTTCCACGTCTTTTCAGTATGTAAATTTGCCTCACAGTTAAAAAAAAAAAAAAACACAAAAAACGTAGTGCCATGCCATGTTATATTTTTGGACTTTCTAGAGTGACCTTTTGAATACGTGGGTATCTCGATTTCCAAATAAATGAGGTTATAATTGAGTCTAGTTTCTTAAATAATGATTTGTTAATGTATTTAGGAATGATCTGAAATAAATATAGAAGTTTAGGAAGGATGTTCATCTTGACAGTATTGATTCTCCCTGCTAATGTGAAGTGTAGCCATCTGCTAACATCTTGTTTGATTTTTTTTTCCCATGCTGTTACCAAAATTATGTTAAAAAAGATCTTTATATTTACTTGTCATGTTTATCCCTAGATATTTAAACTGTTTTGATAGAATGAATTGGTAGCTATCCAGAAAATTTTGGTGTGCTAGTGAGTTCACTGGAAAAGCACTCTTTTATTTTTATATGTCTTTTTAAAGTCTGCTAATGAGTTAAGGACTAGTGGTAAAGATTTTAGTGGATTTGATATAGAAAATACCGTACCCTCTGTATATAGTGATTTTTTTTCTCCATTTTAGTCCTTCTCAGATTATCCGCTTTGTATTTCGAAAATGAATAGCTAATGGCTCAGTAGCTAATGCAAAAAGCAATAGTGATGGAGGGCACTCTTGTTGAGTACAACATTTTGGTTTGAAGTAGTCTTGAGTTCATGGTAATATGAACTGAGGCTTCTGGACTGATAAAAACTAATTTTATTCATTCAGATATGTTTTGGCCAAATCCGAATTATCTCTGGTGTGTTACATTTAGTGGGTTGAGTATATTGCATGGAACAGATAGTGAATGTTTGAGGCTAAGTATCTGCCTTTAATGAATTCAGTTTGGTGATGTGATATTACAGAAGGAAGCACTTTCTCAGTCTTTCTTGCTAAAACTTTGGAGAGTATCATAGCATCATTATTCAGAAGTAGACTTTGGCTGTATGATGCATATTGTAATATTGTTTCTTTGGGAAAACAACAATTAATGCTTGGTGAAATGTCTTGAGGTAAATATTTATTGACTCTTAACTTCTATGACTGTTAATAATGGAAATAACTTTCCATTTTTTTTATATACATTCTAATGGGTAGCCATTAGGACCTGCTGCTTTACCAATTTGGAGTGAGTTTATAGTATCCAATAATTCTGGAAGTGTCAGAGGTTTGTCAAGTTCTTCTGCACTAAAGGTATTGAGCTGTGGTATTTGTATTGTATCAAAAACTCCTTAGACTGTGACTTTTTTATTTTTGTGCCTTTATTTTTTTTGTAAATGACAAATGTGTGCAAGAAATGTATTGTGATATTTTAGACAGTTGCTTTAGTGTATTAAGTTCTGTCTATGTTGTGCATTTCCTTGAACATGTTTATTACATTTTTTTTTAAAAAGGAGAATGAACAGTTTTTTTTGCCTGAGAACAATTAAGCATCTTGTACTATCTGAAAGGTAGTTATCAGTAGCTGTCCAAAATTTAAATACTTTAGCTTGTGTTTTGATGTTGTAGTAATACAAGGGTTTCTCTTTCCTTAAGTAAATTGTTTAACATAGTGTTTCAAGTAATTTTTTTTAGATTGCTGATATTTTTCCATATTTTGGTTGTTAAATATGATTATGATTATGTTAAATATGATTTAACAACCAAAATATTTAAATATGGTTTGCATGTGTATGTATGTTCAATATTTCTGGTTATAAGTCTAATTAGGCATAAGATTTTCTACTTTTTCCAATATTTGTTACTGTTTCCGGTTATGTCAAATTACACAGCTCTTGTTCAGCTTGTTTGCAAGTTCCTTTTGCTTTGTTATCCTTAAAAATGAAAAAAAGTCTTGCTTATTTTAATCAAAGTGTGCGCTCAGTGGTATAAGTTTTATTGAGTTGTTTCAGATAAATGATGAGAAAGCTGTTTTATGACTTTAGGCATTAAAAAGAAGATTTTGAAATTGATGTTTAACTTGGAGCCTATGTAGATGATTAAGAGCTGTAGTAAAATTATTTTACCAGACAAGGCTGCCCCTTGTCACCACTATTTTCAATCGCCATTGAACCACTGGCAGTTCAAAATCGAAATGCTTATGAGATAAAGGAGATTATCAGAGTTGAACAGAAAATTTCTCTATATGCAGATGATATGGAACTGTATATATCAGATCCAGAAAATACTGTGCCAGCAGTCTTAACAGCGCTTACAGAATTTCAAAAGATTTCTGGTCTCAGAATTTATTTTAAATAAAAGTGTGCTCTTTCCAGTGAATTCTCAAGCACACAATATTAGATTGGACACCTTCCCTTTTATCATTGCAGATCAGTTTAAATATCTAGGGGTAAGCACAAAGCTCTTTATCAACAAACCGTCTGTATGGAAAAAATTAAGCAAGACCTGCATAGATGGTCAACCCTTCATCTTACTTCTGGAAGAATTAACATTGTTCAGATGGATATCCTTCATAAGCTTCTCGTTTTATTTCAAAACATTCCAATATACATCAATGAATAATTTTTTAAGAAGTTAGATTCAACCATAACCTCATTTATTTGGAATTCAAAACATCCATGGATCCAAAGAGCGACCCTACGAAGACCTAAGGCGGAAAGTGGCATGGCTTTACCTTTCAATTTTATTACTGGGCAGCAAACATACAAACTATAAAAACCAGGACATGGACACAAATAAATAAACATACACAGGCTTGGTCCACAATAGAAATAAAATCCTGGTGTACTACTTTATATTCCTTGCTTTGTGCCCCCAATGAATGCAAGTTATCGCCAAAATACAGTACTAACAACCTAATTGTGCTTCACTCACTCAGAATATGGAACCAGTGTAGGAAGTATTTCAAGATAGAGAAGCTTTTATCTGTGGCACCTGTGCATGAGAACCACCTTTTTCCACCCTCTCAAACATATGCAGTTTTTAATGTCTGGAAAACATTTGGGATTAAATCACTTAGAGATCTGTACATAGACAACGTCTTTGCATCCTACGAACAATTACATTCCATATTTAACTTTCCAGCAACACATTTCTTTCACTACCTTCAAGTTAGAAACTTTGTTAAACAGAACTGCCCAAATGTCCTCACCTCCAACCCCCCTCTACGCTGGAAAAAATATTGCTCAGTTTCAAGGACTCGGCATTTCTGCAATATATAAAACCATTTTACAGTCCCTCCCTTTCAAAGATCCAAGAGGACAATGGGAAAAGGATCTCTCCCTCAACATATCAGAAAAGGAGTGGAAGGTAGCAATGTAGAGTATTCACTCGAGCTCCATATGTGCAAAGCTTACAATTATTTATCCATCCATCCATCCATTATCCAACCCGCTATATCCTAACTACATATTCCCGATCGTAATGACACAATACATTTTAAAAGTCTCACATACCTATCTTTTGTGCCGTCTTTTTTTTTTTTTTTTTTTTTGTAATTTAACAACAGCAACATAATGTATAGCGCTATATTTGAGCCACTGAGAAAAAAATAAAGGACACGGTGAAAACATGTGTATTGTGATTAAAGTGGAAATTTCGGCTTTAATCTCGAAATGTCCACTTTAACCTCGTAGTTTACTTTATCATTAATGCAGACCATCGTAAACGTCATCCCAGTTTTTAACCGCTACAAGCTTCTTGGACCTGACAGCAGCAGCAAGCAGCAATACACAGAATACACACAGAATAAATTAAATGTATGATATTCCAACTATCTGCACATTTAGAATCTTTAGATTTTAACTTGATATCACTTTCATGATGAAATGTATTAAAGTGTGTATGTTACATTTTACATATAATTTCGTTTAAATAATGAATACTGTTAATAATTACACACATGGGGGTGTCACGGTGGTGGAGTGATAGCACTGCTGTCTCGCAGAAAGTTATGTTGCTGGTATTTCCTGCTTGTATTCCACACTGTGCTTCGGTTTCCTTCCAAAGATATATAGATTTGGAGATCTGGTGCCCCTAAAATGACGCTAGTGTATGCGAGTGCTTGTATTCACCTTGCGATGAGCTGAGGCCTCGTCCAGAAACTGTTTCTCACTCGTGCCCAATGCTTGCTAGAATGGGCACATCCCTGGATTGATAGATTTAATCAATAAACATCCTTTGTCAGAGATATTGCGGTAAGGTGTCATTGGAATTTAATAGGTGTTCTAGGCAATTCACAACACAGAGAACCTGAACATATTCTCACCGTGATAATATCTTGCACTGCCACCTGGTGGATTCCTCCAGATTTACATAAAGTACACGCGCAAGTATGAACACTACAACACTTGCATAGCAGGAGCGTCCACTGCAGCATGCGTCGCGTCGCGTAAAGTATAACTCTGTCCTTAGACTTAAATAATTCTTTTTTTTAATGTTTTTATTAATGGTGTATAATGCATCTGTAAGAGTAATAACTGGGAACAAATTCTATGACCCTGCTATGTCTCATTTGCCTTATCTCACTTCATGCCACTCTCCAAATTCTCTCCAATCCATCAATCTGGTGTTACCAGCTTAAAGTTTTGTTAAAATACTCCAAAGTACCTCTCCATGGTGCCTATATCATATTCATCGGCTACACAGTTGAGATCTACTGGTATAGACTGGTGTTCTTAGTGTTTTACACCTTTGTTACAGGTATTTTGACAAGTATTCGCAAGACTTACTGGCTCCTATTAGCAGGAGTTTTCTCTATCTGTTCATATCTCTGTCCCCTGGGCAAAGACGAACAATGTAATATTTCACTTTGAATTTGGGCAATGGTAAAAGAAAATGATAAAAGAAGTAGCAAATTCCTTATTTAAGCCATATTTTCTTATTAATTTACCATGCAAAGCTACAGAATTTTTGAAGCCTATTATGTTCATTGTTTATCTGTTCAAAATATGTGTTTATTTTCCACACCAGAATACCCTCACAAATAACTGTGCACATAAAAAACATAATCTTGTGCATGAGGAACCCTCATGATCAACACATTTAAATTGCATCTGTCAGAAAATGTACTGTTTTTTGGATGACCCTTCATTTGATTTATTGATTTGCTGCTTGGAATTGTGATGAACTTTCCTGGCCAGATGTTTGTCCTTGTACTTTTAATAGTGCCATTTTTTTTACTGCCCCATAAATATTTAATTTAATTATAATCCCTCAATTTAAAAAAAAAAATGTATATTGTGAAAGGCACTATATAGCGCCTGACCTGACACAGATTGGACACGGGAGGCACATGTAAAATAAAAGGACTTTTATTACTCTTCAGCTGGAGGGCACGTCTTCCCCTTACTCCCCCCAGCCACAACACAGTCCCAAACACCAGTACAGCACAAGCACTCATCTCTTCTCTTCCTTGGCATCACCACTCCTCCCCCACAACCTTGTCCTCCTCCACCCGACTCTGGCCGAAGAGTGGTGGTTGCTGGCTCCCTTTTATAGGTCACCTGGAAGTGCTCCAGGTGTTTGATCACCAAGATCCAGCTGCTCTTCCAGGTGTGATGAATCTGTTGCCCACACGGGCTCAGGAGTCCCAAACACAGCACCCCGTGGCGGTACCTGCGGGACCCAACAGAGCTACCCCCAACTCCAATTCCCAGGGAACCCTGTGGGAAACCTAGGCACTACACCAGCCCTTTGGGCATCTAGCATTTAGGGGGAGGTATTGCACTGTCCAGGGCTGCTCCCCCTGAATACAGTGTGCAGAGGCGTCCCGGCTGGGCATGGACGCCAGCCGCCTGCCACAATATATATCTATATCTGACGCAGGAGGACAGGATGCTTGAATCAGCAGCTACCAAATCACGTCTCTCTGCATGCTTTCTCATAAAAGGTTGCTTGATTGTGCGATACTGGTGGGATTTCCTTCAGCACAGCATGACCCCCATCAATGGAGGAAAAAAGCATTTAGAAAATTCAGCAGTGGATGGATGTTTGGAAGAAGGCACACAGCTGTGCTTTGTTTAGACCTTTTTCATATTATTTTCAAAAGCACTGTCATAGTGTTTTCAAGAGCACGCCTGCTTTACTTTTCCTTAACACCTGTTTAACTAATACCTTTTATTTTTTATTTTCCATATTGAATTTTACCCCACTGCCCCCTGTGCTTTCCCATTAACATCTTTATGGGCTCTTCTGCTGTTAGTGTTACCTTTATTTTCTGAGTACATTTATGGCACATGGTGCAGAGTAGCACTGCACTGTGTCATACTGGTGGTGCCCTTGCTCTTGACAACATTTTGCTAGCTAAGCATCATTTTATACTGAACTTATAGGCAGCAGTCACCTTTATAATAACTGCAAAAATATGGTCACTTGAGTGGTGAAAAAAGCTGAGAAACAAACCATTTTAAAAATGTATATTTGTTATGTGTAATTGTATACCTAGACACTAAAAGAAGAGTCATGTTTTAAGTAAAAGAATTACACATGAAAACAACATTTTTCTCATACCCTGTGTTACTCCTTGATTTGCAGTTGTGCTGCTTCTCCAAGGATTTTTTTCTAATACAGATATCTCTTCCTATTTCTTCAAACTGCATAGGCCGAGTTAATTTCCCTTTGACGTTCTTCTCTTTCTTTTACGTATTTGCAGGTCCCAGTAGTGACAATAAGACATTATGATGTAATTAGAGCAATTGTCATTATGAAAACAATGTGTTCTCTTCCAGCCTGTAATCTTCCATCTTTCTGTTCTTTTTTCCAGTTTATTTATGTAGTTTACTTTGCAATGAAATGTTTGCCCGGTATAAAAGTGTTAATATGGGCATGCAGTTTCAACACATTTAGTAGCAACTACCATTACAGTAATCTGATGTGAGGCACTGGAGGCTTACTGTGGCTTTTATGAGCTAGCAATCCTACATAGTCATCTTGGTAATTATCAGTCCTGTAACCCAGATGCATCATAGTAAAAGAATGCAGTGCATGGAAATACAGACTACATCTTCCCTTTAGTGCAAGATCTTTTTTTTTTTTTACAGTTAAATTGCTACCAAGGATTAATTATATCTGTATTTTCTGTAGTACCTTGATCTCTTTCTCTGATTAGTTGACTAATTTTGGTTAACTTTTATCTCTTACTCAGGTGATTTAACTATTTTTAGTTTATCTGTTAAATCTCTATGCATTGTTTTGCAAATTCTTGGGAATTTTCTGGGATATTTTAAGAGACAGCTGTTGCCTGAACTGGCAGAAAAAACAGTAGCAAACAAAAAATGATAATGGTTGGCACAAATTGTTAAAAATTGCTGACACTTATTGTTTCTTTTGGAAAATACCAGTGAAGACAAATACCTTTTTTTAATGGGTAATACAACCTCAACTTTGTAAAACATCTTGCCTTGCTTTCACAGGTGCTTCCTGGAGGCTTTCAGCTAACCGTTCACATTGTGAGTTTTCTTGAATCATGTACTGTTTGCTTTTCCCCAAATAAAAATGGTTTCTTGTTAGTCTCGGCACATTTTTTGGGAGTGAGATAGATGGGCTGGTGGAAACTCAGTTTTCTGGTTTGGAATTTATGTGAAGTATTTGCCTTTGTTTGCTACCTGATTTCAAGCATTTTTATGTTGCTGATGAAAGCACAGTGTTGATACTGTAACAGCACTGCGTTACTGTCCTGTCCAGTGGCCCAATTAAGAATTGTTATTTATTTCTGGATCTTCGATCATTTTGTAAACTGAACTTTAAAAGGGGAAAAACAAAGTTAATGGAATATAAGTTGCATATTTTGTAAAGTACCTAGTATGTTACGAATCTTTCCTTATACTGTCTGAAAATTCACATCAAATTGCACAAAATGCAGGGATATAACAGATGAGGGGGGAGTGACAATAAGCTATAAAAACATTCTCATTAAAGCTAGAAAATGAAACTGTTGGAACCTAATTATTTTTTTCCTAAAGAGTATTAAATAAAAAGTTAAATTAGTTCTGGTCCAAAATGGTTGATAAATCCAAAGATGCAAGTGTAATCTGTTGTGTCTGTATTTTTGCCTGCTTTTCATTCTTAATGCTTATAGTCTATAAGTGTCCAAATATACTATAAATTGGTGACATCTTGCATTAGGGCTCTGCTTGATAATTTGGTAATTTAACAATAATTTGGTGTGCAGCAGGTATGTAAACTGTTTGTAAATAAATAAATAATTATTCATAGTAAGGATGGGCCATATATGTCAATCAAAAACATGTCATTAAAGCCACCAATCACAGACTCCATTCTTCAGATTGCGAGTTTGGATCACCCAGAAAGCAAGCAGCAATCACCCAGTATATCCCAGTATATAAACTTGTAATTCAATTTAGATAAAATGATGTAGCACAGTGGTTCTCACCCTGTTAGGCGGGCCCCCCTAGGGTGGCGCGAAGATGTAAAAAAAAAGAAAACAAATATGAAAAAAAACATCTGTTGAAACCAAAACAAATTAACTTAAATTACATTCTGATACTAGAACAATAAATATAGAGTTAGATAAATGTCGATAAAAGTTAAGTAGGTATAATAAAATATGCATCTACATTTCAAAAAATGTCAGGAGTGGCGTGATTAAAACTGTTATGAAAATTTGGGTCGCAAATACTTAAAGGTTGAGAAATGCTGATGTAGCACATACTGTATATCATGTATAGAATGTGCAGTACTATATTTGCCCACTTAAGTCTTTAACTATCTTCATTCATAGTTATATAATAGAAAAACAAAGAGCAGCAGAGCATTTCAAGAGACATCAGTTATGTCTAAGGATGCTAGGTTTTATAAACTTTCTGGCTTCATCTTGATTCAGTGAACTTTAATTTTCCCAAATTCAGGTTTCAGACCATATATTCCAATAACATTATGAAATAGCAGATGGTGCAAGCTACATTATATTGAAAAAAATAAATGCTACCATCCAGAATAACTGGAAAAAAAAATAAGGGTCTGCTATTGAAGTATCTAACTTCTCTGGTAGATAGAAAAAATAAAAGCCCTAAGTGGTCTGAGGTGAGGATAAAGCCAAAATACATGGCCTGGGCAGGCTGGCAGATTTTCACGTTAGCTGACCTCTGTCAGGCCAGTTCTTTGTTAGACTGAAAATCATGCTACCTCTATGTTGTTCTGAACAGTGTTGTATTTGAATTAGTCTTGTGATTATGGTAAAATTTAAGCACAGAAATAGGTAGTGCCAAATGCAACTTTGAAAATGATGATTTTTTTTTTGTGAGATTGGTGGCTCAAAATGAGGTTTATCTCTGTGTGCTGGAGAAAATAAAATGAGTAGTGTTAGAAATACATTTAAGAAGGCTGTAGTTTTTTGTTTTCTTCAATTAACTTAATCAATACCAGCTATTGATGTCTGGTATATTTGTGTTTGGTAACAAGAAATCCTTTTGCTCTTTCTTTAAGTTTCATATTGTTTCTTTCCTTTTCTCATACCTATAAATCTTTCAAGTGTGTGTTGTGTTTCGTCTTTAAAAATATAGCTTCCTGAAAGAATGAGATTAAGTCTAGTAAAGGCCTATTCAAATACATATCTATGCAATGTTACCTGAAGAGGTATCAAGCAGACCTCAAGACCAGTGCTTGAAACTGTTAGCTGCTGTAAAGAGGAAATAATAAAAGGTCTTGAGTGTGACTTGTTTTTTCTTTTAATATGTAGCTGGGAAGTACAGTGCTCCTGTTATATATTTGTGGTTTTTAGTTATAGCGTTCATTTACATTATTATAGCAAGTTATTGGTGCACTCCTGTGAAGCCGGAAGCCTTTAGTTATAGTGGTGGGCTGTTTGTGCTTAGGATGTACAGTTATTTAATTTAGCAGTGAGAACTAAGGAACACTGGTGTTTTGGATTTTGCAAAAAAAAACACAAGTTTGCTTAATGTCTCGTGTTTTACATACCACAACACATTGGACAAAGAAAAAAAGAGCATAGTTTGTGCTGAACTTTTTTACCCTTTGTACAACACAGGATCCATCAGGTAGCACGCTATTGGCTGTCTCAAGAAGGGGCAAGCATGACTGTGCTGGAAGAATAGCACATTTTGAGTCGTTTAAATGGACATGGTCTAGCGACACAATCAGAATCTGTGATTGGTAAATGAGACATACACCATGACTAGAAGGCACGTAATGTAACATCACCTTTCTTTCCACTTCAGTACCTCTCTGCTGCTTTATACAGTTATTATCTTCAGAACTGATACATACATTCATCTCAGAATCCTTAGTGGTTAGTTTAACATTGTTCCCTTTGTACAATGAGGTTGACAAATGCAGCGGCTTAAAATTTAGTGATGCGCCAATTTATGGCTCCATTTGAGACAGGCCATTTGGCTGAATGTCAGTCACAAAGTGTACAGGTTATTGAAGCTGAAGTTCAGTGGGGCTTTTGTGGATCAACAGTACACATACTTTAACTGCTGGTACAGAAGTAACACAAATCGATCTTTAAATCTCTGTGGCCACATGCTGGCACCATGTAAGGGAAAGCAGTGGGGTCAAATGTATAAGAATTAAACATGTTATTCAACAGTTGCTCAAAACAAACTGTAAAGGGGCCTCCAAGTTTACTTATTGGTAGTTTGTGGCCACTTTTTGGTTCCTGCATCAGTGCAGCAAGGAAGGTGTCCGAGAGACTGCTACCTCTGCAGCTGTTCCTCCACTTCTGTCACTGTCTCTGTGCAGAATCTGTCGTTCTGTGGCTGGCATTGCTGAAGCAAGTACATGATAAACAAAAGGCATATTGCCCTTGATGCCTCTAGTGGCTAATTTTGGCAATTTCTAGACCATTATTACGTTATTGTTTTCGAGCAGCCCTCGGCCATAAGTATAAATAGCCTTTACTTGGTTGACCGTAAATCAGCTCATGACAGTACTTTAAACACATGGTGGACACTTACTAAAGCTTTCTGCCAGTTAGGCAGAAAGGGTATGTTGGCTGTCTAAATTAAAAACATGGTGTGACACTATGATCTACCAATGGATTTCCAATGTATGATTTATATTATGAGAGAGACAGCAAAATAATAGTAGGTATAGAGAGTACTTTATTTGTTTCCAGGGGGAATTTGGCTTTTTACGGAAGCTTTTTAAATAATACATAAATGGGTAGCTAGAGAGATAAATAAATAAATATAGCCACTTTGGTCTGAACACATACTAGAATGACTATAAAGAAAGAAAGGTTCTGACTTGGCTGTCCCAGTCACAGTGACACATTATTCAGATGTATTGTTATTAGTATAATGGTTTGACAGTAGCGTTTCTTGACACACTTCTGCTGAATAATTTGAAAGTACTCAGTGTTAGTGTATCAGAGAGAGAATGTGCAGAATTGTTCATAATGGCAACTCAGTTTTGTTTTAATTCTCTCCAATGCTACTACCTTCAAAGTGCATCCTATAAGTGAGCTTTACCTTTTATTGAGCCTATAGAGGGACTCTCTTGAGGTGATATTACCAGCTCAGCACACCACAGCATAGAAAATCACTGTGGCCATCACACAGTTATAGAAAATGTGAAGGTTGTCACTTCGCACATTAAAGGCACACAATCTTCTATGGAGAAAGAGCCTGCTCTGCCCTTTCTTATATAGTTCCTTTGTGTTCTGAGACTAGACCAATTCTGCGGTGGGCTGGAGCTCTGCCCAGGGTTTGTTTCCTGCCTTGCGCTCTGTGTTGGCTGGGATTGGCTCCAGCAGACCCCCGTGACCCTGTAGTTAGGATATAGCGGGTTGGATGATGGATGGATGGATAGATGGACCAAGTCAATCTGTCATTAATATGTACCCACAAGTACTTGTAGAATCTGACCACCTCTACATCCATACCTTGGATAGGGAGTCTTGGATGTGGCGAAAATCAATAACTGGTTCCTTGTTTTTGCTGCTGTTAAGACAGACAACTCTCTTTGCACAAGAGAAACAAACTTCTTATTTCCTTTATCAATACACCCCATAAGTGCAGAATCATCTGAGAATTTCTGCAAGTGACATGATCTGGTAGTATATTTATAGTCTGAGGTGTACAGAGTGGAGACAGGACTGTTGCTGGTGGTGCGGCAGTGTTTTTCACATCCATAACAGAAACGCAGTGAGTCTCACAAACTGCAGTCTGCCCGACAGTCCATTATCCAAAATACCATAGACACAGAAGTTAATCTAGTTTGTGATGCAGTGACAAGAGTCACTCAATATCATCCCCATGTAACTCGCACATCATTTCCTAGTCTGTCATTTACAAGCAGTCATTCAGAGCAATTTCAACCTCCAGAATCCATTTACTCACTATTCTGGTGGTATCAGATTGCCATCTAATAGCAGACTTGTATCTGGGAGTAAGATGAATCAGGTTATGGTCAGATTTGTCTAAAGGAACCAGTAGATTACACTTAAAGGTATGAAAAAGTATGAAATCAGATGAACAAGATCTTAATGTAGTTTTTCAGTATGCTTTTCAAGTTGTTTCATTTTGACTTTTTGAGCTGGGCATGTTAATTTCATATCTAAATTTCAAACTTGTTGCTTATTAGATGTTGAATATTTAACTTTTCATTGAAAATTTCTAATCTTTCAGCTTTACAATGGATTCAGAAAGCATTCGCTTTCTGCACACTTTGTATTATAAGTTTCATTTTAAATCGATACATTTGACATTTAATAACCCAAAATGACAAAGTGAAAATATGTTCTCATAAAGATATGCAAATTTATTAATAATCAAAAACTGAAATCTCTCATTTATGTAAGACCCTTTTCAGTAGCACAAAGTATGGTTAGATTAGCTTTAATTATCCTTGATATGTGTCTAGACTTTCATTGGAGTTTTCTGTGAAAAGCTGAATTGAGTAAATATTGTTTAGAAAGGCACACGCTTATGTATATGTAATACATCTCCACAATTCCCACTGCATCTCAGGACAAAAACCAAGTCATGAAGTTCAAAGAACTTTCTGTAGACCTCTGCAAAAAAATTGTAGTGCGACATAGATCAGGGCTAGAGAAATAAAACTGTTTCTAAAGCTTCAGGTGTTCCCAGGAGAGTGTCCCTAATAATTTTGAAATTAAAGAAGTTTGGAACCATCAAGACTCTTCCTAGAGTTGGCTGTTGGGTGAAACTGAGTAACCGGACAAGAAGCTTTAGAAGTTCACTTCTAGGATGGGAGAACTTATCTGAAAGACAGCCATCTGAGCAGCACTTCCATCAATCAGACGTTAATGATTGAATGGCATTAGGAAAAGAATTCAGTGGTCTAGTGAAAATAAATGTAACTCTTTGAGCAGAACTCCAAGCACATTGTCTGGCGAAGACCAGTCACTGATCATCATCTGTGTAATACTATCCCTGTGGTGGTGGTAGGATCATGCTGAGAGGGTGCATCTCAGTGACAGGTATACTGGTCATGTTTAAGAGAAGGATGATTGCAGCCAAATGCAGAGACTACTTTTGAAGAAAACCTGGTCCAGAGTGCATTTGACCTCAGAGTCAGTCAAGGTCTTAAATTTCAGCATTGCAGTAACCGACACATACAGCTAAGACAAAGTTGAAATGACTTAACGACAAGTCTCTTACTGTCTTTGAGTGGCCACACCAAAGCCCACTATTTAAACTCTATAGATATCTGTGCAGAGACATGAAGATGACAGTTTATAGAGGCATCCCATTCAATCTAATGGTGCTTGAGAGGATCTGCCAGGAAGAACGGTATAAACTTCCCAAATCCAGGTCTGGAAAGCTTATAGAGACTTAGGCAAGAAGACTTGAAACTGTAATTGCTGCCAAAGGAAATTTTACAAAGTTCTAAATTAATTTTCTGAATACTTGTATGAATTAGATATTTCAGTTTTTGATTTTTAATGCATTTGCAAACCTTTCTGAAAATATACTTTCCTCTTGTCATTATTGTGTGTAGATTGATGGGCAAAATGGCAAGTAATCCTTTTAAAATTAAATCTACAACTGAAGCGAGTGAAAAATGAAGGCATCTGAATACTTTCTGAATCCACTGTATAACACTTCAGACATTGCTATTACAAATAGTAAGATTTCTCAGTTCATCCTCTAAGTAATATTTGCTCACTGCTTCAGGGGTCAGCATATATATATATATATATATATATATATATATCTATATTTATTTATATTTATATATATATATATATATATACACTCACCTAAAGGATTATTAGGAACACCTGTTCAATTTCTCACTAATGCAATTATCTAATCAATCAATCACATGGCAGTTGCTTCAATGCATTTAGGGGTGTGGTCCTGGTCAAGACAATCTCCTGAACTCCAAACTGAATGTCAGAATGGGAAAGAAAGGTGATTTAAGCAATTTTGAGCGTGGCATGGTTGTTGGTGCCAGACGGGCGGTCTGAGTATTTCACAATCTGCTCAGTTACTGGGATTTTCACGCACAACCATTTCTAGGGTTTACAAAGAATGGTGTGAAAAGGGAAAAACATCCAGTATGCGGCAGTCCTGTGGGCGAAAATGCCTTGTTGGTTCTAGAGGTCAGAGGAGAATGGGCCGACTGATTCAAGCTGATAGAAGAGCAACTTTGACTGAAATAACCACTCGTTACAACCGAGGTATGCAGCAAAGCATTTGTGAAGCTACAACATGCACAACCTTGAGGCAGATGGGCTACAACAGCAGAAGACCCCACCAGGTGCCACTCATCTCCACTACAAATAGGAAAAAGAGGCTACAATTTGCACGAGCTCACCAAAATTGGACAGTTGAAGACTGGAAAAATGTTGCCTGGTCTGATGAGTCTCGATTTCTGTTGAGACATTCAAATGGTAGTCAGAATTTGGCGTAAACAGAATGAGAACATGGATCCATCATGCCTTGTTACCACTGTGCAGGCTGGTGGTGGTGGTGTAATGGTGTGGGGGATGTTTTCTTGGCACACTTTAGGCCCCTTAGTGCCAATTGGGCATTGTTTAAATGCCACGGGCTACCTGAGCATTGTTTCTGACCATGTCCATCCCTTCATGACCACCATGTACCCATCCTCTGATGGCTACTTCCAGCAGGATAATGCACCATGTCACAAAGCTCGAATCATTTCAAATTGGTTTCTTGAACATGACAATGAGTTCACTGTACTAAAATGGCCCCCACAGTCACCAGATCTCAACTCAATACAGCATCTTTGGGATGTGGTGGAACGGAAAGCTTGGTGCCCTGGATGTGCATCCCACAAATCTCCATCAATTGCAAGATGCTATCCTATCAATATGGGCCAACATTTCTAAGGAATGCTTTCAGCACCTTGTTGAATCAATGCCACGTAGAATTAAGGCAGTTCTGAAGGCGAAAGGGGGTCAAACACCGTATTAGTATGGTGTTCCTAATAATCCTTTAGGTGAGTGTATGTATGTATATTGTGAAGGACAGCCGGGGTCCATGCCTGGCAGGGATGCCCCTGCTGCTTATGTTCCGGGGGAGCCACCATGGGCACTCCAGTAGCTCCCCCGGGACGCTTGGTGGCAGCCTTCAGTTAAAGTTTGTGAAACTGCAAACTATACCAGCAGTACCAGGTGCAAGGATGTAACCATGTATTCATAAACAGATTCCCTTATTAAATATTGGGTAATTGAGAAATTCTAAGTCACCCGACAGACTTTGAGGAAATCTTTTTCCTTGAATTAAGACATTGTAGTCTCCTATTTGAAATGTTATCCCTACAATATGATCTAAATGCATACATAGATATATTCTCAAACACATTTAATTCAATTGCTACTTTTAAATTCTAGGTTATTTAGCAGTGTTATATTCAGTTGCACAGTTCTGCAAACAGTCTGTGTTACTTTATACATTTTATTATTTAAGCTGAAATAAGCAGATAACTCTTTTCTTATTTCCTTCATAATCTACCAGTATTTTCAAATCTTAATATTTGGATATTCAGTCTAAAAACTAATGTTTTTGCATTGCTATCTTTGGCTTACTTGATAGAGTTAAAGACAGAAGTTGAATACTCTCTTAAGTAGTCATTTTTAATTAATCTAATCTGTCGTTTTTATTTATTAGATTTGTGTGGAAAAGTGGAGTTGCTTTTGCTGATAACTCTTCCTAAAGCTCCATTTTTGTTTGAAAGCTGGATTTGAAATGTTTGCTTTGTTCATGTGAGCTCTTGGGTGCAATCCAGGACAAAATAAAACATCCAGTTTTGTTTATAGACTTTATTTATAAAATAGATAACTTTCATTAGTATAATTAATAATTTGTCAAACTCATCCAAGTTCTTTTCAACAGCACTTAAGGTTTTTTCCCTGCTGGTACATTCAGCTCTACCAGAAGAAAATACAATGCTGTTTTAGAATGTTCCTGGGAAGGAATGGGTAATTTTATAACTGTCAAAATGCCCACTTGTGTTTCATGGCCCAATTGCTCTGAGGGCAGGGTTACACTTGTCTCTGATATCTCTGAATTTTATGGTAGAACATGTCAAGATGCTGGTGATTGTCCTTTAATACCTGTCTTTTGGCAGTCTTTACCAAAACGGGGTTGATACTTTGCAGCAGGTATGTTTACTCATTTAAGGTTGGAGAGCACAAAGTCTTCAAGGGGCATGCGTATACATTGTCCTCCACTAATATCGGCACCCTTTGAAAATAATTACATATATATAAATATTTAAGAAAACTATTTTCTTATCAGAATTTCTTTTTCCTTACAATTATTTTACCTCAAGTAAAGACTATACTTTTATTAATATTTCAAGAGTATAAGTGAGAAAGACATTTTTTTTTTCCACCGCCCTTAAAGAAAGTCTGTCATTTTATGTACAAAGGGTACCAATATTAGTGGAGGCCACTTTATTGTTCACTGCAGTTGTCCTAGTAAGTCCCTAATCAGTGGTGAAGATGAGAGACCATGATTGTACCTGTGCATGACTGATTACCTAAAGTACATATTGATTGGAGTAATGTTTTTATTTAGAAATACAGACTTGATACAAAGAAAATAATCAATATGTCTTGGCCTCATTCTGCAACAGTAGTGGGGTTGTCATGCTTTAAGAGAGTGAGATGAGAGCACAACTTTTAGTGTGCATAATTCATGAAGCTGTCGTATAGAACGTCAACATCTGTCATGCAGTAAAGTAAATTATTATTTCTAAACTTGAACTTTTGAGTGCCACACTGTGCCACTCCATCAGTTTCCTTTTGCTGCTTATTTGTTTTTCCCTGCCTCTACTTTACTAAACAGGACCTCCATTTTGCATTCAATGAAATTTTTTTCTTTTTACACGTGCTTTTGCCATTGTCTTTTAACAAAATGCTGAACGGGAGGGGCTATTTATATTGATTTGTTTTTTGTAGAGCTTTGGTCGTAAAGTTGCACAGGATACAGGAAGATGAGGCCAGGTTTCCAAGGAAGATGTAACCAAATCTTCTGTTATTTTTCAAATACACAATCAATCACTTTTGTTGCATACTGCTACACTTCTATATGTGCTACCAGAATCTTGAACAAACAATTATGCTGCCTTCTGTCTTACTACAATACCTAAATGTGCAGGCAGTTTTTAGCACAATTTTTAACACCAATGATGAGTCTTAAAATTCCATCATAGCCCTTAATACATTGTGGAATTTTTCACCTTGTGAGAGGTAGCGGTTATATACATGCAGTTCTGTGCCAGTGTTCTTCAATATTGCTTTACATCTTAATCTGCCACACAGAGAAAGCTCAGCCATTCCACACAGGATACTTAGTTCTGCTGCTGGTATACCAGTATCGTTTTTTTTTTTGGTTGCTGCTAAAGGAATGGTGGTGTAGGTCACTTGATAAATAGACAGCTTTGTCCCTGGACTTAGCTTTGCTTCACCACCACGGACCTGTACACCATTTGTCACACAGTTGCTGCTTTACTAATTTATTGGTCAATCTCACAATCACCTTTTATCTCACTTGAGGATTTTATCTCAAATATGACTGAATGTCTTCATATATGGCAGTTGCACTCCACTTAACTAAAAGGGACAATGCCCCCTTTTCCTGGTGAGGGAACAAGATGCTACTGGATGGTGACAGTTGATGTGTTTGAGGCTTACCAGTGGTCATCTGATGCCCTGTAAAAGGTGTGAACGAGGCTGTCATCAAACACTAAGGTATGGTAAAAAATATATCATACACTAAAATTTTCCTAGCCTGCTTAATCCTGAGCAAGGGGGGGGGCTAAAACCTATTCCAACAAGCACAAGGTGCAAGGTAGAAACAACCCCTGGAAAGGGATATGAAAGTTATTTGAACTTAATATTTAGTTAAAAACAATGTGTTCAGTGCTGAGCCATACATTACTACTTTAACTGTGTATCTCTTTCATACTTCTCTCAAAAAGTAATTTTTTGTAATATATTTTAGTCAGGTGGCACGGTGGCGCAGTGGTAGCCCTGCTGCCTCGCAGTTAGGAGACTCGGGTTCACTTCCTGGGGTCTCCCTGCATGGAGTTTGTATGTTCTCCCCGTGTCTGCGTGGGTTTCCTCTGGGTACTCTGGTTTCCTCCCACAGTCCAAAAACATGCAGCTTAGGTACATTGATGATTCTAAATTGTCCCTAGTGGGTGCTTGGTGTGTGTGTGTGTGTGTGTGTGTGTGTGTGCACCCTGCAGTGGGCTGGTGCCCTGCCTTGGGTTTATTTCCTGCCTTGCGCCCTATGTTGGCTGCGATTGGCTCCAGCAGACCCCAGTGACCCTATAATTAGGGTATAGCGGGTTGGTTAATGGATGGATGGATGAATGTTTTAGTCAGTAATCAGAACCAGAGTTTCTTTACACGTCCAGTTTAACTGGATTAATTAGTTATTTGATATTTCAAAGTTACTAATGTTGCTTTTGTGACATTAGATAATATATTTCTGGAATACTACTTGTGAGTAAACTGGCCAAATATACAAGTGACTTTCCTTAGAGAGGGCCGACGTTTTTCCCACTCACCACTTCACACGTACTGTTAAAGGCTCTAAAAAACTTCTAGGACTAAGTAAACCTTTGCTGTGCTATCAGAGAGTAAAGACAAAAGCAGTGTGCTATAGAATGCTTCAGTTTCCTGCTATTGTATTGTTATACCAGTGACACATGTGGACCTATGGTCTTGAAGTAAAGGACAGGACGTTTTTGTCAAGGTGCAGGGGCACCACTAGCACAAGGTTCCATAGCCATTATTCATCCCATTGAATTGTCTCTTGTTCAATCCATATCCCCTCAGTTCTCACTTAACTACCAGTCTGTGGGACCATGAGTATATAGGGAGTACCTATACTGCAAAAACTCTAGTACTGTTAGCTTTGAGTTCCGGAGTTCATGCTGGTTGTCAACCTGAAGAAAGTGATGATACTTAAAGCTTGTGGTAAATACTTGTTTTGAAAATGATATTGGAGACCACAAACGTTGCCTTTTAATACCCCATTACATTAAAGTGTGCTTTATGTCCATAAATTACAATATGTAAAGAATGTAAGTTGAATAAATTCTATTTGGCATTGCATTTTATTACAATATTTATGAAAATACAAACAGAATTCTGAGCCTATCCTATGAAAAAGAAACTGATAAAGGAAAAAAAAATGGAAAAGGCTTCTGTCTCAGAAGATGAGGCAGATAAGACATGGAAAGGATAGTAGCCTCACTAAAGAGAAGTGATAGTGTCAGTGAAGCAGAAAATAAATGTCTTGAAATAGCCAGTTTGACACTAAATACAAAGTGAGGGTTTTTCTGGGATTGTTTTAAGTTTAAACAGATAGGCAAACACTACGAGACATTTCCTGTTATGAGGATGAGGTAGAAACACTGCTTCATATGGTGCTGCAATTTATTTTGACTCTAATTTTTTTAAATTGATTTTGTGATGAGACCCAGTGACTCTTGTGCTTTTCTGATGCTACCTCTGTTTAGTGAGTGTTTGTGTGCCATCTATTATACGGAACTTAACAGGTTTTACCTTCATGTTGTTTTATCTTCAAAATATTTTATTTTACAGTATAATTATTTTGGGGGGTTGGTCGTTGGTGGCTAGTGTGGGGGGGAAGGAGTGTCCAGCTGTTGAGACTGCAGTGGAATACTCCATAAATGACTCTCTATTTAGCCGTTTTTGTTCTTTTGTAAGAAGTTTGTGTTCCCGCTGGGCTCCTATAACTGTGGAGCAGCAGGATGTGAAAGCTCCTGCTGTAGGGGACCTTTGCAGTTTATTTACTTTGATCACCGCATGCAGCACAAATGTAAAGTTTGTTTGTTGCTATTCAGCATGTTTGTACATTTGCAAACTATGTGAGAAAAAGTCTTTAAACTGGCCTATCTGTCTTTAGCATTTGCTTCATCTTGCATCCAGGTGACCGGTCATATAGGTGCCTCAGGTTAATGATGCTGACTTTGAGTTCATGGTATACAGAAGTATTAGATATATGGAAATCAAGTTGAAGAAACAAATACAATTCCATAACAGTTCATGTAAAAAGTACAACACAAGTTGCAAATTTAGTATAAAATATTTAATCACAAGAAAAGGGCCTTAACCCAGTGTCATTCAGTGAGTCATTATTAGCATTTAAAGCTAAATCATCAAAGTTTCAAAATTAATTGATTGGCACAGTTAGTGGGTGGTCATATTTTTATGAATAACACACATTGTTAATTCTTGAACCCCTTTATTTTATTGATAACATAATAAGGAAAATTAGTAGATGGCTTTAAGCAGGAAAATAAATACAATCAAAATGATTTGTGTGTGCTTTATGATCATACTAGCTGTGTGAAATTTTGAGAGACAAATGAGTGTCAGTTAAAGTGATGTATCTGAAATTCTATGTAACTGAGTACTTTTCTATATATGATATTTATTTATTTATCCATCTGTCCAGGAGTTAATATTATTAGTTATAGGAGTCTTTACTCTTGAACATGCTACATACACTTGTCCAGGAGTAAAACATTTGTGCTGTAGATCAGTTCTTGCTCTTCCTAGTGACTGACCTTTGGTCTTGTTGATGGTCATTGGAAAAATACAATTCTACAAGAAACAGTATTATTTTGAATTGAAACAGGTAATTAGTAGGAATAATGGAAATTTGGGGTATAAGAATAATTTCACCCCGTAGCTCATCCCATGAAAAAGGGAGCTTCTATCGAAATTGAGTTGTAAGAGCCATTTTCCTAGTTCTATAAAATGTATGAATATTTACTAGATGATAATGCATAAAATATGGGAGGTTCCTATAACCCCGGTGAATAGAATTAAGTTGGTATTTTCCTGTCATTTCTTAACAGTTTTTGAGTAAACAATGTTCTTTAGTAAGTGTTTCGTCTCGCCTTGAGTAAGGTACAGAGGCATACGTTTTTTTAACTGTGTCCTTGTATGTGTTCTTGTTTGTACTTGCGTTCGTGCTTACGCACGCTACCGAGCCTGGTTACACGTCTATGTACCAACGGCCTATGGGCCCTTTGTGTGTAAAGTAACTCGTAAAATAAAAGAGTTTTGAGCCGTATGTTTAAAGCATACAGAAGAAGAAACAAATAACCTTTAAGTATAGGTCCGAGAGATTTCTTTGACACGCATCTTACCCGTGTCTGACTTCGCCTTATACAAAGGCGGCTACATAAGTTTAATGCTTTAATCAGAAATATTTTACTGTAACAAAGTTTTTGAGGGTTTTTAGATCAAAAACATGATTTACTATAAAATATCACATACTGTACTACCTTGATTATATACAGTATAGATGAGAGAGAATGTACTGTCACCTTTCCAGTAAATAAAATATTATAGTATCAGGTAGCTCTGTATACAGTATGTTTATGGATGTTATATTGCTTAATTCTGCTAAGCTAAATAGCCTCCTCAAGTGTGTAGCACAATGTTTTTATAGTAAAGAGAGTAAGGAGAATGTCTATATTTTCAGTAGTGTTTTACATCATTGAAGGGAAAAAAAGTTAAAAATAAAGCACTAATATGCCTATTTAGCATTTCATGCTTCCTGCTGTGGTTGCTGTTTTGTTACAGCTTTGCTATTATTGTAGAGCAGTTTCACACAATAAACCCAAAACCACTAGGCTGCCTTCACCCTCAGATTAAACAGGATGTGTGGATGGAAAAAAAGTTGATATAAAACTGTTTCACTTTAAGCATACATTGGTTTACAAATTATTTTACCTGGGTGAAAGTGCTTGTTAATACCTTAATTTTCTATTTAAATTGTAAAGTAATGTTGAGGTTTTTGTTTTGAGAACTTCATAAATTTGACAGAGTAAACAAAAAACTAAATAGTTCTTTATTTTTGTGCAAATGGTAAATAAATGTATTTTCTGAAACTGATCTTGTTCCATGATTTTTTGGTTACTTGTCGAGTAAAATGTTTTGCGCTCACATGTAGGGATATCACAACTGCAGGATTTTGGTATTCAATAACAATACCAGTGAAATTTTATGATAGTCAATACAACGGCAAAAACAGAAATCCCATTCAGATAGATAGATAGATACTTTATTAATCCCAAGGGGAAATTCACATACTCCAGCAGCAGCATACTGATAAAGAACAATATTACATTAAAGAATGATAACAATGAAGGTATAACAGACAGACAATAACTTTGTTTAGTGTTAACGTATTCAGACGCATTTTATTAAAAATGCCTCCATTATTAAAGGGAATAGTATTGTGCCTTTTCTTTAATAGAATATAAAATATTTGAATTATAGTTACAGTTACTTATGTGGCTGACACGTTTATCTGAGGTGACCTACAACATTTCTTGTTTCTTTTGTTTTTCCAGTTGAAGTAGAGACAGGTGAAACAACCTGCTTGTAGTCACACAGTGTCAGTAGCACCATTTGAACCCACAATTTCAGGGTTTGAAGTCTAAAGCTATAACTGTTATGGTTTAGTTGGGCCAAATAGTGTTTTTGGTAGTCTATTCTGTTTAGCATGTGCCAAAACTCTGACAGTGGCAGCCTTACATTATTAACACATTAATGACAGGTTGGACTGGTCATGGAACAGAAAAACTGTGTAAGAAAGGGCAGAGCAGGCTCTTTTTCCATGGGAGACTGCATCTCTTGTGGGAAGTGACATTCTTTACATCTTCTAGAACTATGTGATGGCCACTGTGATTTTCCACTGTATGCTGAGCTGGTAACATCACCTCAAGAAAGGTCCACCTAATTTACAGGCTTTACGAAAGGGAAAGTTCAATTATAGGACGCACTTTGGACTCCGTGGATGTAGTAGTGTGGGAGAGAATTAAAACAAAATTGAACTGCCATTATGAACAATTCTGCACATACACTCTCAGACACACTAACACTTTCGAATTATTCAGCAGAAGTGTGTCAAGAAACGCTACTGGCACACCTTTATGCTAATAACAATACATCTGAATAATGCAGCACTGTCACTGTGACCAGGACTGGGAAAGTTTATTTTAAAGAAAATTCCAGGTTTGCTGCTGCAAATAATAATTGTAAGTATGCTAACAAGGTACAAATAAATCTATAACAAGAATTTTCTAAGTGACTTAAAAAAATGTAGGTGTTTACTAAGTATAAAGTAATTAGGATTGCACAGACTTGTAAGTTAAAATTTTATAGCACAGGATTTCAGTCACTGGTACAGTATATTGCACACAGTATCATTCATTGTCTGTTAAGATGACTGCTCAACCAGATCAGTATCATACAGCAAACATTGAAACCATAATGGTGACTCATTATTGAGCCTAACTTCACACAGTGCTTCTTGGAGCAGTAAACTGTTACTGAAGGTGCTCTTCTGTTTATCCAAGACCTCACACTAGTGGTGAGACTTATTGTCTCTTTTCTACCATTTCCTCAAGTTAGTCCAGCCTGAATGGAACTGACCTTTCTGAAGTCTGTGATTATCTCTTTATAGCTAAATCCTCCTCTCATGTAAGTAGTTCTTAGAGCAAAACATTGAAAGATAGAGATAATGGTGTCCCCTCTTGTGTGGTGACCCAGAGATATATGCATTTTACCAAAAACAGATAGTCGAAAAGGGCAGACAAAATAACAGAAATAAGACTTGTCACTCACAGGGCTTTGGCTATGGTAATAGCTTACAAAACCACTGGAGAAAAATCAAATCACTATGTAGATAGTGGCCTCTTCTATAAAGTGATGTTGCATAAACGTTTTAGTTGGTCACTTTTATTTTGGTAACAATTTTGTGTCATGTTGATGAAGTGACTTCCTCTGGGTCAATTCTGGTTCATGTCAGTTGGTGGCATGAATTAAACTGGAGACTTTGTAGTTTAAAGTCAAATGCCTTAATCACAACAGCATACTGGTAGTAATATAAAACTTTAATCTTTTGTGATTTAAAACTTAAGATAGCAGGTTCTTTATGGTAATATGACCGGTTGGTGACTTCTTATTTGATTTTTCTCTACTCTCACTACAACTTTTTGTTTTCAGGTCTGAATATATCATTAGTTCATTTTGTTGGTGCAAGTGTTTGAGGGGTATCCTGATTTCAGAAATATATGCTGGATAGAGGAAGCTGTACATATGCTGTACTAATGAAGCTTTTGAAAAAAAATTGGCAAAAATAATTTTCAGTTGGTTGTATTCACTTTTCTTCTGGAAATCAAGAACTATTTTTTACTTTTGGTTTATCTTGCTCAATTTTTAAATATGTTGCCATTGGAGTGTTTTGTGTATAGCTTGTAAAAGCAGTTTTGCTTTTTATTTCACTCTGAGTCATTGGCGCCTGTGGTGTTACTAATACTTCATTATTAGTGGTTGATTCAGTATGATTTTAAATTGATTTTTTAGTGCTGGAATGTCTTGTCTCTCAAGAAAGACATTATAATTCTGTGTCATAGTGGATGGACAGGCATCCTGAATAGGTCAGAGGGCGATTGCTTACCCATCTGGGACACAATGAGGAAAGAAAACGAATGGTCAGGTATTCTGGTTGTTTGTTAGTACCTTTTCCTGGTCGGGGGGCCATAGTGGAGAACAGGGGGTCTGTTTCCTGGGGTCATATACTTTTGATATAGGTGGTGACACCTTTCGTCTGGTGGAGGTCCCATTTGCACACAATCAGGGAATGCTGTGGGTTGTAGGCCAGATGCTCTGCCCTATTGGGATACTTGGGTACCACCAGGGGGGGGTGCTCAGGATCATTTTCCCTACTTTGGGGGGCTTCTGCCTGGCTGAGAAGTGCTTCTCAAGTGCAGTGTTGTGGCACCGGAAGTGCTCCCAGGTCCTGCATAAAAGAAGCCACCATCAGGAGGAAGAGGACAGCCTCACTGTAGAGTAGGGAGGAGGCAGAAAGGCATCTAATTTATAAGATTCTATTATATGTACTGACCTAAAAGCTTGCCAAGGTAATAAAATAATAATAAATAATAAAATTGCTTTATGTAAACTTGTATCTGTATCTGTGTCTGTGGCAGTTGTTTCTGGTGTTTGGCACCTACAAGATTCTCTAAGTGTTATTAGTTATTTATTCTGATGAATAAATAGTTTCTAAATATTTTATGTCTTTCATTTTGTTTCTGGTTCATTTATTTTTGAAATATTTTTTCACATATTTGCTATGCAAAATTTTAATTTTGGTTTCTTTGTATTCCTAATATGGATTAGTGATAATTGTTCAGTTTTTTTATTATAAAAAAAAGTTCAGGTTCAGTCTGTGGTACCAGTTCTTTCTGCATCTTAGTCTTTAGATATTTTGCTCAAGTCTTTGAGAAGTTATTTCACTGTCTTTTGGAGTAAGTCTAAATGAAGTTAAAGACTAGAAGAAATGTTGATGAAAGCTAAAGCAATGTGGATTCTGAAAGAAAGAACATTATAAAATAGAATACTGTCACATGTGAAACAGAGTTTTGCTCTCTGAAGAAGTTAAGAACAAACTGATATCATGGAAATTGATACTGGCCAGGTAACTATAGCTAGTGATTAAAATATGGTTGGAGCTGTGGGAAAAAATAATACACAGTCTGTTGTTAAAGCCATCAATATAGTGGGGGATATTGACAGCAGTGTGCCTTGATTCAAAAACTGCAACAGCAGAGCTGTAAAATCCACAATAGAAGATGTAAGATTTTGTCACTGTTATGATTTGCTCTGAAAACTTCACAAAGTCTTTAACTCAAAACCTAGGCCTTAAGGCTTCAATGAGGCCTTAGAAATGAAATCAACCTGACTTTCAAATTTGAGAAGCAGGCTTCATGGCCTGCAAAGGTTAAAATCCATTGAAAAGGAGGAGGGGAACTGAATAAAACCCATGATCCAACAAGACAGAGTTCCTCTATAGTAAGTTTAATAATGCAAACAATCCTCAAACGAAACAAGTGAAAAAGATATTGTGAAAAGGCACCCCAAAAGGAGTAAAGTCAAGTCTTTAAACCAAGAACAAGCAATTCAATCGAGAAAATAAGAACTTAAACTGGTTTCTACTGATGAGTTGAACAAACATGTGCAAGAGCTAATGTATTAGTGCTGAGTTTTATACAGGCTTACATAGGACAGGAAGCAGCTCATCAGCTGCAGCATCAGGGGGATCCAATCCCTTAGGGTGACCATATAAAGGACAAGAAGCACTAACACAAACATAATAAACAAAATGGAAATACATAATCTATATGTAAAAATAAATTTATTCTAATTAAAGTATGATACAATACCAGAAAGGACAAGACAAAACCATTTTTAGAAACAAATTGCAATTGAATACACATAATGGACAAAAGACACTAAGGCCAATGATAAGTGCACAACTATACTATAAGAGTTATCCCTGAAATTTGAACTTGATTATCAAGAAGAGGTATTGTATTGATAAATGAGACAATCTCTACCAAAGCGAAAGCAAACATTTTAAGAAAGGGTGGAACTATAGATAATCCGTTACTTACCATTTTTTTCTTTGAGAAGTAATGAAGATAATACGGCTTAGGCTGCCTGTGTCTGGAACTGGCTCACTAACTTTATGCTTGACTAGCAAAATACCCGCGCTTTGCAGCGGAGAAGTAGTGTGTTAAAGAAGCAATGAAAAGAAAAGGAAACATTTTGAAAATAACGTAACCTGATTGTCAATGTAATTGTTTTGTCACTGTTGTGAGTGATGAGTGTTGTTGTCATATATATATATATATATATTTACACACACATACATAAACATATATATATATACATATCTATACATATACACATATATATACATATATATCTACATATATACACACACATATATACACACATATACATACATACACACACATATATACACACAAATACATATATATATATACATACATACACACACACATATATAAACATATATATACATATACATACATATCTACATATATACACACACAGCTATTTCAGTATCAGTGCAATACGCTGTTTGTTAAAACAGTTGACTCCGCTCTTACGTGTAATAACAAATCAAATCATTCAGTTGTCTTTGCTCTTATGTCATTTTAGAGCTGGGCCTGGCATCTTTTTGGCCACAAGTTCGTTTCTGTTTGGTGTGAGGTTCTGTGTTGTGGAGATTCTCAGGATGGATTGCAGGTGCTCATCAGTGAGGCGACTCCTGTGTGCTGTTTTGTTAGTCTTTATCACTGAGAAGAGCTTCTCACACAGATATGTGCTACCAAACATGCACAAGGTTCGAGCCGCATGTAGACAGACTTTTTTTGTTCTTCAAAGTCACCAAAGCGCCGTGCAAACTCAGTGCGCAATAACTCTAGTAAGCGGTAAGTGTTAGGCAAGGCAGCTGAAGCGCTGCATTATGGGATCTGTAGTTTATTGTGTTACCAGCGCTTCATATACCGGGCTTTAATAACAATAATACAGTATATAAAATGATCTCGCGGTCGGATATAATTACGCCGGGCGGATGTGGCCAGCGCCCTTGAGTTTGACACATATGGACTAAATAGAACTTGAAAAGATATGTTTTTTAAATGTGATCGCGCAATTCAGATAGAGTTGACGCGCACTACAGCCTGCATGCCTCAATGAGTCATCCTCCCCTCGCTCTTACTTTTTTACCGTTCATCTAATGAATACACTGAGTATGGCTTTACCAAAACAATCATTGATGGCGAATAAAGTATCCATTATTCGAGTATGTAGGCGGGATATATATATATACATATATATATATATATATATATACTGTACCAGCGTATCAGCGAGAAGTAGTGTGTTAAAAAGGTAGAAAAGAAAAGGGAACATTTTAAAAATAGCGTAACATGACTGTCAATATACAGTATTTGTTTTGTGAGTGTTACTGAGTGTTGCTGTCATCAAGGATTTGATTATCATTATTTCTTTCAATCAGGTTCGTATTTGTAGGATGTGTTGTGTTCAAGTTACATTCCGTGTTTGTCAATCGTTGTAAAGATGACAGGTTTCATTCATCGATTCGTTTCTTACTGCATCAATAAACAGCTCGTCTTCTTCTTTATCTGAGACCTGACACACTGCATGCACGGTTTTTACACTGTCTTCCTTTAGCGGGACATTGACTTTTCCACCGTGTGCTTTGTTTCCACAGTAGCTGCATTTATGAATATGTTTATCAGGCGCTTCATATTTTTTGCTGCCTTTTCAATTGTGTAATTGGTTTTGTTCAGCTCTTTGGAACTGTTGCTTTTATCTGTGCACTCGTCAGTTCCGTGAGCCACTCGGTGTACTTGCATCGAAGGTTCCCAGCTGTGCTGGTGCCATCTTGTGCTATGTCCATAGCTTTATTTAATGTTACCTTAGTCCTGGCACTTAAAACTTTCTCTCGCAGTTTCGCTGAGTTTGTGTCAAACACCACCCTGACCATCTCATCTTCCTCTCCATAAGCACAGTCCTTCACCCGTGAATATTTACCCGTGGCAGTTTGCTATTGGATTGCCGCTGACGGACGGCCTTATATGGGCAGGCACTAAATTACAAGCGCCAGCGGCAGCCTGTCTATGAACTTAATTTAAAGTGTAGGTTTACATCGTGCTTTGTTTCCGAAGTAGCAGAACTCATAAATATGGTTGTATATGTCACTCGCTCGCTTCTTATTGTTTCGCTGCCTTCTCAATTATATAATGCATGTTTTCTTGAGCGCTTTTTTGAGGTCTTCCTGGTTTTCTATGTACTGCGTGATTACGTGGGAGGCGTGATGATGTCACACGAAACTCCGCCCCGGCGTTGAAGCTCATCTCCATTACAGTAAATGGAGAAAAACTGCTTCCAGTTATGACCATTACGCGTAGAATTTCGATATAAAACCTGCCCTGATGAGTGAGTGAGTGAGGGCTTTGCCTTTTATTAGTATAGATGTAACAAATAATTTCACTACCAACATTGGTTTATAAGTGTACAAAACATCATGTCTGCCTATTTACATGAAAACGACCTATGGCTGCATTTTACCTCTAATTGATCTAAGTGCTTAATTAGCTTTTCCTTTTTGTGCCCCTATTTTTCATTTAGAAAAGGGTCAACAGTGTAAGATTTACCTTCATATACTTCATATTTCTTAACTCTGTCATCATTTTCCTATTAATTCACCTTTCTCTGTGGAGTTTATTCCCTTAATGGTACCCTAATAATGACAACAGAGACTGGTGAATCTGGAACGGATACTCCCGGACTTCCTGGCTGCTGCTGTGTATTGTATCAAGACAGTGACCCAAAACATACTCCCAATGTTCCACTAAAGAGTATCAGTAGGGGGAAAAAAATAGGAAAATTCTTGGACTTTTAAATTAGGCACGAGCTTTAAAAGGAAAGTAAACTTAAAAATGGCTTTAGTAAAGCATTATCAAAGCATTTCAAAAGTACAAACAAAGAAGCTGCTGATGTTTTTTGGTTACAGGTTTAAAGTGAATAGTGCTTGAAAAGTATATTCAACCAGACAGCAGCATTGATCTCTTTGTTTTTATATTTTAATTATTAATGCAGTTAAAATAAACATTACCAAATATTAAAACTGATTTTTTAACAAAAATATGTATGTATTATCAACTACTTTTCACAGAATGAAGGGAAAGCTGTCTGTTAAATAGAATAGTCAGTGAACTATCAGTGTTTCATTTCCATTTTTCGATATCAAAATGTTATTTTTTGCCCAGTTTTCCACTTTAAACACCTTAATTTGTAGAAAGTCGATGATTGCTGCTCATGGGTAAAAATAATTTACAAAGAAAATCATAATTCTCAGCTGCAGTTTTTAAGATTTGTTTCTTTTTCAAATTCTCACCATTCATTATTGTGTTTGCACCTCCAGCTAGACTATTTCATTAACTAATTTGTAAAACTTTTGAGTTTGCCAAACAATTAAACAATACATGTGGAATTCTGGAAATTAATGTTATGTACCGCATGTTCATTTGCCTCTGAAACTTGCATTATTATGTGATACTGTATTAATACATTTAAAAATGCCCCTCTGTACTTTACAGTTATGGGCAATAGTGCATCAAATGAAGTATGAAGCTGAAAACTTAAAAGTCTTCCAACTTTTGAAGGCTAGGATAATTCTTAGTGATTCCTGTCTAAAGACTACATAATATCAGAAAATTATGTATATTTTTTGAAGGCATAAAATGCTTGGCTAATACCTTTGTCTTTCCCACCTCAGACAACTCTTGGCTCGCCTTCTTGTGTCCTTGTTCATTGTGATGCACACGATGACACAACGCAGCTAGGTTTTTGTCTCTCTCTTATATATATAAAAAAAAAAAGTATAACCTGCATATTGCATCTCTTTCAGAAAAAATGTAAAAACTGGATAACCCGTGCATTTGCTCTCTTTCATTAAAAAAATATACTTGACCAGCACAATCCGTATCCAAAGATAGCCTGCATATGCAAATCATTGCACCACTTGTAACTGTTGCATTGCTCACCATAAGATATTCATTGCCGAACAACAGTATTGCTTCATGCAAATGACATTTTGTAATAAATGACATTCTCCATCTAACTGTTATTTTATCTCTGCTGATTAATTTTGTTCAGTCATGTTCGAAGCTCAGCAATACCCACCACAAGCCAGTCACGAAATGGCAGACTTCACATTACTAACCAACTGCCTTATCCATGTGCTGAAATTACATCCTTTATTTGAAAAAAAAGAATTCAGTTTTCCACATTTTCTACATGATCGGATACAAAGGAGTTGCATCAAGTTGGACCAACTTAAGTTGCGACAAGACAGATGTCTTTGTTAAATGGCAGTTCAGTTTTGCCCATCTCAATGACAAACTTAGCACACTGTCATATCTAATGATTAAGATGTACTCTGATGTTTAATGGGCACAGTAAAGCATTAAGTGATGTTTGGCCACCCTCATTTTCACGGCATTGTTGGCACAGATAGTGAATGGAATTACATGTATAATGGGCACTGGAAAGGGTTAGATAGCTACTACACTAGTTTTGAGAAAAGAAAGATGTCTTTGTTAAATTGCAGTTGAACTTTGGATGCATGGGTCAAATTTGTCATATCCTCTTATATCTAATGAACAGATTTCAATGTGATGTTCGACTGGCATTATACAGGGTTGTATGCCATTGAACCAAAATAATTTTCACAGAGAAGTGAATACCTTTGTTAAAGTGAAGTTGAGTTTTGCTGTCCCACTGTGGTTATATGGGTTAGACTGACTGGCAAACTTGGCAATTAAGGAAATTAGCTGATGTTTAATTGGCACTGGAAAAGGTGAAATGGCATTGGACCACCCTAGTTGTCACAGTTTTGAGAAAATGCTGATGCCTTTATTAAGTTGCAGTTGAGTTTTGCACAGAACAATGTTTAGAAACTGGATTGATGCATGGATAAATGTGCAAATAAATGCATAAAATGATAATAAATAAAAGTATTGTAAAATGTGACACTAAATAAATAATAACATGAAATGCAAGTATAAATAATTAAATGGGTCACAAACTATGTCTTTTGTTCCTTATTCCTTTATGTCAGTCAGCCATTTTCAAACCTGCTTAGTCCTGAACAGGGTCGCGGGGGTCTGCCAGAGCCTATCCCAGCTAGCATAGGGTGCCAGTCCATCGGAGGGAGAGCTTACGCACACAATTTGGTACCAAAGCACGTAACCTGCATATCTTTGGATGAGACAACATTAGGGAATCCATTCCCCGGCTCCAGAATACTGGAAACCCGGGATTCCCGGACATTTTTCATTCCCGCGTTGTACTTATATGACAGCATGAACTGCTTGTAGATAAGGTTAGTCTTTTATTGGTGTCAACATATTGCAGTAGTTTTATTTAAAATAAGTGTCGGGCATTCTAAAACCGTTCACATGTGAGATGTACGTGCACTGTGTCATCCCCGTAATCCCGAGATTCCCGAATTCCCGGGAATGGATAAACCCTTCCGGGAATGGATTCCCTAGACAAAATGGGGAGAACATGCTCCCATATTTATTTATGTTATTATGTACAGTACACCCCCAAAATTCATGGGGGTTACGTTTCTAGATCACCCGCGAATTGTGAAAAACCACGACTTTTGGATGTGGTTAAAAAATGCCTTTTAAATGCCTATTTTTATAGTTTAAACCCTAAATACAGTATGCCCCCAAAGCAATTTAATGTTGCTGCAAACTCAGCTTAATACATTAATATATTACCTAAAAAATTACCTTAATACATTACCTAAAAACACTGTACTGCTATGTCTCCCGCGGTGCTAGAATGTAAAATACCAATGTTACCGCTATATGTACTGTAATTCATGCAAGCGTGTTTTTGGTATGCGCTGTTGTTTTCTTTGTTATTAGTAGAGAAATACATAACAATTTCATTTAATTAAAATACAGTAAAATGTACGGGTACTCGCCAATGAAGAATGATATTGATGATGAAGTAGCTGATGCAGAGGATTTAAAACTCCTTGGGTGGCGCCTCTTCTTCAGGTGCTTCAGGTGGAGTTGTATCTTTGGACGGGTCATCTATTGGTGGTGTTTCGTGCTGGCTTTTCTTGATAGGTCTCAGGAACATTGTGATGGGAAGTTGCTACATCATCTCCTGTAGCAAACTGCTGGTACAATTTCCGCTTTCTCACACTTTCTCTCGCTTTCTGTTACTGTCCAAGGGGATGTTCTTCTTCCTGCAGTTGGTGATCCACAATGCCAAGGCAGATTTCATCCTGACAATATTTTTATTCCTTACAGTTGTTACCTTTTTGGCACTATCACAGAAACTTACAGATACGGACTCCAGATCGCTGCTTCATTCTTCTTTATGTAGCGTGCAGTGCTTTCATTAATGCCATAGTGGCGTGCTACTGTAGCATAACTTTTTAGTTCCCGGAGCAAATCCAGTAGTTCAACCTTCTCCTGGAGAAGCCTTAGAAGGTACAGGGTGATTCAGCGACATCTTCTGCATTTAAGAATAACAAAATGAATACAATAGCAAAATGGAAAACATGAGGACTCTCAGCTGGAGTCGCATTACAGGGCAGCAATCAATCAGCAGGAAGGAGAAATGAACAAACACTCTGGCATTGGCAACTTTCACCATCCCAAACCGTGTTTCCCTCAGCAGTTGTTTCCTGTTCTCTCTACAACACAGTATTGCCATGAAAAAAAGCCATACAAAATTGTGGAGGATATTTGCGCTTTCCGCTAACAATTTACAGTTAGGTTCTAAGGAAAAATCGGCAAACAACTGAGTCCCCGAACCCTGAACCGCGACTTTGCAGGGGTCTACTGTATTTATCGTCATAATTCACAGCTCTTTGATTTATTTTGCTTTTTTATTTTTGTCCTAAATATTCCTCAATTATAAGGACATAACATTCTTGACACTCAGTCGTTAATCTGTCTTTGTGCTTCCACAGCAAAATCAAAAGCGTTTTCTAAAAAAAAAACAAAAAAAAAAAACTCACTTAAGACCCATGCCATCATGACGGGGCTGCCTCAGAAGTTTATATTGTGCAAAGCTGGCTGTTTTGTAGTTTTGTATATATTAATATCCTCCAAGGAGTTCATAATTCCATGTCTCCAAGCCCAACCCGCCACATCTCGCTCTCCTATACGTGTATAACAAACATCTAGACACTTGGCTAAGATGCTATGTAAAGTTTAAAATGCACCGCCGTTAATTTCATGCTTTCACTTTCCTCACATTAATTGCATGTTGTCATTGTTTAATTCATTTCATTGTGTCTGTTTTGTTTTGTTTTTTGCGTTTTGCCTTTGGAGCCGCTGTAAGGGGTCTAAGTATGAAGTATGATTGCTGTCAAAAATAACTATTTTTCTACCTTGCACATGCGTAGTAACTAAAAAAGATTGTTTCTTCATCTATAGAGAATGTTTTTTGTGTCTAATGACATATTTTTTTACAGTTTATTCACGTTTGAGAATTGTACTTGTAATTTTCAGAAGGGCAAGTGTAACTTTCAGAAGGAAGCATAATTTTCAGAAGTGCAAGCGTAATTGACACAGGTGAAATGTAAATTTGACTTTAATTGTTATGAATAATTTTTGACAGCGACCTTACTCTATTAAAGGACTTAAAATAATTTGTATTAATAAAATAAATAACAGAATGTAAGAGATCTGCTGATTATTTCTTTTCCTTTCACTAAATTCCAATTTGTATTACTCCAGATGCACTATGTTTCTTTTCCACATTCCCTCCAAAGTGAGAACATCAGTCTATTTGAATTTCTGAGGCTCCATCCACACTAATGTCTTTTCGACCCCTGAAATGAAAGACTCTTCCAGAGCCAAATACTTCTGAAAATGTAGCACCAGCACTTTGGTGTAGATGAGAGTAAATGCAGTTTTCTGTAAAATATACCCTTATCGTGGTTTAATTGGTATTTGACATGGTTGAATTGACTACCTATTCACCACATTGCACAAATTTGACTTTGACCCAAACATATGTGCATGGAACAAACTATCTATACTAGTCCAGAAGCTTCAGTTTGTATTAACATTATTTTTGACTATTTGAAACTAGAACACGTTACTTGACAAGGATGTCCCCAGTCTGCATTGCTTTTTGCAATTGCCATTGAGCCATTTGCTGTTTATCTTCAAAATGCATCAGAGATAAAGAGGATGTTCAGAGAAGGACATTAACAGAAAATATCATTATATGCTGATGATATGGTACTGTATACTATATATCTGACCCACAAAATTCCACGGCAGCAGTGATAAAAGCACTAGCAGCTATCGCGACTCAAAATTAATTTGAATAAAAGTGTGGTTTTTACAGTGAACTCTCTAGCACACAATATTAGACTAGGCATCAAATATTTAGGGATATATATCACAAGTAAATATAAAGGTCTTTTTCAACAAAATTGTGCTGTCTGCATGGAATAACTTTAAACAAGATGTGAATAGATGGTTCACCTTCCATCATCACACATTAGCAGATTGAATCAACACTGTTAGGATGAACATTCTTCCCAACCTTGTTTTCCTATTTTAAACCATCCCCATATACATTAACATTTTTAAGATAATTTTTAAGAAATTGGATTCAATCATCACCTCATTTATTTGGAATTTTAAATATCCACGCAACCAAAATGCGACTCTACAGTGACCTAAAGCAGAAGGGGGCATGGCACAACGTGACTTTTAATTTTATTACTGGGCTGCAAATATACAGGCCATAAAGACCTGGAGATTGACACATATCAATGAATATACACAAGCCTGGTCTACAATAGAATAAAAAATTTGCAATACTGTACTTCTTTATATTCCCTGTTATGTGCCCCACTAAATAGAAATTATTTTCAATACACTAATACTGTAATCCAATTACCCTCCATTGACTCAATATATGGAAAGAATGTAGGAAGCACTTTTAAGACAGAGAAGCTCTTATCTGTTGCACCTCTACATGATAACCACTCTTTTCCACTCTCTTAAACAAACACAGTATTTAAAGCATAGTAAATATCTGGGATTAAAACATTTAGAGACTTGTACATCAATAATGTTTTTGCATCCTATTAGCAATTAAGCTTCAAATTTAACTTCTCATCAACACAATTTTTCTACTACTATCAAGGTAGAAACTTTACTAAACTGAACCTGCCCAATTTTCCTCACCTTCCACCCGTTTTTATTCTGGGACAAATATTGATAAGTCTTGAAGACTGATAGAGCATCTCCACAATTTATACAAATGTTTTTAAGTAACTTCCTTTCAAAGATCCCTGAGCACAATGGGGAAAGGATCTTTCACTTAACATTTCAAAAAAGGAGTGGAAAGCACCCATGCACAGAATGCATTCTACCTTCATATTTTCAAAGCACTCAGTTCAACTTAAAATTTTCTCTTGAGCACATTTATCTTGTTAAAAACTGTCCAAAATGTTTCCATTCTTTACTGGACGTGCACCAAATTAACATCGTTTTAGACAAAAATCTTTGAATGCCTATCAGATTGCCTTGGTGTCAACAGTTGGGCTTAAAGTGGAGGACAAAAAAATAGTAATTTTCTTTACCTCACTACTAGCATGTAGACTTATCATGCTCAACGGGAAGAATCCCAACCCACCACCTTTAAGTCAGTGGGTAACTAATGTTCTGTCCTCTCTGAAATTGGAAAAAAATCTAACTAAAATATGGCAAGATCTAGTCAATAACATTTTAGAATAAGCTTCTATATCAGGGTGAGGTGGGGGGGTTGGAATACTCTTCCTTCCTTGTTGCATCAAAGATCTGCTTTGTTGACTGGCTCCCCTCTCTTTCTTTCTTTCTTTCTTTTGGGTGGGGGTTGAATTTCGGTTTTGTTAAGTTTCAT
This sequence comes from Polypterus senegalus, assembly GCF_016835505.1. Taxonomy (NCBI): domain Eukaryota; kingdom Metazoa; phylum Chordata; class Cladistia; order Polypteriformes; family Polypteridae; genus Polypterus; species Polypterus senegalus. The sequence goes on from NC_053161.1 coordinate 42,118,024, forward strand.
TTGATTATATGGATTGTTATTTGCTTTTAATCAAAATTAATAAAAAAAGAGATGCAGAGAATTCAGGGTCCTAGCCTCGTCTTCTGAAGTGTTCACAAAGCATTACTTACCATTGTATTTTGTGTGTGGTTATGTAACATGACATATCTCCATGGCCAGAATGATGCCTAATTCCAAGACTCTGCTGACACAAATAATTCATTTTCTTCATAGTAAACACACTACCGAGCTGTTTAGGTTGTAGCACTGACAAAAAATTCCAGTAATAACAGCAAGTGATGCAAAGATTCCCTAAGAGGCATGTAAATAACTTTGTATCTAGAAATGACACGATGTACTTATTTTAAGATTTTATTTAAATCACAATAATATTTCTCAAATGTTTGTTACCTCTAAAAGTAATTATATAAAATAAAAAAAACCTGGAAATACTGTATTGTGCGTCTGCTCACCCTTTAAGTAGCAGCCACAGATGTGTGTGTGTGTGTATATAATATATATATGTATGGGTATATGTATATACAGGTATATATATATGTGTGTGTGTGTGTGTGTATGTATATATATGTATATATATATATATATATATATATATCCTTCTATACAAAAGTAGTCGGGATTGTCCTTCCGTCCTGTGAGTGCTACGCAGGCTCGGAGTTTCATACACGCCCCATCCATTTTGCAATGCACGATGGGATTTGTAGTTTCGTTTTTCCAGGTAAAAGATGATTTTCTATTCCAGACTGTGCGATATCTTCTTCTTCTTTCTTACTATATAAAAGCGGTCGGGATTGTCCTTCCGTCCCGTGAGTGGAAAGCGTAGCAGTATTCCGCTTATCACAGACTTACTACTTGCAGCTTGCGGTTACGAAGCGACATGATGTGAGCAGAGTTCTGGTGCTCCCATCGTTCCCTTGCTTTTGTCCTCTATGCGCTGGAAAAATAGACAAAATTATGTCTCTGGAAAGAATTAATGTTGATGGAGTACAAATGCCTCACCGCGTAGTAAATATCAGGGAGGTTCAAAAGGACGACCTCAATATAGAAAAAAAGTTTAAATTTCATTACAAAAATAACAGAAACTACGAGTATTAAAGTAATACCGCTCAAATGCAATATAACCAAATTAATGAGTTTGCATAAAATATCAAATTGATCTACATATTGAATTGCCTTAAGAAGTAGTCAACTTAAAAGGTGGGTCATCCTAGTATATATATATGATGTGTGTGTATATATGTATATAATGTGTGTGTGTGTATGTATATATATATATATACCTGTGTGTATATATATATATATATATATATATATATATATATATATATATACCTGTATATATATAATACACACACACATATATACAGTACAGGCCAATTTTATTTTCATGACCATTTACATTGGTAGATTCTCACTGAAGGCATCAAAACTATGAATGAACACATGTGGAGTTATGTACTTAACAAAAGAAGGTGAAATAACTGAAAACATGTTTTATATTCTAGTTTCTTCAAAATAGCCACCCTTTGCTCTGATTACTTCTTTGCACACTCTTGGCATTCTATCGATGAGCTTCAACAGGTGGTCACCTGAAATGAACAAATTCAGTTAATAAGCCTGCAAGTATTGCTGCTTTGGTTTCCTCCATACCTCTCCCACGACACATGGATGTTTTACCGCTTCTTGCAAATCCATGTGATCTCACAATTTTGTAAAATTTAAAAATCTCTCTTTTCCACCATCTCCCAGGTTGGTACTGTGCATGTTATTGTGTATATATAAAAGTATTACCTCTTAATTCACTTACGTTTTCAGCAGATTCATGAATTAACTTCTCACTCTTAGGATGCTTTTTTGCATTTCTAAAGGGATGTTTAAAGCTCATGATGCAGTCATGTAAGACTCATTCTGTACAACTTACCCAGCTCTATATGACAAACCGTTTTCAAAACACTTTCAATGCTCGAGAGCTACAAAAGGACAAACTTTTTAAACAAGCTTTAACTTCAGTTACCTTTTGAAGGTTTTCCTGACTAACAACTTTTGCTTACTCACTACTGATCAAAACTCAGAATGACAATCAGCCCCTATAACTGTACAATGTTCTTCAGTCACATTGTTTACCCAAGATTACCAAAGTTCTTCAGTATGCTTCATGGGATTCTGGCAAAAGCATGATGTGTTGAAATGATTTCACAGACAAAATATCTTTGTTTTAAAAAACTTTAGTAAAAATTCAAAGTAAAACAGTTCACACAAAAGTAGAGAAAAAAAATGAAATAGCAAGGAAACGAAAAGTTCTTGTTTAAGAAAAATTCTGTTTAAAGCTTATATATCTTGTTTCATTCCTTAAGTTTGCCTATAGTTGAACCATTTCTAAACGGTCAGAAAACTGTATGTCTATCCCATTTTCATACAGTAAAGGGTCTTTCAGTTCCTGCTAGCACTGGCACCTTTTCTAAACAACAACTGACTCAATTAACACACTGTAGTGTAGATATAGCAAGAAAGTTCCATCTCATATTAACTTGCAGAGGGTAAAAGACTAAACCATATTCTAATAGTTATTCTTCTATAGGAGGCAAGGAAACACTATATGAATACAACTTTAAGTATTAACTTTCTAAGATTAACTCTTACACTGGTTTTGGTTTAACACCTTTCTCTACACTGCTTCTTCACATAGCACAGCAAAGATATGTAAGCAAAAATATGCTTAAAGGTTTGTTGCACATTCTCACAGCCTATTTATATTCCTTCTGGGAGACAAAAAAGTGAAATGGATTTAAATAATAAATGTTGAATCTTTTACAAAAATGACTTATTTTAATAACTTGTATAAAGCTATTTTCTCTTAATGACCATATCAGCATTATTATGTTTAACTGATATTTATGGAAACATTTAGAAATGACAGCAAGCACATTTTAAATGAACTGTGAGTTTTATTCAAATTAAATCTTTGAAAAATATAAATGACGTGATGCCACAGTCATGGTAGGATACTGGAATAGAAAAGATGCTCAAAATACCTTCTTTACATTCTTAAGACACACATTATTACATCAGTCCTCACCTTGCAATATAATTTTCTAACTCAGAGTGTTGTGTGAGCATCTTTTTATGTGTACTCCCAGGGCTTTGGCTATCTTGTTACCTATCTCTAAAAGCATCATGCACATATGCACCCATGTTAAATGCTGAACAATGAAGATGCTGATGCATTTTTTACTTGTCTTGTTTGTAGAGGTGAAATTACCCACTTTCCGATCTCTCAAGTATCATCAAGAGCTTTCTTTAAAACCTTTTGTCTCTCTTTTTATTCTGGCCTCTTTTTCTCACCAATGATCTTTTATCCTCCTAACTCTAAACTGTGTGTCCTTTTGACTTAAGATTTAATGTTCCTTTGTGGCCTCTTCCCATTAAGCCTCAGAATTGCATTAGGAATCGGGGAGGTTTTGGGGGTTGATAGAGGGGGTCATTTGTATTTATTTATTTATTTTTTTAACTATAGATGCTTTCAGTGATGTTTAAAGAAACAGTTAAAGCCTTTACTCAATTTTTATTTCCTGTCATTACTTTCATGGCCTCACACTTAAATGAGCCAATTTCCTGCATCTTCCACAACTAGAGGCACACTGATGCAAACTGTCAGACAGGAGGTTCTGCCTCTGTGTCTGTGATTTGTATGCCCTTTAGAGTCCTGGAAGATTATATATTTTAAAGATTTTTGCCTAGCTTCCACTTTTTTTATCTTTCAAATCTATTATGGAAACCCGTCTCTTTCACCATGTCTTTTTTGGATCTACCTTCCCATAATAGATTCTATTACTTCTGCACATTTGCTGTAACTCAGAGATTGTCCTATCCTTTGTCAGCTCAAGGTTGATCTTGCCTAAACATCCTTTGGTAAGCTAATCACATTATCACAGTAGGTATTTTTGTAGGTTATACCCTAGATTTTTGCTCAGCAAAAGTGAATTAACTGTTGACTGGGTGAGTTAGAGCACACCGCAATTGAGCACAGGTTCTTCATGAAGTAGAAACTCTCTGATCTCACTGTGCTCCCACCCTTGATAACAGGCATGTGTCTCATCTCCACTCCAAGAGGTACATATGTTACTTCACAATGAGACACATTTAAATTGCATAAAGCCGCCTAAAATGAAAATGTATAAGTTGTGACTGGTGACTACCAGATTTTCATGAGCAATGCAAGATAAATGAGCCCATTATTATTTGGCTTAAGTAAAAAAAAAAGGAACTTGGAACGTTATTTTAAAATGAAATTAAGTGCTTTCTACCCACTTGTGTGTAGTTGTGTGTGTGTCCTGTCTGTCATATGTGTGTGTGTGTGTGTATGTATATATAATATATATATAAAATGCACAAAAACAGGTGTGCACATTGCCTGAACTCTGAATTTCTACAAACCTGAGTTCACTATCTTAGCCTTCAGTGTGTGTAGTGTTTAAAAAGATACTATACATGACAGCACCAGTAAAAAAGGGCGTTTTAAAACAGGAGACAGTAAGGACCCTCTAGACCCAAATGCCACCTTATGACCACAAGCAGTTCCTTGATTTTAAAATAGGGTTTGAATTTTAGAGAACAGTTAATCCATGCCCATGTGTAGATATTTTGAGCCCCTACTGTCCAGCTCTCTTTTTTACTTGCTTGCTTAAACTATTTTAAATAGCCTAAACTACTGTAAACACCTAAAATCATATTATATTTAGCTGGCGTGAAATTCTCCAAACCTTCCCCCCCACCACTTAAGACAGTACTACAGAGTGCTAGTGCTGCATCTGCTGTTATGTTCAAGCTGATGGAACATAGTGCTCTTGTACACATAAGCAAATGCAATTAAAAGGAACTCTAGCATTGTGGGCCTGCAGATAAATGTAAAAAACATCTTATATACTCAGGCAACCATTCATGCTGCCATTCTTTTCTGAGCCACACTTGACTGCATTGAGCAGCTAATGCAGTGTCTATTTTTATCCAGGTCAGAGCTGATTTAAGCTAAAGACTCATTGTGTAGTTATTCTGAGGCTTTTAGGGCTGGTGCGTATCCCATTTAGTACTAGATGTTGGACCAATAAAATCTCCATTAACTCCTGAAACAATCCTCAGGCATTTTATTAACTTAGTGAGTGATGGGCCTCTACTCTGTCTAAAGTGGACCACTAATTTGGCAATAATGGATGGATGTTGTTAGAATGGGCTTTAGTAGATAGAGTTTTATAGTTTTAAGTGTATCAGACAGTTGAAGGGTATATAATCAATAACAAAACATTTTTATAATGTGAACATACAGGTAAGGAGATAAAAGATCACAGGTTATGCTGCTATTCATATTTCATAATAGTGTATGTTACTTAAATGTCTTTGAGCTATTTCGACCACTATCTTAATTTTAACACTTCGTTTAGACATTTAAGTAGACCAGAAAGTAATTGGCCATTTTAGATCTTTTATTCCCCCAAATTCTTGTTGTTGCATGCAGCAGACAGATTTTTTTACGCCATTTTAACTGGACTCTGTTGCATAGTTGTGAAGCAAATGATTTTTGTTGAAGGGTACGACGCTGGAGGTATGTGCAGGATTCGCTCAGAGAAGAAGAGAGGTACACTGTGCAGGGCAAAGCCACATCACTGGCTAAGTGGCCAGAGCTGCTGCTGTCTATGAGAGTTTCTCATTAGGGTAGAAAGATAAAGGTAGCAGCTTGTAATAATAGTAGTGTGAGTTTGGGTCCCACCTTTTCCTGTTTCAGGGAAGATGGTTCGAGAGAGAGTGGGACAGTTCCTCACTGATGACAGGTTAACACAGTGGTTGTTAGCCCAGCCACATCATATCTTCATAGTCCTTATATTGAATCTTAGCCCAAATAAAATCTGTGTGCGTGTTCTCTGATTGTCTACAACAGTGTTTCTCTGGGTACTCTGGTTTTCCTGTCACAATCTGAAGGTGTGTATTTAATTAATTGCCATCATGCAGATGCCCTGGGTTGAACAGGGATGTTCCATGTGCCCTGTAATGGCCGTCCACTTTGTGATGTAATACTGTTTGTTTAGTAATTCTGTAACATTCATTATTAAAATATAAATTGCACAAAGTTGGCTTACAAATACCAATATCATGCTTAGTTTTTCTATAATATATAGATATTAATTTATTATATTTTCCTGTTTTTATGGCAATTTAGTGATTTAGTTTAATTAATTAAATTGAGAAAACCTGTTTGTCTGATGATTATCTTATATCAGTATTGATACACTGTGTCACTTAGTCAACTATTGAACAATTACAGGCCCTACTGGTTTTATTTTAACAAAAGACAGAAAATGGTGTATTTAAACTGTTTTAGCACATAATAAACAAAATCTTTTAGATGTATTTAAATGCTGTTAACATTAACAGTTAATTATTTACATGAGCTGTCACTTTGGTTTGTTAATTACAGGGTTTAGATCATTCAGCCTGTGTGTCACTATATTTTGTTCTTTCTAGGATTTTGTTTTGCCTACTAGATGATAATGTTAATTTCTTAAAATCTGTTTAATTTTCTTTTCTTTTCTTTTGTATGTTTCATAGAGGTTACGACGATTATCTACAAAATACAGAACAGAAAAAATATATCCCACAAATGTGGGTGAGAAAGAGGAAAATGTTAAGAAGAACAGATATAAAGATATCTTGCCATGTAAGTGTCCTCATTTCTTAATTTTAAAACTATTATTGAACTTTACTGGTTGTTACTTTGTGCTGGTTTTATAACTTTTGGATTGTTCATAATCTTCCTGATTTGTATTTTGTTTTCTTAATAATTTTCATGCTTGCCTTTATTCCATGATTTGCTTCTGCCTTGTATTATTTTCCTGATAATGATGGTTTCTCTCAATCCATTGTTTATTCCAGTCAAATATTACAGTAAAATGTTTAATTATCTCTTGTGATTTAAAATAATCTTTTCGTGAAATGCTTCTTTTTGTTTGGAATCACTCTGTTTTTGTTGAATGGTTAAATCCCATTTATTCACTGTGTGGCTTTATTCACTGTGTGCTTGATGATATTTTATTTCATTCATTTAAATCAGTTATTGATTATATATTATATATAATATATATTATACTGTATTATATATAATATATAATATTATATATAATATATGACCCTGTAGTTAAGATATAGCGGGGTGGATAATGGATGGATATATATACAGGTAGTCCCCGGGTTACGTACAAGATAGGGACTGTAGGTTTGTACTTAAGTTGAATTTGTATGTACAAACCGGATTCCAAAAAAGTTGGGACACTATACAAATCGTGAATAAAAACTGAATGCAATGATGTGGAGGTGCCAAGATGTGGAGGTGCCAACTTCTAATATTTTATTCAGAATAGAACATAAATCACGGAACAAAAGTTTAAACTGAGAAAATGTATCATTTTAAGGGAAAAATATGTTGATTCAGAATTTCATGGTGTCAACAAATCCCAAAAAAGTTGGGACAAGGCCATTTTCACCACTGTGTGGCATCTCCCCTTCTTCTTACAACACTCAACAGACGTCTGGGAACCGAGGAGACCAGTTTCTCAAGTTTAGAAATAGGAATGCTCTTCCATTCTTGTCTAATACAGGCCTCTAACTGTTCAATCGTCTTGGGCCTTCTTTGTCGCACCTTCCTCTTTATGATGCGCCAAATGTTCTCTATAGGTGAAAGATCTGGACTGCAGACTGGCCATTTCAGTACCGGATCCTTCTCCTACGCAGCCATGATGTTGTGATTGATGCAGAATGTGGTCTGGCATTATCTTGTTGAAAAATGCAGGGTCTTCCCTGAAAGAGATGACGTCTGGATGGGAGCATATGTTGTTCTAGAACCTGAATATATTTTTCTGCATTGATGGTGCCTTTCCAGACATGCAAGCTGCCCATGCCACACGCACTCATGCAACCCCATACCATCAGAGATGCAGGCTTCTGAACTGAGCGTTGATAACAACTTGGGTTGTCCTTGTCCTCTTTGGTCCGGATGACATGGCGTCCCAGATTTCCAAAAGAACTTCGAATCGTGACTCGTCTGACCACAGAACAGTCTTCTATTTTGCCACACTCCATTTTAACTGATCCCTGGCCCAGTGACAGCGCCTGAGCTTATGGATCTTGCTTAGAAATGGCTTCTTCTTTGCACTGTAGAGTTTCAGCTGGCAACGGCAGATGGCACGGTGGATTGTGTTCACTGACAATGGTTTCTGGAAGTATTCCTGAGCCATTCTGTGATTTCCTTTACAGTAGCATTCCTGTTTGTGGTGCAGTGTCGTTTAAGGGCCCGGAGATCACGGGCATCCAGTATGGTTTTACGGCCTTGACCCTTACGCACAGAGATTGTTCCAGATTCTAAGAATCTTCGGAGGATATTATGCACAGTTGATGATGATAGATGCAAAGTCTTTGCAATTTTTCGCTGGGTAACACCTTTCTGATATTGCTCCACTGTCTTTCTGCGCAACTTTGTGGGAATTGGTGATCCTCTACCCATCTTGGCTTCTGAGAGACACTGCCACTTTGAGAAGCTCTTTTTATACCCAGTCATGTTGCCAATTGACCTAATTAGTGTTTATTGGTCTTCCAGCTATTCGTTATGCTCAAATTTACTTTTTCCAGCCTCTTATTGCTACTTGTCCCAACTTTTTTGGGATTTGTTGACACCGTGAAATTTTGAATCAACATATTTTTCCTTTAAAATGATACATTTACTCGGATTAAACGTTTGATCTGTCATCTACGTTCTATTACAAATAAAATATTGACATTTGCCATTTCCACATCATTGCATTCAGTTTTTATTCACAATTTGTTTAGTGTCCCAACTTTTTTGGAATCCGGTTTGTAAGTTGGAACAAGTACAGTACATTACTTTAATAAATGTTATTGTTGACCAACTGTAACCAAGTGCTCTGCCAATGAATGATGGAGTTTCACCTCTTTCTGACCTTTTTATTATTTCTAATTTATTTTCAATGGTGATGGTTTTTCTCTTCTGTACTGTAGCACCAGCACTTGCATGAGATTTGTATTGCAGAGACATTCTTGAAGGGAGAAGACAAAAGGTTAAGATGAGCTCTTCTGTACAGCACTGTACACCCTATCACAGCAGATTAGGCACCAGTCATCAACACGTCTGATGTATAGGGTGATCCAGATCTAATTATGCAATTTTCATTACTCTATAACTTACTCAGTTTATTACATAGAAAATCACCCGAAAAATCCCGGACCATCAAGAAGTGTGCGAACTGACCACATGAAGAATTGTCTTCACACCAAACTGGAATCGTCCCCACATAAATCAAAGTCATCCTGATGATCTGGACCTGCAGAATTAGATCTGGACCACACTGTACTGATAAGAGACAACTTCCTGCTATGTGCGTAACAGTACAAGCAGGTTTGCTATTGAGAATGAATGGGGGCAGTGAGGGGTGGTTAATCACCAGCCCACATCACAGTCACCTCCACTACAGTATGCTGCCTGCAGTGTCCTGCCGCACCACTGCCCCCATTCAACACACAGCCATCCGATCCACACTACGTTTCCCCCCCGCCTCCCCGTTCACCCTCAATGGCCTCCATTCAGCCACAACAGGGTCACCACTTGCAGCGGGGGGCGGGCAGTGAAACCGCTTGATGCCAGGAGCTGCCCGACGGACACTACACTGCACGAGCAGTGAAATCAACCCCCTCCAGCCTCCGTCCAGCCACCGCTTGCAGTGTCCCTGGGCCGAAGATGACGGAGTGGCAGTTACTGAGGCGCATGCATCGCAGCTGCGGCCCCGTTCGTATGTTGTGGGTCAGGTGTCCGTAACCTGGGGACTACCTGCATATGTATGTATGTGTGTGTATATGTATATGTATATATATATATATATATATATATATATATATATATATATATATATATATATATATATATATATATATATATATATATATATTATAATATCTGTAATATATAAAAATTGTATCTCTGGGGCAGGTTAAGCGTTAGAGGAGGCAAAGACAAGAATGTTGAACAATTCAGTGAAAATTCGTCAACTTTCTAGCATAATAAATTGCCTTTACCCTCTTAGTAATAGGTTGTATTATTGTATGTATTGATTTTTTGCTATAAAGGTATCTTTTCAGAGCAAAAATCAATGATGCCATTATCACATTTTGATTTTCATTTTAACATACAAGGCTAACTTAAAGAAAAGGACCATCTTTTCATTATAAAATACAGTGTATTTGAAAAGTTTGTTAATACTGCACTTTCCTGACTTTCTGTTGGGACTAAAGAAATTTTAGAATAACTTATTCAAACTCATAATTGGTCCTTTTGTTATTTTGCTTTCTGTCTGAAACTCTTTCAAATCTCTTGACCTTTGGCATGAGTAAGTCTGAGTGTAGGTGGGGGCTAAATGCTTAGGCTCCTTTTCTTGTTCCTTTAGCCCTATCACAGATAATTTTGGAAGTATCTTTTAAAGAGTATTCACTCAGTGTTGGGGATCAAATCAGTTGTTTTTTTTTTTTGTTCAGTAAATTGTACAGTTCCATGTTTAGATTTAGATTGTTTATCAATTTTTACTTTCAAAATCTAGTCTTCTGTGAGGTAGAATTTGAGAGACACTTCACTTTGTATTAGTGTTTGTCTAAACACAAACATTATTTAAGTAATTACCAAAATCTTCATTGAAAAGCCCCACAATCCTCCCTCACCAGCCACCCTAAATATGCATGCGCACATTCTAGTGTTGTGCTTTGAGAACTCAACTGGCAAGGGCACAGTGCATATCAGCACAACAGAATCTTTCAGTTATTCTTTTTTTTTTTTGGTATTCCAAGGTTAGCATGATAAACTAGTTTGTGTCATTGACTATATTTATTATCCTTGTGAATTTATTTATTTATTATTAGTTCTCTCTTGTGAGCAATTAAGACAGGCAGGCTGTAGAAGGGTACTAAAAGAGTTGGAATGGATTAATGATATTTATAAACTTTAAAATGACTGAGGAGATTTTTTCCATAAGCACACATGATCAGTTTTCTGCCTCTTTAGTCATATAAGTACTGTAGGTGATCAGCACCACGTTTAATGCTGAGAGGAATATAACCAATAGGATGAAGCTTTGTTGTTGCTGAGATATATGAATATGCCTTTAATTTTTTTTTTTGAGGAAATTGAAATTATTTGTAACAAGTGCTATCTTGACGAGAAACTGACCTTGGACAATGTAATTTATTCTTACAATCTAGACAAGCTGCTGTTGTTCCTTAAACCACATTTGAAAGTTAAAGAATATTTTTTTTTTTTTTGTTACATAGTTACCATATGTGTCATTTTTTTTTTCTTTTTACTATTCACATATCTTCCAGTAAACAGCCTTTGAGGTATGTGCTCCACATTAACAATTGCATTTGTAATGAAAGTACGTCATTTTGTTCAGGCATGTTCATGTCATTCATAATACCACATGTCCTCAGGATATAAAGTAGGTTACATTTAATAACTACAAAAGAAAAAATCCAGAACAAACTTTGCGCAGCTAATTTTTCCATTTTGAGTTTGCTATTCAAAGTAGGTGATATTTTTTGGATTATCAATTTATTCCTAATTTTAAATTGTCTCTTTATATTACTGTTCCTAAGAAGCTTCCTTTTTGGTCTATATATCTAAGTATCTTAGGACATTTTAGCCAGTAATGTGTAAAAGACGTACAGTATATAGTAGATGCATTTAATTGAATTAGTTTTCAGTGCCAGTAGATGCATTTAATTGAATTTATTTTCTGTGCCAGAGCATATTTACAGGTTATAGAATATTAAGATATGTTTTATATCACAGGTAATTGGAAAGGACCCAAGATAATGATAGTAATGCAAATACAGTATGCTAGAAGTCTTTACAGTAGTGGCTTGTAATTTCTACTTTTACCTGCTTACATGCATCTGCTGTTATCCACAAAGCATTGATTCTTATCCATTACTTCTAACAATCGAACAGTACAATAATATGACAGTTTTTAACAAAACAGACCTTCTGAGTTATAATACTAAATTGACCCTTGCTTGCTTTTACTGGCAATGATCAATGTATGTATGCCTTGCTTGATTTACCTACCTGCAGATTGAGGTTACTTTTGGAATGATTATGAGACATGCTGTAATCCATCTTGAGTATAATTTATCATGACTAATCTTTTTCTTTTCACTTTGGAGAGCTGTAAGCAGCATAGTATAATGTTGCATTTTTTGCATTGTGATTACTTGAGCTTTTTTGCAGTCAAATAAATAAGTTAAATTATATAGGATAATTTCACTGCTTTGCTTTCTTAACATTTTGTTGAAAATGAGCTTTATATTTACTTGTGATGTTTACCCCTATGTATTAAAACTGATAATGCTAAAATAAATGAAAAGGTGCATTAAGAACTACTGGTACAAAGGATTGTGGGTCTAATATATACAGTACCATGTCATCTGAATATAGTGATATTTTCTGTTCAAGTCCTTCTCTTGTTATCCCCTTTATCTCTGATACATCTTGAGAGCAAATAGCCAATGGCTTGATGGCGATTGCAAATAGCAATGGTGGTAGGGTGCATTCTTGTCGAGTACCACTAGTTTGAGTTTGAAATCATTTTGATACAGACAGGGGCTTCTGGACTGGACTGCACATATGTTTAGGCCAAATCCAAATTTGTGCAATGTGATGAATAGGTAGCTCCATTGAACCATGTCAAATGTGTTACATTTAATGGGTGAGTATATTACATTAGACAAATGTCGAAGATTAAAAGTTAAGTGTCTACCTTTAGTAAATCCGGTTTGGTCTTGTGATATTACAGAAGGAAGCTCTTTCTTAATCCTTACAAGTAGAACTTTGGAGCATATCTTAATATAATTAATTTTTCAGAAGTGAAATTGGTTCTCATGATACACATGGAATAATTCCTTATTTGTCTTTGGAAAGACAGTAATTAATGCTTTGCAAACATTTTGAGATAAAGTTTTGTTGTCTCTGGCTTTTGTAAATGTTGCTATGAATGATGGAGCTAACTTATTTGAATTTTTTTTTTTTTATAAAGTTTCACTGGCTAGCCATCATGGTCTGCTGCTTTCTCACTTTGGAGTGAGTTTATAACATTCATTTGTTCTAAGAGTGTTGGAGATTTGTCCAGGTGCTCTGCATTATGAGTATCTAGCTGTGGTATTTGTAATGCATCAAAAAACTTGTTACATTTTGTCTTATCTTCCTTAATAAACTAGAATATAAGGACTTATGGTATTCCATAAATGTGTGTGTTATATTATTATGGTCAGTAACTTTATCTTCCGCATCTGTCCTAGTAATTTCTGTTATTGTGTTGTAAACTTCCTGCTTGTGGATTTGTTAAGCTAAATCTTATTAGCCTTCTCTCCATGTTTATAGTAATAATGCTGCAATTTAAAGATGAGCTGTTCCTTTTATTTTGTCGTCATGAGGTTCAATTCTGATTACAGAACCTGTCCTTGCCTACAAAGTGCCTCATTTGGATATCTGGCATATTCTTGATCTATTCTGGTGATTGTGCTAATGAACTCAGACACCTTCTTGGTTTCCAATTTATTTTTGTGGGAGAGAGATGAAATAACCAGTTTAAAAAAAAAAGAAAGCCTTCAAATTTTCCTAAGGTATTCCTGCAGAGACCTCTAAGTAGGGTTGTGAGATATTGGCAAAAAATTATATCTCGATATTTTTGGTGACTTTGACGATAATTATAATTAGACAATATTTTGCATCATTTATAAACTTGTTTGTAAAAGTCTTGTTTCGTCTTGATAGTAGAATGTTAATTGTAGCTTACTAATGAGATTAATGGAACCAACAGTTAAGGAAAATATGTCTTATTACTTAACACTAAAGTAAAATAACACAAAAACATTAAGATCACCAGTCAAATTAGTACTGAGAGCAGACAGTGCAAGTATGAGTAAACCATTTCAAAATGGCCTGTGAGATTTACACAAAAAACTGCACTAATGTTTTAATGTGAGTATTTTAAACAGACATGTACCCTTAATGTAAACAAGATATGAACCCAAAGGGAATAAAATGCTAATCATAATTGAAATACAGGGCATGAACATTATGTAATCCGTACAACTGACCATTGGAACAAACTTCCAGTTTGGCTGGAATCAAGAGACTGTATCTGATTTCAGCTTTGTGTAAGTGGTGTTTGATGCTGTAGAATGTAGGTTGTTTAGCAGCTGTTGAAGTGGAAAAGTCTGGGAAAATGTTAATGTGGTTATTTTCAAGTATTATAATCTCTTTCTGTCTGAGAATTGACATCAGATTTTCTTTGACACATAATTTGTAGAATTGGACAATCAAGCCACTCAGTTTTAAGGCATTCAGACCATGTGTGCGATAAGCTTCAGTGATCTCAGAATCCAATTTAAAGTCTTCTCCAGTTATTTTAGAAAGTAATTCAGCTATGAATTTCACTGGGTGTAGACTTTCACAGACTTCCCGGGAGACCTTCGGTTATGATGTTGTTCCTTCTCTATCTGCCTTCTAATGCATCAAATTTATCACTGAGCACTTTGCATTTGGATTCTACAGCAGTATACAATCTTCTTCTACTTCTTCTTTCGGCTGCTCCCGTCAGGGGTCACCACAGCTGATCATCTTCTTCAGTTCTAAATGTTTGTTTTACATCTTCTAGGTGATCACAGAGTTTTCTTATTTTGTTCTCAATTTTGCTGATATTTTTCATTGATACTTGCTAGAATTTTATTAAGATTTACATCAGGTTTATTATTTAAACATATTTCCTGATCTGTTATTTAGTGAAGCAGCTTGTCTGTTCTGCTGTTGATTCTGTTGTCTATTCTAATATCAATTCTGTTTATTCTCTTGTGTATATCATTTGGTTTTTCGCTCGAAGTACGGTAATCATCGCCCTCAGCTCAGATAGCTTGTTTCGCTCCTCTGCTGACTCTCAAGGGGCTTTGGCAGTAGTTGACAGCGAGGATAAAGTGGCCCTGCTTGGTTCCAATATCCTATCTGAGATCAGTGATTTCTTGTTTGCTGCCTCGTTCATTGTTATGCTTCCTCAGTCGTTGTTGACCAGAGCAGATGCTGCAGCGTGAGGTCCTGGTCGATCCATTCCTTTGCCTGTCTCTTCCAACTCAGTCTCTGGCTGGCCTTATCTTGAATTTGAGGCCAGCTTAGACTTTGATGAGACTTTAGCTACATTTTCCTTCTCTTCCTTCTCTTTCTGACCCCTTGGTTTCTTGATCATGCTTTTTAGTATACTTGTAGTCTAGTTCTCCTGGGTGGACTAAATATGGGATATCTTGGATATATAGTAAAAAAAAATGCTAGTTAACACCGCTACCAGTGGAGCTCCATCTTAGACATCCATCTCTTACAGTGTTTAAGCTGCAGAGAGTGAGAAAGAGAGATAGGAGATAGAGAGTTAGGAGCATGCACTGATATATTGTGTTGCAGCACCCACCACATGAATAAACAACTCAGGATCCCAGATTAGGACCCAAGTGCAGCTGTGCAAGGGTGACCCCTCAGCACCACACTACTTCGAATGGAATAGAATGGAACAATGTGAGGCTTTTTACAGTGACTGGAGTGCCAATCCTGCCACCAACCCCCAATACATGAATTGCAAAGGCATCAGTTTCATAAAATTTGCCCTAGTCAGATGTCTAAAAAATAATGACACCAGTGACATCAATGAAAATAGACAAAACACTACACAGAATAGTTGCTAAATGCCATAAAAGAACAGTCACGGAAATTAGTACAGAATTGAAATGGCAATCAGGCTCAATAATTTATTAACAGAAATCTGCTACATCCAGCAGAACACTTAAAGATGCATGGTGTAATATGTGGGCCACTGAGCAATCTTAAAGTTAACATTGTTTTATGTGTCATCTTTCACCCTCTTTCCTACATCTAGGGTTTACATTTAGAGAATGCATCTTTACATGGTTGTAGTGAGAAGTTGAGCAAAATGACACCTTTTATTGGCCAATTAAAAAGATTACAATGTGCAAGCTTTCGAGGCAACTCAGGCCCCTTTTTCAGGCAAGATGTAATCAAGATGTACTCTTACATCCCAGTACAGACAGGTCTGAACTTAAAGCGACCCTATTTATCATGTCCTTGACATAATTATATTGTTAGTGGGTTTTCAATTATTTTGCCCACACCCTGTATATAGACTTTATATTAGCACTGCACATGGTGGCCCAACAGTTGTTGAGGAAGTCAAGGGCAAATGGCATTAGTTTCAGTTAGAGCTAAAGGTTCATGAAGTAGGCCAAAGGTTACATTCATTATACTGCAGCTCAAGATGATAGAGGTTATAAGGTCTGTTAATAGAATAAAATGGTAATCACTACATTTGGTTCAAATTCCTTTAACCAATTAAAATAAAATAGCAAAGAAAACAATTTATGTTAAAAGATGGGTGTCAATAATTTTCTTTTTTCTGTTGCAGTTGACCATAGCAGAGTAAAAGTAACACTGAAAACCTCTGATCAAGACACGGATTACATCAATGCAAATTTTATCAAGGTAAAGATGTATGATTTTAGCTAAAGCAAACAATGGTCAACATGTTTTGCTGTTTCATTCTTACATAAATGCCACTATATTTATATATTATCATCAACTTTGAGACTAATTCTATTAATCACCCTGCAGATCTGGACTGGGTTAACTAGGCTTGCAACAAGACCAGTAGGATTGGTACTGTGAATTTCCCCTTGGGATTAATAAAGTATCTATCTATCTATCTGTCTATCTATCTATCTATCTATCTGTCTATCTGTCTGTCTGTCTGTCTGTCTGTCTGTCTGTCTGTCTGTCTGTCTGTCTGTCTGTCTGTCTGTCTATCTGTCTATCTGTCTATCTGTCTGTCTGTCTATCTAGGTGTGGCATAAATGGTTAAATAATTTCTCCATTATAAGTTATTAGGCTTATATGACAAAGATGGTGCAGCCTCCTAATAGTTCTTGCCTAACATGGTCCTTTACCAGTGTGTAGAATATGGGTCTGTATCCTACAAATCACCCCCCTAGAATCAGTTCACATTCAAAACCATATAACTTCCTGCTTGCCTTATTGCCATTGTCATGTGTCAGTCTGTCAGTTAATATGTAAATAACTACACTTTAAAAGGAGACGGTTGCCGCAAGTAAAAAGAAACCGAGTGCAGTTTATTAAATTATATTTATAGTTATAATTTCCTGTCACACAGACTTGAGGACAGAAGATTTTTATTTAATAAGTGGACCATGTGACGTCGAGTTAAGACCTCAGTGATTTTGTTAACACTTTGGGATTTCAGTATTAAAGTTTGACTTTTTATTTTGTAACAAATTAGGGTAGTAAAAGTATATCAGACTTTAGAAAGAAATCTTGTTTTGAAAGTCAAAGTTACTGTTATTAACAGTCGTATGGCTTTATTAGAGTCACAGCAAAAGGTCTTGAAACTTGAGAACTCCTTATATCACATATTCTCAAGGTTTCTAATTGTCTTTATTTATCAGTTAAGCATCTTAATCTCTGGCCTTCAAAACATATCCAGAAATTAAAGTCATATGGCACATATCTTACAGATTATAAGTGATTTTTGGGCAAATAGTCGTTCCCCTCAACTTTCTAAACTGATTGTATCAAAACGTGCAAAAAATAATATTTTTTGTACTTTTAGACGTTTGCCAGCGTTTTACAGGAAATGCATTACCTTTTTATTTTTGAAATGTGTACTGATTGTGATATTACATCTTGGTATGCATGTCTTCACAGGAAATGTAACACTACATATGAGGCTCCTATTTTCTTCATGGTTTTTAGGAATTGTCTTTTAATTTTTATGTTTACTAGCAGGGGAACATGTTTATACAGAAATTCTGACAGAGCTAATTTTTTACGTGCTACTTTTCACCATGTATTTCTTTGGAAACACAGTTTAGTAAAGAGGGATACATTTGGCTTAAGTGTACATGTGCCATGCTGTAAAAATCTTGTCTTCATTTAATACAATGCGTTTTGCTATTTGAATCCAAGTGCAAATCCATATTCTAATTTATATGGATGTTTAGTAAACTCTCCTTCCTGAAAAAACACATGGGATGTTTTAATTTTGGCTGATGTACTGCATGTGTAGTTGGATAAGCAGCACTTTAGTAATGTTTTTTTGTATTTTTCAGGGAACACAGAGAAGCCAAGCTTATATTGCCACCCAAGGACCGTTGGCCAACACAGTGATAGATTTCTGGAGAATGATCTGGGAGTATAAAGTAGCAGTAAGTAAAAGAAGAAACATTTTTTTTACCTGTAGCTAAATACTTATTTATTAATTAACGATCTATATTAATTTACATGATTTGCACTTTGTGATCTCTAACATTATACCTTCCTTACACCTGACCTACAGCAATGCCTTATTGGTCTTGCAGAGCCCCTCTTTTAGCCTATGTGTGTGTCCCATTAGGCAGTTTGCTAGAAATGTTTTCTATAATATTGATGCACCGCGTAATGCGTGCAAGCTGTGTTAATAATTAATAGTTAATTTTCCCTTTAAATTTTGTTAGGAATTTGAGAGATCCTAGGGACAAGCAATGTATATGTAAAATCAATAAATATAATTTAGAATTCAGCAATCCCACAAACAAAAGGAGGGAAATCTGTTAACTCTTTGTTAGGATTAAAATGGGTATAAGTACTGAACATTATAAAAATGTTCTTTTGAGATGTATTTATGACTTTCTAAACATTTTAGCTTAATGACACACTTCATTCCATAGAAATGTCAGAGTATTTTCTTGTAAAAGCCTAGGCTGTGCAAAGGATACTGTAGCAAATGATGTTTTATTGTGATTGATCTGGTTAAAGTTCTTAGTATGTCAGCGTAAACTGGCATAGAAGAAGTTTCATTTGGACTGGCATAGGATTGGGTGGTGAAAAATTCAAATTATGGTTGAATTAAAAATTGTGGTGATTTCTTATAGATATTAGTGTAATGTTTGCATATAGTTTTCAGATAAAGATATATATTTTTTTAACATGTATATACTGTATTGTTGATTTAATTGTGTACACAGATGTGTGTCTTATCCATAAAAATGCTTTTTAAAAATCTGCTACTCAGACAGTTTTGATAGCAGATGTTCACCTCTCTTGAGCTCCTAAAAGTAAGGATTGTTACTCACTAACTTACTTAGTCATACCAGCACCGCTCCCAGGCAAACATAGTACAAGACAGGGCTTCTTAGTGTCCGTTTATACGACACTAATTATAGGATTTTTATGTCAGTTGATTTGAACATCACCAGAAACAACCCCCCCACTTTACTTCAGACTCTTTTCATTCACGATAACCAAAGCAATTGGGTTAATTGAGTTTAATCAACTTAGTTTATTGTTCCCTAGATTCTTGCGTATAAAATTGCATTTCTATCTTGCACAATGTTTAATGAAATCTTACCAGGTTACCTGTCCAGACTAATATCAATTCTACTCCAAAAATATTTCATTATCACTGTCCCTGCTCCACACTGAACCCGTAATGAGAGTTGTACATAACCTATTTTAAATGCATTGCAACATTTTATATGTGACACAGCCAAAATAAATTTAAAGTGAAAATAGGAAAAATAAAACATAGTAATTAATAGGCAATCAGAAGTTAATTGAATGTCTAGAAAGTGTACACCATTTCCATTAGGTTTTTTTTTTGTGCTAGTGAGTGACTTGCAACACTAGCATCATTTAATCACTATACCATTTGAACTTACGCATTCCCTCTGGTGTTTTCCAGTTGGGCTGAGCTGATGGTCAATATAACATCCATGATATAAAAATTGTTTATTCACTTGAAACATTTGCGGAAATTTCCTCAAAGTGCTAAACTGCAGTCGTTACTATTTTTAAAATGTTGTGCGCCTCCTCACAACAAAGCTGTCAGGCACTCACCTTCACAGTACAAGGCGTGTGAGGTTCCTGTGCTATTTTAGTTTAGCAGGAGTGCACTGTAGCTGAGTGATGGCAGCCTGATTAGTGTGTTACGCACAAAGTTTGATTGGGAATGCAGGTATATTTGTAGCACTGTGTTAGTGCGTTGCTTACAAACTCTGAGTGCCAATGGCTTCTCGCTCATTACATAGATTTTAAGGTAGCTAACTGTTCTTCAAATAATTGCTTGTGTGGATGCATGAGTATGCAACTTTGTCTGGTCTGCCCTTTTTTAAAGGATCCCTTGAAGCTGCTCATTCATGGTGGAATGTCACCTCAGGCTGTGGGTGACATATCCCCAGGCTAATGCAACTTCTTAGCGACGTTACAATATTTTTAATTCACCAATCATTTTCCTAATATACTTATCCTGGGGAGAGTTGCGGGGCAGCTGGACTCTATCCTTGTGGTGTTGTATTTTACATGACATAAAAAGTAAGATTCAGGCAAAAGACAAGAAAAGTGGCGGTGTGCTGGTGCTTGTTCAATATTGTGGACTGATGTGGCTCAGTACTAGTTGTGCTCAAAGCTTCAAAGGGATCCAGAACTTTCAAGTCAAGGTTTGTTTTTCATGGCACTCAGATTCAAAAGGACACCTCCTTCCTTTGCTATCATATATAGTGCTAATATACAAACATGCTCTGACCTCCAAGGGGGAGCACCCTGCATTATTGTGCAAAAGTAATAACATATCGGGAAGAGGAACAAGATGCTAACTAACCAGAGTATTGGCAATTGTAAAGTGTACACGAGATAATGAATGTGAAGTAAACCGATTACACTATATATCACATTTTTTAAAAGCCATTGCCATTGTCCTACTATATGCACATTGTACATTAGCGTGCTTTTTGCACGCATGATAAGAAAAGGCAAAATATTCACTATAACCAGGCCATGATCAAACACAATGAAGTATGATTTTTTCTATAATGCACGCCAAGATGTTTCTTTTGTTCAGAAGATGATAGAAAGAGGTCAAATGAGGAATCTGTGTTAAGTGAGTAAAAGTAATCAGTAAGTTCTAGTTTCCTGTTGGTAGACATCTATTCAAATCCGTTTTATGATGAAGCAGATATAATTTGAGTTACCTGCCAATACAGCATCATGACTTAAAACAATTTTAAATGAACTTACACTGAGTCACCATTGAATCATTGTAATAATATTACTGAATGGCAATACATGTGCGGAGTTGCAGTAAGAAATCTGTGAAAGAACAAATCTACTGTGTTCTGAGCTAAAACACCCACACATTACTCCCCGACCTGCCTCCCAATCACCCATTGTAGACGCAGCCCATGGATGGTAGAGCAGCTAATAAATTGCTGTATGGCAAATATGTTTTATTTTATGTGATCAAGGTCTTTCAATTTTTTTCCCTTGTTATTGGCCTCACAGAAGGCAGAAAATGTACTTCATCTACTGCTTTTCTTTCATTGCCATGTTTTATCTCTTTTAAATTTGTCTGAGTGTGCCTGCTTGCTGGAGAAAAGATTTTGACAATTACAAATTTGATAATTATGAATTCATTTTAAAATTTACTAGTAACATATTCTAAGCATGTTTTAGCATTAGTTTTGGTGCTTTATGTTGACTATATGTTTCTCTTTTTAGATCATTGTTATGGCTTGTCGTGAGTTTGAGATGGGAAGGGTAAGCTATAAATTAATTCTTAATTTTCTTACTTCTCCTCTGCAAGAAACTACATCATCTTTCCTCATGTTTTATTTGTGGAAATCATACATGTGTAGAATAAAAAACAATAACGAATAAATATATATCTGTGTCTATTTTTCCCATTTGTAGAATTCATGCATTTTAATCTTTGGACACCATTTTCTTTCTTGACCACTTTTCTCTGCACAACTTGAATTGCCTTTCCTTCCTATTTCAGTTTTCCTGCATCTTATGCATGCTGCTGCCAAGTGCTACAGTTACATAGAAACTCTTGACTAAATTTTATCTTCCACTTATTTACACTCTTATGTTTTCCAGTTCCACTCAAAATAAAAAGATCCTGTTACTACGACAAGCATGTCTAAAATGTATGCAGACCTGATACATTACAATAATAAAAACTTTGTTTTGTTTTTGACATTACACATGGCAAAGCCCAAGCAAAGAAAATATTTTAATTCACAGATGGTGACTTGAAATTATATAATGAATATAAATTAAGATATATGATGTCTTCTTGCAATTTGAAAGACTGTGCAAAGTTCCCATAGAAGGTGGAGTGATGGCTCTGAGGCTAGGGATCTGTGCCGACAATTGGACGGTTGTTGGTTCGAATCCCGTAAAAACCAGAAGTGACTCCATTCTGTTGGGCCCTTGACGTTAATCATCAGAGCATGCTCTCAATCTCTTTCTCCTCTGCAGAAGGTGGCAATATTGCTTGGTCTGATGCAGCTTTGGAATAATAGCTCATTTATATAAACTTTTATTTTTAATACAGGGTGTCATGGTAGCTAAGTGGTAAGTGCTATTATCTCACAGATCCCGCTTCATTTATTAAAATCCACTGCCTAGTCATTTTCCATGTGGTATTTGAACATTTTCCTCCAGTTACTCTGGGTTTTCTTACACATCTCCAAGCATGTGCATTTCAATTAAATTGATGATTCTAAATTGGGACAGGGTGTGTGAATGGGTTCTGTGATGCATTAGCACCCCCTGTTTGAGGTTGGCTCCTACCTTGGGTCCCATGCTGCCAGAATAGGCTCCCAATTTGACATTGAACTGGACTAAACAAATCTGAAAGTTTTATGTTGTGTTTAAAGCAGAGCAAACACGGTGGTATGCTGGACAGAACTGTTACCTCATAGCTCCAGGGAACCTGGTTTGATTTCCAGAGCAGTTATTGTTTGTCTGGATTATACATATTTTCTGGCCATTTTTATCTGGGTATTTTTTATGATGTGGGATGAAAAATAAAGTGCACGCTAAATTAAATGGCAAATTAGCCTTGTACAACTGAATCCGGGAGTGTATGTGAATGTGCCTAGAGACTGATTTTCTTTTCATGATTGTTTCAATCATTTTCCCCAGATCTGGAAGGAATCTGGCATGCTTCTGCAAACCCTGTCATAGAAAAAAGAATTCAGAATAACAAATGTCAGATTCAGCTCTCTAAATGCGAATGAAATAATAAAAGTCTTAAAATAACCATAATATACAGTCGTTTTCTGTTCTGGTGCTCATTGACATCACTTGTTAAAAGGACAGCAGCAGTTAACTACAGTGCCCTTGTAAATACACTCCATGACTAATTTTTCTAGAAAACATCATGTTATGGATCAACTTCTGTCATGTCTAGCACTCATTTTTTTGCCTCTGTTCCAGTGAAGTTTGTTTCTGCATATTTGCAACTGTAAGCTTTTTTGAATTTTATTAGGCCCTGCCTTGCAAACTCTGACCCGAGAAGCTATTTCTAAAAATGAAGTTTAATTTAGAACATACAGTAATGAAAATGTTCATTACACAAATGTAATCATTTACATTCGAGAATCATACCAAAAGTCATTAACGTATTACTTTTATGATTCAATAAAGATGAGAATATAAAATGATGTCATTGAAATCCACTTTTCCTGGTCATTTTTGTACCTGCTTATAAAGGTTTGACAATCTCTTTTTGGCACATCTTGGTTCCAGTTGTGTGTAAAATGCAGCAATGCATGATAACCTATTCCAGTCTCTGCTGTCATTTGCTTAATTTTCATGTGTTGATTGGCATGGATGAGTGTATCGATTTTTGTTTCCCTTGCTATTAGAGGCAGTTTTGTGGTGACCTCCAAAGGGTTCATTAGCAACATCTGTGTTCTAGTCTTTCAGGTATTTTTTACCCATGGTCTGACATTCCAAGTGCCAATACAGGCAAATGTCTATAAAATGCACATTAAACTTTTGCTCTGTTCCAAGAAATGAAGTCACTACATGTTGTTGAGTCAGTGTGGTCTTGTTAACCATTTACATAAACTGAACTATAAAGAAGTAACTAGGCAAGCAACATCAGTCTTTAGTTGGAAGTAGGATGATTGATGATACTACTAACCTGAAGATTTGACATTCCAGTATTGCCTGGCATTTCTTTGTAACTCCAATATGTTTATTGCATTTGGTCTGATTATTGTAGATACTGTCCCAATTTACCGATTAATCCCATCCAGTATTTCAAAGCATCATAGCTAGTAATCTACATTTTTATGTATTTTCAAATTGGTTTTATTTTCTTCCATTACAGAAAAAATGTGAGAGATACTTCCCTCTGTATGGAGATGAACCTTTATCATTTGGGTCATTCAAGATTTCTTGTGTAAGTTTTATTTCCTTTATTTTGCCTTCATCAAAGTGGAAGAAATTATTGTCTCAACAAAATTCACAATATACAGTGGCATACAAAAGTTAGGTCACCCTTGCTTAAAACGTCTGTTACTGTGAATAGTTAAGTGAGCAGAACATGAACTGATCACTAAAAGGCATAATGTTAAAAATTATACATTTCTTAAAAATTTTAGGTAAGATTACATTTTTATTTTCATCATTCACAGTTATAAAATACCAAAAAAATGTAAACGGCCTGAAGCAAATGTTTGGGCACCTGACATGGTCAGTACCTAGTTAACGCGCCTTTTGGGAATCATCACAGCTTGTAAACGCTTTTTGTAGCCAGCTGAGAGTTTTAGTTCTTACTTGGGGTATTTTCACCCTTTTGTCCTTACAAAAGGCTTCATATTCTGCAAGATTCTTGGGATGTCTTGCATACACTATTCTTTTTAGTCTTAATAACATTATTAACTGTGGAAACAGCTACTGAAACACTTTGATATCTTCTTGTAGCCTTCTCCTTCTTTGTGATTATTGATTATTTTATTTTTCAAAGTGCTTGACCACTGCTTAGAGGAGCCCATGGCTGCTGATTGTTGGAAGAAGGTTTAAGGAGTCAGAGAATTTATACAGCTTTACATTTGCATCACCAGAGGTTTCTTTTTTTTTTTTTCTTTTATTGAATTTATTTAAAGCATGTAACATTCAATACAATCAAGTCAAACTTAACAAAACTAAATACAATTCAACTCCCTCCCATGAGAAACAGAGAAAAGCCAAAAGCCAGAGTAAAATTTTTGAGAGTAGTATAGAGGGAAAGGAGTCTTTCTCCCCAATATAAATGCTTAATCTAAAGTATTTGTGATTAGATCCTGCCAGGTTTAAAAAATCCTTTGAACAGATCCATTAAGAGAGAATTAGCTTTTTTCCAATTTCAAATAGTATATAACATCAGTTGCCCACTTACTTAACAGAGGTGGGTTAGGATTCTTCCAGTTGAGCAAGATAAGTCTATGTTGGAGTTGGCAAAGTCATTCCTGGAGGGCCGCAGTGGCCGCAGGTTTTTGTTCCAACCCAGTTGCTTAATTAGAAAACAATTCTTGCCAATACTTACATTCCATGGCTTGTTAGTGCTTTAACTCTGCGATGTCAAGTCATTCTCATATCCTAGATTTTTTTCCCATTCTAAGGATATCATCCAAATACTTTGAAGTGTAAAACAGATGGGTAATTCTCAATCCTTCACTTTTTTCTCTTCCCTTTCCTTTCGAGTATTTAATTAATCAAAATAGTACACGATAAATACATACAGGTGTAAAGGGTAACAAGCAAAATGGATATCTGCTGGTTTTTTTTTTGTCATTTGCATCTTATTGTTAATATGGAGCAATTAAAAACCGAGAATGCAGCTGTTTAAGACTTAAATAAGCAATAAGAGTTCAAAATCTTAATGAGGGAGATAACTAAAATGAAGCAGAAGTGTATCTAGAATAATAAGTGCTTCTTAGTAAGCAGTTGGGTTGAAACAAAAACCTGCAGCCACTGCAGCCCTCCGGGAATGACTTTGCCCATCCCTGGTCTATGTGCTAATAGTGGAATAAAGTCAATTACAGTCTGTTTGTCCTTCTCCAGTTTAAGTCCATCTGTGAGTACACCAAACACAGCTCTTAATGGATTAGGAGACACTGTGAGACCAAGGCTCTCTGATAGGCATTTAATTTTTTTTTGTCCAGAATGATGTTAATTTGGTGTACGCCCAAAACATGTGGCCTAGTGAAGATGGAGCTTGATTGAAATGTTGGCAGGCTGGATCTTGCCCTGGAAACATTTTGGATAATTTTAAATGAGATAGATTTGTTCAATAAAAAAATCTCAAGATGAATAAATGAATGCTTTGCACATTTGGCGGTAGAGTGAATTCTGTGCATAGCTGCCTTCCACTCCTTTTCTGAAATGTTGAGTAAGAGATCCTTTTCCCACTCTACTTTGGGATCTTTAAAAGGAAGGGACTTTAAAATGGTTTTATTTAGTATAGTAATACTGTCTGAGTCTTCAAGACTTGTCAAGATCTCTTCTGGAATAGAAATAGGTGGGAGGTGAGGAAAATTGGGCAGATTTTGTTTAGCAAAGCTTCTAATTTGGAGATAATGGAAAAATTGTGTGTAATTGTTCATAGGATGCAAAGACATTATCTATATACAAATCTCTAAAATGATTTAATTCCATATCTTTTCCAAACATTAAAAACTGTTTAAGTTTGAGAGGGTGGAAAAAGGTTGTTATCATATAGAGGTGCCACAGATAAAATATTCTTTAACTTGAAGTGCTTTCTACATTGGTTCCATATTCTGAGTGAATGAAGGACAACTGGGTTATTAGTATATTGACGATACCTTGTATTTACTGGGGTACAAAGCAAGGAATATAACGAGGTAGTGTGTGTTCATCTGTTTGTGTCAATGTCCAGGTTTTTATAATTTGAATGTTTGCTGCCCAGTAATAAAATTGAAAATTAGGTGGAGCCATGCCACCTTCTGTCTTAGGTTGTTGTAGGCTTACCCTTTGGATGCATAGATATTTCGAATCCCAAATAAATGAAGTTTTGATTGAATCTAATGTCTTAAAAATGATTTATTAATTAATATGGGGATGTTTTGAAACAGAAGCTTCATCTTGATAGTGTTAATTCTCCCTGGAGGATAGACCATCTATGCACATTTTGTTTAATTTTGTCAAGCAGCAACATTTTTTGAAAAAGAGCTTTATATTTACTTGTAATGTTTATCCCTAGATATTTAAACTGATCTGCAATGATAAAAGAGAAGGTGTCCAATCTAATGTTTGCTAGAGAATTCACTGGAAAAAGCACACTTTTGTTCTAATTAAATTTTGAGTCCAGATATATTTTGAAATTCTGCTAGTGCAGTTAGGACTGCAGGCACTGAATTTTGTGGGTCTGATACAGTATATACAGTACCATATCATCTGCATATAGTGATATTTTCTGTTCAAGTCCTTCTCTGAAAATGTTTTCATCTCTGATGCATTTTGAAAGTGAACAGCCAGTGGCTCAATGGTGATTGCAAATAGCAGTGGTGACAATGGGCATCCTTGTCTAGTACTGCTTTCTAGTTTGAAGTAGTCTGAGATAGTGTTGTTAATACAAACTGAAGCTTCTGGACTGGTATACAGAAGTTTGATCCATGCACGCATGTTAGGCCAAACCAAAATGTATACAAAGTGGTGAATAGGTAGTTCCACTTGACTATATCAAATGATTTTTCTGTATCCAAAGATAATAAGATCTCTGGAGTGTTAGACTTTATGGGTGCATATATTACATTAAATAGGCATCAGAGATTGGAAACCAAATGTCTACCTTTAATAAATCTGGTTTGGTCTTATGATATTACTGAAGGGAACATTTTCTTAATTCTTCTACCTACAATTAGGGGTTTCTTAACGATGGTTGTGAACAAGCCATAGCCATAAAGAGCTAATTAGGATCTGAGATCTTGGTAAAAGTTATCTGAGACCTCAAATATCTTATGGTGCCCAAACTTTTGTATGCAGCCCCTTTCCTTTTTTCACTGTAAAATTGTACAAAACAAAAACAATACACTAATCCTGCATAAAATACTGAAATGTATAATCTTAAACTTTTTTTCCTTTTGGTGATCCGTTCATCTTGTATTCGATCAACTACTCACAATAACAGACATGTTAAGCAGGGATGCCTGCCACTGTACTACATAATGTATAAGCTTATATAGTTCTAATACTCTATCTGAAAATGTGGACTAACTAAGGAAATTCAGAATATTTGTAATACAATTCCCTTCACAATACAGAATTTATAGTATCTAAATCATTTAAATACAGCATAATTAAAAGGCTTGCTTTTATTCAAATAAATGTTCATATGCAGTCATGATTACTATTGCCGCAGTTGTTACAAGTGTACAGTTTATTGTAATGTTGAAGATATAATAATTGCTTTCTAATCATCCTTGATGCATGCCACATAACTTGCACTTCTTCACTCTCTGCTAGCTAAAACCATGAGGATTCATCAGACTTTTGTCAAGTTTTGTGTTTCTACTTCCTACTTTTGTGGTCTAGCCTCCAGCTGTATATCCCATAGGTACACTAACATTTAGCAGGAGTTTTTCTTGTAACCTATGTGCAGTTTTGTATAATATGAAAGCACTCCGGTCAAGTCAGGTCAGGTTGATGAGCATGCACTGGTACAGCATGTTGCCACACCCACCACACGGTGACACAGCTCGGGATCCAGGTTGGCAACCCTCCAGGCAGACAGGCAGTCCAATTCTGCCCTCTGGAAATTAGGCCACCTACACCAGGACTTTAAAGACTTGGACCTTCGACCTTTTGTAAATATGTTGGGAGCGTTACACACATACAGACAACCCCCTTCTTCAAATCAATCTACTGCCTTCATAAGAAGAGTCACCAGAGACATAAACGTTTAGTACATAAGTAAACCTGTCTCCGCAAACAGAAACACTGCTATGCACAAGAGATCATTAATGTCCTGGATTTTGGTTTAAAGTCCAGACACTAGCATTCCTCACTCAGTCTCTCGAGAGCCCCGATCAGGATCTCCATTGACTCCGCAAAGAGAATAGCATCATCTGCAAAGTCAAGATCAGTGAATCTTTCTTCACCAACAGATGCCCCACAACTGTTGGACCCCACGACCATGCAAGGATTGAACAGTGTACGAGAAAGAACACACCTCTGATGAATATAGAGGTTCTGCCTCCACTCTGCGCAACACTCACAGTACTAATGTACAAGCCGTGGTGTACAGTATCCTGCTTTACTGGTGGAGATGACTTTCACTCTATTTTTTCTGTGTAACAACTACTCGGCTTTAAATCAGGTATTTGTATAGTGGCACTTCATTCAGTCAGAAGTATAGGGTGGTCCAGATCTAATTATGCAATTTTCATTACACTATAGCTTATTAAGTTTATTACATACAGAATTCACAAAAAAATCTTTTTGTTGCCGATAGATGGCAGCACCTGCCCTGCATTCCCAAATGGCGGAGAGACGGTTGTCAGTCAAACAGCGGGTGCGATGTGTTCACCTTTTCATAATTGCATAATTAGATCTGGACCACCCTGTAGCATTACTTATATGAAACTGTGCATTGTTTTATTGAATTGAATTCTCACAAAAAAATATTAAAGTGTAAATTTGTGGAAAAATAGAGCATCTTAAATAAAGGTATTGTAATTCTAGTATGATACATACTTAACACTTCAAAAATAAAATCATAACAAAATTAAAAAGATATCTGTACATATCTCAAAATGAACAAAAAAGTGCATGTAACTGACTTTTTATGTTTTTGTCATGATCAACCAATAAAAAGAACACAATGTGAATATGAAAGACATCTGTGCTTCAAACGACCTTAATCTCCATACTAGGACTGTTAAGATAGTCTTGATTAAGATTTGAATATTCATATTGAAAAAGTTTGATATAGCATAAGCTGCCCCAATTCGGCAAATGTACTGATTTTCTTTATCAGGTACTCATACATGGTAAACAAGAATAGTGGCATCAGATTTTTGATATTTTAAAATGTGTTCTTCAATTTAAATGTTTAAGGTTTGCATATTCTCGTTTGTAATAGAAATGTGTAAGTTTTAACCCTCTGATAGAGATCCATTGAGGGCCAGATCCCTAGTAAAGGGTCTAAAATAACATATTTGTAAATATTAACCTTGAAATATTCAAAAATGGTACCCCACATGCTTTAATGTTTGACATTTGTCATTTTAACACTTTTAGGGATGGCTGTTAGAGGGCTAGGACTGCCGATGAAGAATCAGATATCAAAAATATATTCATGATCAGTAACCTTGACATAGCATAAAAACGATACTCCACATGCCTATATTACCGATCCACATTTTTTCAGTTTTTTAATTTTGTGAAAAGGAGTAGCTTTGATTCTTTGTAAGCCGTTGTCAGTTGAACCCCAGGGGTTGGTTGTTATGGCACGTATAACGTCAAGGCCTTCTGATTAGTTTTGCTAAGGGCACCTACTGGTTTACTCTTTACCATAAGGGTTAATTTCCTGCACAAAATATGGTTCTGAGGGCCAGAAATAGGGGAGAACTCCAAAAGATGCAATGTTTTGCCCAAATGTATATGATATGTGGGGCTTTTCTCATTCCAGTGAGTCAGGAGTTGCAAAACAAAAAAAAAAACTGAAGTAATTTCAAAGTGTTTATAAATAATTCTTATGAACACAAAATACATGTATATTATAAATATATTTAGATCTATGTTAAAAATTCTTGATGCTACATGTGTATTTTCCACTTTTTATGCTTTTTAAATTAAGTAGTAATTGTTTCCTTCAATCACTTACATAAGGAGAAGCTTAATCATACATCCCTGTTTTTATATTGTGTCCAGAATGGTTTCGTTTTCCGAATCCCATCATCAGCATCATTTTCTTGAGAGAGAAGACTTTTAAGTGCACTAAACCTGAGAGTAATGTCAGCTAAAGACCCGATGAAAAGCTCATATTCCTTGCCATCCCCTCAAAATGGGCTAAAAATGCAAAAGTTTTTTCCAGTAGGACCCATTGGTTAACATTCAGAGTGGCTGGCAAATCATACAGTGCATCCGGAAAGTATTCACAGCGCATCACTTTTACCACAGATTAAATGATTAAATGATTAAATTCATTTTTTTCCTCAGAATTCTACACACAACACCCCATAATGACAACGTGAAAAAAGTTTACTTGAGGTTTTTGCAAATTTATTAAAAATACAAAAAACTGAGAAAGCATATGTACATAAGTATTCACAGCCTTTGCCATGAAGCTCAAAATTGAGCTCAGGTGCATCCTGTTTCCCCTGATCATCCGTGAGATGTTTCTGCAGCTTAATTGGAGTCCACCTGTGGTAAAATCAGTTGATTGGACATGATTTGGAAAGGCACACACCGGTCTATATAAGGTCCCACAGTTGACAGCTCATGTCAGTGCACAAACCAAGCATGAAGTCAAAGGAATTGTCTGTAGACCTCTGAGACAGGATTGTCTCGAGGCACAAATCTGGGGAAGGTTACAGAAACATTTCTGTTGCTTTGAAGGTTCCAGTGAGCACAGTGGCCTCCATCATCCGTAAGTGGAAGAAGTTCGAAACCACCAGGACTCTTGCTAGAGCTGGCCAACCATCTAAACTGAGTGATCGGGGGAGAAGGGCCTCAGTCAGGGAGGTGACCAAGAACCCGATGGTCACTCTGTCAAAGCTCCAGAGGTCCTCTGTGGAGAGAGGAGAACCTTCCAGAAGAACAACCATCTCTGCAGCAATCCACCAATCAGGCCTGTATGGTAGAGTGGCCAGACAGAAGCCACTCCTTAGTAAAAGGCACATGGCAGCCCGCCTGGAGATTGTCAAAAAGCACCTGAAGGACTCTCAGACCATGAGAAACAAAATTCTCTGGTCTGATGAGACAAAGATTGATCTCTTTGGTTTGAATGCCAGGTGTCAAGTTTGGAGGAAACCAGGCACTGCTCATCACCAGGCCAATACCATCCCTACAGTGAAGCATGGTGGTGGCAGCATCATGCTCTGGGGATGTTTTTCAGCGGCAGGAACTGGGAGACTAGTCAGGATAAAGGGAAAGATGACTGCAGCAATATACAGAGACATCCTGGATGAAAACCTGCTCCAGAGCGCTCTTGACCTCAGACTGGGGCGACGGGTTCATCTTTCAGCAGGACAACGACCCTAAGCACACAGCCAAGATATCAAAGGAGTGGCTTCAGGACAACTCTGTGAATGTCCTTGAGTGGCCCAGCCATAGCCCAGACTTGAATCCGATTGAACATCCCTGGAGAGATCTTAAAATAGCTGTGCACCGACGCTTCCCATCCAGCCTGATGGAGATTGAGAGGTGCTGCAAAGAAGAATGGGTGAAACTGGCCAAGGATAGGTGTTCCAAGCTTGTGAAATCATATTCAAAAAGACTTGAGGCTGTAATTGCTGCCAAAGGTGCATTGACAAAGTATTGAGCAAAGGCTGTGAATACTTATGTACATGTGATTTCTCAGTTTTTTTTTATTTTTAATAAATTTGCAAAAACCTCAAGTAACTTTTTTCATGTTGTCATTATGGGGTGTTGTGTGTAGAATTCTGAGGAAAAAAATGAATTTAATCCAAATTGGAATAAGGCTGTAACATAACAAAATGTGGAAAAAGTGATGTGCTGTGAATACTTTCCAGATGCACTGTATGCCTGTTAATATTCGGACAAGGCTCATTTCTGTGCTTGGAGGCTCTTGATCATATAATGCATGCTATTCAAACTTGTTTATATGTCATGGTGAAGATGTTTAGTCAGCATATTCTACTCTATCCTAATTTCCCAAACCTGTAAATAATTTAGTTAATAATTTAGTGTTTAAAGTGACATTCAATTTTCCTGCAGATAGTAAATACATCACTAATGTTTTTGTCTTGTTAATATTCGGCTACATGTGGCTTCTGTTATCAAATGACGTACTTAACTTTTACATGGTATAAGGCTGAATATTCCTAGAAACATTTCTGCAGTTTTTCGGGTTAGATTTATTGGAGAATTAGGCTGTTTTTTTGGAGAATTGGATTGGATTGTTTCTTTTCTTTTTTTCCCCAATATCCAACCCACCATTTTTCCTCTGCTGGTATCAGCCTGATAATTCTACCATTTATCTACCATCGATCGTTTTCATCTTTAGTCTTTGGTGTCCTTGAGCAGAAGAGAGAGAGTTCTGCATTTAGTTAGGCTGCAAAGAAATCCTTTTGTGATATCAGTAGAGTAGTACTTATTAATTCAGTTGGTGTGGCAGTACATGTATCCTTCATGCATGTTGTAGTTTATTCTGTGTCTGGGGGTGGATACCCCGATATCTGGCACCTGTTTTGTCTTATGGACCATATCCATGTTTGCACTAAAAGAAGGAATGCAAATCTGGATCCCATACTTCATTAGTAGTTTAGTTACCTCATTTCAGTGGTGGTGTTCAGTCCTTGTGTAACTGAAGTAATTTTTTCCCCCCTCACTTCTACATGTGGTTTTATATAATTTGTATGTGTAGAGATCTGATTGCTGCTTTCTATGGTACCTTTTGCATATTTTAGTTGGGGTATGCTCACACCAGTCTTTCTATCATACAGGTATATTCCTGCATAATAATCATAGATTACAATATACTATATGTATACTATGCCTAATTGTATAGTACAGTATTGTGTCAATGTCTGTACTAAGTTACCTTTGAGCCATAACTTGGCAAGAGTGAATTTTTCCAGCTTATAGTCAGTCATCTTGAATGAAACATCGTACTAGCATTTTCTCTTGGCAGTTTGCAGACTGTGTAGGGAGATTTTTACAGCTTGCTCATGTTTCATTTAACAATAATTTTGCACAGATGTTGCCAATCAGAGCAGGAGCACATAGGACTGGAATTTTGTTTTGCTGGATTTCAGTTATAGACATAAGAATCTTTTGTCTTCGCAAATGACTGCAGTGGTTACTCCAAAATTTTGTAAATGTAATTATCAATTATTTGTTGACTTCAAAACAGAACATTCAAGTTTATAGACGGACAAAGGAAAAGAAGCACAAACTTACACTTGCTCATATGGACTCCCAGTGTCAAAGTGCACTTCTAGTGCTCCTCCACAGCACCCTGACATTAAATTAATAATGGCATTAAGTGTAGTCCACCTCTGATATCCAATCAGTTATTATAAATAAACTGTTAAAAATAAATTGTCTAACCCTAATTTAAGCACATATCTTCCAAAATAACTGTCTGCCTTTTTTTTTTTTTTTAACTGATTTGCTCATGACACAAGTGTTTTTGTTGTTGTGCTTTTAATCTCTGGCTTAGTTTTGCAATTTACTTTTGGACACTAACTGAATGAAATAGGAGCAAAGGGGTCTGATCCTGTAGTATTGTTAATAATCTGCATTTCTGTAACTTGTAATTAATTATATACATGTTTTACTTTTATAAACAGTGTCTTTAGGCTGTGCATTACTATATTTCACAAAACAAAATGCTCTGTAATGGCACAATGCAAAATCCCAAATTTTCGTGATGAAATAAAACAATAATAATAATTTATTTCATTTATATAGCGCTTTTCTCACTACTCAAAGTGCTCAGCAATTTGGTTAAGGGCCTTGCTCAAGGGCCCAACAGAGCCAGAGTCCCTTTAGGCATTTACGGCAACCTTCTGATTGCCAGTGCAGATCCCTAGCCTGAGACCCACCACTCCAATTAAATGTTAAGTTACTTGACATCTTTGTGGCTTTTAGCTCCAGAACAAATAATAAACTTGTCATGACTCCTAAATATTACATTGATTTGATTTAGGAATTTCTTTGTGGCTTATTTGAATGACATAAGATGGCTGGAAATTGTCTTATTTTATAAGAGGGCAGTGTATGAAGTTACTTAGAGCAGTTTGTTTTCCTTTTGCCAGTAATATATTTTATTCATTGCTCATATTTTCTTCTTTTTACCAGATGGCATTTTTTCTAAACTGTATCATTCTTATTTTTAGGAGACAGAACAAGCTAGAACGGATTACTTCATCAGAACGCTGCTTGTTGAATTTAATGAAGTAAGTTACGAAAATATTTAGGCAAACTGCTAAACAAATTATTTTTGTCGCTGAAGTTCTTATTTGTCTTTGTTTTAATATTCTTAAAAATGTGCTTGCTTGTATTCTAGGAAATGCGAAGAATTTATCAATTTCATTATGTGAATTGGCCTGACCATGATGTTCCGTCATCATTTGATTCAATTCTGGATATGATTAGCTTAATGAGGGAATATCAGGAGCACGAGGATGTGCCAATCTGCATACACTGCAGGTAAATTGCCTTTCTGAGTCATCTTACTTGTTTAACAACATTAAATAAAGACAGTTCTGTCAGAGTAAATGTCTTAACAGAGGCCAAAACATTTTTCGAGTTTTAAGAGGGAGTAGATTTAAGCCTGGCTTGCTGCCAGTTAAAGCCTCTCTTCAGTCTTAATGAATTAGTGGAATAAGGAATCAGAAAGTGAATGATAGTGACACATTTTATGTAGTTTTTATGACCCAGCTAATTATTTTTTAATGCTTATTGTAATTGGTCTTCACAAACTGAGGAGTGCTTCAGTGGTATTTTTGATAGATGGTATAAATTCTTTGCATACCACCTTGGGCTTCTCACTGTGTTGAGCCTGACATTTGCATACTCATTGGTTTTTGAGAAAAGTAACTCAGAATGTATACTGTATATTTAGCCGAGCTGGTAAGAGAGGCTGCTGAAACAGACTACTGAAATGTCTCCAAGCTATGAAAATAAACTAAACTAGAAGCCTAAAAGCATATTTTATTGGGAGTGATCCAATTTAAGGCTACATTTATTTCTATAGGTTAACAATGGTTGTTGCATGCAAAGATGTTTAAAAGCAATTCATATAATAAGTTATTTTTAAAATATATTTGCTTCAGGACAATTATCCATCTGTTATCCAACCTGCTATATCCTAACTACAGGGTCACGGGTGTTCGCTGGAGCCAATCCCAGCCCACCACAGTTGTTTCAGAACAGTTATGTCTAAATAGTTCTATTAGTATTTAGTGATTTCTAAAAGCAATTGCAAACGTAATTAAGCTCATTAAGACTTTTGAACAGTATTATATTTAATGTTAAAAACTTTCTTACCGTTGCCCCATATGGATGTTGACAGCATTGGGAAAATCTCTTGACAGCAGAGTGTAGTAGCGGCAAGAGAGGCTAGCAGTCAATAAGGGCAGGGTATAGTAGGAACTGCGGCACAGAAGATCTTTTAATGGTTTGACTACTTATGATGGCTTCTTGTAATGTGTATTGGGGCACAAAAATTTTCCATTGGTACCTTACTTAGTAATGGTAAAAGCAAATATTTAGCTTACTTCTTTATCAGAGTTCACCCAAATAAAAATAAGAGCTCTGTATATTGTCAGTTAGGAAAGCTAATGTTATTTGTGAACCAGCCAGTTATTATCAGGATTGGCTATTTTTTTTAAACAGAAAGCTGTTATATGTATTTCTTTCTTCTTCATTTCACGTGGTAGGCAGTTCATGCCTTTAAAAGTGACAGTGTGTTGCTTTCATTTTGTTTCGGAATTATTTTCCTCTGTTGTATTAAGTATTACTTTACAATTTGTCAGATTTAAAGGGGCAGGCAAGCAGCTGAGTATGAATTGACCAGGTCATGCTGAAACATCTGACGTTTTCTCCTTGCCTTTTGTACTGGTTGTACAAGAGAAAGGAATATTTGTTTTGTTATTTGTGTTTAGGCTGTCATTTACACACAAAATGCATCAGACTAAATTTTTCCGTACGGTTTTGCTTTTGCAGACAAGAAGCATTGAAATGTGAAAGGAAGAGTGCAGATGTAAGAATGTTTGCATCAATACTGGGCACTTTCTAGCATGACTTGAGCGTTTGAGGGATATGTATTTTGAGTTCCTATAGGAAATTACTTACATCCAAATGAAAAGTACAGACCTGCTTGAAGTTTTGTGAGCCATTCAAGGGGGTCATCATTTGACATATTTTAGAAATATATTATGAAAATGAACTCTTCCTGAATATACGTATATATATCATGTCATTTTCTAACATGCTTAATCCAGACCAGGGTTGCAAATAGGCTGTAGCCTATCCCAGGTAGCATAAGATGCAGGCAGGATCAAACCCTGTACAATGCTCCTGTTCATCGCAGAGCTAACACACACCAAACACATGTTAGGCTCATTGTAGTGCTGCCAATTCATGTAATCTGTAGGTCTTTGGACATTGGGAGTAAACCAGAGCACCTATATAGGATCAATATTCTAAACATAGTTCACAAACAATAAAATATATTTGAACTGATAGGTTATTAGATTGACATTTTGAGCAAATCAATAGATATTCTTATGTGCAAAAGCCTTTTCATTCAATAATTTGAGGTGGTCTTCTTGGCAGTAGTAATTTCACCATCATCTCCTATAATCAGTTGTCTCTGACATCATCCTAGATGGATGCCTTGTGTAAGGAGCCCTCTTCAGGTCCTGCCACAGAATTTCAGGTGGATAAAGGTCCATCACACGGAACATTTTCTTCCTAAGTTATTCTTTACTTGGCTTACATGTTTAAGATGGTCGTGTTAAAACACCCACTTTGTCCAAAGCTTCAGTTTTCAAAGTGATGGACAGACATTCTTCCCAAGAAATCCTTGCTATTTCTCAGAATTTATGATTTCCTGGGTGATATCAAGTTGTCCAGAGCCAGAGTAAGAAAAATCCTGTACAAAGACACTTCCACCATATGCTTGATAGTCAGGGTGAGTTTTTCTTTGTGGTAAGGTTGTGTTGTGTCTTTGCCAAACATAGGCCTCGTTGTTGTTAGTAAACAGTTTAATTTTGGATTCATCTCCTCACAGAACAAACTTTCAAAACTATACAGACTTACACAGCTCTCTTCTTTTTTGATACATGAAGCTTTTTTCTGGTGATCATGCCATAAATGGCATTGTTGTTCAAGGTCCTTCTTATTTTTAATCTGTGCCCCACTACTCTAATGAAGGCCAGGGAATCTTGTTGATCTCTTAATGTTATTTTAGGATTACCTTTTACTTATTTTCTTCTTATTATTTCTCTGGGTGAAATTTCAGGAAGGTGTTTTACGTCTTGGAAATGTTTTTGTTGTTTTAAATGACTTT
Source organism: Polypterus senegalus (assembly GCF_016835505.1). Classification (NCBI taxonomy): domain Eukaryota; kingdom Metazoa; phylum Chordata; class Cladistia; order Polypteriformes; family Polypteridae; genus Polypterus; species Polypterus senegalus. Next base: position 42,156,225 of record NC_053161.1, read on the forward strand.
CAATTTGATGCTTGATTCCTAAAAGTAGATTTATGGAGTCTAGATTTTCTGAAGTGGCTCTGTAACCTTTGCAAGATTGATGAGTATCCACTACTTTTTTTTACAGAGTTCTTCTGAAACTTCCTTAGTTTAATGCATGAAATTAGACTTGTAAGAATAGTAACTGAATTGCTTTATTACAGTTATCCATGTTTGTAAATACCTAACTCATTATTTAAGATTTTCACTTTTATTGTGTACCTTGATTAAATGGTTAATCCTCTGTCACTGACCCATCTCGTGCTAGTTTACCCTGAGGTGCAATATAAAGACACCTTTAGGATTTTATAACCTACTGCTATCTTAAAGGGTCATTGGTGGTTTAATGCAAACTTTGAAAGAAATAAAAAGAATAGGTAGAGAAAAGCCAAGAAAAATGACACCTTTTATTGGCTAACTATAATTACTGTAATTACATCTTGCCTGAAGAAGGGGCCTGAGTTGCCTCGAAAGCTTGCATATTATAATCTTTTTAGTTAGCCAGTAAAAGGTGTCATTTTGCTTGGCTTTTCTCTACATTCATAATGGCTAACACAGTACAACACCCTAGTACTAAAGAATAGGTAGTAAAGTTAAGAGAGCATTAGGATACTCTGCAATTTGGGAATGGCTCTCTAATGAAGCCAGATAGCTGCTTAAGAGCTATTCCTTACAGTAGCAAAGACAACATATGATATGATGTTGTATAGTGCTTATCATTTTCAATTAGTAATACTTGCATTTATGTATTTTATGTTTTAAATTATTCATCCATTGTTTAATGCCACAGCCAATGTGTAATCAAGTACTGAGACCAACTCGGCATGCTTCTGAGATCACATTTTTTTATTCTTTTTCTCCCCCCATTGTAAAATTTTTTATTCAACAAAAACAAGTGGAACTGCTCTAATCTTGGACACCATTTTATTTCCATTTACCTTTCCCCAAAGGGTTTTGTACTCCCTGTAAACATTTTGTCCATCTCTTGTTGTGGTGTTGGATGTTAAGTGTCTGTGGCGGTGCAGCATTTTAGTAAAAACAGTGCAGCTCTGGCTTGTGGGTGAGGGTTTATGTTCCTACTCCTACAAATCTGTGTGACCACAGGTTGTTCATTAGGGATGCTAACTGATTGCTTGTGTGGTAGAATAAATCCGTCACAAAGACAAAAACAAAGTTTTGGGGACCGTCCCCGTATATTGTCGGTCAGACAATAAGAAAAAGAAGCGATTCAAAGTTTGATATTACAATGAAGGTTTTTACTGTAACAAAAAGGCGGTTTTATAACAGAGAAAAACATGTGACATGAAATGGTTGGCATGTTGTGACGCTGCAGCAGGAACCGGAAACGTCATTCTTGGTGAGCCGGAAGTTAGGTGATTTGTGGGTGCCAGAAGTGACGTCATCAAGGATGGCCAGAAGTGACGTCATCACAGCCATTTTGGAACCCGGAAGTTGCAGGATTATTTTTCTTCTTGGTTTCTGTTGATAAAAGAGAGTTCAGGTAAGCACCACGTGACAACCCCCCTTAGCCCAGACCCCTCAGGTCGGGCGACCTGCAACGTGAGGTCGTGGACAATGAGAGCGAGCATCTGCGTTGGCCTGCAAGGAACCATTACGATAAATGACACTAAAACGATAAGATTGTAACTCTAAGAACCACCTAGTGATGCATGGGTTTGACTCACGATGAAGGGACATCCACTGTAAAGCGGCGTGATCCGTCACCAGTGTAAACTTGCGTCCCAATAGGTAGTACTTCAAAGACGTGATAGCCCACTTGATCGCCAAGGCTTCTCGCTCCACCGCAGCATACTTGGTCTCTCGTTCCAGCAATTTCCGGCTAAGGTACATAACGGGGTGTTCAGCACCGTCGGCGCACTGGCTCAGCACGGCACCCGATCCTGTGGCTGATGTGTCAGTCTGGAGAATAAAAGGAATAGAAAAATCAGGGGATTTCAACACAGGTGCTGAGGTAAGGGCCAACTTTAGGTCACAGAATGCTTTATCAACTGCATCGTCCCATACCACTTTTAAAGGTGCACATTTTTGTTAAATTAGATAAGGGCGAACCAATTTCAGAGAAATGCAGTACAAAACGGCAATAGTAACCCGCCATCCCTAAAAATGCTTGAACCTGCCGCTTATTCATCAGACGGGGCCAATTCATGATGGCATCAATTTTAGTACATTGTTGTTTAACAACACCCCCACCCACTACGTAGCCTAAATATTTGGCTTCCTTCAATCCGAAGAAACATTTCTTAGGATTAATACGAAGCCCTGCTGACGCTAGTGTGGAGAGCACTGTTTTAACCTGCCATACATGGTCCTTCCATGTGCCGGAATAAATGACTACATCATCCAAGTAGGCGGCACTATAGGAACTGTGGGGCCGTAGCAGTGTGTCTACCAGACGTTGAAAAGTAGCTGGTGCCCCGTGCAAACCAAAAAGAAGGACTCTGTATTGCCAATGTCCACTGGGTGTACTAAAAGCATTTTTTTCCTTAGCGGAGTCCGTTAAGGGAACTTGCCAATACCCTTTAGTCATGTCAAGAGTAGTTAGGAATCAAGCGTTAACTAACCGATCAAGTAAATTATCTACTCTCGGCATTGGATACGCATCGAATTTAGAGACCTGATTAAGTCGTCGGAAGTCGTTGCAAAACCTCCACGAGCCATCAGGTTTAGAAACTAAGACAATTGGACTAGACCAAGGGCTATAGCTTTTTTCAATAACCCCTAAAAACTCTACTTCTGCTTTCTTTGCCTCCGGGAGCCTGTAAGGTCTGACAATCACTCCAGGGTCCGTAATAATGTCATGAACAATCAACGCAGTACGTCCAGGTGTCTCATCCACAACTTTAGGGACAGTCAAGATAGCACGTTCAAGATCTTGTCGTTGTTCAAATGTTAAATCAGGACCAAAATTAAGATGGGCACATGACTTGAAAAGAGAACAAGGTTGTCCGGAGGAGTGATCAATATCCCTGTCCTTCCACGGTTTCAACAAATTAATATACTCGTTCACTCGGTCGACGATTAGGTTGTTTAACCAAATAGTCCACGAGTCCTTTTCTTTCCTTTATTTCATAGGGGCCTTGCCAATGTGCTAACAATTTTGAATGGGAGGTTGGAACGAGCACCATTACACGATAACCCGTGACGAACTCCCGAATGGTGGTGTTTCTATTATAATAACGAGACTGCACTGCTTGTGCTTTTTCTAAATTGTCTTTTAAAATAGATCTAATTTTCTCAAGTCTATCGCGTAATTGCAAGATATATTCAAGAATATTTGAAGTAGGGATGACCTCCTCTTCCCATCCTTCTTTTAACATATCCAAAAGCCCTCGTGGTTGTCTCCCATATAATAATTCAAAAGGAGAGAAACCTGTAGAGGTCTGCGGGACTTTCCGGTAAGCAAACAAAATGAGAGGAAGCAAATGATCCCAGTTTCTTCCATCCTCGTTAACTGCCTTACGCAACATCTGTTTCAACGTTTGATTAAAACGTTCTAACAACCCGTCAGTTTGGGGATGATAGACCAACGTTTTCAGATGTTTTATACGGAGTAATTTGGCTATCTCCCTGAACGTCTCCAAAGTGAAAGGAGTCCCTTGGTCTGTCAAAACCTCTTTGGGGATCCCAACACGAGCAAATATCCCTACTAATTCCCGTGCGATAGTTTTTGTATTAGCTGAGCGCAATGGGACAGCTTCTGGAAAGCAAGTGGCATAATCAACTAACACCAAAATATATTTAAATCCTTTTAACAACGGTTCTAAAGGTCCTGCGAGGTCGATACCAACTTGTTCAAATGGAATATCAATAAGGGGAACAAGGAGCTTTCGTCCGTCTTGGAATCTGGTGAAGTTGACACTCCGGGCAGGAAGCGCAAAATCGGCGGACCTCCTCATTTATTCCCGGTCTGTAAAATCGGAGTTTTATCCTCTCTAAAGTTTTATCGGAGCCTAAATGGGCTTCTAGAAGGTGATCATGTGCCAATTCACACACTTTTTGCCGAAAAGTGCATGGAATTAACAACAATGCTTGCACTTCACCCCTGTGCTCTGCCACTCTATAAACCAAATCATTTTTAAGTACAAAGAATAGTACCAGTGGCATGGGATCCAGAGATGTATAACCTTCGGTGGATACTATAGCATTCCTAGCAAATTTTAAGGAATCATCGTTCCACTGTTCTCTTTTAAAGGATGAAGGTGTTAACAGGAATTGTGAAGATAAAGTCTGAATTGTGTCTTGCGCGAACTCCGTCCTCCACATTAACTGTATTAGCTCCTGCAGAGGACGATGGGACATTGATTTCTTCGCATTGGGTACTTGTATCAGCCCGTGCTACTGTGGGACATGGCGTGGAGGCAGTCAGATCAGCATTTTCCATGACTAAGCCTAAATATTTCTTTGGTACAGTTACGTTTTTGCCCCTGGTAATTTTATTCCAGTCTCTTCCAAGTATGACTGGAAACGGGGGATCCGGTAACACAACCATGTTCATGCTCGTCAGGTTACGATTTACTGTCACCACACATCTGGCTGTCTTATAATATCGGATATCCCCGTGAATACATTTGAGACTAGTTTTCAACTTAGTCCACTGTTGCGTAAACAAACGGCAGCAACAATAGAAATGTTACTCCCGGAATCAAACATTGCCCTTGCCTTTCTGCCATTTATAATAGCTGCACCTGTATAAGGAAGAGACAAAGGGTTATTCACTGTGGCACAATACCTTTCTCCCCTCCCCAACGAACAATCCATGGGCTCGTAGGAGCAGTTAGGGGACAGATGTCCAACCTCCCCACACTTGTAACAGCGGGGAAGGTTATCTGGTCTATCCTGTCTATGGACGGCAGGTTCGGGAGCTTGTCGGGGGGGCTCAGGAGCTGCCCCACGTGCCTGTTGGGTTCGGCGAAAGAACCGTTCTGATCGCCTCGATTTGCAAGCCGTCCAATGACGCTCCGCGATTTTGATTAGAGTGTCCATTTCGTCAAAGTTATGTTTCCGGACTTGCTGGGCAATATGCCCAGGGAGGGCATGCACAAAGGTTTCACATGCAAGTACCTCGGCCATTTTATGAGAATTATTAATGTCGGGCCGTAGCCAGCGACATACCTTTCCCCAGGCTTCAAAGCCCTGAGTTCTCAGCGGCCTCTCTGGGTCGAACTGCCACTCCCTCCATTCTCTTGCCTGCTGCTCCGGGGATACGCTGTAGCTTTTGAACACTTCTAGTTTAAGAACTTCATAATCAGCAGCCCGCTCCTCAGTTAAATCATAATAGGCTCTCTGCGCCATTCCCTTCAGGTAGGGAGCCAGTTGGTACGCCCACTCTGACCTCTGCCATGCGTTCCTCTTAGCGGTACGCTCGAAGATCAAAAAATAGGTCTCAATGTCATCTGATTCAGTCAAGGTGGTCAGTGCAATGGGTGGTGACCGAGCGACCTCCGTCCGTACTCTGGCTGCAGCACGAGCCTCTGCTTCAGCTAATTGGGTCCTCGTCTCACCCATTTGGATCTTCAAAGTTTGGAGATCTCCCATAATGGTGAAAAGAACGGTGTTCAGGTCCTGTTCTTCAGACATTTCGAACAAATAATCCTGCCGACTACGCCAATTGTGGTAGAATAAATCTGTCAAAAAGACAAAAACAAAGTTTTGGGGACCGTCCCCTTATATTGTCGGTCAGACAATAAGAAAAAGAAGCGATTCAAAGTTTGGAATTACAATGAATGTTTGTACTGTTACAAAATGGCGGTTATATATAACAGAGAAAAACATGTGACAGGAAATGGTTGGCCTGTTGTGACGCTGCAGTGGGAACCAGAAACAATGTCATTCTTGGTGAGCCGGACGTGAGGTGATTTGTGGGTGCCGGAAGTGACATCATCGTGACCATTTTAGAACCCGGAAGTTGCAGAATTATTTCTCTTCTTGGTTTCTGTTGATAAAAGAGAGTTCAGGTAAGCACCATGTGACAACACCTTATCTCGCGATGTTGCACTCACCTTTAGGCTCTTTGACTGCCTCCTAATCGCACATGTGTGACACTTATTAATGTTCAGGTGTGATCGACTCAGCTATTCCCTGCTGGAACTCTTCTGGTTGTTTGCCTACGTGCACTTACTGGGGATAAAAGGAATCTGAATAGGATAAAGAGGAGAGAGTATGACGATCAAGTAAGAAATAAACATGAGGAAGGGAGAAAACAATCATAATTGGGTGGCCAAGCCAGAGCGGTGCCAAGGCAAAGAACTCAAAGTTGCCCTGTGGTGGAGTGAGTGGAATGGTGCTCCTGGGTTGGATCAGTCTTGCTGAGCTTTTATGGAGTGATTGCAGGCTCTAAGGTCCTGCAGTGACCGATTGAGGTGGCAAGGAGGAGGAGCTGGACTCAGTAGGTCCCAGCGGGTTACTGATGGATGCTGCTGGGATGTGAGCAGGAAAGGGGACCGCTTTTGTAGTAGTTTCGTCCCTGCTGAGAAGACGTGGAGGGATGAGTAAGGTGGTGATGAAAGAGAGGGAGAAGCATTAGAGATGAAATGGGTGGGAGCCAAGTCTTGCACTTTTTTTTCCCCTGGTTTTATCTCATATTTTTTGGGTTTATTTATTTGTTTTTACCCTTTCACTTCAGTGTTTCTGTTGATTTATTTATTGACTGCACCACAGTTTTTGGATACTATTGTTGTTAATAAATAAGCACTTAGCACATTTCTCACCTTACTTGTTGTTTTTCAACCTCATTGCACTAGTCCTTCCTGGTCATGACTACTGATGACCTGGGTTCAAGAAGATGCCAAGTCTGCAGGAACCTGAGCTTCACACTTGGATCCTGTACAGTGCTTCATATATTTATGCTGATGTGGGAAGGTTTTTGATGATTGTGTTGTGGTGACTGTTTTCAGTATGTTTCTTCATGATGGTGATGAGACTGTAATTCAGGCTTTGTTATTTCTGTCAGTTTTTGTCAAATTTAAAATACTATTGGGCTTTGGGTTTCTCAAGCAAACTGTGCACACCTTATTCCAGGATCGTGAGAACAGTTGTGGTGTCTTTCAACAGGGATTTAAACCATAAAAAACTTGTCAATGTTCAGCAACAAGCTGATTTCATTTTCATCTGTTCAGATTCAGTAACATTTAAAGATGTCTTCTTCACTGCCTTCTACATGGATCAGAAATACAGAAGCACCCCTGCTGGAAAAAGACTTCTTGTATTAGAGAAATAAACACTTGCTAAGACTTTTACTGTGAGATTAAGAGACTAGCATATTTTTGGTGTAGTTGATCTTGGCCCTGCCTTGATATAAGTTTATATAAAGTGTTTTTCTTTATTTTTGAAGAGAAGAATGTCCTGAAAGCAGAACCACGGTCTCTTCTACACAGTGTTTAAACACAAACTATTTCATTTACTTAAATGATAATACATCGTTACTAGTGTCATAGCGTAGTGTAGGTAGTTTTTTGGTTGTGAGTGCCACTTGGTTGCTAGATGGAGAGGCGGGAGAAGATGTAGCAAGAAGCAGCACAAAGAGTGAAAAATGTCTAAGCAAATACAAAGAAAAAATTGAAAGTAAGGCATTGAATGCTCTATGAAAATGCAGCACTGAAGCATAGCTAGCAGAATGAGTAATGTAAAATTTGCGTAAGTAGAAACAAGATATTTGAATATTTGATACATTTAGAAAAAAGAGAAAATTTGGGCCAATAGATATATTGGCCAAGATTTCTCCTGCTAATGAGAAAAGTACAACGGAACTGAATTGAACTGTTCCCTGTTTTACTATAGGTACCTTTGATTGAAATGTGATTCATTGAATGTGTGAGTACACTGAATTAGTCGAATGTACAATTATTGCATAAATGAATGTACTGCTACTTGTAACTATAACGTAAAATATTGTTGTTCTAGAAAATTACTCACCTATAACTTCAAAAATAACGTAACATTAGGTGATGTGAAAGAAGGACACAATTTTCCTTCGCTATATCTCTATTTTAGGAATCCACAGTACCTAGTGTGACGGATGGCCGAGGCCCATGCCTGGCCGGGACGCCCCTTCACCACATCTGCCAGGGGGACAAGGGTGGGAAGCCCAGTATCTCCCCCTAGACGCTAGATGGTAGTCTCCCTGGGTTGCAGCGGTGCCTCGGACTCCCCCTGGACTTCATGGGGGTTGGAATTCTATGCAGCTCTGTGGGGATCCGCGGGTGCCACCAGGGGGTGCTGCAGCAGGAGCTGCTGGCCCCTTTTAGGCACTGGTTTCGCCTTACCTGAAAGTGCAGGCGGACATTGCCAATCAAGCACCTGGAGCACTTCTGGGTACCCAATAAAAGGAAACGAGCGACCACCACTCATCGGCCAGAGTTGGGTGGAAGGAGGACAAAGCTGTGAAGGAGTGGTGGTGGTGGTGGAAGAAGAGAGTGTTTTTGTGTTGTTGTTTTAGTGCTTGGGACTGTGTTGTGGCTGGAGGGATTACGGAGAACATGTGCCCTTCAGCTGAAGGAAAATAATTCTTTTTATTTTATAAATGCTTCCTGTGTCAAGTCTGTGCCGGGTCGGGTGCAATATAGTGCCTTTCTTACACTAGAGAGTATATTGTGTGGTAAAAGTGAAGAACCACAATATGTCAAATATAGGAGCCAGTTTTAAAATGTCTTATAACATTTTTTTTTTTGTATCTTCAGTGCTGGATGTGGAAGGACAGGTGCTATCTGTGCTATAGACTACACATGGAATTTACTGAAAGCTGGAGTAAGTTTATTGTAAATAAAAAGCGTTTATAAATTAAAGATGCAAGGAAATACATAAAAAGGTATTGACATAGTGTGAAAAATAATGCAGTGTACAACAATGGACAATACTGAGTGCAAAAAGTATATTTGATTGTTATCAGTGTTAAAGGTCATCAGCTGAAAAATCCGTATGCCAAAGGTTTTCAAAAGTAAAATCATTTGGGAACTTAAGATGTATGTGAATAAAAATTAAATAATGGCTGTCACTTAGAAAAAGTTATTCACCTGGCTTTGGAGTATATGACATTGGGTCATATTGTGTCAGGATCATTCACATTCATACAAAAAAATGAATATCCCAACCAATCAGCCCAAGAGACAGTTTAAACTTCTTTAATTTCTGAAGTCCAGATGCTGTACATATCGTTTTGAATAAATGCCCTTGGATTTGATTGATACATTTAATAATGCTTTACAAGAAGATATTAAGTTTTTTATAGAATGAATGATGCTTGACATAGTTTTTGGAAAGTACTTTTTTCATCTAAGAGGTCTTAATTACTTCATTTTTCATTGTCTGGCCACATGGGCTCATAAGGACTTATACTTCAAAGCTTAAATTATGAGTAGAAAGTCTGTTTTTCCACTGTTGGAGTTTATTGGATCTCAGGTCACAAAAACAACAATATATCTCCTAGAGTAATCTTTTTTGCTGACAATCCTTAATTAATGGTGTGGATATCGATCCTGAGTTGCTGTTCTGTTGGGAGGTGATAGGTATTCATATTGTCAAATTAATACAGTCAGGAACAGTGAAGATTTTTATCTGCTTGGTAATTAAAGAACCATTTTCAAAAGTAATTTCCTGCAAACAAAACTATATTGAAAAGATGGTAATTTAAATTTATTCAAAAGGCCGGAGGACAGACTGCACGATACTAATACTTATAAGTGATTTTAATATGGATACTTTTCTTCTAGAAAATTCCAGAGGATTTCAATATTTTCAACCTAATTCAGGAAATGAGGACACAACGGCATTCAGCTGTTCAGACAAAGGTATTTTAGATTTAAGATTTTATTGACTGATAAACATCCAAGCACCTGCCATCCCCTTATTGTTTTGTCTGTTAAACACAGGAACAGTATGAACTTGTTCATCGAGCCATTGCACAGCTTTTTGAGAAGCAACTACAATTGTATGAAAACACTAACTGTGAAATCACCGACTGTTTGGTAAGTACTATTACAAAAGTCATAGAAATACGGTGAATAATTTGTTGTTTAAGTCAGGTTTATATGTATCTTATAATTTGATTCCCACTCCCAAGTGTTGATAGAGTATATCTTTAGGTAAAATGCAGCAATAAGTCAGGATGATTGACTTCTGTGTATATTTACTGAGAAGTAATTCAATAACATATTATTTCGCAATAAAAGGTATGTAAAAATGTAAAACACCACTATGAAAACAGTAACTCTGACAAATCAAGAATTTAAGATTAAAAAAAGAACCAAAATATCGTATAATGTGTGGGAAACCTGATTGAGCAGAGGTTTATTTATGTGTCAATTGAAGCAGAATTGCTTAGACTTTTTAACCTTTTTGAGAATATAGTATTCAGAAGTCATTATCTAATTTACATTAATTATCAATTATGTTTATTGTTAATTAACCATTAGTGTATGTAACTGAAATCTCCCTTCTTGACTTTTGGGCATTCACGAAAAATTGTATAATCCCAACGAAAGAGTTAAAAGTCAAAACTTTAAGATTGGACTAGGAGACATGTATTTAAAGCCTTAATGTATGTGTTAATAGATGTAATAAAGAAAAAATTAAATTTGAAACCAAATTATATATTTGTGTTGTTATTTATCCAATTTACACACAAGAAATGGCCTTCCCTTAAAAAAAAATAATTTATGTCTAAACATAATTCCGGTTATACTTTTGATGTTTCTGTAAGCTATGGCCTCTGTCATATCCTAATAAAGGGCTTTGTTATAATTTTGGTGTTTCACTGCACTCTTAAAAATCCATAGTACAATGTTACTTGAAATTTAGAATTTTACAGTTTATTGCATGTACATTTTAATTAAGATGTACCTAGGTAAACTTAAAACATTATTACTACATGTTGTTTTTAATTATTACCTAACAAGTTTATTTTTGTCTCCTGTTTGTTACATGGAAATAAGAAAGGTACAAATTGCCAAGTTAGATAAATAAATAGATTTATAGATAGAGGGGTGAAAATGTAGCTTTTTGCAGAAGCTCAATAAATATTTTCACAAACAACAACAACCCTCCTCAAATACACACAAGAATTACAAAAACGAAGAAAATGTGTGACCTTCCTAAAGATAAAAAGAGCACTCATAGTTACACTGAGGCATTATACAGGCATTTTGCCATTTGTATAAAGGCAAAGGCCTAGTGGCATTTTTTGACATATTTCTGCTGAATACTTATTGGCTGAAAGTCCTCAGTGATAGTGTGTCAGAGAGAAGATGTACAGCATTGTTTGTAATGGCCTTCAGTTTTTACTTTTTGATAATGTATCTTGGATGAAATTGTTTAAAACCTCAGTTATCTCTCGGGGTTGGGACCAAGACCTTGATGGATAAGAGAAAAGACGGATAACAGAACAGCTACTTTAAAAATGATATACAGTAGATTAGTTTTGTGAATAATCATATTTGTTTACAATAAAAGTATATATTAACAAAATTGATTCATATAATATTATAATGACCTGAGTTATAAGCAAATACAACTCTAAGGTACAGAAGTTTACTCTGTTTTACTTTGGAGTCTTAGTTCTGTAACAAACGGTGCCCTGTCTTGTACTCAGTTATCTGGGTTATGGAGCACACCTCCAAAACAATAAAAGAAATCTTTCCCTACCAGTCAGTTTGTCCCCTGCCACTTATGTTCTTTTTTTCTATACTGCAAACACTCCTGCTTATTGTCTCCTGACACCCTACTCAAACCTTTCTTCCACCGTGCCTTCCTTTTTCTCCTAACTTCTCCTGTCACTCATCTCCTAAGAGGCGTGTCAGCCCCTTACAGAGCAGAGACCCTTCACCCAGTCCTATCACATATAGCATTCATTCCACCTTTTTTGCTCCCACACAGTCCACTTCCAGCTGCCTGCACATCAGAATATATTAACAAAACATAAAACAGAATTTATAAAGAAAAGAACAGTAACAGAAGAACATTAACATTAATACAGAATAACATTACTGTCAGTGGTTACCATTTTCAAAACGTTTATTAATTTTGTCGGCACCACGCTTTATACCATTCACTGTTGTTCATCCTGCTTCATAAATTGAAGCACTACTTGAAACACTTTTGCTGTGTTGTAAATGTTTAATAATTTCAATTTCTTGTGACAATTCCAACCCCATACGCATACATTTATTGGCCATAACAATATATAGTAGATTAATTATAACAAAAGAGAAAACCTATGAAACGCTATTAAAACTGAAGGTACGTAACTAATACTGTGATTTCAAAATGTGGCATGACACGTGTCACTAGGGAAGATAACTACGTGCTAGTACAAGGGAGAGATGTTCCAATGTGTGTAGCTTCCAGCATACCACACAGCAGTATTAGTACAGTAACAGGTAGGCACAGGGATGCACAAAGTCCCCCGCCCCCTTTCCCCAAAGACGGTTAATGGAGACTGACGGTTCATCAAATGATGGATAATCGAGGTTTTACTGTTTTTGGTTTAATCACTCCTTTCTCTTTGTATGAAATAACAGAGTCAAAATAAAACAATGAATGTGCCTGCTGAATGGATTATGCAGGTTAAATCCCATTATAGAGAATCCCATAGTAACATAATTTTCAGAATTAACTAATAATTTTGTTGGCTCAGACAAACATTCATACAACATCATGTTAAATGAATTTCATTTTATCATTGTTAAATGTTTTTTCGACCAAAAATGTCCACTGAAGATAAAAATGCAATGCAAAAAATACTATGCTGAGTCTCAAAATATACGACAGTCTGTCACTTCCTTGTTACACCTAAAGAAAGTGACAGTCTGTTGTGAAATTTCCTGCTTCGCTCAATCGAGCATTCATGTGGATAGTTGTGTCTTGTGCGGCTACTGTACTGTCCCAGTTTCATGAACTAAAAAAAATGAGAAACAGCTTCAGTTTTTGCTGAACATTCTTGGAAAAAGTTGATTCTGGAATGAAGGAAAATGATGTTGCGAAAACATTGGGAATCGTGCCTTCAGTGCTCTCAATAATTTTGAAGGATCAAAAAAAAAATAGAAGACAAAGTTAAAGATCGGGCGCTGAGACCTGAACAAAAAAACCAAATCAGAAGCATGCTTGTATTTATATTAAAAAAAAGAAGTTACATCGAACATCTTATTTTCATTCTATTTTTTAATACCTGTATTTCTATAAAATAGTTATATCTAGCGTCTCATTTTCATTCTCTTTTCATATCTGTATTTCTATTAAACAAAAGTTACGTCTAACGCCTCATTTTCATATAAAATATTTTTTGCAGTTTAAGGAGCGATATTTTTTTTCTAATACAGGTTTTGTCAAACTTGGGTCACAGAGTTAATTGCATGAGAGACAGAAAGGTGTTTCCAGGTTGGGTGTTAATTGTTCTAAATATTGTTCGACAAGCACATTCTGCGTTAAGATGTAGCAGAGCAACTATGGAGCTGTCCTTTTACTACTGCTGTTAGAGATGGCGAATCACTGGCAACCCTGGCCACAATAGTATATGTATGTTTGTTATAATGAATATTGAAATATTTTTATGGTCCAATTAATTTCGTTACAACGGGATTCTACATCTATATACTGTGTATACGGATGTTTAAAACTGCCTCAAGTTCGAATGCTGTGCATAACTAATTGTGATTGTGATCCTTTTTTTATATACTAGGCCTTAGGTATGTGATACAAAAATGTTCGGGAAACAGAGTAAAAAGATGTTAGGGTTTATTATTGACGCACTGTAGTTGAAAGCAGTAGGCTTTTTATTGATTTCATTTTAAATTGAGACCATTTTAACATTTTAGGGAGCTACAGTGCACATATTTCAAAGTAAAGCCATTGAATAGTTCACTTGCTTATTGGTATCGTCAGTGATTGTGTGGTCCATTCACATCCATCCATCCTTCCATTATCCAACCCACTATATCCCAACTACAGGGTCACGGGGGTCTGCTGGAGCCAATCCCAGCCAACACAGGACAGGAAACAAATCCCGGGCAGGGCGCCAGCCCACCGCAGGGCATACACACACACACACACACACACACACCAAGCACACACTAGGGACAATTTAGAATCGCCAATGCACCATGTAACCTGCATATCTTTCGACTGTGGGAGGAAACCAGAGTACCCAGAGGAAGCCCACACAGACACTGGGAGAACATGCAAACTCCACGTGGGGGGACACGGGAAGCAAACCCGGGTCTCCTAACTGCGAGGCAGCAGCGCTACCCACTGCGCCACCGTGCCCGTTCACAATTACAGTTAATTCATATTGTTTACTGTATATTGTTTTATCCTAATGCAAGATTCTGAATCACAACAGTTATTCAGTATTTTTAAAGTGTGTACTATACTCTATTTTTCAAAAGTGATCTTTTCAGTTTGATTTAATATTTTTGAACTACAGATATTCTGCTTCATTGTCAGGCATTCAAACATAGTAGCAAACAATATTTAATGTTTTTAAAAATCTGGCAGCTTTATTTCTGGTATTAAGAATGTAGGTCTTTTAAGTGTCTATAAATATTACAAATCTTTGAGTTTGTACATTCTTCACAACTTTTTATTTTGTTTATTCTTTTTGTAATTGGTCGTGCCTGCTTTAAATGAGGAGCGCATGCATAGTCTACTATGTGATGTACAGTATTTTGCATCAACAGCCTTAGGCTTGACTGGCATAATGATACAATAACTGTTATTACAATGTCCCAGTTTCTGGGTTTTGTTTTTTCAGACTTGTCTTTATTAGCTTTAAATTACTGTGGTGTATATAAGGGTGCTATGAAGATGAATTGCGGAACTCTGTCCGTTTTTGCTGTTGGTATAATAAGACCCAGTTCCTTACACACACAAAAAGAGGTTTGGAAAACTGCTGATTGATAGCTGCAATCTGAGGAATGTGTAGCAAAGAGTAATGTAGTGAGCTGAGCGTAAAATTACAAAAATGAACAATTCTTCATGTCATCTGTTATTATATTGAATATGTAACTGATCATATATTATCCTAAAGAGGTTCCACTTGTCTTTCTGTTTTCTTCAAGAAACTGAATGCTTTTTGAACAGTAACAGTGTGGTTTTCATTGTTAAAAATAATTAAATAATAGCATACAGTAGCTGGCAGACGGTCAGGCACTTCAAGTATTTTTTCCTCTCCTCTAACCAGAGTATCTCTGACATAATATTTCTACAGAGGCAGAGAACTAAGGAATATTAAACATCTGTGGAAAAGTTGCCTGAGACTGGAGTTTCAGGCAATTCTCTAAGAAAATTAGAGTCTGTTTCCTGTTGATAACAGTCATGCTTTGGTCAGTTTGAAGCAAACTTATGTTAACTCAACAAAGAACAGAGGAAATATATGTGAAGTGAAGAGATTTCATTGTTAGAATGAGAAAAGCCTTAGTACTGATGGAGAATACTTGGATGAGTAAGAAAGTGCATGTCGACAAGCCTGTGTTTTGAGCCACGTAATACAGCTAAAGTGATTCATGCTTAACATGGTTCTGTTTACAATGCAGGGTTAAATGATTTATGCAAATTTGATTTTTTTAAGGCAAATCATAGCCAGTAATTTTAAGCAGTATGCTGTTCTTTTACAGTTAGGTCCATAAATATTTGGGCAGAGACAACTTTTTTCTAATTTTGGTTCTGTTTTTAACACAATCCCTTCATTTCAGGGGCTCAAAAGTAATTGGACAAATTAAATAACTGGAAATAAAATGTTCATTTTTAATACTTGGTTGAAAACCCTTTGCTGGCAATGACAGCCTGAAGTCTTGAACTCATGGACATCACCAGATACTGGGTTTCCTCCTTTTTAATGCTCTGCCAGGCCTTTACTGCAGCGGCTTTCAGTTGCTGTTTGTTTGTGGGCCTTTCTGTCTGAAGTTTAGTCTTCAACAAGTGAAATGAATGCTCAATTGGGTTAAGATCAGGTGACTGACTTGGCCATTCAAGAATTTTCCACTTCTTTGCTTTAATAAACTCCTGGGTTGCTTTGGCTGTATGTTTTGGGTCATTGTATCATGAAACGCTGCCCAATCATTTTGACTGCATTTAGTTGGTTTTGAGCAGACAGTATGTCTCTGAACACCTCAGAATTCATTTGACTGCTTCTGTCCTGTGTCATATCATCAATAAACACTTTTACAGATGATGTGGTATGCTTTGGATAATGAGCTGTTCCACGCCTTCTCCATACTTTTTCTTGCCATCATTCTGGTAGAGGTTGATCTTGGTTTCATCTGTCCAAAGAATGTTTTTCCAGAACTGTGCTGGCTTTTTTAGATGTTCTTTAGCAAAGTCCAGTCTAGCCTTTCTATTCTTGAGGCTTATGAGTGGCTTGCACCTTGCAGTGCACCCTCTGTATTTACTTTCATGCAGTCTTCTCTTTATGGTAGTCTTGGATATCGATACGCCTACCCCCTGGAGAGTGTTGTTCACTTGGTTGGCTGTTGTGAAGGGGTTTCTCTTCACCATGGAAATGATTCTGCGATCATCCATCACTGTTGTCTTCCATGAACGTCCAGGTCTTTTTGAGTTGCCGAGTTCACCAGTGCTTGCTTTCGTTCTCAGGATGTACCAAACTGTAGATTTTGCCACTCGTAATATTGTAGCAATTTCTCGGGTGGGTTTTTTCTGTTTTTGTAGCTTTTTTTTTGGCTTCTTTCACCTGCATGGAGAGCTCCTTTGACCACATGTTGTCTGTTCACATCAAAATCTTCCACATGCAAGCACCACACCTCAAATCAACTCCAGGCCTTTTATCTGCTTAATTGATAATGACATAACGACGGACTTGCCCACATCTGCCCATGAAATAGCCTTTGAATCATTTGTCCAATTACTTTTGAGCCCCTGAAATGAAAGGACCGTGTTAAAAAAATGCTTTAGTTGCCTCACATTTTTATGCAATCGTTTTGTTCAGCCCACTGAATTAAAGCTGAAAGTCTGCACTTCAACTGCATCTGAGTTGTTTCATTTAACATTCATTGTGTTAAACTTACAGAACCAAAATTAGAAAAAAGTTATCTCTGTTCAAATATTTATGGACCTAACTGTATATATTTTTATATAGCATCAATACTCTGCCTTTTTTCAAACTCAAGCTTGTATCAAAAAATGTAAAGAGCTATGTATTTTTTTGCCATACGCCATAGTCTTCATAAAGAATTTGATTAAGGAGTAGCACTTTTAATGTACTACACAATTGGGAAGGTGATTCTATTTAAAAAGGAAAAAGAGTAAAAGGAGCAGGCTCTTAAACCTGCTAAGGTTTGTTATAGCTTGTGTTTTTCATTTTTTGGCCTTGACTTCGCTAAAAGTTGAGACAATTGCTGGTGTTAAAGTAGTTTAGGGTAAGTATGACTGCTGTTTTTGGGCTCAGGTATTCATTGTGCGAGATTTGTGTTCCTCTTTTCCCGCACTCTCTCCTCTTTTCTTATTTGGTGTAAAATTTTAAAAGTTAGTTCTGACCACTGTAATGTAGACTGTTGGGAGAACAATTTAAATGCCTTACATCAGACTAGCATTTAATCTAGACTGTGACTTACTTTCATTTAATGGCAATTTTGTTTTGATAGTTAATGGATGGATGCAGTTTTGCTTTTAATGTGTAGTGGAAATATTACACAGAGGTTGTACCTTTTATTAAAAGTCAGGGGTAGATCACAATATCATACAAATAATGTACTGAACTAATAAATTTACATGTAAAGAATAGGTGATAGTGAATTTTGATACACCTTCAAGGCGATTTCTTTTTCTCAAGATATTATAAAATAATCGTAACATTCTGCAACCTCATTTGTATTTATATTTAACTATTTTTATGTCAGTAAATTAAGTTAAAGTATTCAGTATTTTCAATAGCACACTAATAGATATTGTGTAACATGTGATGTGCACCTCTTAATAGTAATTCAATAACCCTGTAAACTGATATTTTTTTACATGCATACATTTTGTGATCTATAATAAAGGTGTTTCTTTTCTTTTTTTTTCTTTTTTTTTATAAAGGATGATATTAGCCATAAGAATCCTGCCAACTCAGCAGAGATGATCAAAGGTGACTCGCCACCTCCCAAGCCTCCTCGTATTCGCAGGTACAGCTACATTTTCTCAGTGCTTTAAATTGTTTTATGAACAGTGTCATTTGTTTGTAACCAATACTATGCACTTTCCACTTACTCTTTGCTCATAACATACTTGACCCAAACAAGTTTTTAAGTTTGTTCAAGTATGTACAGTTAAATTTTAAAACTAACTTATCTTTAGAGTTTTTCTAATTAGTGTGTGTGCTTTGTAGATCACATTGTTTTGATAGTGTAGATTTTATTGTATTTCATACGACAATAAGGATAGCAAAAACAAATAAACTGAGCATTGTTTGAGGCTTCTTTAGTGTTTGTTGCTTTTCTATTAGGTTGGTTATTTTATTGTTATTAAATCTATTTAGTCTGTCATACAATTTCTGTTATCTCCCAAAATGATTATCACGCTACTATAAAACTGCATTATAAACTGTCACTCAGATACGGTCATCTTGCACACTTGGCATTTCCTGTTCATTTTTTTCTGTATGATAAAATTGGAAAAGGGAAGCAAGTGATTATTAATGGGAAAGGCCAAACCAGAAGGGGAAATTGATACTTGTCATTAAAGGAATAAATACAGCTAATTTCTGCAACTAATCTTGCTTTAATGTATTTGTATGTCCAATCCCATATATGTGATCTTTTGTTTTCAACAATTTTAAACTTTTATTGTAATCAATTTAGTACTTAGCTAAAAAAAATACAAATACTGTTATATGGTAGATAATTTTTTTCTTTATTTTAGACTGAAATGTTTGCATCAGTGTTTACTTTTTTAATAAGGCTTTTGGGGAAAAAACACATTCAGAATGACAGAAGCATTAGTGATGGTGTCCACAAACCATTAGTTTTGCAGTCAGTACATATGCTGTTACAGTGCTGTGAAAGTGTGTGACCCCAATTATGTTTACCAAGTTAAACAGATTGGTGTTTTACAAAAACAATATTTGGACATCAGTTACAATATCTTAAAAGCTCTTAGATGCATTTGTTAATGTTTTATGCAATATGTTTTTTTTTTTTTTTTCCTCAAGAAATTTATTTATGGGTAGTTCCTAGTGAATTCCTGGTGGGTGCATGTGTGGGACAGCCCCTGCCATCGGGCTCTTTCCTGACTTCTAAATATGAGGCTGGTGCTCACTTAGTTTCATGACATTTTTATGTTGACCATGTTACTTAATTTGTCAATTTTATTTTTAAAAAGTGAATCTCACCTTTAGCTTTAAACAAATTTACATTTGAGAATATAAATTAGTTGCATAACTTCTAAGAGAAGAATGTTGGAAATAAAATTTGACTTGTTTCAGGTCAATACAAAGTAGCAGGCCCACAAAATGATTTGTTACAGTTTTCTGGTGTAGATCACTTCTCAGTCTAGGAAAAGCAGAACACTAAGTGTCAAAAGTGGATTCATTTTACATTTACTGACACAATGCACCACTTAAAGCTTAATGAGTGGCATTGTGAAAAGAATCTGCAAAAGAGAGATGTCACGCCACACTGGAATCTTTATAGCTTGTGGGAGAAGTAATGGAGTAAAATAAAATTGCAGTTGACAAATGCTACTTTTCTTATCAACTTGGACTAAATTCCAAATCAGTTGTGCCTCTGTGTCTGCAGACCTTTGTTGGCTAATATATTTCTGCGGCCTCCTTCCATTGTCTGTAAGTTTATTTTTAAGTAAACTATTATGCGATTCTTCAGCATGTTGCATTTTAAACTTAACTCTTTTTAGGCTATTACTCATTATTTATTGTATTACTT
The DNA here is from genome assembly GCF_016835505.1 of Polypterus senegalus. Classification (NCBI taxonomy): domain Eukaryota; kingdom Metazoa; phylum Chordata; class Cladistia; order Polypteriformes; family Polypteridae; genus Polypterus; species Polypterus senegalus. The sequence continues at coordinate 42,176,123 of NC_053161.1, forward strand.
ATATATGTAGGGTCATTCACTTGATTTCAAAGCTTAAAAAGGTTTCCTGTACAATCAGCACATTGCAGTCTTATGTGTTGAACTGTTCTTTTTTGTCTTCTCATGATGTATGACCCATGTTCAAAACAGCTTTAATTTAAAATTATATATATATATATATATTTAATCTCCTTACAGCCCTTTGCTCAGTTTGGATATCTGACGAAAAGATGAGTCTGTTTAAATATTTTGGTGGAAGTAATGGGTTGGCTGTCAAAGACTATCCAATATGGAAACTTTGATCCAAATCTGAGGTCATGATCCACTCCAGAGAGAGAAGAAACAGCTGCAAGTAGTTTGAAGTTTTCCTCATAAGTTAGGGTAGAGGTGTGAAATTGACCAATGAATGATGATGCAGCTGCAGCAGTTTTGTGAGTGCTATGTCATATTCTAGTGGTAAAAAAAGGAACGGAGTTCTCATACAAAGCTTCTGATTTACATTTCAGCTTAAATCCCAAACGTTGCCTATGATCACTAGCTTTGTACACATTGCTGAAACAAAGTACAGGGGCGGGAACCCCTTTTGCCTCCAAATTGACTTCAATTCTTCATGGCATATGTGTGTTCAGCATGGTGCTGGAAACATTTCTTGGGGAGTTAATTCACGCTGTGAACCTCCTGTTCTATCTCATCCAAAAGGGCCTTTGTTGTATTGAGATTTGTGCAGGTTATTGGAGAAAAGTGAAGTCGCTGCGTTGTCTGTGAAATCAGTGCAAGGTGATATATGCTTTGTGACACCATGCATTATTCTGCTCACAGTATCCATTTGATCATTGGTAGATTGTGGCCATACTGGGATGGATGTGGTCAACAATAATGATGATGTACACTCTGGCATTTAAATTGCACTCTGTTGGTATTAAGAAACTTAATTTATACAAAGATTCCCTACACCACTAGTTTTCCCCCCTAGCCTGTAATAGTAACTCAAGGTAGGATGGATTCATGGAGTCACATATTTATCTATGCCAAGTACTGACCCTCCCTACTACATGCTACAGAAATCACAATAGGTGAATCTTGGTAACATTTTTCCAATTTTCTGTTCTCCGGTTTTGATGACCACGTACTCACTGTAGCTTCGTCTTCCTGTTCTTAGCTGAAAGGAGTGGATTCTGTTAAGTAGTAGCTCATTCATTTCAATGTCCAATGCAGTGTGCTTTTAGAGATGCTTTTCTTCACATCACTGCTGTATAGGGTAGTTGTTTGACTATATGTGGCCTTTCTGTTAGTTTGAAAAAGTATGGCCTATTTCTTCTGATCTCTCTCATTAACAATGTGTTTTCATCTGTTCAACTGAAACTCATAGGAATCTTTTTATTTATTTAACATTCTCTGTAGACACTAGAGAAGGGGTTCTCAACCTATGGCTCACCTCACCTGAACATGCGGCTTGGACAGGCTTCAAAATGCTACTGACACACAATCGCAAATCATTCGCATTGGTCATTCCTCCACATTTTTATTTTTAGGGGATATTTAAAATCACGTTATTTGAAAAGGCTCGTAATCCTTTCATAATTTGTGTGTTTATCAAATCGTTTTATTAAAACATATTACAATGCATTCTAAATCAAAAGTCAGAACATTAAAAGATTATGTGAGCTGCATGCAAACTTTTAAGTGTTAGTAGTGTGATGGTGGCATTTTGGTTTGCTGCCATTACTTGATTCACTAACACTGGGACAAGCAGCCCTTTTTGTCTGCCATGTGCAGAGCATGTCTCGCAGGCCATAATCTGCAATTATGACTTTGTTCTGCCATCACTTACCTGTCCTGACCATAAAGAATTTATCTCTAGGCAGCATAAAAAACTCAATTAAATAAGCATTTATTATTTATAAAATGTTAACTGTTTCATTGAGAAAACTATTCAAGTAAACTGTAAAGGTTTAGAACCGCTGAAGCAGGATATGCTCTGTAGTGTAGCAAAACTTCATAGGACAACAGTCTATGAGGTTCTGAAACCACCAGGTTTGACACCAATACCATACTCAGTAAATGAGATCATTTTTTACGCACATTGTAATGTTTAGTTGAACTACAGTGAAACTCCCTGATCCTGTCTATATGTTATATACAGTTAGGTCCGTAAATATTTGGACAGAGACAACTTTTTTCTAATTTTGGTTCTGTACATTACCACAATGAATTTTAAATGAAACAACTCAGATGCAGTTGAAGTGCAGGTTTTCAGCTTTAATTCAGTGGGTTGAACAAAAATATTGCATAAAAATGTGAGGGAACTAAAGTATTTTTTAAAACAAGCCCTTTATTATAGGGGCTCAAAAGTAATTGGACAAATTAAATAACTGGAAATAAAATGTTCATTTCTAATACTTGAAAGTACAAGTAGGAATGCATTTCTGTGCATGCTATTCTCTAAACTCTACTCTTCTTAGATATTTGAATCCTATGTAATTGTCTTACCATTTTAATTACATTTTTCCTTGGATCAGACTAAATAGTAATTAGCAAAAGAAAGTTCATGCATGCTTCAGCATAGGCATTCTGTTAAGAAGTTTAAAAAAAAAAATGAAGAATTAAAAAAATTCAAAGTTGAAGTCCACTTATTTGTAAATAGTCAGTTAGCAATGTATAACACAAATCAAATAAGGAAAAGTAATAAATATCAATAAAAAAAATAATAAAATTTCAGAACTTAATTGTTCTTCTTGTTAATTCATCAAACTAACTCTAGATGGCACCACTCACCTTCCTCTTGTCTGTATCCTAGTGGTATTGTCTGAAGAAACCAACCTCCTGTGAAAAGTTGCTTGCCACACTCTGGTCTTGGTTTACTGGTGTACATTACACCTTTCAGAGTTATGCTGTTTTCTGCTTCATTGCCTTGCTCTTGCGTTATGTTTGAAATTTCTGTAACACAGTTAGTGTGTTTGCATCTACACTGTGTGCACAATTATTAGGCAAGTGAGTATTTTGACCATATCATCATTTTTAATGCGTATATTCCAACTCCAAGCTGTATTAACTTGAATGCTTATTGGATTTAAGCACGTCAGGTGATGTGTATTTGTGTAATGAGGGAGGGTGTGGCCTAAGTAGATCAACACCCTATATCAAGGTGTGCAAAATTATTAGGCAGCTAGTTTTCCTCAGGCAAAATGGGCCAAAAAAGAGATTTAACTGACTCTGAAAAGTCAAAAATTGTAAAAAGTCTTTCAGAGGGATGCAACACTTTTGGAATTGCTAAGATATTGGTGTGTGATCACAGAACCATCAAACATTTTGTTGCAAATAGTCAACAGGGTCGCAAGAAATGTGTTGAGAACAAAAGATGCAAATTAGCTGCCAAAGATTTGAGAAGAATCAAACGTGAAGCTACCAGGAACCCATTATCCTCCAGTACTTTCATATTCCAGAGCTGCAACCTACCTGGAGTGCCCAGAAGTACAAATTGTTCAGTGCTCAAAGACATGGCCAAGGTAAGGAGGGCTGAAACCCAACCACCACTGAACAAGAAACATAAGTTGAAACGTCAAAACTGGGCCAAGAAATATCTGAAGACAGATTTTTTTCAAAGGTTTTATGGACCGATGAGATGAGAGTGACTCTTGATGGACCAGATGGATGGACCTGTGGATCAGTAATGGGCACAGAGCTCCACTCCAACGTGGAGGTGGGGTACTGGTATGAGCTGGTATTTTTAAAGATGAGCTAGTTGGACCTTTTTCATTGAAGATGAACTCAAAATCAACTCCCAAACCTACTGCCAGTTTTTCAAGACACTTTCTTCAAACAGTGATACAGGAAAAGACCATGATTTTATGCAGGCCAATGCTCCATCACTTGCATCGAAGTTCTCACTGCGTGGCCAGCCAGTAAAGGCCTTAAAGATGAAGGAATAATGACATGGCCCCTTCCTCATCTGACCTAAACCCTATCGAGAACTTGTGGGCACTTCTTAAACGCTAGATTTACGGGGGAGAAAAACAATACACCTCTCTGAAGAGTGTCTGGGAGGCTGTAGTCACTGCTCCACAAAAAGCTGATCGTCAACAGATCAAGAAACTGACAGACTCCATGAATGGAAAGGCTTATGACTGTTATTGGAAAGAAGGGTGGCTATATTGGTCATTGATTGATTGATTTTTTTTTTTTTGAAATGTCAGAGATGTTTATTTGTAAATTTTGAGGTGTTTGTTTATTATTCTCACTATAACAGATGAAAATAAACAAGTGAGATGGGAAAATTTTCATTTTTCCTTTAGTTGCATAATAAATCTGCACACTAATAGTTGCCTAATAATTCTGCGCACATATGTATTCCCCTGATGATGTTCACACTCACATTTCCGTTGTGAAACATTCAGGTTTCAGGTTTATTAACATTTTGGATTGACTGATAGCACTGTGTTTGTTACATATTAAAATTAATCCTCAAAAATACAACTTGCCTAATAATTCTGCATTCCCTGTACTTCAGTAACGAGATTATTAACAGAAATCTGATTTCTAAAGTGACCTGCAAACTTATTTTTCTAAATCGAGAAATCACCTTATTGGCCTCTGAGATACCTGTTTAACAGAGACAGATTTCTTTTGGATATTCTGATTATGTGGCTATGTAAACCATCAGGTTATTGGTAAGGATTTTTAGTCTGTGCATGTCTGTTGCACTCTTGCCAGCCTGCGCATGCATTTGTTTCGTACATACTTTTTGCAACTGTGGGCAATAATGGGAAATAAGTTTCCAGAGGCATATATTCTAGTGATCGCTTTATTCCTTCTCCTGGCTGAAATAATTCATCTCAATATTTTTATTTTATGTTGATGAGCCAAATATACAGTGATAAACTTAGTAAAACAATCTCGAGAACAGTAGGGTAACATGTTAAAAGTAACACGCATTACATTGTTCGATTACATTTTAAAGCAACGAATAACCTAACACAGTACTTATTGTACTGAAATAAAAATACCTGCATCATTAATATCCCATCAGCACTGGGTGTAAGGCAAGAAGCACACTTACTGACTCCTTTGCAGAACTCCATCACAGCAGCCAAGTGGAAGTTAGTATGCTGTGAGCGTTCCGGTAACAGGAACCTATAAATAAAATGGCAATTTGAATAAACATATTTATAAAACACAAGAAGATTACCACAGACATCATGCTTATTTTGTAATTCACAGTGGCTGATGATGTTAATTACTATTATTATTTTTTTTTAATTGCACATGTGTATTATTAAGAAACCAGCTTATTCAGCTTAATCCGATTAAGTGTGTGCATGTAAACATGCTGATTGTATGCATAAGATCAATTATAACAATATAATGCAGGAGCAGTCAGTAATCCTTGTGTAAAGAGTTCTCAAAACCTGAGGCTCCTTTTTAGTGTTAGGTAAAGTGAATTCTAATAATAAATTAATAATGAATATAGTATCTTTTCTTAAAGTAACAGCCTAACTTGAAGGAGAACTGAAAGTGCCATTGATATTAATATATTACACAATCCACCCATCCATTCATTATCCAACCCGCTGTATCCTAACTACAGGGTCATAGGGGTCTGCTGGAGCCAATCCCAGCCAACAGAGGGCGCAAGGCAGGAAACAAATCCTGGGCAGGGTGCCAGCCCACCGCAGGGCACAAACTAGGGACAATTTAGAATCGCCAATGCACCCAACCTGTATGTCTTTGAACTATGGGAGGAAACCCATGTAGACACGGGGAGAACATGAAAACTCCACGCAGGGAGGACCCGGGAAACAAAACCGGGTCTCCTAATTGCGAGGCAGCAGCATTTACCCACTGCGCCACGGTGTCGCCATATATTACACAATATAGAATCAAATATGCAAAATAGGTTCTCTTAGTCCAGACATGCCTTTAGTAGAGTGAAAAATTGGCACATTTAATTAACTGATGCTGCTGTTTGTCATCTGTTTTCTCCTGCAATTATGGACATTTCCTCCTAAAAAGCCACTTCTCCTACTCATGCCTAGCATAGCAGCCAATCAATTAAAGACTTTAAATTGAAACTTTATGCATTGCATTGAAAATTTGTATCATTGAAAACCAACATGTGTGAGTTCTTTATTCAGTTCATCGAAAGTTTCAATTTTTGTATATCCAAGAATCTTTGAACTTCAAATTATGGTTTTCAAAAGCAATGGAGGTAAAATGTAGACAGCTGTGCTGCCATCTTGTGGCTGCAATATCTAACTGTATTTTGATATACTATTTAAATGTATGGGGCTTTATAAAATAAGGCACTTTTTAGCATCATATGTAAGCATTAATGTGCTTTATTAAATTTACATAATCCAAGTTATTTTTGGCCAGAATTACAGTATTTATACACTCATTTAGCATACTATTGCTGCAGTCAAATCCTAAGAAGCTAGAATTTACTAATGTAAAATAATTGAAACTTGTAAACATGATGTATAACAAAGTTACATCCATTAGATATCCTTTAGAACTAGGCCAGTTAGGATATACTGAGTGTAATTGCTGTATGGGTGAATAAAACTTTAAAACTTAAAAGTAAATATTCATCACTTAAGGACTGACAGTCTTGAGATAAAAGCAATGTGAATTTGCCACACATTAATAATAAAAAAAATGACATTTGCTCAGTCCACTTGAAAATCAAATCAACAGTTGCCTTGTGTTTGGAACAGAGTAGAAGCTGGTCTGTCGCCAGACACTGGCATCTGCTTGCCAGTGTACCCTTAAAGCTTGACACCATGTGTGCCAGCTGTGGCAGCTTTATTAACTCTTAAATAAAGAACACTGACAGTCAAGGCACATTTCATGCAATGATTCACTTGAGACTGTGCTTTAAGCTGTTTTCAGTGAGCCAGAGCTTATCCTGTCAACAGGTAAATAGGTAAGTACATGAATTGTTGTATGAGTGCCTTAAAATACTTTTTCCTGATACTTTTTTATTTATAAATTTCATATCCTTTTTGTATGTTGATATAAGAGATATTAGGTGAATTTTTTTTAAAAGTACTGTAAAATCTTTTTTTTTTTACATATAATTTAAAATTTAGATTTTTTTTAGAAATTTTAAATTTTAATGAAGTAATTTGTAGTATGAGATAGCAGAAATTATATCTATATTAATGTCTAAAAAACAGCAGTGAATACTTGACCTTCATTTTTGCACCTCAAAACATCTTTATATTGACAATTTTATATGCCTTTATTTTTCTAGCTGCCTGGTTGAAGGAGATGTCAAGGAAGAAATCTTACAACCTCCAGAACCTCACCCAGTGCCACCAATTCTCACTCCATCTCCTCCCTCCGCTTTCCCAACTGTTACTAAAGTATGGCAAGACAATGACCGATACCACCCCAAGCCAGTGTTGCATTTAATGGAATCTTCACATGCCACAGATCTTAATGAAAATTATAACAAAACTTTAGAGCAAGCCTTGAAAAAGGACCTTTTATCTCAGCATATAGAACCATTGGAAAAAAAGCTGGAACGCAAGCTGAGTATAGAGATCAAAAAGGTGCCTCTGCAGGAGGGACCCAAAAGTTTTGATGGAAACAGTATGCTGCATAGAGGAAATGCAGTTAAAACAAAATCTAATACAGCTCAGGTTGAGCCTAGCCTTGGCTCTTTTTCTGTTGATTCCACCATTGATCCTGTTCTGAAATTGTGTGAGGATTGCTCAGGACTTCCATCAAACAGAAACAGTAAGCAGTCTACAACACAAGGCTCATTGGAATGTGATATACTTACAAGACCCAACCATTTGCCTCTTAAAGATAAAGGCCAGGCAGCATGGTCTATGTCCAGGTCTGAAAGCATGCCAATCATGCGTACTGAGACTATAGAAGAGAAACCAACTAGTATTCCAAATGTTGACACTAAACAAACTGTAGAAACATCATCATTTGTTACGACAAATGCCAGCCAGCCTCAGACCACCAGAACGCCTCTCTGTTTCACCAACCCTCTTCATTCTGATAATTCTGACTCGGAGCCTGAAGGGATGGACACAGGCAAAGCCATACAAGTCAAAAAAACATCCAGTATTTCCAAGACAAGTGCTACTGTTTCGTCTTCTGCTCCACTTAGAAAAGTCACGTCAATGTCTATCGCTAGCCGAGACTTGGTCTGCTCTGAAACGGCAAAAAGTATGTTGATAAATGCTAAATTTGACTTAATTTTTCATGATCAAAAACATAGAAGGTGGAGTTATTTAAAAAAAAAAAAAAAACTATTTTTATATTTTTATTTCATCTGTTTTTTGTTTCGATGGCTAGGCTGACAGTCCTCTATATTAAAGCAGAGGGATTTTTTTTTTTTTTTTTGGAATAAGGGCTAGCTTGCTTTTCAGTGCTTTGGTGATTGCCTTCTGGTCACAAGAGTCAATGGCTAATTCTGCAAGATGGTTTTTCTTCCCTTATAAATTAGCCACGCCACAGCACTTACATAAATGTCCTGGGGTTACCTTTTTGGGAGGCCATTTTAAGGTGAAAGGTTTACCTTGAATTCATCTACAGTACATCTTATACAGTATTTGTGCTCCGAATCAAAGGTTGACAGTGTCAAATAGAACATTTTGGTTTTAATTGTATACTCTTCATTTTTCTTATGCAAAATGTGTTATTTGAGTTATTTTTGAGGCTCAGTTTTGGAATGAATTCACTTGGTAAATATAACACAACCAGAAGTTACTCAAAAAAAGTAGATTTTGAAAATGATAACTTTGCTAATATTACAGAAATAGAGATTGGAGTGGCACATTAATAAGCACAACTCATTAGCTTAATTCAGTGCCACAGAGAATCTATAAAAGCTATAGCTTTTGTGCATAAAATCAATAGGGTCTAAAAAAAAACAAATATTTATGTTTGCACTGTATAGGCAGCCCTTGGGTTTCAAATGAGTTCTGTTTCTTCACATATCTCTATCCTAATTGTTCATGTAGCTTGCATTGAAAAATGTCCATTATTGTTAAACTTGCAAAACTCTGTAATGCTTTATCACTAATTTCACAGAAAAACACTTCAGACTTACTAATAAACTGACACTGAAGCAATAGTACTCTACTTAAGAGTTTGAACCACAGGTATGTACACAATATGTTCAACTTATTCTAATATTGCACCATTTTTCATAATAATACAGTAGTTCACTAAGTTGGGAAAAGCGTACTGGGAAAATCCACCACTAAGTGATGATTGTGGGACATATGCTGTCTCTGCTGAGGGATCACTCAGTGTGCTGTTTCCCCTCCCTGTGGCTATACTATCTGAGGTGGCACGGCAGGCAGTGGCCGTCTACCAGTCTAGCGTCTTATAGCTGGCAGGGCATTGCGTAGCCGTGTTTATGGCTATGTACATTCTATTGACAAGTAAGCATAAAAGCACAATGTGAAAAAAAGGGTGGCATAGTACATGTTATAGTGTGCTATGCCTCAGCATTAGTGACAGCTGTTACACTAAGTATTCATCATCATCATCGAAATTAGTTTGCTTCATTTTTAAATAAAAATGGAAGCTGCTAGATGGAAATGATTTATAATTCAGTTGAAAAGAGCTTTTTTTTTGTATTTTATATGAATTAATATCTGATGAATTGCAATAAGTTAACACCACTGTGTGCTGAGCTGTCACCCACTGCACTCAGGTGCCAATCCAGGTGGTTCGTTGTGTTGTGGGTGCTAACAGTGCATGCTCCTATCCAACTTTGGCCACCTGAGACCTGCCTATATTTTAATCTAAAAGTATGTCAATTTAAGCCAGTAGTCCTCTTTCTTTGTTCAGAGGTTTTCTTTTTAGTGTATTGTTAATACTTAAATAATATGCTTACATTTTAGATTTTTATTTTTTTTTTTTGACATGAAAACCTCATTAATGTTGTTACATTATTTCCCGTGATGCAACATAATCTTTCATTCCCTGATTCAAGTTTTAATAATTTTATTTTAACACAAGTTCATGCCTGGTAAGTGATTACGTGCCATGCTATCATTCAGAGTTTTGCCAGCCCACTCCCCAATCTGATATTAAATTCATACAATCAGAATTGTGTAAGAATCTGTGTTTGCCATATGCTATTACTGTCAGCCTGGTCCCATTTGGAAAAATACTTGTTGCTTAAAAGCCATCAGTTTGTTTGTAGATTAATGGAGTGTTTTTTTTTTTTCAGAATGTTAAGAGGAGCAAAACAGTGTTTTATTAATGACATATTTATCATTCATACTGTTAACTTCTTGTTACTTTATTTAACTTGACTGGTGCATGCTTAAACTAACTCAGGCTATATGTATTTATATATCTTTCTCACTCTTTTCTGCATCATACTTTTTTGGGAGCAGTATGTGGGTTTCTGTGCATTTGGATATTTTTTCTCCTTATTAATTTTTTAAATAACATGAAGTGGTCTTTGCCCAGCAACTTGACATAGTTAATTTTCTTTGTATAACATCAGTTAAAATGTTATAGCAATCAATCTATATTATTTTACATTGAATTTTAGGACAGGGGATTAACCATTCAGATTATTATTACAGAAATTAATTTAAAACAGTCAACGCATTTAATTAAACCTCAGAAATGAGGGAACAGATTTTAAGATAAACATTCAATTTTCCAGCTGCCCTAGTTCTAAGTTAATAAGACTGCATAAGATTAGTTGCAAAAATGGTTCACTGCCCATCGTAGCAGTAGTTATGCAGTTTATATTGTGGATTTGCCCTGTTGTTGCAAAAAGTGTTTATGCCAAATCTTTTAGTTTCTATACATAGAGAGACTGGCCCTCTGTTGGCTTGCTTTGCATTTCATTTTTGTTTGGCAGCAACTTATTGAAAAAATATTCTTTTTAAGATTCAGAACTCTGAATTATGTAAATCAGTTGAAATGATGACCCATTAACAGCAGAAACTGGTTACTAATTCAGAACTAGGGTGGAGTGAAAACCTGCTGCCACTGTGGCCCAGGAAGGATCAGAGTTTGACAGTTTTGTTAAGTTGTCAGTTGAGGCTATCATGTTTTTTCCTAAGACTTTTACTCATTTTAATTTATTAAAATGACTTCTATCAAAATACAGTATTGAGTAAACTACTGAAATTTGAAAACTAAAATTGGAGGGAGAGCAAACACGGAAGAAGTGTCAAAAACAATTCAAAAATACTTGGACAATCTTTAAACCTGTGAGAACAATTGGAATATGCAGTTGTATATAGAGAAGTACAATGTGCTACAAGCAGACAGCAGAAGTATTAATTATAAATACAAGATAAGCGATACTGTCCATTAAGAAGCATTGACTAGGAGTTTACAGTGACGTGTCATTCTCATTATCCATGCAAAGTGTAGAAGGAATTAAAAAGTCCTGTAAAGTGTTAGATTGTATCCTTAAAAAAACTGTTAAATTTAGAAATGTAAGCATGATGAGGGGAGTTAATGATTTGCTGTCAGATAGGGCTTTCTAGTCCTGCTCCGTTCTTGTACCAATCACCCTTTTACCAAAATACACACTGAAAAATTCAACACAGTGTAATACCTCTGAACAGTAGAGAACCAATCCATGTCTGTCACAAGGTATATTAAGATAAATTTGAGCACAATGCCTCAAGCTTTGAATGCTCATAAACATTGTTCCTAGACTAGCTGCCTTCACTTCTGCAATAAGTTCTTACTGATTAATTTAAAAATTGTAGAGTGAGAAGTGCTGCATTGATGAAAAATATTGAGTTCAAACAAACAAACAAATCACTGGAACCAGATAATATTTATCCTGCAGAGCATATGGAAATTCACCAGGGCACATATAAACTCGACTTGTATTCTTCAAAAATTACTGTCCAGTGGGAAATTCATAAGGATTGGAAGCTAGCACATATGGTCCCATTATATAGAAAATGAAGTTACTATAAGACAGTAAATTTAACATAGGACATGGGCAAATGAATGGAAACATCAATAATAATAATAATAATAATAATATGGCACAAAAAAGGGATATTATTGAACAGATTGCATGTTTTTATTCAGGAAAGAGCTTATATTTTACACATAGTCAGTAAGGAAGTAAAGTATATAATCAGAGAAGTACATCAGATAATATTTATTGTTTATTTGACTTTTCGGAAAGCCTTTAATAAAGTCTTACTTGAAAGGATTAAGATCAAACTAAAACAAGTGGGAGTTCAACATACTGTAGTAGAGGGGTGCAAAATAGACTTAAACACAGGAGGTGTAAAGTACTACAAGTTACAAGGAGGTTTTTCTGAATTAGGTGTTGTTAAAAGTGCTGTCCCCAGGGTCCAATGCTGGGTCTGCTGCTTTTCTTAATACAGATAAGTGATCTTAATTAAATTTTAAATAAGAGGCCGGTTAAATTTACAGATTAGGTGTCAAGGCAGGAAGCCTAGCATCAACCAAAGCGTCACTGGTGGACCCAGACAAGAGTACAGGCATGGGTAGGTTGTGGCAAATGAAATTCAGTGTCAATAAAAATAAAGAATTAAACACCGAATGTAAAAACGTTGGATTTGAATACACATTGTGGGGCCTTGAAAGTACACACTATAAGAAGGACCGAGGAATCCTAGTAGATTCTTCACTTTTTACATCCAGACACAGTACAGAAGCGATCAAGAAGCCTAAAAGGATGTTAGGTTGTAAATCACGTTGTGTGTAGTACAACTCAAAGAAGGTTATGATTAAGTTATATGAAGCATTAATGAGACTCCACCGGTAGTACAGTGTACAGTTTTGGTTTCAATAATACAAAATAAGACAAAGCAGCACTTGTTTGATTCCAGCACTGCGAGGTATAAGCGATTAGTCAAATGGAAATTAAGAAGTAATATGATTGAAATATTTGAAAATATCAAAATTATGAAAGAAATCGGTACCATGATTCCTAAATATTACTTTAAATTTGTACTCAACCCGAAAATTATATTTTTTATTATATGCTCCTTACCCCATATAATTTTAGGAATGACTGAGAAAAGTTTTTAATATCATGTTTTTGTGGAGAATAAACATAATGATGATTCTGATAGAACAGGAGCCTATAGTGACCAACACTGGCCAACAGTAAACATATTAAAAAAATATCCATAAAAAAAGTTTCATGATACTCATGTTGCATAATATCCATTATTATAATTTTAAGTCGTCCAGTCATATACTCACAACAGGCAAAATGCATGTATTTTTTTGGTAAAAGAAAATTACATGCCATAATTTTGTTAAATAAACATTTCTTAGAAATGAAAGTAGTTCAGAAAGCAAAAGCCCCTTCACCTAGGATTGCACTTTTGATTGAAGATCCACCACTCCCCCTCATTCGTTGGTCAAGGGTCCCGTGGAACCCATGGCTAATCGAGTTTCTGTCTGCCAGGGTCTCTTTCACTTTCTCTCAATCTTGCTGTACTTGCTCTACTTGTGAATAAATCGGGGTCACTATTTGTCCAGGAATTTGCTTGGGGTAACATCCCAGACCCTAGCCGTTTAAATTCCCTTGAGAAAGCAGCTGCAGTGGGACTTGTCCAAAAGGACTTTGGATTACAGAAAAGCCCTTCTCTGCCACTGTTCCAAGGAAGTATTCATTTGATGATGTATATTGCAAAGAAAGCCATTCTGTAATCTAAAGGCAGCTGAGAAGGGGGACTTCACCCTGAGTAAATTCCTGAGCAGAGCCTTGTCTTCATAATTCTTTGAATATTTTTATATGCCACATAGCCCAGTGGAATGATAAAAATGAAAATAAAAATAATAAGTAAGTTATGCTTGTCACAAGTGCCAATAAGAGTTGATATACTTGATCCTTATGGATCCCTGTTTCCACCAGATGGTCTCCAAAAATGCCATTCTGCTGTACTAGTAAGCCACATATAAACACTTCACAGAACATAATCATTGCATTATTCACAACAGCTTACGTAATATCCAGTGTGATGTGAGTGGAGAACACAACACAACACAGATTATAGAAGGTGGTGTAAGAGTACTGGGAGACATGCAAGAGAAGTTGGGAAAGCCAACTTACAAATAACACAGTTGTCTCATTACCTTATGGTGAGCTATTTATGGGCTAGTGCCATTTGTAATCCCACTGTTAGGCTCACATTCTTGGAGAAGGTCAAACCTTCTTTCTAATGCTAAACTGTAAAGGTGCTCTTTGTTTACTCCCTACACTTTTTGTTTTAGTGGTGGTGTTAAAATTGCCAAACTATTTTCGAGTTTCTCACTAAAGAAATGATATCTGAAACTGCTGAAGCATGAGCAGTCCTTGAAATATCTATGAATTCTCAACCAAAAAGCTATTCAAAAACTGAAATGAACTCTTTGATTCAATGCAAATAAAACTGGAAGTCTTTTATAACTCTTTCCATTTGCAGTTATAAAATCTATTGAAGGGCCAATCAGTTATTCCTTTCTCTAATGAGACACAAACTAGGGGCCTCTATCAAAATCTATGGATCCCAAGAGTCCCTGATACAAATGGGAGTACCAAAATTTAGGAACAGGCACAATAAAACAGCAAGGCTGTAGTAAACAATCCCATGTTGAGGCTATTGTGTGTAGAACTATATCTTGTTATACACCAGGCTATCAAAAAGGTTAAGATAACGGACCTTTTAGTCATGGCCCTTTTAAGACCTATTAAGTTCTTAGAATTGGAGAAAATAATGAACATGACAGTGTCCACTGCCTCTAATCTTCTAATATTTGATAAAGTTTGATAGACCCACAGATTAAAACCTTAATAATTAAGGAATGATTCACATCGACTAACATCATATCTCATCTTTATGGATGATCATTCTTTTAAATAATCACTGTTCAATAAGTTTTCTGTAAAAGCTTTGCGAAACCTGTGGATTGCTGTACTTGTATTACAGTTTAGGGGTACTTATTTGAGAACCGTGTCTGGCTTTGAGCCGTTCATCACCAGATTTTCATTGAAAAATTCAGAACTTGTAGATTTCAAGAAGAGAAATTATAACAGTCAAACACAGACGTATTTCTTGTGGTCTTCATATTGTTTGTCTGCAAACGTAAATAACAAATAAAACGTTCCTTGTTTCTCTTTATGGTTTAATGAATGACACTTCAGATTTTACAGATACAATGTACAATATGTGGAAATAATGCAGGGAATATGTACACAGATACTCCCACACCAGAAAGTCCAATCTGGACAACCTGCATACAGAATATGGATTTTAAGACTGATGCAGATGTGTGTGTTTTATAATTGAGTTACTGTATTCATTTTTGTACTGTTTCAGCGTGCAGCCCATGTAGATATTTTTGTCATTGTAATTATTGCCAGTTTTTTTTACATGGTCAAGCTTATTATATATTGTAACTCTCATTCTCATTGGTTCTCGAGACCAAATTTAAAAAAAAAAAAAAAGACTGAAAAAAGTAAGGAAAACTAATTCCCATAAACAAAATAATTGTGTGCTCAGGCCAAAAACTCAAATTCTTGTATAGAACATAAGATAGAACAACCAAGAAGCCTTTTCATTTTTCAAATTGTAGATATCCTAATGTTGCTAAGTTATTATTTAACCTAATAGTAAATGTACAGTTTTACATAGAATGTTAAAAAATGGATTAAACTACACAATGTGTTTGTCTGAAACGTCTTCACTACACATTACAAGATGAACTTGAGAGTTGTAGTGGGCTTGTTACTTGATCCCAAGCAGATAAGTTTGCAGAATTGATTAAGAAGGCCGATAGAACGCAGGTGCAAGTCACCAGAAATTGTTCTTTAAGACTTTATTTGGAACATTATGTGTAGTTTTGATCACCATGTTACAAGAAGGATGTACAGTAGCAGTGCTTCAGACAGAGCTTCTAGACTTATTTAGGACTGCAGGGTTTGAGTTGTAAGGAAGTACTAAAAGATTTCAATGATTTCTGTTTCCACAAATGGGAGACTATAAGGTGGCATGACAGACACGTTCAGAGTTAAGAAAGGGAGTGGTAGGATGGATATTCACAATTAACATTTAGAATGAATTCTCCGACTAAAACATAGGGAAGAAGTGGAAGGCAGTTCCACATATGGAACCCTAGAGATATTGAATAAGTTGCCGGATAATAATCATTTGGGGACATTTAACTCTCAGCAGAATTGATAAACTATCTTGGTCTGAATAGCTGATCTCATCAAACTTACCTTCTCTATAAAGATAAGTCTTTATCTTTACTGCTGTAATATGTTCAGAGTAGTGATAGTATTTGGGGAATGAGAGTCAATCCTCCTTCCTGTAGTAAAGTGTGGATCTGTACATCTGTGTACTACAGGCTGAGTTGTCCTTTCAGGATCTCTTGATATTTGCTCCATTTGTTTCAAACAGTAGTTGCAGTGCAGTATTTGTCCTGCCTGGTTCCTTTTCTGTGTTTGCGGTACGTCATCTTATTATGAGGCACACTGTGTGTTCTCAAAGATGAGATAATGTTATTAACTAGTCTTTGTGAATGAAGTTAAAATAATTTGGATTTCTTCAACAAGAGGTTTCATATGTGTTAAGATTGCCAGAATTATTTTTAATGGAGAGTGTGTTTCAATATACAGTGGATTCATCACTGCACAGAATTTTCATACTTGTTATGAATTTAAAACTCAGAGTTATAAATGTAAATCAAAGACACACATTTTGTTTTTAGAATTGCATTACTCTTTTATGTGTGCACTTTGTAGTTAAATTAGTGTCACGTTTTAAACAAGTGGTCTTTGGGACAAAAAAAGAACCCGAAGACTCCGTAGCAGTTTTACTATATTCATGAACTTGGAGAGGCATCAGCTAACTCTTAAGAACTGCCCAGTGCAGATGACTTGGACCCGCTTGTGCTTGCTGCCCCACTGGCTTACATTAGAAGACACTGGAGAAACCATATCTCAGCTGTATAGCTGGCATATGAGTCCTATTAATCTTTGTCTCAAGAAAATACCTCTAGATGGTCAGTCAGAGGTGTTTCACTTACGTGTTGTTGTTGAGCAGCGGCATTTGCTTCGTTTTGACGTTATGTCTCTTTATCTGTATCGTTAGCACATTATAGTTGCGAGGCAGTGCATGGAAAATTTAAAAGTTCATGCATACTCCATCCAGTGGCTGTGGTTGAGTGTGAGCAGACACACAGACGCAGACACACAAGTCTTTTGTTAATATATGTCTATTGCTTTAGGCTATTTCAATCAGAAAATAGCTTTGAAGTCAAAAAGTGTGAAAAAAACATACCTTTGATGCTAAAGAATATTGATATTTATAACGAAAGATTTACTTCATACAGAAACAATGAAGGCTAAGAGAGTTTACGAAATTATCATAACATACAACCACTTAAATCTCCAGACCTAATCCTGTTAGACTGTGATGAAGACTACCAGTTGTGTTGATTGACAAAAAGCAGAGAATAATAGATCATCTCAGAAGACAAGTTCTTCATAAACAAAGTGATCAGTTCTGTTTAACCATCAAATAATTGCATTCAGCTTCTTACTACTCAGAAACCTCTTCTGTTTATTTCAGAATGGCCCCTAAAGGTAGTGTCCTTGTCTTGTTTGATTTTTTTTCTTAGGCATCAGATTATGATTCTGTAAACTGAGCCAGGGATGGTCTAAAGACGTTGGATTTATTATTGCATGACCAACATTACTGATAGTACTA
This sequence comes from Polypterus senegalus, assembly GCF_016835505.1. Classification (NCBI taxonomy): domain Eukaryota; kingdom Metazoa; phylum Chordata; class Cladistia; order Polypteriformes; family Polypteridae; genus Polypterus; species Polypterus senegalus. Next base: position 42,193,801 of record NC_053161.1, read on the forward strand.
CACCTGACAAAGTTTTATGAAGTCACTTTACTGACCACATTTTGTAAGCTGTCTTGTCTGCTATGTCTCAATGTTGCAGTGTGGCACTTTCAAAATTCCTGTACATTAATCGTGTTTGTTCCATTTGTGCTTTTTTGCTTCTAAGAATAATGCGATGGGGCACTTGGAGTTTGGTTCTCTGGGCCTTCATGCTTTCAATTCCTTCTGCTTTGTCACTCTCGTGAGCTACTCTCATGTGTCGTTCTCGTGAGTAATGTCTACTCTGTTTGGTTTAGATTCTGATACAAGTGAAGACTCCCCTCCCCCTCTGCCTGAAAGAACCCCCGAGTCTTTTTGTCTGGCAAGTGATCTTGGTGAGCCATCTCTATCATCTCTAATTACCGAGAGCTTAAGTGGAAAGCGCAGCTCATGAAGTCCTACAGCTGTATTATGTTCAGACATAGCCCCTTGTTAATGTGTGCTCACGCAAGTGTGTGTACATACAGTATAAATATTAAAGGGAACATATGTGTTTCTTTTCTAAGATGAATATGATGTACAAGTAATGTGTATTATACAAAAATAGTATTCTACTGTCCTGTATAGTAGTCACTTTAGATATTTGAATAAGGTAAGTAGAGCAGGTTTTGGATTGACTCTGTAAAAACACGCTTACAGTCCCTTTCAAAGGGAAGCTAGAACCCCAAATGAACAAAATGTTATGTACAAAATAATCACTACTAAACTATAACATAGATTTGTATGATTCTGTTTTACTGTCCATTGCTTAGTTCCAGATTTTTAATCAGCATTACTTTATTTCATTACTTTAAATGTAAAACACACACACACATATATATTTATATATTTGTATTTGGTATATATATATATATTTATATATTTATAGTTATATATTTATATATATATATGTATATATTTATATATGTATATTATACACACACACTAACATGCACACATATACTTATTCCAAAATATAATATAATATTTACAAGTAACAGTAGCCAATGAAAATAGGCTACACCTTCATGTGCTGGGGTCCATTGCATGTGAGGACAGTTTGTGGAAGCACAGCAAGCCAACACTACATCCAGTCATTTACGCTGACATTCCAGTGCTGAAAGGTATTTATGGTATGATTCAGTTTGGTTTAATGATTAAAATATAGATTTAAAAGTGAGTTGGAAGAGTAGTGACATGTCGGTACTTCCCAGTTACAATAATAGAAATGGCAGCTTTAAAAAAAACAAAAAACAAAAAAAAAGTGTATATTATAGTGGATGAAGAAACGGAACTTTTTTTTTGTTTTCTGCGAAGTAGCACATTTGATAAGTCAGATGTTTTTTGTTCAATCTGTTGACAGTGTTTCTAGTTGCAAGTAAATGCACGGTTTATGAAAATGTGGCCAATAGCAAATCAAAACACAAACCATCTTAATCCAGTTTCATGAACATATAAAGTAGAGCTAAGGATGATCACAGGATTTCTTCAAGTTTTGGAAAAAAAAACCAATAAAAACAGAATTGTTGCGTTTAGGATGCACATTAATTTTGAACTTTCACCAACTCCCAGTTTTGTAGGGTGGCACATTTGGTTAGCTTTGCTCACTGGCTATATCAGCTGTCTGTTTGCTCATATTCTTCCTGTGCTCATGTGGGGTTTGCTCCCACATCATAAAGACGTCAAGTGTGTTTCTAAACTGGGTTTGAGTAGGCCTTCTGACGGACTGACAGTCTGCCCAAGTTTGGTTCCTGCCTTGCTCTGCACCCAAGTGCTGCCAGAATAGGCTGTGACCCCACCACTGTGAATATGACTGTGATGGTTTGAGTTTGGATGGATGTTTAAAAAAACTAAGCTATGATAGGTAACAAAACTTTGGTGGGTTCCTTAAGCTTACTCAAATAGTTTTTATTATGCAAAATATTTTGTATTTTTTAAATTATGTTTAAGAGCCCAACTGAAACATTGGTGTTAAGCAGTTTTTCAAATGCATTATCGATTTTTGTCCATTATGAGAATATTAGTATGCTACAATCCACCTTTCTTTTCTTTTGTTTTTGACATTTTAAAATACATCTTACCATTGACTTTACATCATGAGTGTTTTAACCTTCAGTTCTTCAGTCATTAAATTAACAGACTCTATTCATCTTCTGTTGGAACGGACTATCTAATGTTTATAGTTCATATTCATGTTGCTGTGAGTTAGATCTTTACTTGGCAAATATATTGAGAAGGTGTAAAATACATCTTTAGCACTTTGTCCCTCCCAGGTTGACCAGTGCTCTGACATTATTTTTGTCTGGTTAGTGAAAATGTATTGTAATCCCTTATAATACCTGTATCTTTTTTTGTGTTTGCAAGAGCCAGAGCGGTGTATTTTGAAAGAGTGTGCTGTCTGAAAAATGAATAACTGTTGCGGCAGGAGAAAAACAATTAAGGCACTAGTTGCAGTTTACAGGTGACAAAGGAGTCCATGTGCGAGAGATCGTGGACTTTTCATGTAAGAAGGCATTAGCAGAACATAAAAAATCTTCAAGTGTGGTGTATTGAAATGAGGATTTTTAAGTGGTCTATTACTTCAGATTGAAAAAAAGAAGATAAAAAAACAAATCAAAATCACTATGTGTGCTGAAAATGCACCCTTTGAATTGCGCAGTGTCTTGCTTTAATAGTATGAGACTTTCTGTAGCCTTGAATGTGTTGCACATTTGTGGAGGTTTGTATTGTTTTTAGGAAGAGCAAACACTGGCAATTAGTTTGTTTGTAAATGGAAATTTTATTTATGGCAATCATTTCAGTCATGTGCAAAATTTTAGGCACCCTTGTCAAATTACTTTTTGTTAATTTTCTATGTGAAAATAAGTTGACACAGTCTCAACATTGAACAAAATGGAATCTCTCAGTTTGTCATTACTTAGTCACAAGTGCTCTTCCAAGTCTTGTCTCGATGTCAGCAGTTCCCCCTAAACTTCCCTTTTAAATGACATTTCAGATAACGGAAATTGCAAGCAGGAAGCATTTGCATATCTTTTTATAGCCTTCCCCTCTTTTGTACATTTACTTTGAGATCTTTTGTCAGCTACTTAGATGAGCCAATGGCCCCTGCATGTAACCTCAACACCCTAAGAGCTTGACAGTGTCAGCACCTTTATAATGTTCTAGAATTGGGCCCTATAAAAATAAAACGAAACGGTTATATTCTAAGACCTAACAAAAATAGCATTCATGGATATACTGAAATGCTGTCTGGACTTTTGCACATGCCACAATTTATTTTCTTCAATCTGTTAAGTTCAGCAAGTAAACAGTTAATTTGCATTAAAGTTGCATATATATATATATATATATATATATATAAATATAAATATAATGTTTAAGTTTGTTGCCAGAAGTGATTATGTTAACTTGTTTCATTCAAAACTTGTAACTGGTGCATGTTTAGTGCACTGTTTCAATAGTTTATATTTCTGCATAGCTTTAGCCTGAAGAAACAATGCAGTAACTGTGGCTTAAAACTTAATTTTGTATTTTTTTCCCCCTCAAATCATATAGATTCTCCCACCCAAAAGTTAGTGCCTACTGGTCACTCAGCAGAGTGGAGTGGATTTTCACAAAAAGTCAGCTCAGATTTGAATCAGTCCCTAATAAGGAGCAAGGTAACCTAATGTGGGGGCATATTGTGAATGTGAATTCTTAAAGAAAAAGCCTGGCATACTTTAATGATGGTGTTTTCCTCTCCCCACAGAGTATGAAAGTTAACAGAAGTGCAAAAAATGGTATGTACACGGCGGCTTTGATGTCATTGATTTGACTGCAGTGCATTTCAGTGTGTTAGAAGGGAAGATGGGATTTTCTCTTACTGCTTGACCCACCTCTTTGTGTGTGTGTGTGTTTTAAGCTAATTAAAAGAAGTTTAGTGTCTTTCAAAGACTATAGGTAGAAAGAAATAAAATGTTTTGTAATACATCGTGTGAAAACACAGTGGAAGACAATTTATTTTGTCACAGGGAAAAATAAGCACAATGTAAATACAGTGAGAAATAGGGCTTGATCAGCTTCATAACAAATGCATAATGTTTTCCTGACATAAAGTTCTGAAAAAAATAGGTAAGTATCAAGAACACGACTCAGTAATTTTTATTTTCAAACTGTGGTAAATGCTAAAGACTGCTGCTGAAGGCTTGAATGGACACCTGGCCAGAAAGAAACCTACTACTGCAGTCTACTTGTTGAGTGTTGTCTTCAAAACGTATTATCAATTTGAGCC